>NC_138028.1:71313468-72043468 GCF_964106645.2 Podarcis pityusensis | reverse complement strand
TGTTAAAAGCATTTAACTGTACTAAGAAAAGGAACAAGAGTGAAGTTTAAGAAAAGCTGTGCATTCATTATTGTGTTAAAGCCTGAGACATCTTTATATTTAGTTTAAGCAATAAGTTAACTTCTACCTGGCAGAATACATTTGCTGACCCAACTTTGTTTCACCAATCTTTTCTTGTTTGATAACCCCTGCCTGAGACTTGAAGTCACTGAGTTTTCCCTCACATAAGACAGCCTGTGGTAAATTGAAGACATTCATGTAAATAGCATACCGTAAGGTGTGGGTGCCAAATTTAATTGGGGGTTAGCGATAGGTCCGCTACAGCCTCTCTCACAACTCAAGATCATCCAGTGAAACTGAGTGTTTTCAGTTTAAGGACAGACAAAGAAATTTCACTCAGTGCCTTGTTAAACTATGAAACTCTTTCCCAAAAGAGGCAGTGAAAGCCACCAACATGGATGACTTTAAGAAGGGATTAGCCAAATTAATGGAGAGTAGAGCTATCAATGGCTACTAACCATGATGATTATGTTCTACCCCCACTGTCAGAGGCAGCATGCTTGTGAAAACCAGTAGCTATAAACTGCAGAACAGGAGAGTGCTGTTGTACTCAGATCCTGCTTGCACACTCCCCATAGGCATCTGGTTGGCCACTGCTTGAACAGGATGCTTGTCCAGATGGACCATTGCCTGATCAAATTGGCTATCCTTATGTTCTTATGTATATTATTGTAGAATGCTTATTTTCTTTGAACTGCTTTGAGCACAAATGTAATTTTGGGAAATGTGACATATAAGTGAATTTGCTATGACAGTTCTGGACCATTTGAAGTTTTCCAACTGTCTTTAGAGGCAGCCCAACATAGAGCACATTGCATTAGATTGCATTAGAGTTCATTAGAGCTTGGAGATCATGGCTGGATGGATAACTGAGGCCAGTTCTGTCATCTACAGATAGAGCCACATTTGGTGAAGTAGTCTCATCTGGTAAAAAATTCCTGTTCACTCCAGCTGAACTTCTCCACTTAGAACTCCCAAAGTCCATACTTCAACCCCATCGAAGGCCAGTTGTAAACCTCCATCTAGAGCAGTTTAGTTCTCTGCCCATGGTACCTGTATCTTGTCCAGATTCAGTCTCTGCTTGTTCACCCTCATCTACCCCAAACCTTTTCCAGGCACCAATTCAAGGTTTACATGGCCTTCCTAGAAGAACAAGATGGAAATGATTGGTGGAACGGAGTGTCATCTACATATTGGTGGCACTTCAGCCCAAACCTCTGGGTGGCTTTCCCAAGTGGTCTCATGTAGATGCTGAGAAACATGGAGAACCTTGCAGAACACCATAGTCCAATAGTCTACCTTTTGAGACTGCTTCTCCAGGAAACACCATGGCCACCATAACACCACACCATGTAAGCCAACCCAGATAAATGATCCAGAAGGATACCACTGTTGCTGGTGTTGAAACCATAAGAAGTCCAGAAGCATCAACAGGATTGCATTTCCCCCCATTCATCCCTTGTGCATGCCATCCATCAGTTATGCATAGGGCAACAAATTGTTAAATAAAGGTTAGTTGCTCACTGTTTCTGATGACCAAGATTCTAATAATTGGGGTAGATATGTGAGAACATATGGGATAGATAATTGGGGTAGATTTTTGGATACCTGTAATTAGCTGGATGGATCATTTGTCAAACAGGTATGGAAAAAATAAAGGCTTAGAACAGTACAGCAATTTATAATTGCTATGGGGAACACCATGCTATATTGATACTTTCAGCAGCTAATATATCAAGTATGGAAGTAATACATGCATGTGCATGCACCTTTAAACATCTGTTTACATGTATCTAGGAAACGTCTCAATCAGATTTATGTGATGCATGTACAAAGTTGTTCAATAATGCATTCACATACATATATTACTTCCGTAGCTGGCACATTTGCTGCAGGAAATATTGTAGTTAAACTGGGCATTTTAATGAAAAAAAATACTGTATCTTCACACAAATGTGATTTTAAGTATTTAAAGATAAATGTACTCTTTTTTCTGACATCCACACATTAGACATTTGCTGTGGGACACTGCTTGTCACATGTAGGCACTGTACACACTGTAGTCTGTGAGTGAGTGAGCTCCATTAAAAGTTATGGAATGGTCAAGTATATCTGTAAGGTAAAGGTAAAGAGACCCCTGACCATTGGGTCCAGTCGTGGCCGACTCTGGGGTTGCGGCACTCATCTTGCTTTATTGACCGAGGGAGCCGGCGTACAGCTTCCGGGTCATGTGGCCAGCATGACTAAGCCACTTCTGGAGAACCAGAGCAGCACAAGGAAACGGCGTTTACCTTCCCGCCGGAGCGGTACCTGTTTATCTACTTGTACTTTGACGTGCTTTCGAACTGCTAGGTTGGCAAGAGCAGGGAGCGAGCAACGGGAGCTCACCCCGTCGCAGGGATTTGAACCGCCGACCTTTTGATCAGCAAGTCCTAGGCTCTGTGGTTTAACCCACAGCGCCACCCGCGTCCCAAGTATATCTGTACTTGGCCCTAAATAATTGGGGTATTTTTTTTTCTGGCAATGGAGATAGAGATATTTAGCTAGGGGTGGATTTTGGAGTGAGCTAACAAGGTCCTGACCTAGGGCTCATGATTTTTATATGGTGCTTGTGCAGTCTACTAATTTCCCCTCACAACTTATCAGTTAAAAGGGCCTTTTTCAGCAGCCTGACCTAGGGCCCGTGGTGTTCATGAAACAGCACTCATTTGGGCAATGAGGACAGTGCTGAGGGAAAAGAAGTTGTTAAATGGTCCACTGAGATTCTGAGCAGTTTTCAAATGGTCTGCAAAAATCATGAAGTTTGAGAACTGCTACCAGTGGAAATATATATTCAAAAGCAAATCCTGATTATGATACTGAGAAATGTTTGTCCCCAACTATGGTCTAATCCAAGATATGGAGGAAAAAACATTCATATGTTACATGAATTCATATTGTGTATGTGTACTTATATTGAGTCATACTAATTGTCTGGCTTGCATTATTTGAACTATTCTAAACCTAGGACAGTGTTAAAATAAGAGTGTGAGGAGTGCAATGTTTTGTGACAAAATGCATCCCATTCCAAATGCCCTTTCTTATTATGGTGATAATTGGAGGATGTTCTCCCATTCAGTGTGAGGGCAGAATGTCATCGCATAGCCAAGTTTGATTGGCTGCATGATCCTTGATTGGCAACATAAAGACTCTCTTTCAAAACCAAAATCACCAAAGCAGTTGCCAATAGAGGAAGCAAACAAAAATGTAATGATGTGAAAAAGACAAAATGAGGCCAAAAAGTTTTTCAGGGTATTTCAAGCCCTATGAAACTCTCTTTTGCACCTGATCATATCTAGTGCATAGTCCCCCACCCACTTCCCAGACATCTGCAGACAATGTGAGGATGTCAGGAGAAGGGCCAGCTGAGTGTGTGATGTTCAGACAAGGCCAGGAGGTGTGGACCCGTTCCCTAATCCTCCACATGAGCAAAGAGCGCATATAAAACAAATTATCTGGGAGAACTGTTATACATATGTTTTTGTTTTTATACTTTCTACCACCTCTGTAGGGCTGGGGATCAGCTACAATCTAGTATATCAGATTGTGAATGTAAACAGCCCAATAATGGGAATAACTCTGTAAGCTGTGGATTTCCTCCCTCAAGTGTGCAACCTATACATCTTGATACGAGAATATGATCACAGTCCACCAGATAGGTATTGTAGTGTACTGTGTTGATGGTTCTGCTTTATTGATTTTGCATTTCTGATAGTTAGACTACATTATAGAAAACAGTCTTATCTTTGAAAGGGTTGTTTGATCTAAGTCTGGTTTAAAAATAAAGAACCATAAGAAGGGAGAGCAGGGGCCTTGAAGTTGCTCTTCAACAGTTTGCACATGGGCAACAAATTGAGCAGCCACTAGCTCTGTGCCAAAAGTTTCTCATGCAATTAATGAGAAAAGAAATTGCATTTGAAAATTGTCAAAAAGGGAAAAATTCTCATGGGCAAGGTGCAGAGTTTTTGTTGCATTTACATTTCCAAGGTGGCCGAGGGGTTTCCTTTGGGGTCCTTTGTGGTGTGGGTGTGGAAGAAAAGAGGAAGGAAAGGGTGGCTGTTTGACTTGCACCAGTAACATTGCTGCAGTTACTACAACAAATGTTGCTAAAATACACTTCCTGCTTTTAAACAATTTAATGTTGCGGGTGGGCCGCAAAATCGGCTAAAAATATGTCCATAAATATAAATATTGATTATTGCCTCATAAGAAATGGTTTTAAATAGAGGGAGAATTGAATGGGTAGAGGGGGGTGGAGGAGAGGTGGAATGAAGAGCTAATTTGTCCGTGGCTAGGGGGCGCAATCTGGACGGTTCTGCCAGGCGCTCAAGATTACCTAGCTACGACTCAATACAGCTGCATGCTTCCATTGCTGGGCTCTGTTGAAAACAGCTTCTCCATGCAAGCCAGGAAGTCACCCCTCCAGACAGTGGAATGACTCTTCTGTTCTTATCTTTGTGGCTCCTGAGTGATGCAGACGCTGTTAGGCAGTTGAATGTGCATGCATACTCTGTCCATTTCCCTCCTCTACGTGGCCCCAAGTGGCAACCCACACTACGCCACTGGACTACTGCACAGTGGTACCTCGGGTTAAGTACTTAATTTGTTCCGGAGGTCCGTTCTTAACCTGAAACTGTTCTTAACCTGAAGCACCACTTTAGCTAATGGGGCCTCCTGCTGCTGCCGTGCCGCCGGAGCACAATTTCTGTTCTCATCCTGAAGCAAAGTTCTTAACCCAAGGTACTATTTCTGGGTTAGCGGAGTCTGTAACCTGAAGCGTATGTAACCCAAGGTACCACTGTAAATCTTAAATCTCTCTTAACCATCACCACCCCTGCCATATGAAGCGCCATCTCTGCTCTTGCATTAAAAGCAGTGTTGTCAGCCTAAGATCAATTGATTAGTGATCTACAGTAACATAACACCTCAAGAAAATTGGGTTTGGAGGAGAGCAGAGCCTTTGTGCCTTTAATAGCTGTGTGGCAGGATAAATTCAACAGGTTAGGTTCCTAGCATGGAAACAGAATTATGTTCCAGCCCTTGACATTCTATCCTGTCAGACAACTTATTACTTGTGTGTTACCCATTATTTATTTTTGGGCCCTCTACCCCACGTGCAAGAGAGAATACAATTTTTCACACAACACAATGAATATACAAATATGGCGTAGGTAGATGACAGAGATATTGCTCACATAAATTGAGATATGGTTTTTAATGGCCTGCTGAGAGGAAGGGCAGGAAAGTCACCTTCTTGTCCACCCCTTCTCTGGATCCAAAACATGAGCTGTTACAGCAGCCATAGCTTTCCCTCTTTACTCCAGTGCTCTGTGCAGCTTCATGGAGAAGGCTGAGAAAAGTCAGGAAACTTGGCCTGGGAACCCTCAGTGGAGTAGAAGCCTCTAAGGCTGCATAAATCTTATTTAGCTGAATAATAAGAGTTTAATTCATACTTTGTAATGATTTAAATATTTGGGTTTGAGGGCCATTTGTTCATCTGCTGTTCAAATCAACCTTCACTTGATACTGAAAGGTGGATTTGGCACTTGGGTATTAGCTACCTTTTCTACCTGTTTCCTCTGAAGCGGATATAGAAGGCAAGTTGATAGTTAAGGGGCTGGTTATTTCATCCATATACATCTGCACAAAGTAGGTAGGGGTGCTAATTAAAATACGGCTTTCAGATTGCTACAGTTGCTAAATTAAAACTATTTCTAATATAATGGTCCATGTTTCAATTTTGTTAGCTTTTCAGTTGTGTATGCTATTGTTGAGGGGTTAAAAAAAAAGGTATGCCATAAATGAATTAATGTGTACTTCATTGCAGTTACAATGCCTGCCACACATACAGAGTGCAGATTCATGGGACTGCACAAATTTGAAATAGCTATAGATATGGCAGTTATACGTGCATTCATTTCTGCTGTCCTCCTTTATGAAACAGTGTTGATATTGATGCATATTTTTCATCACTAAAAGCATTATTCTTGGTGGTCCTTTTCAGATGCTGATGTAAACGTTCCCCAAAAATGTTACAGCATCCCAGTTTGTTCATGTAGATCAAAACTTAACCTCATTTGTCCTTCAGTGCTTTCCTTTAAAAAAAAATTGAATGGTTGGTCTTTAAAGACATAATCTAAGGAATGCTGACTGTTCTGTAGTGTCTGGGGGTGATTGGAGGATGGATGGCAGCTAACGGATTGAGGTTAAATCCTGACAAGACAAAAGTACTGTTTTGGGGGGACAGGGGGCAGGTGGGTGTGGGGGACTTCCTGGTTCTGAACAGGGTAACTGCTCCTGAAGGACCAGGTGCGCAGCCTGGAAGTTATTTTGGACTTATAGCTGTTCATGGAGGCACAGGTCAATTCTGTGTCCATGGCAGCTGTCTACCAGCTCCATCTGGTATGCTGGCTGGGACCCTACCTGCTCACAGACTATCACACCAGAGTGGTGCATGCTCTAGTTGTCTCCTGCTTGGACTACTGCAATGCATTCTATATGGGGCTACCTTTGAAGGTGACTTGAAAACTACAACTAATACAGAATGTGGCAGCTAGACTGGTGATTGGGAGCAGCTACCAGGATCATATAACTGTGGTCCTAAAGGATCTTCACTGGATCCCAGTATGTTTCCAAGCACAATTCAAAGTGTTGGTGCTGACCTTAAAGCCCTAAACAGCCTCGGCTCAGTATAGCCGAAGCAGCGTCTCCATCCCCATCTCTGAGCCCAGATACTAAGGTCCAGCTCCGAGGGTCTTCTGGCGGTTCCCTCACTGCAAGAAGTGAAGTAAAAGGGAACCAGGCACAGGGCCTTCTCAGCAGTGGGACCCTTCCTGTGGAACACCCTCTCATAAGATGTCAAGGAGATAAAGAACTGTACAACGACATCTGAAGTCAGCCCTGTATTGGGAAGTTTTTAATGTTTGATGTTTTACTGTGGTTTGATATATACTATAAGCCATGGGGTATAAATAAAACAATAATGATGATGATGTACGTTTAGCTGTATCTGGCTTGCAGTGAGTAGTTTTGTATGAAATCACCTTTGCTTGTTGCTCACAAAAATTGAAAAATCCAAATTCTACTCACTACTACTTTCTCCCCTCTCCCTGCATCAGCAGTTATAGCAGTCTTACTTAATTTGGTACCCTCCATATGTTTTGGACTACAATTCCCATCTGCCCTAGCCAGCACTGCCATGCTGACTGAATGATTAGAGC
This sequence comes from Podarcis pityusensis, assembly GCF_964106645.2. Classification (NCBI taxonomy): domain Eukaryota; kingdom Metazoa; phylum Chordata; class Lepidosauria; order Squamata; family Lacertidae; genus Podarcis; species Podarcis pityusensis. Next base: position 72,036,149 of record NC_138028.1, on the reverse strand, counting down.
TGTAGTCCAAAATATCTGGAGAGCACCAGCTTCAGGAAGGCTTAGTTACAGTAAAACCAGTGGGAGTACTTATGTGAGTGAGTTTAGTCAGCCATTTCTTTAAATAATAATTTAAATGAATCGCTGCTCTTTTCCCAGGAATGACCTTCTGTTTGGAATAATTAATTGTTCCACTAAGCAAGGCTGAATATTAGGGACAGATTACCGTGTATATATGTATTATAATTTCAGGTTATGAAATTATTATTGGTATCAGTATAATTTTGTACACTTATTTTTTCAATAATGCTTCACACAATAGTAATTTATCAAATCTGGTTTTTTTAAATAAAAATGTGGTTTGCCAAGTTTTCATCGCTATTAACTGTTCACAGATAATTGAAATTGCCTGTGTCATGCATGTACAGTATTGGAGCCATCTGTTACCTGAAATTTAGTTTGGCTACTTGCCATTTGGTTGATAGCATGTGTGTGGACCAGAAAGAGCTTTTCATTTTTATTTTCTACTTGATACCATATGTTGTGTTCATATATATACAGCATTAGTTTAAACATGATGTCGATTAACACAGTTTATGTCAGAATACCACATGACACTTGTGAAACATAATACATTTCATTCAGATTTAGTAGACGCTGGATTAGTTTGTGTTCATTCATGCCAAATGCTAAACAATATAGCAGTAAATCAGAAAAGCAAAAAGCTTTCTCTGCTTTATCTTGAAAATATAGGAAGCCTCCTTCTTCAGTTAATTAAAACAAACATTTTTTTCTCATTGTGTATATTTATATCCCTGCTCAAAATCCATTTAATTTTACTGTTTGTTTTTCTTGCTTTGGAACTTGTGTACAAATTGCTTATGTGTTCTATTTATTTATTAAATTTCTATACCATCCTTCATCCAAGGAACACAGGGTAGTTTACAATATAAAAACAGCAAAGGTGAGGTTGGGGTCGAAGGGTGCATGGCTGTTGCATCCTTATCACATTGCCCTACCTGAGCGACTCTGCAAGACTGGGATCTGGGAAAGGCTGTGTGAGAAGGACATAACAGCCATGTGCCGTTTGACTCCAGCCTCGCAAAGTGGGGCAGGGCTGACTTGGGGAGGGCAGCATGAGCAGTGCGACGACCCTGGTAGCCCCCCCACCCCATGCTATGCCTCATGCATCATAGAGCCATTGGCTCTTGGCCTGTTATAGCAAATGGCAAAGGTCCTTTTAATTTCATTGGGAGCTATGTTGTTGTTTAGTTGTGTCCAACTCTTCGTGACCCCAAGGACCAGAGCATGCCAGGCACTCCTGTCTTCCACTGCCTCCCGCAGTTTGGTCAAACTCATTCTGGTAGCTTTGAGAACATTATCCAACCATCTCGTCCTCTGTTGTCCCCTTCTCCTTGTGCCCTCAGTCTTTCCCAACATCAGGGTCTTTTCCAGGGAGTCTTCTCTTCTCATGAGGTGGCCAAAGTATTGGAGCCTCAGCTTCAGGTTCTGTCCTTCCAGTGAGCACTCAGGGCTGATTTCCTTCAGAATGGATAGGTTTGATCTTCTTGCAGTCCATGGGACTCTCAAGAGTCTCCTCCAGCACCATAATTCAAAAGCATCAATTCTTCGGCGATCAGCCTTCTTTATGGTCCAGCTATTTCACTCTAAATGCCCTGTACATAGCAAGTCATGTTTCCAGGTCATGAGCATATGAGGTTGTCCATTTTTCTAGAACCTAAAAATCAAGAAGCACTCTATTTAAATACTGCTGCCTTTAAAAAGTTCACCAAAAGTCCCTCTTCCCAATTTTAAGGATCCCCCTTCAGCCCATCCCCTTGTGAAAGTTCACCTGAATTCCTTGACCCTCAGGTAGAGACTTTTAGGGAGATGGGAGTGGGGATAGTGCCAAAAACGGGGCTGGAAAAGTTGAAGTTCTGCCCATCCCCTTCCAGGGCTTTTCTCTAGCTGCACCCCAATGTGAACTTGCCTACTTCAGTCAGCCTCATAAGGTTTCCTAACAGTACTACAATCAGGTCTATGGGAATAAAATGTCCTAGGTTATCCTATCTACTATTTTCTTATGGTTCAGCACCTCACCAATCATAGCCATTAGCAAATTGCTACAGCCTCCCTCTTGGCATTTGATACTGTCATTCACTTTCTTCGTCACCAGTCCCCAATATCTATCTGTCTTGTCCGTCTAATGAAGAATGTAGCACTTCAGGGCACGGTCATTTGTGTTCTGTACAGCATGTAGCACACCATTGGCACAAAATATTTAGTAGTAGATGCTGGCCTTTGGCTATAACAATAAACTTATGAACTATAATACATACTGTAGTGAAATAAGTACTCACAAATATGTGTCAACATTCTTCCTTTAGGGTGATTGTATAAGTGTGAGTATAACTTCCATTAGTACTAGCATGTATTACACAGGGCTACCGATGGTTGAAATGTTTTATTGTTTTATTGCCTACAGATATTTTTATTTGATAAACGTGTTGGTTACTACACAAGTCATATGTATGTATTTAAGAATCTTATGTGAGCATGTGTGTAGATGGCTACTGTGATGTCAGTTTGACTGAAAATGCAGACAAAGCGTTTTTGAAGCCAAAATGAGTCAAGCTAATTTTCCCCATATAAGCTTAAGTCGGGCTTTTATTTATTAAAACCAGGGGGGAAAGTTTGAAAGAAGAGTGGGCTTCTAAATCTGTTATCCGACCAGAATGTGAAAGTAAGAATACTTTTCTTAAGGCTTATTTTATAGGAACCGTATGCATGACTTTCACTTTCTAGAAAGTGGTTTTCTCTTGAACACACATCAGAACCATTCATCATACCATAATTGCAAGTTGTCAGTCAGAGCCGCACCCTTCATGCAGTGGCAGACCGCCAACACATCTGTCAGAAGCACTCATAAGCTTCCGTGTGTTATTGTAATCCCCTACAAAAGGAACAAGTCTGTTCAGCCAGACCACGTTTTCCAAACCGAATAATGACTTATATAAGCACCAAGCCTGGCAAAGCAATTGCAACTTATCTTATGAACAATGAGCTTTGTAACAGAGGGAATGAATCTGAAGAACAATACACAGTGACTGTCACCTGTAATACACACACACACACACACACACACACACACACACACACACAAATTCAAGGGCGCATTTTTGTAGACTATATATGCACTATATGACTAAAAACAAACTTTTAAATATATAATAGTATTTAGCATTCTCTCTTGGATTGTGCATTCTTATGCTACCCATTGGAGTAAATAGAGTGGTGTTCATTTTTGTAATACTCTCTTACAGCTGTAAATCTTTGAACTGGAGCTAGGTGTACTATCACCCTGTCCATTTCTAGGCCCAGTTAAAAATGCTGATTTAACCTATAAAGCATTAAACAGGTTGCAACCAGGTTACCTGAAACCTCCTCTTGCATGTGCCAATATCCAAACCTTAAGATCCTATTTGGCAGCCCAGAACAGACTGGGCCCATCGTGAGTTAAGGTGGGTGCCTACTAAGGATAGGGCCTTTTCAGTGATGTCACCCTGGCTTTCAAATTACCTCCCCAGAGAGTCTTGCCTGGCACCTTCGCTGCAGACCTTTTGGCACCTGTTGAGACCATTCTATTTATGCAAGCTTTTAAATTGCTTTCTGAACTAACCTGGGACTATTGTGGCTTAGTGTGGGTAAGCTAGAAACTGTTAATGTTGTCTCTATTACAAGGGAGGGAACCTTTATTTTACTTTTATTGCTTTTGATTTTAATCACCTGAAGCTCTCCTTTGTGTGCCTCCTCCATGCAAGATCCAGAAGGTGGCAACATGAGATTGGGCCTTTTCTGCAGTGGCTACCTGTTTGTGGAATACTCTCCCCAGGAAGGCTGACCTGGCATCTTCATTACATAGATAATGCCTGACAAAAACATTTAGCTGATTAACATTATATGGCTTTTTATATTTGTGGGAAGGGGCTTATTGGATTTCTTTTCTTTTTCTTTTATTATATATTTTGCGCTATCATTTTTTATTTTTATGTTTTGAACTGCCTTGTTATCTTCAGATGAAGGATGGTATGCAAATAAATAATAAATAATGCTATAAGCATGTTTAAACTACTATTTACCTATTGCACTGTAAATTGCTAAAATATATGACATAAAGAGAGTGAAGTTCTACCACTGCTACTTATCTTTGCAGCCCTAGTTCAAGAGTGGGAGGATTTACATAAATGATAACATAAATGGAGTGAGACTCCACCCTCCCCCACCCTTGATCAAAGGCTTTCACAATCTTTGTATGGCGGGAGTGGGGATTTCTAGTGGAGATTTGTATTGCTTGGCTTCTGGCTTCTTGGCTTCCACCACGACCCCATTAACGGGGTGCCCTGAATATGGCGCAGGTTGCTATCAGGGTATTGCACCAATTCACCCAACTTCTAATGACTAGGATTCTACCCAGTGCCCTAACTGCCAAAAGTTGTGACATTTTGCTATGGAGAAGGCAAAACCTGCAAAGGGGGCCAATTTGTTTGCTGGGCAAATTTCTTCCTGGCTCCAAATATGGCAACCATTGGTAACCATAGCAAAGTGAGGCAATACAGAAATGAAAAACATAGTTAAACAGAAGAAAACCTAGGGAATAAAACGAGATTAAACCAGCAACTTGGAAAGCAAAATACGTTTGAGATACACGATAAAGGATTGACCTAGAATGTTATGAGATGATAAGGGAGAAGGGAGGGTTTGCTCTTCCACTGACCATGCATCACTGGCTGGCTGGACACAGGAGCAGCCAATGCCCGGCCAGCCAGTGTGGTACTGCCCACTAGCTGGGGCCTCTGATTGGTCATTGCCTTTTGGGGAAATTCCCAAACTGCCAACCATACATGTGTGTTCTGGCTGCCAGGGATGGCAGCAGAACGTGAGGGGGTGCAACTGCCCCCCACCCAGGAAAGGGGTAAGTGGCCATTAAGTTACATTTACTAGTGTTTAAAATGTTTGTGAAATGGACGTTACATAAATTGGTGATCTCTTTCTTTTGAAAATTTTAAGGACACGTTAAAGAAGCATAATTCCCAAATAGCACAGCCATAAGTGAATTATCTGTTGTTTCTGCAAAAGGAATATAAATGTCCTAATATATCAGTTAACACACAGACACAGACACAGACACAGACACAGACACAGACACACACACACAGACACACACACACACACACACACAGTGGGGGTACAGATACATGCTCTGAGTCTGATGTTCCCCATCCTTGGCCTAAAATATCTATCTATCACAGGCAGCACAGTTAGTAAAGGCCCCTGACTGAGCAAGCAGGCAGAGAGGCAGGCAGCCCTGGCCATGACTCTGGCCATGTTTTGCTTGCATCCTGATGTTGCACTGAGTATTTGCTTGAATTGACAATCAGGCAAGCGGCAGCCAGAGCAGAGTGTGAGTGGCAATGAAGTGCTGGTAGAGAGATCTGTGTACGTCATGTGGTCTACCTTGTGCCCCCTGAGCTAGCCTGCTGCTCTTAGGTGCATGCTAAGATGCTGTCTCAGCTGCCAGTCTGCGGGCCTTCTGCATTCTGGAATGATGAGGGGGATGGCAATCCTGTCCTTTGCCTCAGGCAGCAAAACGTCAGCCATAGGCATAGCATTTACTGAGCACAGTTCTCAAGCTCAGATTCCCACTTGTGACACATGCATGTCTTGTCTTTATTAGAAGTATGTGACAGTTTTGGCATTATCTTCATATGTATATGTTGTCATAATTCCTGAGAATTACGAAAGACACCTGTGCATTTCAATGTGAGAAGTAATCTTAAAAGGACCAAATTCTGGGTTCTAAAAGGCAGTCATCCTTTTTTCCTTTTATACCTCAGGTTCTGTAATGATGCACCTCAATGCCTGCAGCATTTACCTTAATAGCAAGCAGTTTTTTTCTGCAGTGCTATAATAATGTCCTGGCACTTGAAACCATGTCTACTTTTCAGAAGAGGTGAAGGGATAATTTTGCCAGGGTGTTCTGGTAAGAACTCCACTTATGAGCTGACGAGACCTTGGAAAACTATAAACAAAGATGAGATTGTAGCTATTGTTTTCATTCTTTCTTATCCTCATTTGAAGTAATTTCAAATCAAGAGCTTATTATGTTGTCCTTTGTATATTTTAACATACAAAAGGAAACCTTTGGCAGGATCCCCGCTTTAGGCATTCTTTTTCATAGTAAGTGTTTTTATATTTTTAAGGTATTATTTGTGGGAGGTGGATGATGGGTTTCTTCCAAACATTAAGAATTATATTTCCTGATACCTGGTTGTGTATTTTTATTTAGTGTGTTTCCTAGCCTTTTAAGTTTCCCTTTGTCAGAACCCTGGGGTGCACCATGATGATGATGTGTATGATTCCTGCTCAGCCTTTTAAGATTTTGTGAATGTGCGCTCCAAGAGGAAAAGGATCACCACGATTTCATTCTGGGATCATTCCACTGAATCTTTCACCCAGTCACAGGATCCCCAACTTCTCTTGGGCAGCCAGTGTTGGAAATGTTTGACATAAGACCAATATATCTGTAGACCTGTGACTCTAGGATAATCACAGGGAGCACAGAGAACCCAGACCAATCATGAGCCACTTCTCTTGGGTGGTGTATTGAGAGGGGTGGTGGAATGAGTATACCCCACATCTTTCTGAGCCCATGCTGCTGAAATGAGCATGTTCTCACCAGCTGATGGCGTGCCCTGGGTAGCATGGTAACATAAGATCTTAAAATATGTAAACATATTGGTTGTGCCACACTTATGCTAAAAAGGTAGGGGGAAGCTTAATATTTCTAGGGAAACCCCCTACCATGTGAGTTTGATTGAAGAGAATAATCCACTGCTTGAATTATTTCAGCTATTTTAAGTTTATCTTGTTAGAAAATAATTCCATGGTTGATTGCAACAATGCCTATATGTGTACACAATTTTGACTTCTTTTGTTTTTACATTGTAAGTTGCTTTGAGACATTTTGTGAAAAAGTGACAAATAATTGAAAGAGCATAAATCCTAGTGCAGAGCAGATGGCAATAAAAATAACATGAACCAGTTTATGTTGCCTTTCATAGACGTAAACTATATTGTGTCATCATGGAAGTTAATATCTATTTATTAAAAGAAACAATGGATATAGCTGAATCTTTAAGGACTCAGTAAGCATGCTGGCTTCTTAAAATAGGAGATACTATAAATTCTTTTGGTTAGTGTACCTTAAGAAATATGATATATGATAGGAAAGAGCAATTAGATGCATAGTACTTGCTGAAAGTGTCAATTCATGTATTCATTTGCTCAAGAATTGCTAGTAAATTGTGCCCTCTTTTTATCCAAGTATCATTGATTGCTGTTTTGTGAATTCTGAGGCTACATTTCTCCAACATTACAGGTTACTCTGGAAATTAAATAATGGGAATTAAGTTTTCTCTTGGGTGGAAAATGGTGGTTATGTGAAATAGTGCTGCTTATCATCACTGTTAGGTAAATAGTTCAGGAGGATGCATTTAAGTGAATAAGGGCAATATAATACACAAATTCATTCCATAATGGAAGATAAAGGAGAAGAATGAAATGTGCATTTTGTTTTGACAGGTTCAAAATATAATTTTGGCCTGTTAATGTGCCAAGACGGTGCATCTAAGCAGTTGTGCTGACATTTTGGAAAGCTCCCAATGGATTTTGCCTGGTACAATGCTCATGGAATCAACATTTTCTGGGTGTAAATCATATAATGTCCAAATAGTTCTGTGGCAATACAACTGTATTTTCTCAGGGAACTAAATGTATTTATTCACACTGATCCTGCATGTTTTAGTTGAGCAATCATTAGCATGTTTATAATGGTTCTAATTTAAAACGACGTTTTCTGAATTTTATCCTTGAGTCATTTACAAATTGTTCATATTGAGTAAACAAAGGAAACAGATTGCATTTGATACTTAGTAATTTATCTGAAAGAAGAAGGGAGGGTTAATTGTCTCAAAGTTTTGCTCTGTTTGGGGAAGTATGTTCTTTTCTTTTCTTTTCTTTTCTTTTCTTTTCTTTTCTTTTCTTTTCTTTTCTTTTCTTTTCTTTCATTTGCTGCACAGTGCACCCCTTCCCCCTCTGTTCTTGAAGTGAAGAAGGGGAAAAAAGCCTGGAGGAGTGAGGAAAATGAAAAATTAGGAGCAGGACAAGACTGACCACTCCCAGAGGGGAGTGTGGAGCAGAATTTGAGCTGGCACAAGATTATCTAAAACAGTTGGTGCATTCCTTAATGATCAAGTGCCTGAGAAGCCCAGCTCTCTCTCACAGAGCATCTGTGTTGATGTTTATATCTGTGCCTTGCTGTATGGGAAAAGCATGCTTTCTCTTCTTTCTCTGCTAAAAATAAAGAGGAATATAGCATTGTATGAGCTATTTTAGGAGAACAAAAACATCTGAAAGGTGAAAGGTTTTGTTTTTTAATAAATAAATTAAAGTAATAAAGGTCAGGGCTGAATCTTAGGCTCTCCCTGTATGTCGAGATGGAAACAAGATGGGGGGGGGGCACATAGGCAGTGTGTGGTATTTTATCTATGTGCATTGAAGTTTTCACGAGAGATTCACTTTTTTTTAAGCAAACCATTCTGGGATTTCTTGGTGTAGCCTGCAAGCTCTTTTTCTCAGTCAGGCTCAGCTTAGATTACAAGCCTGGCAACAGCCAGTATTTGTATCGCAGCCTTTGGATTCAGAAAGACCAGAGTTTCAAGTGAGAGCTAGTAATAGTTTGGGAATATGTGTGGAATTCAGAGTAAAACGAATGCATTTTTAGTGCCTAATTATTTTTAGTGGGCTTACAGAGTTTTAATTAAAAGTCTAAGGCAACTCTCAAAGCACTGAACGGTTCTAATTTTACCATTTTAAGGGAAAATATTTTTCACCAACAAGGGAAAGATGTATTAGGACCTGCAGATTCAGATGATTTCTTGTTTTAAGGCCCTGCCTTGGGTACATATGCTTACTGACAATAATTGCAGTTAGGAAAAACCACGCTGATTTAGTTCCAGCTCCAGAACTCTTCTGTACCATGCACCCATGTACCTCACTACCCCCCCTCAACTTTAGCCCCCACAGTCTCTGTTGCTGGTGCTACCACAGCTGTTTGGATCAGTTGCAGCAGCATCTAGTAGTGGGGAGCTGCAATATGTAAGCTACATGAAGATGAATTGTATGACTGCTCTTCATTATGTTTTTATAAAAACTGAAATAAAGCCATTTATTAAAACAGTGCAAGTAGTTGATCCCACAGCAGGTAGACTAGGTGGGTCTCCAGACCCCCAGCTATACTTGGCTGCCTGTGCTGCTGTAGGCAGTGGGGGAAATCACACCAATTCAGTGAGATATTTTGGTGGACCAACCTCTTCCTCCTCCTCTTCCTCCTCCTCCTCCTCTTCTTTTTCTTTCATCAGTGCTTCCTAATAATGCATGACTTCATAGTTTTGCTAGAACAGGCAACACACTCCTTGATTAACTCAATTTTTTATATAAGGAAGCAAATTCACTGGAGCCATCATCTTTTGAACCTCAATTATTTGTCTCCTGTTTTGAAAATTCACCATGCATGCATCCTTCGTATGTTTAGTGTCTATCAAAACAATACAGTTAATGTGACATGTGGCATTCTATTCTCTTGGATAGATATTAGTTTGGGATCCCGTTCTACCCTCATAACTTCCTATTTTGTGGCCTTATGTTGCCTATTGCTGGTGGCAACGCCACTGGCAGTAATGTTTCTTGCACAGCAATCTCTGCAGCGGTATTGGATGCCTCCATGGCACTGAGTCCTCTCCCCCCTGTAGTACTGCACTTTAGGTGTGGTGCAAACCCGCCAAATGAACACAGGCAAACAGAAAGTGGTACCCTCCAGATACTGTTGGACTACAACACCCATCTTTCCTAACATTAGCCGTGCCAGTTGGGGCTGATGGTAATTTGAGTCCAACAACATCTGGAGGGTTCACATTGGCTATCTTTGTGGTAGGTAGTTTAGTTTAACTATACTGAGGACTGAGCCGATTTGAGAAGCCATGCATCCTAAGTAAGAGTCAGATATGAGAAGCTATGCATCCTAAGTATGTATGGCAGAGCACCATGCACATAGTATGGTCTAATGGTTGCTGCTACTGCTGCTTTGTTGCTGGCCAGTCACCTAAGTGATATCGTTTTGTAATGTTTTGGGGGTAAAGTTGCCCAGAGCTGGTATGACCATACTCCATTTTGCTGTGTTTCCATTGAATGAGACCTAGTATTAATCATGTCTGGGGGAAATCTGCTGGAGTTCACTCCACTGTGGCAAATCAGCACCTCCAGTCACGTAATGGTGCATTCACATAAAATATTCACCATATGAAATTGATGTGGCATAATTAATATGGGAATTGGGCCTTCAATGAGGCTCTCCTAAAAAGAAGGGAAACTGCAACAATCTCTGTCTGTTTGAAAATATAATGATTGTTCTGCATTCTGTTGTATTTTGTTGTATTATGACAGTTATTAGGTGATAAAAATAGGCAAGACTTCATTGTTTTTGTACTACAAATGTTAATCTATTGAGGGTTATTCATGTTTTGAAATCATTGCTTGTGTTTTAGATGTAGTTAGAATTCCCTTCTCTCCCACCCAGACTTCTCCTGATACTCTAATATATTTTATATGTACTAAGACAAAAACAAATAAACAAGTCAATGTGATTGAAATGTTTTCCTGAATAATATCTATTTATTGCTTATAAATCTACTATACATTTGCCATCATTATTAATAAATAAATGTGCTTTTGTCTTCTGTCACTGTGTACCACCTGGATAAGGAAATGATTGTATGCAAAACAAGTCATGTTTTAGAACTCATATCAGCAATAATTATCAGCTTACAGTATTGTTACAACATGTTTTGAAAGAAGCTTATTATAAAAGAAAGAAAAAAAGTGGGCTTCTCAAAGCAGTGAGAGTAAGACAGTTGATCACACTTACCATTGATATGGATGTTATAAATATGCCACTGTGTACTATAGTGTTTTATTGAGTCTCAAAAAGTCAGAGCTGATTTGAAATAATAATGTCTGACAGTCAGGGCTTTGAAGTTTTGCTACGGCACGCACACATTTAGGCTTTCTTTTATGTCTGACTTTTACCATAAAAAGCAAAACACACACATGGCATGAATGCATTCTTCATATCTGTATGTCAAAGAAAGTAATGTGAGGGCTACTTCAGTAAATTAAAAATAACCTGGGGGTGGAGGAACCCTATGTAGATGGATGCAGGCCACTGGAAGGTCATAGTACTCAGAAAAGGTAGAACTGGGCTTCCTCACTTGTTGAAGGTCACAAGATTGGGATTGTAGTGGATGAGGGGGGTGGCGTGCGGGAGAAACCAACCCTTGATAGGATCAAGATGACTTTGATTTAGTCAGAAGAACTTAAGACCTTGCCTGTGATAGCCAGCACACTTGTTCTTCATTGGCAGTCAGAGATTCTTTCCATTCCAAAACTGATTGATTACTCAGTGGATAAATGTTAATTGTTTTCATCATGCCCTCTGATCACAGAGACATGCTTTTCATCTTTCTTTCTTTTTTTTAAAACCTGGAGCTCACATTATCTCTTAAAAAGCATTGTAGTGAATTTGGGGTTTTCTCATTTTTATTTTTTTATCACTTCTCCTTTCTCTTCCCAGTGATGCCGCCCTGAGAAGGTGTCTTCTTAACACCTTAAAATCAGTAATTGCATAAAATTGTACCAGCACATATGGATGAGCTCAGCAATAAACAAGATGATCACATATACAAGCTTTCGGGGTTTTCTTCTGATGCTATTTATTTCTTACACTTCAAACCCACTTCCCAACCAAAGTTCTCATAGCAACAAATCATTAGTCACTGTGGGTTTTCTTACATGTGCACATGAACTGCAGATCAGTACCTTATGCTAAGGTACTTAAGCTAGTGCTTCTCCAGCCTAGTGTTCATTTTAGTTACCTTTCAAAGTCCTTGTGAGGCTAGGATTTGACAACTTATTTAATCACATGCTACTTCACACATTCATTAAGAGTTGAACCTTAGTACCATTATTTCCTGTTAAAGAGACATTCACAATTAGGTTAAATAGGCCTGTGAAACAGAAATGAAGATGCCTTCTAAGTGTGTGCAATATGGGATTTCACTAAGGTTTTAAGGAAAATGTCTGAGGGCATGACCTCATTACCACAGAACCCTCCCTACCACGCTTTGCTTTCTAGCTTGGGGATTAGGCACCTGATCATCTGGTACTAAGAATATGTCCTGGGTCCTGTGTAGTTAGAGATAAAATTGAGTATTGGCAATAGGCATAGCTTTTCTTTGCCATAGTTTTCAGAGGTTTTGTTTGTTTGTTTTGGCTGTTTTGTTTCTGTTGTCACTAAAAAAGAAAACTTCAGTACACTTGTAATCGTAAAAAGCTACTCAGAGAGGGCCAGAGCTTACTAATAAAGGAGACAAGACTTATCTCATTGTTCCACAGAAAGAACAATTTATAGACAATCATAAACACTCAGAAGAAACATGGTGTACATGTGCATGTCTAAACTGTGCTTTGTTAGGAATCTGATCTCTGCTTCATTTGGAGGCTAAGACTGTCAGTGGCTACTAACTGCAATAACTATGCGGTACTTCGACATCATTTAGAGCTGAAACCCTCAACCTGGCCTTTGCTCACTAGCACCCAGGGAAGAAGGGCCCCACCCCACTTGCCTGGCTGTGATGGTTTCCTTGACTGGACATCACTGCCCTTTGTCCCCTGCTAATGTCCCATCCAGTTAACTCTGTGGAGCTGGCTTGGCTCATTAGCACAGCTAAATCCAGGGGGTTTCCACATTGGGCAAAATTTAATCAAAGCTTAATCAGTTCTCACTTTTACTAAATCATGACACATTTAGGAGGATCTAGCCCCCTTCAACTCATAACAGGATTCTTCTTATTAATAATTTCATTTATAGACTGCCCTTTGTTAATGGCCACAAACAATTTACAATACATTAAAAAGTGATCAATGACCTGTACAGTTAGTGAAACCATACCACACAGCATTTCAAACTATAACCATTTTCAATTCATAGTAATCAGGATAACACTAAATTACTATAAATAATAAATAACTATAAATTACTAATTGTTATTAACACAATGATAATTTCTATATAGATACCAACCCAGAGTTCTCTTAGCATTCCATTTTTTGCATACCACTAATGTATGGGGGGGGGAACACGGGTGGCGCTGTGGGTTAAACCACTTGCTGATCAGAAGGTCGGCGGTTTGAATCCCCGTGACGGGGTGAGCTCCCGTTGCTCGGTCCCTGCTCCTGCCAGCCTAGCAGTTCGAAAGCACGTCAAAGTGCAAATAGATAAATAGGTTGTATTTCTCTGGCAGGAAGGTAAACGGCGTTTCCGTGCGCTGCTCTGGTTCGCCAGAAGTGGCTTAGTCATGCTGGCCACATGACCCGGAAGCTGTACGCTGGCTCCCTCGGCCAATAAAGCGAGATGAGCGTCGCAACCCCAGAGTCAGTCACGACTGGACCTAACGGTCAGGGGTCCCTTTACCTTAATGTATGAGGGCCTTTTCACCTTTACTGCAATGGACCCCCCAGCTCCTTTTAAATAAACAGGGAAGCCCTTGTGGCCAGGGAAGCTTTGCTCCTGCAGGAAAGGACAGAGCTCGTCGGCTGTAGGAACCCAGTTCTAAATATATTGGGCTTTATTTATTTATTTTTGTAGAACTAATGCTCCCTCCATTGTGTCCAGCATCTTGAAAAATGCTCACACATTCTTTAGAGATTATGTAAGGTGTAACTTTTGGTCGTTTGTGCTGAGCAGAAACTCGAAAATGTTCAGTCTGCCTGGAACATACTTTTTCCCAACTGTTTATCAAGTCCCATTGATTTAATTGGACCATCTGTTTTATTTCCTCTGGATTGCTCCCTTGACACTCATACTGGATTTTGTAATTTCTTCCCCTAATCAAACTATGGTGTATCCAGTGTTATCCATACTCAGAGTAGACCCTTGAAATCCATAGACTTAATAAGTACCTTAAGACTCTTTATTCCAGTGCTCTATTAACATTGGATCTAACCCTCTGTGTACATATAGAAACTTACAAATTCAGACTGGAGAAGGACAGTTTCTTGATTTGTTTGACAACAGATAATCTTTGGGTTAGGCAACTATGCATTTTTCAGGCTGCTCCTTCCCAGCATTGCAGTTTTAGCAGAACCTACACTTTCTTAATATTATTTCTATTTTCTGAGATTTCAGATCTTGCCTAACCTCAAAGATTTGGATTGTTCTTTCATTGGCCACAACCTGGTATAGGGAGATATATCACAGCTGAGCTGTCAAGATGTTTTCAGACAATTGCCATTTGTTGATAAAAGAAAAGAAAGCTTTGTTTTGTATATGTTATCAAGAGAAGAGAGGTAGCTAGATAAATAAATAAATAAATAAATAAATAAATATCCATTGCCATTTGTGTGTGTGTTTAATGCTTCTCTATTTATATAAGTTTTTAAAATACAACTAACTAAAAGGTGCCTTAAAAATCAGGCATATCTTTTTGTTCCTTGATTCATTTTGCTCTAATACTGTATTGTCATAAACTGGGCAAAAGTATCCTACTTTAAATATTTTATTGTTAACTTTCTGTAAATATCAATATAAAGCCAGCGTTCTTCGTTTTTGGCAGGGCACAAGAGATGCAGCTTTTTAAACTGATGATATCACAGAAAAGGACAAATTATAATGTTCTATCGATAATTGGTGGTTATTTGTTGATTCTTCTATTATCTGGCCAAAACTCATAAAAATAATAAAGGCTTCTAATTGTTAAAATTAAATTATTTGTTTTATTGTGTATCAAGTATTTTAATGCTGTCTATTACAACTTAGTGCTTCTTAATTTTGCTCTTTTTTGAAAGGATATAATTAGTATATTGGCTTTCCCTACTAAAATATTACTTGGGGGTGCAGGGATTCATAAGCTGTGCTGTCCTTCCAAAGACACTTCTACAGTGTTGCAACCAAAACTTGTATAAAGGTTGTACTGTAACTTTTATTGTGATAAAATGGCAACACGTAACCCTTGGGATTTGTCCACACTGGAGCAAAATGTGGATTCACATCAGAGTGTCTCCCTGTTAACATAGGGGCATTCATATGACATCTTCCCCCATCACAGTGTTTCCCCAGACCTTTCCTCCTTTATATGTAGGATTTATTGATCCTTCAGTAGTTCAAATCGGGGGGGGGGGGGGAATGCATTTTAAGTGGGTAAGGCCAGGTCCAGGGACAATACAGCTGACCCTCAGAAGTCAAACGGAATCCATTCTGGAAGTCCGTTTGAATTCCAAAACGTTTGGAAACCAAAGAGTGGCTTCCGATTGGCTGCAAGTACAATGGCAGCAGATGGTATGACGCGGAAGTTGTGCAGGAAGTTAGATTGTTGAATGCAAAATACTTATTTTATTGTGCAGCAGCTTAAAATATCTGCATGTTGATTTCACAAACATTTAAGTTTTTATTAACGCTTTCTCTCCCCTCTTGTTTTCATAGATTCATCTTGTGTAGAAAAGTTACTTTCTAAAGACTGGAAGGAGAAAATGGAAAGATTAAACACAAGTGAACTCCTTGGAGAAATTAAAGGTATAGTATAAATTAGACACCATATTTTATTTTGAAAAGCAGATTTTTTTAATAGTGCAAAAAATCCTATTGACGTTTACCCCCGACTTTCCAAGAATACTAATAGGACTTCTCTGCTTGTGGTGAAGTAAATAGCTTTTTAGTGAGGAGCCTGCTCTGGAACTATGGATTTTGTGTTCAGGCGCGTTTCATTTTTTGGATCAGGTCTGTCTCAGATTCATTGAACTCTGCAAAGTTGAGTTATGTTCTTAAGCCTGCATTGACTTTCTGGTTGGTACATGCTGCATAGGAGTGTCCTAAGATGTATAATATACACAGGTGGCCGCCTCCTATAGTGAACATGGAGGCAAGGGATTTCCGGAGAAAAAGTTCCTTGTATCCTGCAATAATGCTCTCCAATGTTCCCTTTTGTAGACTATAGTTCGCAACCACAAACATGGAACCATGCTTCCTAGTTGTTTCCTTGGGCTACCGCTCTCAATCAGTGTATGTATGTTTTTAGTTATTAAGATATTTATACACCATCTGTTATGTGGACTTTTTAAGGTGGTGTTCAGCAGTACAATAAAATCCATATAGAAACACAATTAAATACAAGTCCAGTGAAGCAGCAAAATAATATTTAAATTTCTAACAGAGACTAACATCAATAGATTGGAAAGGTCATGGAGAGCAATTAAGTTTTTAGCATGCACCAGAATTGTAATCTGGATCTTCTGGATCAAGATTAAGAACAGCCCCACCTAGAGCATACATATTATAGTAAATGAGTATTGAGGTTACCAAGCCATGGGTGCTGTGGCAAGGCTAACTGTCCAGGAATGGCCATGCTGTAGAATACATGTACTCCAGGACAGTCTGTTAGTGATTCTGAACAGTATTTCATTAAGAAAACATTGCTTAGTGTTTTGTTTGAAATGTAGGGATTTGTCAGGTTTTACTACTTAATTGTGTTTGTGTTGTGTAGATATTATTTCCTCCTTCCCAGATTCACCGATTGTTCACAGTGGAGTTGTGAAGCAACATTGTAAGATGGAAACAAGTTAGGTGATTGTGGAGGGGTGGGTAGAGAATCTCAATAGCAAGAAACAAAGGTGTGGTTCTGTGAGGAAGAGCTGCTCTTTGCACTGACTGTTACTGGGGAGTTCTCTGCTTTATCAGACAGAAGGCGTTGTTCTTAAGGATAAATGAAGCACATACTCTCCCTTTGAAAAAGTGGCCTGCAATACTGGCAGATCAGTTATGGGGAAGGATGCCAGGAAAAAAGGGAAAAAGGCAGCCAAGCTCTTCCGTGCCTGCGTGTTTGCTATGCCAACCTTGTTTACCAAAACAAAGAGATGTGAAAATATTAGTCATAATACAAGACATATAGTGGAAGGTGCATTTTTTGGCCTTAAGGTAGATGTTTAATTGCCTTGATCTTATTTAAAATTAGAGTCTATATCTGTATATAATAGACTTGATAAGATAAACATTGGATGGGAATTGCTTCTCTACTCCCTGGACACAATTAATTTTATGTTGCATGTAGTACTTACAGGCAGTTCACCACAATGCTTTTCTGCATGCATCCTAGTGAAATTAGTTGAAGCTGCTTGCTGGCTTATTTATTTGAGTGCGATGTTTATCATCTTTTGGACATAAGCAACAATTCCTGAACACTCTGGGTTATTTTCCAGTGGACAGAACTGGTGATCCTTATGAGGTCCTGTCTCTCTGTAGCACATCAAGATGCAGAGGGCCATAGATATGATCACTCCCGAGCATCATCTACAAGACTGTGGAGCATATTCATCCTCCTGGTATACTGGGGAGGTATGTGCTATGAAGCAGGTTGTACGATGGCTAAAGTGTAAGTGGCAAAAGCCTTATTGGGAAGACAACCAAGCACATGTTATAGCACATAATCATGCCTGCTGCATGGTGATGAATGCAGCAAAGAATCCCAACTTCTACTGCCATCATGTCAGCTCAACAGAACTCCTTAGGGGTGGTCCATAGACTGGTGTCACCTAGGGGTTTTTTTTTCAGCTGGAACTCACCAGAACTTAGTTCCAGCACCCCTCAGGTGAGCACCAATGCCATTATAAGAGAACAAGGGACATGTTCATGGTGAGTTCTGGCACCTCTTTTTCTAGACCAAAAGCACTTGTGTCACTTATATTGGTGGATGGAGCCTGGGACATCTCAGAGGGTTAAATGAGGTTTCCAATGCTCCATCAAGCCTTGTTTTGTGGGATCAGTTTCAGTTTTTGCAGCCTGAAGAGGTTTACAAGATGGTTGTGAGTATGCACCCACTGATGCTACCTCTTGGCTCTTTGCCCTCATGGCAGATTAAATCTAGGTGGGTCAGGAGGATAACTGGTTGAGTTCATATTTGCATGAAGAGGTGGTGCATGCAACCTTGAAGGTGTAGCCACTCCTGAAAAAAAGCCCACCCTGGACCTGATTATGTTTAACAGGGTACTCAATATGCACCCACACTGTGCATATTCCTTGATCTGTATCAAGTTTCATGCTGATGGCTTGTGATAGGTTGTTTGTGGGGGCAAATGACATGACATATAACTGCGTGTTTACAGGATTTGCTCTGGCTGCCAATCTGCGACTGTGCTAAGTTCAAGGTTTTGGTATATAAGACCATATAGAGGTTAGCTCTTCAAAGGTTAAAAGATCAAAATTTCATTGGGCTAGTGCTCCCAAATAGCTCCCATCCAATATTAATGAATGGAAAATGACTTAATTAGAAATATCTCCAGCAGTAATTTTACATGCAAAATCTTCCTTCCTTCCTTCTTTCCTTCCTGTGTGTATACCTTATGTAAATAAAATATTGAGGTATACAATGACAGTGATTTAAAGCCCCACCCCCATTTTCCAACTTTCCCAGTCAACTATCAGAAAGCATGGTGCCCCTTATTGCCACAAATAGCCTGTTTTTAGTTTTGTTTCACATGTCTACATAAATCTCTTACTTAGCAGAGTCCTGCAAGCATCACACTATTGTTCCAGTGAAATAGCCTCCAGTGGTTTCTCTCAAAATACAGGGTCTTTGAAGATCAAATAAAGGAGGCCGGTCCATACACAACATAAGCAGTTATGCTATTTCCAAGAGTCATTATGGTTCTAGCAGCCTTGTAGATAGAAGGCTTCTGGGTCACAATCTAGTGGGTGAAGTGTTCTGGCTTCCATTTCTAGAGGAGTATACTACTGGAACATAATCTATATTTACACACATTGTGGCTTAAATGTCACATGCAGTCTTTCTTTGTACAGTATGCTCTATTTTTGGATGGACATTGACGGATGTGCATAGCTTTACCCACTACAGAAAAGCATTTGCATTGTATGACTCTTTGACTTGCACATAATTCTTTAATTCCCCCGTGCAAAGATCTTCTTCTTTGAAAAATTAAAGTGAGTTCAAAGCTTTTGTTTGTAATTCCGGTGTCCTAAGAATAATTAGCAAACAGAGAGGCCTGTGCTAGTTTCAAGATTTTAAGAGCTTGATAAGAGTTGACCTGCTGCATAAGAGATTTCCACTATAAAATACACTGTGCATATTCCTTTACCTGTATCAAGTTTCATGCTGATGGCTTGTGATAGAAATAGCTGTTACTCTCTTCAGAGAAGAGAATTGTGAGGAAAGATGGAGTATATGTTGTAATTGTGATAGGAGTAGGATTGGGATCCATTCTGTGAAGGTTGTGCTACTACGTTGTTGCTAGAAGTGCTGCCTCTTGCTTTCAGAGGGAAGGCATAAAGTGGGATAATTGCTATTACAGTTGTATTAGGAATTCAGAAAGAGAAAAATGTAGGTTAGCTGTCAGAGGTTCAGCAAGCATGATAACAAGAATACACAGGAACTCTGTGAGCAATAGAAGGCTGAAAAGATTACCATATTAGTTTTCTTTACAGTTTATTTGAGATGCATTGAGATTATTTCTCTAATAGTGCCAAAATCCCTTTTGGCAAGTCACAAGTGTATACCGCAGCCTACTTTATAAATATATATGGCTTATATATCACAGGAGCACCCATAGGTTTTTAATTATGCCACTTTGTACGGTTGTAGACATTTCAAAGCTCCCCTTTGTGCTCTCTGTTATAAACGTCTTTTCCTTCTTTTGAAGTCTACATGATATACATATGAGCAATTAAAAACACAGCTCAGGGTTGGAGACACAAGGTCTTCTTAATTAAAACTCAAACAAAAGCTACAAGCAAAGCCCCCCTCACTCTATGATTAAGGTCTAAAGTGTTACAATATATTAGAATCATTGTTAACTGCTAGGGTTTAAAAAATCAATATACAGGAAAAAGATCAGTTGGTTCCAATTAGAGAAATCAATGTAAATACGAAACAGAGGGGAGAAACCCTTAAACCCAGTAGCAGGTCCTGATTAGTAATATACTACAGGGCATAAAATGATTTTTAGTAATGAATTTATTAAAGTGACCACATGGAATAAAATGCTTAATTTTCCATAGTACTGATATGCAGTGTAAGTATGTCTTAAATATATTGTTTATTGGCTGTTTATTGTATATAGGAAGGAAACAAAATGAGACTCCAATATTTCTACAACTAAGCATATTTAAGTGCATAACTCCCCTCCCCCCATTGAAATCAGTAAAAGTGCTTAACTCTGGGTGGATCATGCATTAAACATGCAATGAAACTTTTTACTCTTGGCTGGCCACTAAGATTTCTGTTTCTCATGAGACTACTGTTTGTGTGAAGTGTCTCGAATGCATAACCCCCCCCCCAAAAGGTGTCAGGGTTGTAGCAGAAACAAGTCAGTACTAAGTCACCAATGTCAGTGAAATGAAATCCTTACTCAAGTAAACCTAAATACAATTCAGGCCTAGTGGTCTCAGCAATCCTTCCTGGTAGGTCTTGCCCCGATGACAAAATTGTGAGGACTGAAGGTCCCTGTCTTCCCACCCTTCTCTAAGGCTCCTCAAGTGTTTTTCCCCCACACAGTCTCAAACTGCATTTGCACACAACTGATCTGTGTTCCGCTCTTTTCATTTTTTCTGCATGTTCTCAGAGACTGGGGGGGGGGGGAGAGAGCTGGTAGCAGCAGGAGGGGAAGACTCCCTGAATTCTTCAGAAGCCTCTTCACCCCCTTCCTCTGCAGCCTCTGTTTCAGCCTCAGAACTACACTCTGGCACAGACTCTTCCTGCTCACTAAACCCTGTAGCTCCTCCGGCTCCCTCCCCCCCAGTCTTCTCCCTCTGACCACCTATTGTTATCCCACCACCAATCCCCTTGCTATTGAGCCTTTTTCCCCGGGGGTTCAGCGGGGGGTTCTCCAGCTGGTGCCTCCCAGCACTCCTCTGCACCCAGCCAGTCCATGGCATGAGGTAGCATGCCTTGTGCCTCTCCTGTAATTGCGCCATGGCAGTGACTATCTTGCATGCGAACAGATAAACCATGTATTTTCACTCATAAAGTTATCCCAGGATTAGATATAAATAAATATTTGGTAGGTATCTAATTTGAGAATCTTATATAACCCCTTTCAGAAACTATGGTGTTCAGATCCCCTCACTCCAAGACAACTCTAAATTCTAGCTCATTGAGTTGACAGTAATGAGCAAGCTTGCTCAGGCCAAACAAGTAAATTACTTCAAGTAACAAACAGCTTTCCAGAACGCACCTTTAGCAGAACAGTTGTCAGTATCTTGAATTGTAGCTACAAATTCCAGTCATAACATGAGACTTACCTCATTCTGAAGTTCATTTATAGTAACAGAGTTAGCCAGGCCCAACAGGCCATAAAAACAATAAGTACGAAATGGATTGCAAACAAAAGAAGCTGAAGAAGAGTATACATTTGCATGTGGACCCTTCTATGTCTCATTGTTCAGTCTTTGTCCTGAACAATAAAGTAAAAAGACATGTCCGGAAACTGATTTTCATAATATTGGTAAATCATGAGGCATTGGTTTTTTAAAAGAAATTATTCAATGCTGTTATGCTCCAGATTTATTTCTTTTTTAAAAAATTCAGGTGGCAAAACTAGAGAAATTCTATGTCTGAGACCATAGAAACAGCAGAGAGATTTCAAAATGGCTTGATGTGCTAAGGCAGTGGTTCTCAAAGGGTGCAGTGTGCCACACTGGTGTGGCAGGAGAGGATGGGAAGTGTGGGAAGATTCAAGGATGATCAATATTATATTTTGGGAATGATTCATGTAGCTGCATTGTTTTAGAGTTTCTAGATGTCCCATGATCATATTAGAAAGTAGTTGTGTTCTATGTTATAAATCAAGCACTGCTAGCAGTTGTTTCTTTTTGTTCTTCAATGTATTTCTTGAAGGACCTTACATAATAATCGCAGGGTCTGGAATGGTTCAAATGGGGAGAGGCAGACCTTGAGGTATTGCGGTCCTGAGCTATTTAAGGCTTTAAAGCTATTTAATAGTTTTTTTAGCTATTTAAGGCTGGATAGGTCAAAACCAGCACTTTGAAATGGGCCTGAAAACTAATTGGCAGCCAGTGCTGTTGGGCCAAGATCAGTGCAATATGCTCAAACAGTCTTGCCTCGCTGAACAACCTGGCTGCTGAATTTTGCAGTTTCCAAACTGTCTCCAGAGGCAGCCCTACATAAAACTAGGGTTGCCATATTTCAAACAGTGAAAATCCGGACAGAAAAGTTGTTGAGCTCCCTCAGAGGGAGTGTAACCCCATCAAAAGCAGGTGACCTCTTATCCATCCGGTCTTGGGAACCCACTAACAGTGCCTCAATCTTCTCTAGATTGAGCTTCAGTTTGTTGGCTCTCATCTAGTCCATTATTGAAGCAATACAATGGTTCAGCACATCCACTGCCTCACTGGCAGATGTAAAGATGAAGTAGATCTGTGTGTTATCAGCATATTGCTGACAATGTACTCCAAAACTCCAGATGATCCCATTCAGTGGTTTCATGTAGATGTTAAATAGCACAGAGGATAAAATTGAACCCTGAGGAACTCCACATTGAAGGCTCCATGTGGCTGAAGAGCATTCCCCAAGGATCACCCTCTGGGAACAACCATCCAAGAAAGACCAGAACCACCGCAAAGTGGTCTGACCAACCTGCAACTCAGACAGCCACTCCAGAAGGCTACCATGGTTGGTACTGAGAGCCACTGAGAGGTCGTGGAGAATTAACAGGGACACATTTCCTTGGTCTCTCTCCCGACGGGGTCATTATACAAGGTGACCAAAGCAGTTATGGTGCCAAAACCAGGCCTGAATGCCAATTGAAATGGAGCTAGAAAATCAGTTTCTTCCAAGAGCTTCTGGATCTGGTCTGCAGCCCACCCACTTTGAACATACCCAGTTCAAAGAAACTGAAGAAACCTCTTTTATTATCCCATCCAAGTCTCATGGCAGATCAGGGATTTGGATTGTGTCCTACAGTATCATATTTGTTTCGCGAGTAGGGCTCCACTGCTTTATATCCTTCATTTTCTTTGACGAACATTGTGGCAACTCAGGTAGGAGGGGAGGAATTTTGGCCACATTTTCAAGCAAACTGATCTAATTTTTACCTCCTGGACTAATGCACTGATTCTTCAGATTTCACATCTCCACATTTTGTGATACAGTTCTAGGCTCAAGAAATGTACCAAACTCTGTTCAAAAATACTTTAGAACGAAATACATACTTTAGAAATGCATGCATTAGATAAAATAGTTATTTAAAAATATTTGTATGAATATGCACACATAAGTAAATGACATGGCCAGAAACAACCAATCTTAGGAGACAAAACATAATTATTCAAATCAAACATATTATTAATAATAATAATACACCCAACAGAAAATATTACTATATTTATGTAATTAAGTAATTAATTAAAAACAGTTTCATGCAAAATTCTATTTTAAAAAATTCAAGGCAGTTCACAGCAATCTAAAATACAAATTTATTAAAGTCAAATTCACAAACTTTGTTCATTCACTGATTCAGATATGAAATGGATAGCAAAATGAGTGATAAGAAGCAGAACCTTCCCTTAGTTTGCAGGTAGGTTCTTGTTATGAAGACGTTTCAGAGCATAATCATTTATAAAATGCACAAAGTAAACTAATTCACAGATATATGACCTCAGCCCAGTACAGGTTCCACCAGAGTTGGCATTTTATGAACACGGTTCTCAAAAGAAGCAAATATAAAACATGATTGTATATATAGTTAGCATTGCTTTATGCTAGCTAATAATGCTGAATATGTGTACAGTATTCTGAGAAAATCTTTTTTTTCCCCCCAGCTGTAAATATTTTTATTTTTTTTTATTTTTTAATATAATATTTATTGGAGTTTACAATAAAAATAAATGTAGCAGACAATATAACAAATATCTTAACATAGTTTCACATTTTTTTTTTTGGACTTCCTCACATCTCCCGCTCCCACTTTCATCGTTATAACTTTTTACCAGCAATTTGTTATCTTATTTACATTCTTATATCCCTTCTATATTTCATAATCTTCTAGTTCTCAACAAGAGTTATATTTTCTCAATCTCACTTATTTTCTTAAATCATCTAAGTTAGTGGTGCTCAATTATTTATGATCTAGCATCCTGCTTAGCATTCACTCAAGTTGCAATGTTTTTGTAAATAGTTCTTAAATTTCTTCCAGTCCTCCTCCATCCTCTCTTCTCCCAGGTCACGAATTCTGCCAGTCATCTCAGCTAGTTCCATATAGTCTATCAGTTGCATCTGCCATTCTTCCAGTGTTGGTAGATCTTAAGTTTTCCAGTACTTTGCGAGAAGTATCCTTGCTGCTGTTGTTGCATACATAAAAAATGCCCGGTCCTTCTTTACCACCCCTTGGCCGACAATACCCAAAAGAAAGGCCTCTGGTTTCTTAGTGAAGGTATATTTAAATACCTTTTTCAGTTCATTATAAATCATTTCCCAGAACGCCTTCACTTTAGGGCAAGTCCACCAGAGGTGGAAAAATGTTCCTTCACACTCTTTACATTTCCAACACTTATTATCAGACAGGTGGTAAATTTTTGCAAGTTTGACTGGGGTCATATACCATCTATATATCATTTTCATTAGTATTCTGAGAAAATCTTATTGGATGGAGGAGCTTGAAAATGGCTTGCCGTGTGATAGATTCTCCATGCAGCTCTGTGACATGTATCATGGCGACTCACATGATTGTTCTTGTTGGTAGGGAGAGTTTGCACACCAGTGTGAGTAGGTCAGGTAGAAAACTCCACTTCCCATCAATGATCCATATGGCAGTGCACGCTACACATTACATGGCTGCTGTAGCAAATCTTGTATGCAAAGACTGATGTCTTTGTCTGATGAACCTAAGATGTAAATTTACTCTGAATATTCAGGTTCTTATCCAGTCTGTCATACGTACATTTATATTAGGGAAGAGGCAATGCAACAAAATAACTATCTTCGTATAGTAAGCATAGGGAATTTTGTGGTTCTGGGATCCATTACACTAATTTGTGATTGCACATAGGGCAATGGAAAGGCCTGTTGGACATGGAGAGGCAATGATGGATAACCTTCTAATATGATTTACTATATGGCATCAGCGGTTTTTGATTTATCCTCATTATAATGTGCATAACAATTCTTGCAGAGGTATAGAGCAATCTGCCATCTGCTTTAAAATGTTGCATTATAGATTGAACTAAGTGATCAGCTAGCTTGCTTATGTTTAGAACAAATTGTAATGCCTATTAAGATTTGTTTAAATAGGTTTCCATCACAACAGGTGCACAATTATTTTATGAGTAAAATATTATAAGCTTTCTAAATTAGCCAGGGCAAAATGCAAGTTGCCTGATTAAATAATCAAATCTGATGCTTAAAATGCACCTGATTTCGACAGGAATTTTAAGATGTGAAGTTCCAATCTATTGGCAGGTTTTTTCTTCTACTCTGCAGAAACTGATTGTTTGTAGCAAGCAAGTGGCAGCTTGCAGAATAACTGGTTAGGTGTGTTTTACATAATTTGCCTTACATTATACCCGGTTGGCGGGGGGGGGGGGAGAACACTAAAAAGCTGCTAATAATAGGCTGTACCAGGGGAAACGTTATAGTCTGTGATAAAAATACGAGTACATCATGCAAAATAGTGTTCCATATTCTGTTAGGAGAGATAACTGTATGAAACCTATGTAATTCAGTATTGAATTACTGAATTACTCTGTACATAACAGGATATGGAAACCAATTTCTAACTCATGCACACTCCATGCACGCTCCACCCATTATGTCTAGAACTTGCTACATAAGTGCGCACATATATCCTTAGACTTGTTTGGTCCACCCATTTGATCCCTGCACCCCTTTTGTGGTTGGTGGACTGTGTGGATGCTCTATCAAATAACACAGTGAATAAATGTGTACAAGTAACAAATTTGTTTCCATTTTCAGAAATGTCTGCAGCTTACATGCCAGGCAGGTGTGTGATGCAATCTGCAACATGTGTTAGGTGTTTTCTTCCTGTTGTTTTTGCATGGGAAAAGCCTTCTGAATGTAAAGTGCAATATACAATTGCACCAGATACTGTACAGTTGGAGGCAAATTTTCATCAGGCACATTTATTGTGTAGCTTGGTTGTACAAGGTGGCTATTCCACAGCTGGCCTGGAACTTAATTTATTTCTCAGATACAATCCCCATGGCAATCCCCAATATCAATATCTTGATATTGTTCTTTGCCATTCTTTAAATATTGCCACTCCTTTAATTATTGGGATTGATTGAAATAAAAACAACATTTTCGGTAGCACATTCATTTTTTTATAAAAGGCACTTTCAGCTATCAGTTTAGACTGTTACTTGAACTGATGGCCATACAAATTAGCATTATCTGAGAAAAGCAGCGCCAAATTTCAGAATCTATTGTTGGGACTACTACTAATCAATAAGGCTGTCTTCCACTGATGGTACATTGCTAACAGGAAAAGAAAGTTTTGTGTGTGATGGCAATCACAGGTGCATAGAAAGCCACTTGGTTAAAATATTTCTTCATCTAGCCCAGAGTTGTGGCTGCATTCGGATGTAATTCCAAAGCCTGATTTAGTACTACAAGAAGAAGTCTATGTCAGCCTCAGGCCCATGTACTCTCTCTTCCCCTCTCCTTCAGCATGACTGTGAGAAGATCAAAAGCTTTCACTTCATTTGTGATCTAACTGCAGTTTAGTATTTTTCTGAACTATAAATTGTGGTTAATCTTAACTATGGTTAATTGAAAAAAGACAGCTTCGTAAACTATGGTTTGAAGTTGGCTTGGCCCAGCTAAGCAAAACGAAGATAAACCACAGTTAGTCCAAGTTTGAATGACGTAACAAGCTGCATTTAATCTAAAATAGAAGTGAAATGTTCTGAATTAACTCTTGCAGCCCAGCGGAGAGAGTTGTATACACCCACAAGATTGATCAGACTTTACTGGTGGCAGCTCTCCAGGAAAGCAGCAAAGAGGTCTTTCGCATCATCTACTTGATCCTTTTAATGGAGATGCCAGAGATTGAACCTGGAAGCTTCTGCATGTAAAACATATGCTGTTGGCACTGAGCTATAGTCTCTTCCCTCTGTTTTGATAACTACAAAATACTAAGCCTTCCTTAGTGTACGCTTGAGGTACATCCATGCACATTATCTGTACAGATTACATGGAGGTAACTGCTTGTTTTCAAATCCCTGCCTGTTTGTCAATCAGGAACTGCAAGTGAAACAAGATAGGAGATTTCACATTTTTTTTAAACAAAAACAAAAACAACAACCCACAAAGTCAGAGACAGAATCTGGAAGAACTCCAAGCCACAAAAATTAGGGATCAAGCAAGGAGAGAACAAAAAAAGCTGTAAATGCTGGGTTCTGCCTCTGCATATGTTGAATTTAAATAATTGTGTTGATGCATCAGTAATAGTAATTACTCATAAAAATTAGGGTCCTTATTTTGGGCAGCAATATATTTAAGTAGAGGTGAAATTAGATGCAATTTATATTAATTAGGGATAATACGAACATTATGTGAGTGGTTGACATTTCCATTATTTTGAAAGCATGCCACAGTATCTGAAGATGCTTCTGTACCATGACTTTGAAAAGCTGTAGATTGACATGTGCCCCTAGAGTGTTCAATATCACAATAAAAGATCACACAGTTCTAACCTCTTTGAAAACCATTTATAGGCAAGTTTCACCTTACGATTCAATTAAGGGATTTTGAAGCTTATTTTACTCCTTATTGGGGGGGGGGAGTCTTTAGTTTTATCTGGACAATGGCTTGCATTCTTGAATAACTAGAAAACAGCTTTCCCTGTTCTAAAAGAGACAGCAGTGGGAGTAACATGTTGTGGAATGTCAAAAAGGGATGTCAGGTCAGCCAATTGGTGTTTTCACATTTAGCTTGACAGTATCAAGGAAACACAAAATGTTATTAAAGCTGTAATCTAAATACACTTACTTGGGAATAAGCCCCACTGAGCATGGTTGGTCTTATTTATTACTTAGTTGCTGTATTTATTATTTTGTTCACTTCATTTGGTAGCTGTGCAATAACTATTGTGCATAAAAAAGTAATAATTCATCAACTTTCCTCTGGAACACAACTGGATTCTTCCCTACCACGTTCCAAACTGGAACCCATTCTGGAAGTATGAAGTAAAATCTGGGGCAGAATCTTTCTGAAATAGATTCCATTACCATCCTTAAACAGGAGCTACTAATGGAGAAAAAGGGACGCGGGTGGCACTGTGGGTAAAACCTCAGTGCCTAGGGCTTGCCGATCGCATGGTCGGCGGTTCGAATCCCCGCGGCGGGGTGAGCTCCCGTTGTTCGGTCCCAGCTGCAGCCCACCTAGCAGTTCGAAAGCAAGTAGATAAATAGGTACCGCTTTCTAGCGGGAAGGTAAATGGCGTTTCCGTGTGCTGCGCTGGTGCTGGCTCGCCAGAGCAGCTTCGTCACGCTGGCCACGTGACCCGGAAGTGTCTCCGGACAGCGCTGGCCCCCGGCCTCTTAAGTGAGATGGGCGCACAACCCTAGAGTCGGACACGACTGGCCCGTACGGGCAGGGGTACCTTTACCTTTTTAATGCAGAAAAAGCCAGGAACTGCACTTGGGTGTCCACACAAGTGTCTGCATGCCTCTGAATGAGCTGGATATTTTAATATTATTGAGCTGGAATTACCACACTGCCCTAAAGTCTACCCTTGAAGTTCAACATTTATTTATTTATTTGCAGTGTCAGCTAGTTTATGTGCGTAGGAAAGTATTGATGCTACAGCTGCTTGGTGACATACGGTGTTACTTTCAAGGCTACTATGTTTTGGGAAGACTTGCATCCAGAGACCACAAGTTTCTCCATCAAAACATACCATATATGTTATAGAACAAGGGAATCTACAAGCAGGCATTGAGCTTCAAAAATTGATTGGAGAAGGTTTCACAGGGATTAGTAGCTTATAGGCTGATGACACTACTGGTAAATTTCCCATAGAAATCTGCTTTATTTTAACAACAAAGAACTGGAACCACATGAGAGTAAAAGTAAAGGAGAAAGAGAGAGAAGCTGTGGGATGTTTCCTCAATAAACTCCCAAATAAGAGAAATAGGAGCTGCTAAAATGTGGTAAAAAAAAAACTTTGTTCTGTTTTCTACCAGGTGTCTGCTTTATTCCATCATAGCTGTTGCAGAAACATTTTGATGTAAAATTAAGTTAAGGCTACATAATTCAAAAAGTGTATTACAGTGTGGCTGCTGAAACTTTCTGCTTGACTAGTGTAAGTTACTCTTAAATAGATTTGCTTTGGATAGTCTTTAATTTACCTTGCTTGACTGAGAAAATGTAACTTGTAGGCCACGTGATTCACTCACCCTCGACCCTTAATGTTTGAAAATTCTTACGGAGCTGCCTTATATTGCATTATTGATCTATCTAAGACCCCTTCCTTGCATTAGTGGTGCTTACTGCGATAAGTTCAAGGGTTTCTCAAAAGGAAGCAAAGCCTCTTATATTATCTCCTATTTCTTTGTGTGGTCTCTGCTTGCATTGGGGAGATGCTCTTGACATAAGGCCAATGTGGTCAAGAAGACCCAAGACGCCTTTTCCAGACCTTGCCAAATTTTAAACAACATTGAATCTTTTCAGTGACTCATATGTATATTTGGCTGTTGGGGATTGCATTTGTTGGATAGAATAAGACATCATGCTAATATAATGTGGTCTGAGACAAAGATCTGTTTTATTCTGACTCTACATAAGTGGTTTGATTTCTGATCAGTTAAGGAGAGTAGAGAAAAACTTAAACTTTGTTGGTTACCAGCTGCTTAGAGACATCTGGCTAAGCATATTCATGCCTGTGGTTGAAAATATAATTAGACCAGAACCTAGTAGGAACATGGGTGGAACTATGGTCTGGAAAATGTAGGCCATCTCTTTTATGTGCCGGCTGATTGTGATTTTGGAATTTTTGCTACACGGTTAAGAACCTTGGTCTCTTTTCTTGCAACATGACCTTCAAAGCACAAACAGACTAGCAAATGATTGTGGCTTAAATTTCTGGTGTGTTTGTTCATTCCAGCTATATGATCTTTGTATGTTTCTAGAATTGTTTCTAGAATTTCTTTCTCTTAGGAACTTGAGATGACACATAGCTGGTTAAGAGCATTTGGCTATGTTTTTTAACTTGATGGTGATTGTGGCTTAGGACTGATTTATGTATGACCTTTCTTTTTGCCTCCCTACATCAAATATAAAACTCACACAGGGGGAGCAATTCAAGTCAGTGGTCATCTGAGTGCTCTGTTATGTGTTTATTAATTAATATTTTTTGTTTGAACTAATCCAACAAGTTCTGTGCTTCTTATGATAAGTTCTTAGTTAAAATGCGAAAAAACCCATCAGTTCTAAAACGCTTTAGCTGTCAATGAAAGATCATTCCATTTAAGTAAAATTACACTCACAGAAGGGGTATGGGTGATTAGCCTTTAAGTCAATGTGGGCTGAACATTGGGATGAAATGAAAAAATGAACATGTTGAGAGCTGCAATTCTCAAAACTGCCTTCCAAAAGATTTCCCTATCAGTTCTTCTGCAGTTTTTTTAATCATTTCCCAGAATTTCCATTTAATTTTTTAAAACAAACAAACCAACTTAGGAGTCACAAAAAGCTTTTGGTGTCACTTAATCACAGCAGGAGACCTGCAGGTGTGATAAGTAATTTTTTTAAAAAATAAATAAAATGGAAATACTTCTACTGAAACATGCAAGTATAGGGTGGTATACAAATTTGATAAATAATTAAATAATACTAATACTAATGGGAAATTTGGGGGAACCTGAGGGGAGGGGGCAGCAAAAAAATAAATAAAAATGGCATCACAGTGGAAAACCAATGGGATCAGTCCATACAATAATAATTATTCTTATTTTAAAAAGTTTTTTCTTTAAAAAGGGGGCACATTTTGGGGGTTCTTAGAGGGCCTTGGTCTCTGGACTATATAAAATGTTCTTGTGCAGGACTTTGAAGTTCAGGATCAGAGAAGATGGAGAGAACTGCTAGTGCTTTAAGGATCAATGCTATTTCCCATAGGCTGCATTGTGATTTCTGTTGTTTTTTTAAAGTTTTTTATTTATACAACAAGAAAAAAAGAAAAAAACACAAATACCAAATTACACACAAATTACAAAAAAATAACCATAGACACATAATTTTCTTAGCAAACAATAAAACATCTATTGGTCTTGACACTAAAGACCCAACCTCCCGTCTATTCCATATTTCAAATTCTTATTACTTTTTGCCAATACACACTTTTAACATAATTTAACTTATTCTCAATAAATCTAATTTCTTATATCTACCTTGCAATTATTACTGAAGTTCCTCGAATGCTGCAACAGAATTTAAACTACTATATTTATTTTTCAGATAATCTTTGAAAACCTCCCGTTTTGAAACAAATTCCTGTTTTGATTTGTTCTTTATTTTTTCTGATAAACCATCTAATTCGGCGTATTCTGTCAGCTTTTGGATCCAATCTTGTATAGAGGGGATTTCATTACTCTTCCATTTTGCTGCAATCAAAACTCTTGCTGCCGCCATCGCATATAAAAAGATACCCTTCCTCTTTTGTGGAATATCCAAATCTGTTATTCCCAGGAGGTAGGCCTCTGGTTTTTTGTTGAAAGAGATCTTTAGCATTTTTTGCAGTTCTGCATGGATACTCTCCCAGAATACCTGTATTTTCCTACATATCCACCACATATGGTAGAAGCTTCCTGATTCACCGCATCTCCAACAATTACTTGACACATTTTTATACATTTTTGAAAGTTTCCATGGTGTTAGATACCATCGATGTTGCATTTTTTGAAAGTTCTCTCTAATCGTGTAACAATTTGTGAATTTCCAATTGATCTTCCATAAATTTTCCCATTGGGCCATGGTTATTGAATGGCCAAAATCCTGGGACCACCTCACCAGTCCAGTCAAGGAGGAGTCGATACATTTTGGAAAGAGTTTTTCTTTTAGAATTTATAAGATCAGATTCGAATCGGGAAATTTCTGTTGAGAACCCCTTTTGTTTGTCAGATTTAAATTTTTCAAATAACTGATGGCATTGGAACCAGTCTGAGATGTGTTCTCTCATTTCCTCAAAGTTTTTTAATTTTATTTGGTTATCTTCGTTTTTTAGAAGTGTTTTATATGTTGGCCAGCTTTCCTGAGTATTTTTCCGTTTTGCTGCTACGGCTTCTATTGGAGAAGTCCACCACGGGACTTTAGGCTCCATCAGGTCTTTATATTTTTCCCATACAGCAAAGAGTGATTTTCTTATTATATGGTTGGTAAATTTTTTATGAATTTTCGCCTTTCCATATATCAGGTAGGCGTGCCATCCCCAGCGGTTGTCAAAACCTTCCAGGTCCAGGAGGTCCGGATCCTGCAACGTGCACCAATCTTTTAGCCAGGTGAAACAGGCTGCCTCATAGTAAAGTTTTAAGTCGGGTAGGGAAGAGCCTCCTCTCTCTTTTATGTCTATTAAGATCAGGTGTTTAATCCTAGGTTTCTTCCCTTCCCACAGGAATTTGGAAATTTCTCTTTGCCATATCTTGAGACAACCTGCTTCACCCAGTATTGGAATCATTTGAAATAAAAAGATTAATTTTGGCAGCACATTCATCTTTATAATGGAAATCCTACCCAGAAATGTTAATTTTAGTTTACTCCAGGTTACAAAATTTTTTCTAATCTCTAACCAAGTTTTGGTGTAATTATCCTGAAATCGGTTTATGTTCTTGGGGGTGATCCAAATACCCAAGTATTTCGCTTTTGAGGAGATTTTCAGGCCCAATATTTTTTCTAAGTCGTCCTTTTCTTCTGTGGTTACATTTTTAACAAGCATTTTTGTTTTTGTTATATTCAGCGTAAAGCCTGCCACTTCTCCAAATTCTTTAATCAATTCCAGCACTCTTTTCAGACTTTCTTTAGGGTTTTCAGTCATAACAAGTAAATTGTCCGCAAAAGCTTTAATTTTATGTTTTGTTTCCCAGAATGATGCCTTTAACAAGCTGATCCTTTCTTATCTGATTGTTCAAGACTTCCATCACCAAGATAAATATCAGTGGTGACAGTGGGCAGCCCTGTCTAGTTCCCTTGTTTATTTTGCACTCCTCAGTAATTATTTGGTTGATGATCAATTTTGCATATTGTTCCGAATAGATGGCATTTATTCCTTTACAAATATTTTCTCCCAGTCCGATTTCTTCCATTATTTTTTTCATAAACTTCCAGGACACGTTGTCAAAAGCTTTTTCAGCGTCCACCAACATAATAGCTGCTGGTTTATCAATTTTAATATCCAAATATTCTAATACATTAATCACACATCTAATATTGGATTGCATAAATCGTCCGGGAAGAAATCCGGTTTGATCTTTATGAATTATCTCTTTCAGCACCATTTTTAATCTATTTGCAAGAATGTCTGCGAATATCTTGTAATCGTTATTTAGCAGTGCAATGGGTCTGTAATTGGCCATGTTTGAGGCATCTGTTCCCTGTTTGTGGATAAGAGTAATAAAGCTGTCCTTCCAGATTTTTGGTAGCTTTCCATTTGCCAGAATATTATTCATTAGGTCTTTCATGGGAAGAAATAATGCTTGTTCTAACTTTTTATAATAATTAGCTGGGAGACCATCTGGGCCCGGTGTCTTTCCTAATTTTGATCTCTGTATAGCTTGTTGCACCTCCATAGCTGTTATTGGTGAGTTCAAGATTTCAGCTTTTTCCTTAGGTATTATTGGTAGTTTATTTTTGCCCAAATAATCAATTATTTTTTCTAGAGTCTCTGGACCTTCTTTGTATAGTTTTCCGAAAAAACTAGCAAAGTTTTTACTAATTTCCTTTGTTTCTTGAATCCATTTGTCTTTAATTTTAATTTTATTGATAATTCTATCTTCCTTTTTCTTCTTTAATTGCCAGGCCAGAAGTTTACCAGGTTTATTTGTAAACTCAAAATTTCTATGTCTCAACCATTTTATCTTCCATTCTATCTCTTCGTTTATTATCATGAAGAATTGCGTCTGTAAAATTTTTATATTTTGCTTAATTAGTTCATCATCTGGTTTTTGGAAAAGGATCCTTTCCTTTTTTCTAATTTCCTCCCAGATCTCCATTTTCTTCTTCTTTATTTTCCTTTGGAATGCATTTTGTTGGATAAAGAAGCCTCTTATGACGGCTTTACCCGCGTCCCAAACTGTCTCTAGATCTACTCCTTTATTTAAATTAAACTTAAAATATTCTTCTAAGATTTGCTTGGCCTTCTGTACAGTTTTTTCATCGTTTAACATAATCTCAGTAAGTTGCCACCTTTTAACCTTTTATTCTTTTCCTTTAAAGTTAACCCAGACCGCGCTGTGATCTGAAATTGTCCTTGGATGGATTTCTGCTTTTGTAATATTATTTAATAAATCCTTTGTTGTCTAGATCGCGTCAATTCGTCCCGCCGATTTATGTGGCTCTGAATAATGTATAAATTCTTTCTCTGTTGGATTCTTAAACCTCCAAGCGTCAAACAAATTCAGGAGTTCTATTAATTGGAAAAATGTAGTTGGGAGTTTGTTCTGCCTTTTCTTTCTTCTTTATTGTTCTGTCCATGTTTGGATTGACTACTCCATTAAAATCTCCTAATAATATAATCCCCCCCTAAATATTCTATGACTTTTTCTTCCAAGAATTGATAGAATTCAGATTTTCTTTCATTTGGTGCATAAATTCCAATAACTATCACTTTTTCACTATTGATCTTAACTTCTATAATCACTGTTCAACCTTTTTCATCATTGTAAAGCAGTTTTGGCTCCAGCTGAGGTTTTACATAGATTACCACCCTTCTCTTTTTTTCTTTACTTGATGCAATAAACTCAAGCCCCAATCTTTTATTTATTAATACTCTTTTATGTTTTTCCGCTACATGGGTTTCTTGCAGACAGATGAGATCATATTTTTGCTTAACCAGAATATGTTCCACCTTGTTCCTTTTTGATTTTTCATTTAAACCATTTACATTCCAAGTAATAAATTTATAATCCATACTTTATTTCTTATGATACGTCAACAGATTAAATAAACAAATAAATAAATTTACACATTCAAGGTCTCAGTATACGTAAATTCCCTTCTTAGATCTGTCTCCTAACTCTCAACTGTTTGTTCAGTTTCCTCTGATTCTCCCAACAATTGCCTTTTCCCTCCGAGCTCTTTCCAGTACTTTCTCCAGAACTTGTCCGCATCTAATGCCGACAAGCACTTTCTAAGTTTCCCTTTAAAGAAAAAGGAGATGCCTTCAGGGTACTCCCACCTATAGTCCACTGCCTTTGCCTTTAGTGCCTCTGTTAGAGCTTTGTAAGCTTCTCTCTTTTTTAATTTATCGATTTGGGATAATCTTGTGGACGATAATATCATTTCCTTCCGACTTGAATTTCTTCTTGTTACTAGCTTGTAAAATTCTATTTCTGAAATCCATAGAGTTAAAAGAGACTAAACAGTCAGCCGGCCAGTTATTTGCTTTTGCTACATTAGATTTGACTCTAAATGCTTTTTCTATTTTTTGTGCTACTTCTGCTTCTTCTAGGTCTAACCAAGCTGCTAACTCTTTTGTGATTTTTTTCACAATTATTTCCTCTGTGTCCTCTGTTAGTCCTCTGAATCTTAGGGTATTCTCCCTTCTCTGCATTTGCAACATCGCAATAGAGTCCAAAGTTGAATCCTGCTGCGCTTTCAGATCTGCTGTTTCTTTCCTTATCTTATCGCATTCCCTTTTCAACTCTCTATTTTCATTTTGTAATTTTTTCTGAGCTTCCTCTAGGTTCTGTGTTTTACCTTTAAGGTCTAGCACTATTTTCGTCAGTTCTGAATTTTTTTGTACTAAATTGTTGACCTGAGTTGATAGCTCAACTGTTATTTTCACATTTTCATCTATTTTAACTCCCACTGAAATAAGTTTTTCTTCCGTTGCTTTTGCCTTTTCATTTACATTATTTTTTAAATCTTGGATATCTTTCTTCAAACTTAAAATTAATTCTCTCATATCTAGTGGTTGATCCATGTCAATTACTGAAGTTCTCCTGATTTGTGAGGCTGAAACTGCCGCAGAACCTGACACAGTTGCTTTTTTACCAGACATCACTAAAAAAATTCAATTAGCTCACAAGGTAACTTGTTCTCTTTCTTTCTGTCTTACAAACTGGATATCAATTAAGTTCAATCTTTCTTAATACAATCGTGACAATATTTCCAATGTGATAATTAATGAATGTCAATTAAATTCAATCTTTCTTAATACAATCACGACAATTTTACCAGTCTGATAATAATCTCCGGCCCATGTATCCACTAATTCTTTATATTCACCAGTTTCACTAAATATATTTGAAATTGAACAGTTATCTAATTAATTACAGCCAATCATCAATACAGCAATATCACAAATTCATCAGATCAAATAAATATAATAAATGATTGCAATCCTTGCGTTCACTTACTCATTCAGGGTGATAGATCATATATATAAATCTTTAAACAGGTTAGCGGTTCAGTTAATCAGCACCTTGCAACAAAACTAATGACATCTGATGCTAATATCAGCTACGTTAGCTACCCATAGAGTAGCTATTGCAAACAAGCAAACAAAAACAAAAAATAGTAACAAAAAACAAAAACACAAGGCAAAACCACACAAGTCGAAAACCATACAAAAACACAACCAGAAAAACAACAAAAATGAAACAAACAGAGAAACAAAACAAACAAAACAAAACAAAATACCCAAAAAGAAAATTACAAAGGAAAGAAACAAAGAAAAGATTGGGGGGGGGGTAAGAGAAACACAAAGCAAGAGAAAGTAATAAAAATAGTGCAATTTATAATTTGTAAAGGAATAAGGGGGGGGGAATACGAAAAGTATATATAAATAATAAGAAAAGAGCTGAGGAGTATTTTCAATTAATGATGTACAATGCAATAATATTATGTGCTATTAAATTCTCTCTAGATGTTACTCTTCCAGAGGCAACAGGAATGCTATTCCAGTAATGGGGTATAGGGTCTATAAAAAATTATGAAACCTTGTCTCTTTCAGCAGATTATGATGCAGCGCTTTGGAATCTTCACTAGTTGCAGATCTTGCAAAAATCCCTGTAATTGCTCTTATAAGTCTCATTAGAAGAACGTCTTTTTCAAAAGAGTGCAAAATTTTTTATTCACCAGCTGATGTCGCTGTTTGAATCGCTCCCTCTCTGCAATTTTCAACCCCCTTCTCAATCTATGTCAGTCTATGTGATTTCTGTTTTACATGGCACCTAATTCCTCCTATTAACAGTGTCATCCTGTAATGTCTACTCAGTCTCAAGAAAATGTGTCTTGCAGCCTTCATCAACCTTGTGTCCCCCAGGGACCCATAGAGTAGTATTTCAAAATGGCCTGGTGGATGGCCTGGTGTTTAGGACTGCAACTTTAATGGTTGTTTTCTTCTCACACATATAGAAAGATTTGGAATAAATTGTCTCCTCGAGTAAATAATGGGAAGTTTCCTCTTTTTTTTATGATAGGCAGGGTATGCAAATCTCTTTAGTTTTGAAGTAAATTTCACTTCTTCATTACTTATAACCAGAGGCAATAAAAAATAACAACCTTCAGAGGTAAATATAAGTTTTTCACTGATGTTCATATTTGTAAGACATGAAAGGTGGTCATGTAATTAGCATCAAAATTAATATTTATCATTAAAGTATATAAATCTTGCAGTACTATCGTATAGTACTCATATTTATATTTCAGACATTTCAAAGGAGATAGAGACTAATAACGGATAATCGGGTCGACATGGAAGTGCCTTGCTTAATAAGGAACTTATAAGCCACTGTGAAAGATAAGCTACTCTACAAGGATATGTGTAATACTAGTATAAATGAACGGCTGAGGAAAGAACTGAGGTGGCAGGAGCTAGATTCATGTTGCACATGGATCTGTTGGAAGGTAATACATCTATAACAATGTGACGGCAGGCTTATGATGTCTCATTGTACTATTTTTTAAAAAACCCAGTCCAATGAGTATACCAGATTCATATTCTAGTTATGCAACCTTTGTTGCAGGCATAGGTGACAACACAGATAATGACGCAAACAACATTTGGATTAAACCGACCACTTTTGTGGGGAGAAATGCTGCTTCATTTTCTAGCAGTGATTGAAATTTCTCAAACTATTGCTAGTCAAGTATAAACTGTCCAGCAATAGGTGTACATCCAGCAGTAAACCAGTGATAGACTGCCAATGCATACTTTATTAGGCAGTTATTCACCAAAAAACCAGTAGCCACTATATTCCAACTTGTGAAAATAATGGCTAAGAATGGAAATGGAAAGAACAAATACATTGTTCTTAATGATAGCAGATTTACACACACTCCGTTTATGCTGAAGAGAGCTTTGACACCCAGAAACCACATGTTAAAAGTTAAAACTGAATATGCAAAGCATTCAGCTGTAGGCAGCTATGAAAGACATATCAGGAAATGGGGCAATTTCATAATCTGTTCTGAATTCTCTGTTTACATGGCTCCTAATCTTTGTATGCTAGTAAATAAGATCTGAGTCAAAGACCTGGTTGGTGCATCACATTAAACCATAGCTAAAAATCAAACTGTGGTTTAATGTGAATGTGCAGTGTGCTACTACTACAGGCAACCTCCTGTGCTACTACTCCTGCTACACCACTGGAAGCCAGCCAGTTTGTCTTGTTGTGCCGTGTGAACCTGGGCTCCTGGTTGTTTCCTCAATCAAACCACAAGTAATAAGCTAAGAACATACTTTGGTTACCCCTTGTGGTTTGTTTAGAGAGGACCAAACCACATGCCTGGGTTCATGACAAGACAGACTCCAGCTTACTCTCCAGCAGCGGAAGAGGAACTTAGAGCTTTTCAGCAGCATGCACCAACACACCCCGTGTTGACATGTGAATCTGGCCAAAGCTGACACTGGATTTTCATGCAGAACAATAAACATTGTTGGTCCATTGTTAAATAAGCAGAGGCTATATGGGGCCCCAGGTCTTTTGGCTACATCATTGGGAATTTTGACATGTAGAATATGCTTTTAGAATCCAGAATTTAGTGTAATCTGGTTTACAATATGTACAGTTCATTTTTAGATGCACTTTTACCTTGCTCTTTCTTCATGTAACCCCAGAACATCTGGCAAGTATTCATGTATGTGGTATCCAGTTTGGTCTTACCCAAGGCCAGATTGCATTATAAGTCTTTGAACCATCCCTTAATCTTCTGAGAACGTTTGCAAGAAAAGGTTGTTAACTTGGTGAACAATATGTGCAGCTCATTATGAACATTTTTAGTTTTAATTTATCAGGGGAAATGAGGAAAAGAATATGTTGGTACCCGATTTGTGGAATGCCTTCCTGTAGAGGTACAAGAGCACTAATGGTGAAATTATTTTGATGACATACCAAAACTCAATTATTTGCCCAAGCGTTGTAGAATTCACATTTTTGAAGCTGATTAATATACCACATCTGTCATTTTCATTTATGATGTTATTTATGACATTGTAGTCTATTGAATTTGTTACCTTTTTTTTTCTTTACCTCTGTATATTTTCCTGATGTCTTTGCAGTTCATATGTGGTCTGGAAGTATTTTAAATAAATAAGTGAGAATAGATATGCCACACATTATGCCACTAGTCCTCTTGTGTGTGAATCTCATTCTGTGGTAAGAAAATGAGAGCTCAGAGGTAACAGCTGTAAAAATACACAAACTAATGCCTCACTTAACATTTTTTTCTATTTTTAAAAGCCTATTCTCCATTAATTAATGAGAAAAGAAACTGGGTTTGAAAACTCTCAAAGAGGAAAGGAAAAGTTTAGTGAAATTCTCGTGCGTGTTATACAGAGTTTTGGGTGCTCTTAATTTACTTTTGAGGTGGCTGAGGGGTGTTTGTGAGTGTGTTTTCTTTCAGACGACAAACAATCTCTCCAGTGCTCTGTACTCTGCAGCCTCCTCAGCTTCCCATATTTCAGTTAAAGCCAACAGGAAACATGAGATAACATCTCCCATGGGACTTTTTCAAACCACAAAGTGCAGGTAGCCAGGAAGGCTGCAAAGCACTGAAGAAATGTTTAATGGAAATAAATCCAGACACATAACAAACCTTGCCCATCTCACAGTGATAAAGTAAGGTCCTTACCCATCAAAACAATTAAGAAATGCTAAAATGACCTAAAAATGAGGCTGAAAAACAATTTCGGCACAACATTGAACAAACAT
Source organism: Podarcis pityusensis (assembly GCF_964106645.2). Taxonomy (NCBI): domain Eukaryota; kingdom Metazoa; phylum Chordata; class Lepidosauria; order Squamata; family Lacertidae; genus Podarcis; species Podarcis pityusensis. The sequence continues at coordinate 71,995,594 of NC_138028.1, read as the reverse complement.
TGGCTATTGCAGCAGCTGCAGCCACATCCTAGACCTGCAGACAAGGCTTTGTAGGTTTTCATTGTAAATTCTCCCCCGGCATTTTGTAGCAAAAAAACTTAGTTGAGGCCCACCAGCTTCCTTTCTTATCTTCAATGAGATGAAAGGTTTTAAAGTGCTAGTGAAGGACTGATGGTTGGCCTGTTTCTGCATCCATTTTTATTTTTTTTTAAATTTGCCTGGTGTGTTGTAATTGTCACTGTGGGCAGGATTCAACTAGCTTAGTGTGCTAGTGGAAGCCAGTGCAAGGATTTCCACTAGCACAATGGAGCTTTCCTGCAACTCTTTCAAAACTACTCCCGAGGGTCGGGAGAACCCTCTGGAGGAGAGGAGAGATTGTTGCAAACAGAAATGCTTATGCTAATGGAACAATTGTATTGTTAGTATGACACTAAGTTTTGTCCTATATGTGTCTGCAGTTTTATTATTTGGTTTTATTTGGCTTTAACTGAGGATTCTGTTTATTTGAAATATGGTTCAGCATTGTTTGCTGCCTTGTGTTTCTTGGAAAGTAGGTAGGATATATATATAGATACATTTTTTAAAAAAGATTTGTAATGTCATATGAGTTTTCTTGTTCTTCAAGATGCAGAAGCAGCAGAAGGCAATTGTGTTTGGATACTTGGAGTAGTTTCACAGAGTGATGCTGTCATTTAGGTTTAGAGAGTACTCTGTCTCTGTTGTGAACTAACACATATAGAGAGCAGGTGACTTGGTGTAGTCATGTGCAGAAAAAAAGATGCCAGTACTCACCATGATGTTGTGATAGTATAAGTGCCACACTTTTAACATTTGGGGGGAAAGTGCTGGCACTGTGTATCCTTGAGTACCCCCAGAAGAAAACCGCTAGTAATGTGTAATCTGCTCTCAGCTTCAGACTTCATGCCTGTAGAATTAAGGCTCTTAATATGCAAATAATGCTGAATTTGTTGGGGGTGGAAACTGCCAACATGATGATGCATACACACATACATCCTGCCAACTACTCTTGGTCTACCAGAATAGATGCCTAAAGAGGGCTAGTTTCTTTAAGTCATGTATAGTTTTTGGATATTAATTTTGGAAAAAGTTGTGTTGAGAATAGTTTTGGAAGACTCTGCAAATCATTGCTTTTTAAGCATGGTATTTGTACATAATGCAACAGTATTTGTTTAAGATGCTATCTAAGTTATTTTTGTATTAGCCAACATATTTTCACCTACAATAATTTTACAGTACTCTGTAAAATTAGGACATTTTCCCTCTCCATTCCCTTTTGGGCCGTGTAAGTTAATTCACTGAGTGAGCCCTCTAGATGCTGTGCATGCTTGCAGTGGATGTTGCAAAACACAATTGCAGCCTTTAGACAACTTTTAATTGACTCAGGAATGGACAGTACCATATGGATGCATCAACAATTGCTAACTGATCATGGAATAAAGGAATTCCAGTATCCTTCCCTTTTCTCTCTCTCTCTCTTTTAAATGAAAAACAGAAAAAGTCATTCAGAACTTAGTCATATTGGTTCAGCTGTTGTAACCAAAGACTGATAAGATAATAGAAGTCTTTGTGGTTGTTCTGTACTGAAATCCTTTATCTTTATGATGCACTTGGGGGCTCTTCAGAGTGGAAAGCTTTTTAAACTGCTGTTGGAGTTAAATTAGATGCCTGTGTACAGGAGAAGGAAGCTCTACAGACAGACAGACAGCACAAAGTGACTTTTATCTTGGAAGCCCTTCCATTCGATTGTTACTTTCTTCTCTCTGTGTTTTTTATCCTCACTGTTTATTTTTGTTGCCTTTGTTGCCCTGTTTTGTGGCATTTAAAAAGTGACCCAATCAAACAAGGTAAATGCTAAATGGCTGGCCGCAGCCTGTGAAGTAGAAACATCACAGTCTATCTGATGTTTGCTGCAGTCCACAATATTAGACAGAATGGTTTAACCAAGTTATATGTCTGGCAATCTAAGAGGAAATACCATCGCTTTTATGTCTGGCATTGTGTTTTGCTACAAACACACACCACACACACATACATTGAAGCTGAAAGGGTAATTGATTTTATTGAAATACTAAATTTCTGCCCTGGTTATTATTATTTTTTCTTTTAAAAAGTTTGAATGGTTGGTTTTGTTGCTTTCAATAGTTGATGCTCTGCAACTCTGTGGATGTGCACTCTTTTTAATGTGTCCGTGACCTAATCCTCTTACTTTGTATTTTGATTTACTTTGTCAGCATTTTCCTTAATGGATTAGAAATAAAATTTCAGAATAGTGTTTGCATGTTAGATGATAAAAAAAGAGGAAATACTGGATCACTTTCTTTAAAATGCCCAGGTGAAAATTTCATGTGTGTATGAAAATGTATTGGAAATGAGGAGAGATGATAATGCATGTATGAATGGTATTGAATAATATTAAGCTAAGCAAATATAATTGGAGTAATCAATTAATTAATTATTCTGTAGTCATTTGTTTCACTCATATCTATATTGATTAACAAAAAAGGCAGAAATTAATGCACATTCCACATCTGGGCTGCTCTACAGTATCTGTAATACTTATTTGTTACATTCATACTTTAAAGTAAAGCTAAACTGCAACTTAAAAATGGAATGTGTAAAGTGTCCCTGTTGGTTTCCTGCTATGAAGCTTGAGAGGGGTGAAACACTTTTAAAAGCCAAGAAAAATAAAGAGGTATAAGGGAGGAACTCTTATGGGATAGAATAATGGAATAGCTTCAGGTGTTGGGGCAGCATAAAATGCAGGTTGCCCACCTGTATGCTTTCCAGATTGCCCCCAATTTCCATGCATTTTCTATGGGCACCTGTTTGATGTTTGCTGCTGAGTTTGCAGTTGATAAGGAACTGCAGACAATCCTCTCAAGGATAGCTGCACAATAAATGGCAGCTTTATGATCTGTGCATTTGCATGTTTTTCACATGTTTTTTTGTGCATGCCTACTTAGAAATGCATCTCCCTCTATATGCAGTGGTGGCTGATGACCACAAGACCTGGTGGGTCTGCTAGCAGGTCACAGAGGTATGGCCATGTTGTTCTGGTTTTCTACTTATTCTCCTCTTGTACAAAGATACTGTGGACAATTAAGATTGCAGTTGCATCAATAATTAGTACCTGAGTAAACTGAAAATTATCTTACTTACTTTCTGAAGGGGCCCCTGCTGTCACAATTGCTTTTCTGCTGGGAGAAAAGTTGTGTGGTCTCCACCTTTTCTGGTTCTCTCCCTATCTCTCCTCCTTTGCAAAGAAACAGCGGACATGTAAACATTGCAGTTTTATTAACACTTGATTTGTTTTTTGTTTCTGTTTTTTGTTTACCTTTTGTTAAGGAAAAGTGTCATTATCTATCTCTCTATAAAGGTTTCCACGCATGCTATTGATTTTCCCTCTGAGACTTAAGATTTTGAATATAACTGGTAAAGGAGTCAATGGATCAAATTCAGTAAATCTGAAGTCACTAGAATAAAGGTCTCTTAGAAAAAATATATGTCAAATTTAAAGGTCCTTCCTAACTGAAGACCATTTTGTGATAGAGCCAAAGGTTAATAAAATCAGTAGTGAATGTGGCAATTTTACAGATAAGCTATTCACAACAAGTGTAGTTACTTGAATAAAAAGCTAATTCAGTTCTAAAATGCCACATGCAGGAGCTGTGAATAGCTGCTTTTAGGTGCTTTCTGGAGGAGGATAAAATACAGAATCACAGCACTCTTCTCTCCCAGCATCCCTGGCTGCCTGTAAATTGCTCTGAATGGGACTGTGGGCTGACAGGCTCTATTAAGACAAACTGCCTTTCTCATCGGAGAGATAAAATAAATCAGGTGTTTAGTCAAATTAAAATACTTCAGCTGGAGCAGGCCCTGGGGAGCACTGATCCACCTGACAAATCTGAGAGAAACTCAAGACAGATGTGATTTGGGGATAAGGAAGACCCTGCTGGAAAGCTGCAGGGAGGGGGTGATTGTAACAGTCAGTGTCTTTGGAGTTAGAGGATAGATACAGTTTAATGACAGACACAGAGAGGTGAATCCGTAATGTGTAACGTATTTTGAGATACTTTATGAAGAGTATTTTTCCGGCTTTACAGCAAGTGCATTTTGAAGATATGCTAGCAATGTTTTTTATTATTATTTTGTTTTAGATGCCATTTTTTGCTCAGCAGAAGAGTTTATTTACTGGTAATTTCTTAAGGGTATCGTAGCACTTGGATGGCAAACAAATGATGACAGCACACAGTTAAATGATGAGAGACCTTGGCTGGCCCAGCCAGAGCCGCTCAATCTGGTCTGCATCCTTAGCAAGTTGCTTTTTATTTCTATCTCAACTATAGTAAAAGGAAAAGTGGGGGTGACAGGAGTGAAAGCATTTCCATTAGAATGAAAGCATTATGATGCTCTCCTAGTTCTCTAATCCTGCTTTTGATAGAATATATGGGAGCATCAAAAATTAGGTAGTTGTGCACAAGAGCGAGTTGTATCATTGGCTGTACAAGACTGCATTTGTCGAAATAGCTTAGGGGATCCAAAACTTTCATATAAGTGCTATCATATAGCAGACATAACTGCTGTCACATGCACAAGAGTGCTGCTTTATCCAGGGCTAGAAGTGATATCAAACTCGATGAAGTGGATGCAGAAATTTGAATAAAAGAGTTGAGGAGTGTCTCCCCTAAATTACACAACAGCACAGTGTATTTAATGAACTGAAAACATACATATATTAATTTCTGTAGTATAGTGGTTACTTCAGGTTCTTGAATGGAAGAAATTTTGTGTACCATTGTTTGTGTTACAAAAAAGGAGAAGCAATTCTGATGGATATTGGTATTTTATCATGCCTACAGAAAGCAGCTCCAGCTAATTACACAAAAATAATTCACAATTTAAATTATAATTAATACACTTTCTTTCAAAATGCATGTTTAAATATGTATTTTGGTACATTCAAAGTATCAAATGGCATTGCAACATTTGGAGAAGTGCATCATCTGGTGGATAGCTGAGTTCCAATCTGTACATTAGGCAGATAAGACTGCCTTCTATAGGAAAATCGGTCTCTTGCCTATGTGCTGCTCCCTTATATTTATCCTGATGGCAGCATAAGTGCTGTGCATCCTAAGCCACTCTCCCAGATGGGACAATGTTTCTTCTCTTCCCCCCCCCTTCTGTTCTGGGGGTTCTGCAGACTTTCCTAATCAGAAGCGGGGGGAAAGTCCAGTTGCGCTAATGAATAGAATATAATAGAATTTATTATTTATATCCCGCCCATCTGGCTGGGTTTCCCCAGCCACTCTGGGCAGCTTCCAACAAAGTATTAAAATACAGTGGTCTGTTAAACATTAAAAGCTTCCCTAAAAAGGGCTGCCTTCAGATATCTTCTAAAAGTCTGGTAGCTGTTCTTCTCTTTGAGATCTGGTGGGAGGGTGTTCCACGGGGTGGGTGCCACTACCGAGAAGGCCCTCTGCCTGGTTCCCTGTAACTTGGCTTCTCTCAGTGAGGGAACCGCCAGAAGGCCCTCGGCGCTGGACCTCAGTGTCCGGGCAGAACGATGGGGGTGGAGACGTTCCTTCTTGTGCTGGCTTCCTCTAGCACAACAACTTTGTTGAAACCAGCTCTATGTATTTATCTGCCCTATTTGTGTAGAGCCGGTTTGGGGAAGCTTTGTCCCTCCACTTGTTGTTGAACTACAAATCCCATCAAGCATGGCCAAAGGCCAGGGATGATGTGACTTGTAGTTCAGCTACATCTGGAGGGGAAAGGTTCCCCATACCTGGAATAGAGCCTTTAGCTCAGTTCTGATGCTACCAATGGCCAAACCACGGCTTGGCAATCTGAACTGCTCTATCTGTTGCACATATTCCTTCTTCCCCCTCCTCTCCATCTCTGTGCAAATCCCAACTTGCTTTCTTGGTAATCAAAAACTATGGTTATAGTTTTACGTGAACTGGCATAATGAGTTCCTGTGAACTATAGTTTGCTCTTAAACCAGCGCCATCGGTAATGGCGCCATCGGTAATGGCGGACTCGCTCTGATCCGGAGGGACTGGCTCTATGGAAATCTGGTCTGTTCCGCTACGGCGAAGCGGGGACCCTTTAAAAAATCACAGGCGGGTGAAGCCTGTGACCGTGGGACTCGGCGGGCACCTTTTGCGCCCCCCCCCAATTTGTAAAGGAGCCCAATTACGGGCTCCGGAGCGAAGCGGGGAAAGTGGCGTGGTGCTGAGAGTCAACTGCTTCTTCCGTGGAGCAAAGCCACACAGCTGCTACCAGAGAGCGCTACCTTTTTCCTGTGACAATCTGGCTACAAAAACAACTACCCGTGAGTAGGTTAATTTTGGAAATAAAGGAGAACAAAGACGTAATTTGGTACCGAAGCGGGGAGGCATAAACAGGAAGTCTGCCTTCCGTTCTTTGTAAATAGAGTAAAGCAACGAACTTTTAAGCTAAAACCTTGAAAGACGCCTGAAAAGGACTATAATTCTAACATCAAAACAAGTGATTTCCCCCCTTGGCTGCAGGAGAGGAGGGGGGAAAGGTGTGAACTGTATTTCCCTGCAAAAAGAGAGGAAAGGAAGCTAAAATCCACCGCTTAATCCACGGGCTGCCAATGGACAATAAGAATGCCGTACTGTGAAACGCGCTGTTGGTGAATAGAGTACTATTTGACAGCTAACTCTGCAAGTGAGATACAATGTTTCTGGCTGGCTTCTCCTGGTTTTAAAGTAACTGGAAAATAACTGAAATTGAAACTGTTGTCTATTTTGTGAATTGGGGGATTAAAAAAGGTGTTTTTTTTTTAAGGCAACAACTTCTGACTGCTACTGTGTCCCCCTAGAGGAACTTTGAAATTGTTACAATAACAACTGGGCCAGGGGAATTTTCCACTTCAAAACAAATTCTGGCCATGGGACTGACCTTGGGCTTTAACTAGAGTGTTATGGCAGATGGAAAAGAAAAGATAGATTTGCCTCAGGAAAAAACAACGAGGTCTGGTAGATCTTTTTGCCCAGACACTGGGCTGCAGCGAAGAGCATCAACATCTGGCCCCTCTGCATCATCAGGGGCTGCAATGGTACAATCTAAACCTAAAGGAATGGCATCCGAAGATGTTTTAGCTCAGGCATTAGGCAAAATTAATGAATCTCTGGAAAAACTGAGTAAACAAGTAGCTGAAGCATCAATTAAAATTGATCAAAATACTACAAGTATTAACAATCTGGGACAGAAGGTAAATACTAATACAGAAACTATTGAGAAACTGCTACAGGAATCTACTTTGACCCGAAAGACAGCTGAAGAAGCAAAGGAAATAGCAGTTGCTGTAGAAGAGAAGATACCACCGATACATAGGCAACTTGAGGACCACAGGTCGATATTGTCTATGATTGAACTGAAGGAGAAATAAATGAATTTGAGGATCAGGGCTGTACCTGAACTTGAGAAAGACAATCTGACTGACTGTCTTATGCAGGAATTTGCAGACTTTTGGGACCTAGATTTGGAGAAGGAAGATTTTAAGATAGTGAGTGCTTTCAGGCTTGGAAGAGGAGGGAAGAAGAACAGGGTGAGAGACTGTTTGATCACCCTCCGAACAAAAGAGGAGAGAGACAAAATCTTGAGTCTGCACTTTCAGAAGACTTTGGAAATACATCAGTCAAAAGTGGAGATATTTAAAGACATTCCGAAATATCTTTTGGACCTTAGGTCCAATTATGGAGATTTGATTGCCCTGTTGAGAAGCAACAGAATTATCTTTAGGTGGGAATTTCCCCAAGGCCTATCTTTCAGCTTCAAAGGAAGAAAGATAAAAATAAGATCAGTGGACGACAAAGAAAGATTTTTGAAAGACCATGGAGAAGACCTGCAGAAAGAATCTGGAGAAGAGCTAAGAGCATTAGAAAGAGGAATATTAGACATAGCAAAACTACCTTTTGGATTGGACTGCCCAGAGAAGGTGTTATCACCGACGGAGCAGGAACAGGCACTTGGCGCAGTTGGAGGAAAAGTAAAGTAACTACATCATGGCTCTGCAACTATTAAGCTGGAATACTAATGGTCTCAACACCCCCCAGAAAAGGAAAAGAGTTTTTCATTTATTAAAAAAGGAACAATTGGACTTGATTTGTCTACAGGAAACACATGTGATAAGGCTACATAGAAAAGTATTGATCAACAAAAGACTGGGTCAGGAGTTTATCTCATCGGACAAAGTTAAAAAAAGAGGAGTAGTGATTTATGCAAAGGAGAGACTATCACCAAAATTTATCTTTAAAGATGACCAAGGAAGATTTGTGGCAATTGAAATTCAAATACAAGGAGAGAAATTTTTAATAATAGGAGTTTATGCACCAAATGAGGGGAAATCTGAATTCTTTAAAAAGTTGCATTAGACCTTGATGGACTATTTGGACTATAATGTGATTTTGATGGGAGATATGAACAGAGTGGTATCTACAAATATGGACAAGGCACAAAGACAGGTAGTCACTAAGGATGGCAGACTACCGAAAACCTTTTTTGAGATGACAGACAACTTGGACTTAGTTGATATCTGGAGAACAAAGAACCCCTTGGCTAGAGAGGAAACCTTCTTCTCTGAAGCCAAAATGACATGGACAAGAATTGACCAAATATGGGTAACTAGAGGAATGGCACCAAAGACAAGAAAAAATTTGTCCAAAAACTTGCTCCGACCATAATGCTGTGAAGATGGAGATGAAACTAACACCAACTGGCTCTTTCAGATGGAGGATGAATGACACCTTATTTAGAAATGAAGAAGTGACTAAGAAGGCCCAAAAAACCTTGAGAGACTATTTTGAGATAAATATGAACACTAATGTTGAAAAAAGAGTAATCTGGGACGCAAGCAAAGCTGTTATGAGAGGGTTCTTGATACAACAGAATGCAATAAAGAAGAGAATTCAAAATGAGAAGAAGGATAAAATATTGGAGAAAATAAAGGAAAGTGAAAAGAAATTAAGAGCAAAACCAAAGTCGCAAGAGATCTTGAGAGAAATAAAGTTATATCAAGTACAATACATGAAAATGATGAATCAGGAGATAGAATGGAAAATTAAACAAATGAGACAAAGGACATTTGAGTCGGGTAATAAATGTGGGAAATTGTTGGCCTGGCAAATGAAAAAAAGACAAAAATTAAACACTATTATAAATTTAGAAGTGGAAGGAAAGAACATACAGAACCCAGTCAAGATTAGAAACTATTTCCAGAGGTATTTTAAACAACTATATACACAAGGGCCACAGAAAGAAATTGATGTAGACCGATTTTTGAAAATAAATGGATTACAAAAAATCTCTCAAGAAAACAAATTAATGCTGAACTATAAAATAACTGAACAGGAGGTAGAAGGTGCCATTCAGAATATGCAATTAGGTAAATCTCCAGGACCGGATGGACTGACTTCTAGATACTACAGATCTTTAAGAGAATGGTTAGTACAACCTTTAAAGGAAGTCTGTAATGAAATAATGGATGGGAAAAGGGCACCAGAGTCGTGGAAGGAAGCGTATATCACACTTATACCGAAGACAGAGACTGAAAAGACGCAGCTTAAGAACTACCGCCCCATATCACTGCTTAATGTGGATTATAAAATCTTTGCAGACATTTTGGCTAAAAGACTAAAAAAAGTGTTAGCGGAAGAGATTCATAAAGATCAAGCAGGCTTTCTCCCGGGTAGACACTTGTCTGCTAATATGAGAAACATAATCAATATTTTAGAAAAATTACAAGTGAATATTAATACCAAGGCAGTTTTGATATTTGTGGACGCAGAGAAAGCTTTTGACAACATTTCTTGGAGTTTTATGAAGAAGAATCTACAGGGGATGGGGGTAGGTCAAGGCTTTGGAAACGGTATAAGTGCAATTTATTCAGAACAAAAGGCTAAATTAATTGTTAATAACATGGTGACGGAGGAATTTAAGATAGAAAAAGGGACACGACAAGGTTGCCCAATCTCCCCATTGCTTTTTATATCGGTCCTGGAGGTCCTGTTGAATATGATTAGAAGGGACCAATTGGTTAAAGGTATACAAGTCGGAGCTAAACAGTACAAATTGAGAGCATTTGCAGATGACTTAGTATTGACATTACAGGAGCCAGAATCTAGTACCAAAAGAGTTTTGGAACTGATTCAAGAATTTGGTCAGGTTGCAGGATTTAAACTGAATAAGTTAAAAACAAAGTTCTTAGAGAAAAATTTAACAGCGATTGAGAGAGAGAGGTTTCAGAATGAGACAGGTTTAACAGTGGTTAAGAAAGTGAAATACCTGGGGATTAACATGACAGCTAAAAATGGGAATCTATTTAAAGACAATTATGAAAAATGCTGGACAGAAGTGAAAAAAGATTTAGAAATCTGGTCAAATCTGAAGCTTTCACTGCTAGGCCGTATTGCTGTGATAAAAATGAATGTATTGCCTAGAATGTTGTTTCTGTTTCAAACATTGCAAATTTTGGATAAAATGGATTGCTTCAAGAAGTGGCAGAGAGATATTTCTAGATTTGTCTGGCAGGGCAAGAAGCCTAGAATAAAATTTAAAATACTAACGGATGCAAAGGAAAGAGGTGTATTTGCCCTGCCAGACCTTAAACTTTATTATGAATCAGCAGCTTTTTGCTGGCTGAAAGAATGGCTGCTTCTTGAAAACACAGACATTTTGGATTTAGAAGGCTTTAATAATGTATTTGGATGGCATGCCTATTTGTGGTATGATAAGGTCAAAGCACATAAAGCATTTAAAAACCATATTGTCAGGAAAGCATTGTTTAATGTCTAGATAAGATATAAGGATCTACTTGAAAATAAAACCCCAAGGTGGTTGTCACCGATGGAAGCGAAGGCTCTGAAAAAGCTCAATATGGAGGCCAAATGGCCGAAATATTGGGAAATTCTGGAACAAGAGGGAGATAAATTGAAATTGCAGAGTTTTGAAAAACTAAAAAATAAAGTGCGAGATTGGCTTCATTATTATCAAATAATGGAGGCATACAATCTGGATAAGAAAATTGGCTTCCAGGTGGAAAAATCAAAATTGGAAACAGAACTGTTAGAACCCAAAACTAAGATTTTGTCAAAGATGTATAACTTGCTGTTGAAATGGAATACTCAGGATGAAACGGTGAAATCTGCTATGATTAAATGGGCACAAGATGTTGGACATAACATAATGATGGCTGACTGGGAACAGTTATGGACCACAGGTATGAAGTTTACGGCATGTAATGCCTTAAGAGAGAATATTATGAAAATGATATACAGGTGGTACATGACACCAGTCAAGCTTGCAAAAATCTATCATTTGCCCGATAATAAATGTTGGAAATGTAAAGAAACTGAAGGTACATTCTTTCACCTTTGGTGGACGTGCCCAAGGATTAAGGCTTTCTGGGAGATGATCTATAATGAAATGAAAAAGGTACTTAAATATACCTTTCTGAAGAAACCAGAGGCCTTTCTCCTGGGCATGGTTGGCCAATTGGTGTTAAAGAAGGATAGAACTTTCTTTATGTATGCCACAACAGCAGCAAGAATACTTATCGCAAAACACTGGAAGACGCAAGATTTACCCACTCTGGAAGAATGGCAGACGAAGGTGATGGACTATATGGAACTGGCGGAAATGACTGGCAGAATCTGAGACCAGGGAGAAGAGTCGGTAGAAGAAGATTGGAAGAAATTTAAAAACTATTTACAGAAACACTGCAAAATTAATGAATGTTAGAATGATGTTGGATTGAAGTTAAGCGGCTTTTAGTTGCAATGTTAGAAAGGAATATGTAAAAATGGATTGTTAATAGGTGATAATTTAAAGTTATAATATATTAAGATGGAAGATTAAGATAAAACCAAAGAGGGAAAGGAATTGCTGAATTAACTAATTGAACTGGAATACAAAAAAGGGAGGTGTGAGGAGGTCAGGGAAACAAGCAAATGAAAGATAAGATATGGAAAGACTGATTTGTTTTTAACTGTTTTTACTTTGTATTTTTATTTTTGTTTCTTTTTTCCTTTTTTTTCTTTTTTCTCTTATTTTTGTAATATCTCGAAACTTTAATAAATATTATAATATATATATATATAGTTTGCTCTTAAACCAGATGTTTGAAATTCAGATTGGAATTTTATTTCACTATCTGGTTTAAGAATCAACTGTGTTTTGTGGAAACTCTAGCTACATTTGTTCAGATGTAACAGTAAATCAGGGACGCAGGTGGTGCTGTGGGTTAAATCACAGAGCCTAGGACTTGCTGATCAGAAGGTCGGCGGTTCGAATCCTCGCGACGGGGTGAGCTCTGTTGCTCGGTCTCTGCTCCTGCCAACCTAGCAATTCGAAAGCACGTCAAAGTGCAAGCAGATAAATAGGTACCGCTCCGGCGGGAAGGTAAATGGCGTTTCCGTGCGCTGCTCTGGTTTGCCAGAAGCGGCTTAGTCATGCTGGCCACATGACATGGAAGCTGTATGCCGGCTGCCTCGGCCAATAAAGCGAGATGAGCGCCGCAACCCCAGAGTCGATCACGACAGGACCTAATGGTCAGGGGTCCCTTTACCTTTACCTAACAGTAAATCATGCTTATTGCTAAATAGGAAAGGGACAGGAGAGAAGTATGTATGCTCACACAGGAATGTCGTGTATGGATAAGTACAATGGCTTGGCAAAACACTATGTATTAGCAAAGTTACAACTAAATCAGCCTATTCAGTTAAAATGATGATGATGATGATAGGGAATATCCTTATATGAAAGCGTTGCCATCTCTAGGATGTTCTCTCATACCTGACAACATTCAAGTCTCAAACTGCTGGGCCCTTGAAATCCTGCTTCACAGATGCTGCTACATGTGACAAGCCCACGGAATTGTGAGCATTGTTACAATGTCATTGCAAACTACCTCCTTCCCCTTTTTGGATGGGCACTGGAATTACATGATAACATTGCCAAGGTGGATAATTACAAAAAACACACGTTAAAGTTAATGATTTGTGAGAGCTGACCTTGTATTTCTAAAAGTTCAAGTTTTAATATCAATTGTGGTACATATGATATGACACTTGGAAGATGGTAGATCAGTGCTTGCTCTTTATCTTACCTATTTATTTACAATAAATGGTATATATGTGCATTATATGAAAATTGTTCACAATGACTGTGTATAAGGATTTATTTATGCAACATTACACCATTAAGCTTTTTACCCAACTGTTTAATTTTATTTGGGATGCCAGGAACCCTTTGGAAATAAACCTTGGAGATGTTCTTTGTTTCACCTAGTGTAGATGCAGTTGTTGAATGGCAAGAGAAGAAGAGTTGCCCGGGGGATTACCTGCTAGTCTGTACCTATGTTTCCAATTACTTTACATTTATATTATTAAGAAGCTTAGATTGAATTGGTTGACCTTACTCTATCTTTGCTTTGTCTCTGTGAAGTCAGATAAGCTTAATGACAGTGGCTTTCCCCCAATCCACCCAGTGACCTGCCTGGCCAAGTTGAACTTTGAGAGTTGGGCTTGGAGTTCTCACATCCAGCTTCCACCCTCTAGCCACTGCAGCTCACCAGCACTCAGTTTTAAGGGTGCTTGGCACCATTTTGAAAGTCACAGTAAAATCTAGTAAGTGATCCTCTTGGAACAGATTGAATTCCCAGATCAGTCAGTCATACATGTATGCAAATCACTGCTTAGTCATTAGTTTACTTCATATTATAAGGTTAACCATGAATTTAGCTTCAGTTATCTTTGAAGAGAATCCCAGGCATTCAGTTAACATGAGTTAAGGTTGTGGTACAGCTGTTCTTATTACAAAAATCTAAAATGTGATGTGTCTAAATTAGCCTGTTAAGTGCTTGATCTCTCACACGCCCTTTTTGTGTTAGATATTCCAGGATAGAAGAGCATTTCTAATCATGTGTCAAAGTAGAATTTTGTTTTCCTTGCCCAGCAGATTTTCCATAGAAGATGCATGAGCTGAGTTTGATTTCTTCTAGTTACGTTTGCTGTTCTATTGCTTCAGTGCTTTTATCAATTGTTCACTTTAGTTCAAGGTCCCAGCATGAGTTTCAAGGCATGACATTTCACTATTCAAAATATATAAATTGGGCTTGTAGCCTTAAAGTTGTAAAATCATAGTAATTCTTGTATTTAGATTTTCTTCTGATGTAGTAGTTGCAAGGCGTTATAGGTTCTTCAGTATGCATGGGTTGATATATAATATATTCCACCGTGGCTTTTGCAGTCTGATAGCTTTGTAAACATTTGTATACATATTCTAGATCACACTGGGTATTACAGTGCTAAAATATTGCCAGTGTGATTTTTTAAAATGTATTTCTCTTTCCACTTGGTTTTGATGTATCAGTGTATGGTTCATTGGCTGTCTGTTTTGTTGTAAGTTGCTTTGGGTTGTCCTGGGCAAGATAAAGTGACGGACAGTTTTAATAAATAATAAATAATTTTGTGATATAAAGTGCTGATATTGCAGGAATATAGAGATGTAAGCAGGACAGTGAAAATATTCTGGTTCAAGGTGGGCATGTGGCAGAATGATCAGGTATCTCAGCTGAATAAATTTAAATTTGCATTTATTTAAATAAGATTCAGCTACTCTTAGATTGTGGAATCTCACATGTGCATCCTATGCTTGGTAACTCTAGACTGCAGGCAGTCACAATGAACACGTTAACAATTAACCCATAACCTTTAAAGCCAATTCTTTTGTAAAATCACAATTACAAAGTTGGACAGTTTTAGATTTCTAGTTTGATACACTTAGCAAGGAAGCTGTGCGAAAGCATCCATCAATAAGGACCATTCATGTAAAGAAAACTGAATTTCCCACTAAGTTTAAATCTTGTAAAATTAATTTTAACGTAAATAAGAAGGCTCACATTATGTTTCTTTCATTCTGAGCCCTATTTCAATACCTACAGGTTTAGTGGTGCCTATACACACCCTTTATTAAGGCTTAACTTAGGCATGGTTTCTTAGTAACAAAAATGAGGCATCTCTTGTAGAACTCTGTGGTGTGCTCAGTTCTTGGTTAATACTGGAGATCTCTGAGAAATTAGCAGCAATAATTAAGTTGTTTTCCTTATTAAGCAGGATTTTTTTAGTCATCTTATATTTTGTTTGTTTAAAAATGTATAATGGAGGGAAAATTATGTTAATCTATTTGTGAATTTGGTAATCCATTAAGGAGTCATTACACTGGGATGGAAGGGAAAGAGGGATTTGATATTGCAGAGTACATAATTAATTACTCTTGTCAGAAGGGGGGTAAATTGTCTCTTTTCTGTTCACAGTATATAGTGACATTCCCTATCTTTCAGAATACAGCAAAAACACAAGCAGGATTTACTGGTACATATTCTAATAAAATAAATATTCAAACTGCCATTTGTCAGATACAAAAACTCAGGTTATTTCCTTTTTGTTTCATTGTTGCTCTCTACATGTTATTTATTCTGCATTTCTCTATCTCCTTCAGGTACACCTGAAAGCCTAGCGGAAAAAGAGCGACAGCTCTCTACCATGATCACCCAGCTCATCAGTTTACGGGAGCAGCTTCTGGCTGCCCACGATGAGCAGAAAAAGCTGGCAGCCTCACAAATTGAAAAACAACGGCAGCAAATGGACCTTGCTCGCCAACAGCAAGAACAGGTGAGCAACAAAACAGCAACATATGAAAACGTTTTCTTTTTCCACACCCAGAAAAAAATTCTACTATTTCTTACATCCACTCCCAACCAAAAAGGGTCTGGGATATATTATTTGCAAACAAGAGACAAATAACTGTACTTTCCACAATATGCTGGCTTTTTACAGCCTGCTACTTGTAAACATTACCTTTGATAATACATGTATGTAAAATACTGCGTTATGAATTTATATCCTCCCAAAAAGTTGTAAAGAAAGAATAAATTGTAGCAATCCTTGAAAAACTATCCATGTTAGAATTTCAATTCTCCATTTTCAAAATGTCCAAATGCAATGAGGATTGTGATAAGGATACATTGTGAAGGAGGTTTGTCCAGTATCGGAAGTGGGTGATAGAAAGGATTCATTTGTTTACTTAGGAAAGGGCAGACGGGAACTTGTAAGGGCTCAGTGAACCAGGAAATGTTCTCACAAACCTATTAATTTGAATAGAATTTGTGCCAGAATAATATCTGCTGGATTATGCCTATACAGTAGACTCCAACATACCTGTCAAATGGATATTTTCCTGTCTGTAAGGCTTGCTTTGTTACTAGTTCCTAAGTAGGTGATTTACAGCATCTTAATAAACTTTGGCAAAAGGATCAGTTAACTCTCTTTCTCTGAACATTATATCTTAAAAAGAAACGAAAAAACAAAAACCCTACACACACCCCACCCCACCAGCCAAATATTGGTAAGGACTAGGAGATAAACAATATTCCATGCTGTCTGGTGGAAAACATTTAACAACAAAAGATTCCATTAGTTCCTTATGCATTGGTTTCAAATTAATGTGCAGTTTTTAGAAATCTGACATTATAACTAGAATTATCTTTTCAGCTAAATATGTTTTATAGGGTATATACAGCAATGTATGCTCTGTTGATTTTAATGAGTTGTGACGTCTTGTATTTTATGTGCTTGAATATTTGCCCACATGTAAGGAATATGGACTCGTCCCTAATGGAAAATAACATAAAGGAATACTGTAAAAAATCAGAAGTTAGAATGTCATTTAGCCATCCAGAGATGACACAGTAATTAACTATTGACACTTGTGAATAAGCTAGCACAAATTAATCTTGACACATTTGCAGACGAGTGATATCTTACAGTGAACACTTTGTAATTATATTTCAAAATGAAAATTAAATGACACTTAAAACTAGGTTGTCATGCTCAATGAAGCGAGCATGTAGCTCAACCAATTGGCAAATAAAATTCAGAATTTGAGCCACATGGTGCTTCTGTACCAGCTTTTGCGGTGTCAAGCCCTATACATTGAAATTGTGCTATGGTAATTGCACTGTAGTGTTTTGGATGCCTTTTTCAATCACACCACCATCAATATTAAATGCCATGGTAGTACTTCACTGGTTTCCATAAGGAAATGAATATTCATTTGATCATATATTGTACTTAGAACTGCAGTGAGCTGTGCACTAGCAAATTGATCTCAAACAAAATCAGTCCCCAAATTATACAAAGCCTTTGTCATTTCTCAGGTCCTAGATGCAAACATTTCTCAGGTCCTAGATACAATGAGGCATGATGTATGGATTTGCTCCTTTCACTAAATGACAAAATGAATCTTACACCTATTTTTATTTTTACAAAAATAAATCTCTCTCCACATCTTCAAGATGCCTTTCCATGGTAAAATTCAACAGTAAGAGTAGAAATCTTACAATTTTCAAGCACATCAACTTCGAAAGCAGGGTAAGAACAGTAAACTAAAACAAAACAAAAATCACTGCCAGCAACTTTTTCAAAAATTCATAGTCTGCTGGCACACAACTCTTTAAGAAGGAATTCCCTGGCCGCAGGGCAATTGAAGAGAAGGACATGCTGTGTCACCACAGTTTCAGCTTCCTTTTACGTGAGACCTTAAGCAAGGCCTTGGTCTGTGGAGCTGCTTCAGACTCAGCAGAGTCTGTTTTTAATTCCTCTCTCATATATGTAAAATAAGGCCCTGCTTGTAGAAAACTAACATGTCAATGAGAAAAATTCTAGTTTAGCTTAGGGTTTCCCCCTCATGCTTTAGTTTTCTATGCATGTTTACAACCACAGTCATTCAAACAGGCAGTCCCCCCACTTGCATTCTGAAGTGGTTTCACTCCAACAGGTTGAGCTACTTTATTATTCTGAAAGTGTAACTCTGTTCTACCTATCATCTTTCCCAATCTATTCTATTTATACTGGAGAAGGAAGCAAGAGCATATAGCTAAAGCACAATAATGTGCATTAAAATTTCTGAGGGTCCTGGGAGAGTTGTGCATTGTGCTCTTATTATATCGAGAGTTGATTTTGATGTGCTCTTATTATGTCATTAAAATGCTTTCCCCCTGGTGACTTGAGCATTTTCATTGCTCTCTCGTGGCCATGGCATTTGTGGAAATTTTGTGGAAAAGTAATTGCTTTAAGTAGGGATGTTGCTGAAACACATGTTTAAGTTCTCAGCTCAATGGTGAAATATAACTTTCATCCATAAAGCTAAAGACAACGTTAAATTCTCCTCCTGCCCCATTAGTCATGCTACCGCAGCAACTTGGATTTGGTAGCATGTGTTTGATGATGGAAGGCATAGTCTTATTCAGACAGTTTTGCATGAACCTAATAATAGCTGAGAAGAACTAGAGAAAGGGCTTCTTACATCCCCTTCAGTAATCATTGGATGGTTTGTCAGGAGCAGGCTTCTTCAACCTCGGCCCTCCAGATGTTTGGAGACTACAATTCCCATCATCCCTGACCACTGGTCCTGCTGACTAGGGATCATGGGAGTTGTAGGCCAAAAACATCTGGAGGGCTGAGGTTCAGGAAACCTGATCAGGAGAGTTGCTCTCAGGCTGAGCATAGTACTTTGGTAATATGGTGTCTGAGCGAGAACAAAATTGAGTGCCCCCACCACCACCTTGCATATTTCTTAATTTCACAATAATTCATTTTGGTACAGTTGCTTTTTAAATGGGTCTTCTCAGTAGGTACCCTAAACAACAACAACAACAATGTTCCCCTTGACTCAGTGCCCTGTGTGGAGGAACCACACTGGTACAAAGTTGTGGAAGGCTGATCTAGCTACTCCTAAGGGAAGCACTTTGGTACAGTAAAGGTGCAAGTTAATGACAAATGGAGAATAAAGAAGTTGTGAGGTGTGCTTCCCTGAGCAGAAAGTTCCAAAGTGTTGATGTGATTACTGGAAAGGTTGTGCTCTGATTTCCCACAAATTTCACCTGCAAATAGGAGACGTCCTAAAGGTAGGGCCTCCCCTGCTGGCTCAGAAGCCAGGAGAAACATAGGAGAGAAAGCCCTCTGTCATGTATGCAAGGTCCAGCTGAAGCTGAAGCTTTGAGAATGAATACATGTAGACTTAACTAACTTCAAGCCCTGTGTTTCAATTACTTCAATAGTCTTTAAAGATAGGTTAGTAAACAATATATTTAAACCTTCTTCCAATCTTTTAGTTAACTCCACAACAAATGTGGTTCGGTGAAACAAAGAAGAAAAATCTTTGAAATTATCATGAGGAATAAGTAGGAACTTGTTTTCACTCAATAATATTGAAGCCTCAACATCACTGTTTTAATTTAATGGAAAATTTATTTCTAATAGATTGCAAGACAACAGCAGCAACTTCTGCAACAGCAGCACAAAATCAATCTACTGCAGCAGCAAATTCAGGTCAGTGTGTTTTATTGCTCTCTTCTGATTATGCTTAAATTCCATTTAGTAAAAGGGGAAGCTTTACAACAAAATTGCTTTTACCCTCCTAGACAAGCAAAGCTTCAAATCCAAGGAGGATTGTCCACATTTAAAAAAGAATTAAATTGTGATAAATATTTTGGTGTAGCCTGCCTTTTGTTAATAAACAGGTTTTGTTTGAAAGATATGCATTACTTTTAAATCTTCCTATTTAGCTGTAAGATAAACAGGCATTTTAACTTCTGTGCTACGGAGGAAAAGCAGTGATTCAATTGTTGGTTATGGATTGCTTTATTACAACCAAGACTGAACTGCTTTATACTGAGACAATTACTATGGAAAACATCTGCAGCTATTGCTGTGTAGGTATATAAGTACCAAACCCTTTGTAGGCAGCAATGTTTATCTGCCAGGGGCACCAATTCAAGTTTTAGTGGTGTGTGTGAGAGAGAGCAGGAGCATTCAATATGGTCCAAGGACCCACTCTTGGATATATTCAAAAACATATTGTGAAGAAGTATTATATTTTGAAAGCATTTGTTGTGGTTATTTTCTTTTCTTTTAATGCCTCATCATAGCTATAGCAATGTTATTACCACAAGTCAAACAGTCACCTATAAAAAGCCAAAAGGGAATTGTATTTGTACCTTTACAATACATACCTAGCAGAGGCTCCTTTCACTATTTATACAAATAGTTTGATTCTTAGAACAAGTGAGATGGTCAGAGACAGTGTTTTCTCAGAAATAAATCACACTGATATGAAACATGGAGAACTTCACCTCTGTATGGCATCTGTTAGTAATAGCTCTTCTGTTAAAAACAAGAAAGTACTTCTGAAATGTAGCTTGCAATCCTAACTTAACTTGATTTCCATGGTACAGCAAACTAAATATGACATAATAGGCATCACTGAAACCTGGTGGGGTAAGTCCCACGATTGGAATGTAATAATGGAGGGATACAATCTATTTCAGAGAAACAGACCAGACAAGAAAGGAGGAGGAGTGGCGTTATATGTCAGGGATGTGTATACCTGTGAAGAGATCCAAGATTTAGAACCTCAAAGCCAAAGTGAGAGCATTTGGGTCAAAATTAAGGGAGAGAAGAATAACAGTGACCTCATTGTGGGAGTTTACTATAGAATCCCCAAGCCAAATGGAGGACATAGATGATGCCTTCCTGGAACAGATGGCCAAGCATGCAAAAGGAAGGGAGATAGTAGTAATGGGGGACTTCAATTACCCGGATATTTGTTGGATGTCAAACTCAGCCAAGAGCATAAGGTCAAACAGATTCCTCACTGGCCTTGTAGACAACTTCATTGTCCAGAAAGTGAGAGAAGCAACAAGAGGAACAACCATTTTAGATCTGGTCCTAACCAATGTTGATGACCTGGTTAGTGGGGTAGAAGTGGAAGGATCATTAGGCGCGAGTGATCATGCTCTTCTGAAGTTTACTATACAGCGGAAAGGAGCAGCCAAGCATACTAGGACTCAATTTCTTGACTTTAAGAAAGCTGACTTCATAAAACTTAGGGAAGTGCTGGGTGAGATCCCATGGACAGTAATATTAAAAGGAAAGGGAGTTCATGATGGCTGGGAGTTTGTTAAGAGGGAGATAGTAAAAGCACAACTTCAGGCAATACCAATGAGACGGAAACATGGAAGGTGCCTAAAGAAGCCAGGGTGGCTATCTAAAGAACTTTTAACTGAGTTAAAATTAAAAAAGGATGTGTACAAAAAATGGAAAAGGGGGGAAACCACCAAAGAGGTATTCAAACAAATAGCCAGCACGTGTAGACACAAAGTCAGAAAAGCTAAAGCACAGAATGAACTCAGGCTTGCTAGAGAGGTTAAAAGCAACAAAAAGGCTTTTATGGGTATGTTCGTAGCAAAAGGAAGAACAAAGAAACAGTGGGGTCACTCAGAGGAGAAGATGGTGAAATGCAAACAGGGGACACAAAAAGGGCTGAACTCCTCAATGCCTTCTTTGCCTTAGTCTTCTCCGATAAAGAAAACAATGCCCGACCTGAAGAATTTGGATCAAATGATTCAGCAGAGGAAACACAGCCCAGAATAACTAAGGAGAGAGTACAAGAATACTTGGCTAGTTTAGATGTATTCAAGTCTCCAGGGCCAGATGAACTGCATCCAAGAGTATTAAAAGAACTGGCAGATGTGATCTCAGAACCACTGGCAGTCATCTTTGAGAATTCCTGGAGAACAGGTGAAGTCCCGACAGACTGGAAGAGGGCAAATGTTGTCCCTATTTTCAAAAAGGGGAAAAGAGAGGACCCAAATAATTACCGCCCAGTCAGTCTGACATCAATACCGAATACAGATCATTAAGCAAACAGTCTGTGAGCACCTAGAAAGGAATGCTGTGATCACCAATAGTCAGCATGGGTTTCTGAAAAATAAGTCATGTCAGACTAACCTGATCTCGTTTTTTGACAGAATTACAAGCCTGGTAGATGAAGGGAACGCAGTGGATGTAGCCTACCTTGATTTCAGCAAGGCATTTGACAAGGTGCCCCATGATATTCTTGTAAAGAAGCTGGTAAAATGCAGTCTTGACTATGCTACCACTCAGTGGATTTGTAACTGGCTGACTGACCGAACCCAAAGGGTGCTCATCAATGGTTCCTCTTCATCCTGGAGAAGAGTGACTAGTGGGGTGCCACAGGGTTCTGTCTTGGGCACGGTCTTATTCAACATCTTTATCAACGACTTGGATGATGGACTCAAGGGCATCCTGATCAAATTTGCAGATGACACCAAACTGGGAGGGGTGGCTAACACCTCAGAGGACAGGATCACACTTCAAAACGACCTTGACAGATTAGAGAACTGGGCCAAAACAAACAAGATGAATTTTAACAGGGAGAAATGTAAAGTATTGCACTTGGGCAAAAAAAATGAGAGGCACAAATACAAGATGGGTGACACCTGGCTTGAGAGCAGTACATGTGAAAAGGATCTAGGAGTCTTGGTTGACCACAAACTTGACATGAGCCGACAGTGTGATGCGACAGCTAAAAATGCCAATGCAATTCTGGGCTGCATCAATAGGAGTATAGCATCTAGATCAAGGGAAGTAATAGTGCCACTGTATTCTGCTCTGGTCAGACCTCACCTGGAGTACTGTGTCCAGTTCTGGGCACCACAGTTCAAGAAGGACACTGACAAACTGGAACGTGTCCAGAGGAGGGCAACCAAAATGGTCAAAGGCCTGGAAACAATGCCTTATGAGGAACGGCTAAGGGAGCTGGGCATGTTTAGTCTGGAGAAGAGGAGGTTAAGGGGTGATATGATAGCCATGTTCAAATATATAAAAGGATGTCACATAGAGGAGGGAGAAAGGTTGTTTTCTGCTGCTCCAGAGAAGCGGACACGGAGCAATGGATCCAAACTACAAGAAAGAAGATTCCACCTAAACATTAGGAAGAACTTCCTGACAGTAAGAGCTGTTCGACAGTGGAATTTGATGCCAAGGAGTGTGGTGGAGTCTCCTTCTTTGGAGGTCTTTAAGTAGAGGCTTGACAACCATATGTCAGGAGTGCTCTGATGGTGTTTCCTGCTTGGCAGGGGGTTGGACTCAATGGCCCTTGTGGTGTCTTCCAACTCTATGATTCTATGATTCTATGGTACTAACTTTCAGCTGCCTAGAGTGGCTGGGGCAACCCAGATGGGTGTGGTAAAAGGTAAATGGACCCCTGGCCATTAGGCCCAGTCATGACTGACTCTGGGGTTGCGGCACTCATCTCGCTTTATTGGCCGAGGGAGCCAGCATACAGCTTCCGGGTCATGTGGCCAGCATGACTAAGCCGCTCCTGGCAAACCAGAGCAGCACACGGAAACGCTGTTTACCTTCCCGCCGGAGCGGTACCTATTTATCTACTTGCACTTTGACGTGCTTTCGAACTGCTAGGATGGCAGGAGCAGGGACCAAGCTATGGGAGCTCACCCCGTCGCAGGGATTTGAACCACCGACCTTTTGATCGGCAAGCCCTACACTCTGTGGTTTAACCCACAGCGCCACCCGCGTATGGGTGTGGTACAAATAATAAAATCATTATTATGCAAATATATTTCAAAATAGGGTGTCAGATACCCTATTTTGATCAGAATCAGATCAGAATCCAGTGTATTGGAAAAGGGCTGCCTCCATTCTAACATGAATTTTATTGCTTGTCTTAACCATGGTTAAGCATAATATAAGCACAGCAGTTGTGGCATCCCTGCCCCATTCCCTTAAAAAAACACACACATTTTAAACACTTTTTTCTTGTTGTTTTGGACACCACTGCAAGTGGCTGCAATAGCCACTTTTCAAGAACCAGTTCCCAAAAGCATATTAAAATATGCTGTAGCATTATTCTGGGTAAAAAATTGATTCTGCCCCATTCATTCATTTCCTGACAGAAAGCAGTTTGGAATTACAGAATTGTAACTTGGAAGGAATCCAAAGGATAATCCAAATGACAAAATGGGCTGGGTTCAGCTAAATAGTTGTGCTAGAGGGACCCAGCACAATGAGTCCTGAAAATGTGATAGGGCTTTCCCCCACCTTCCCCCCCCCCACCCAATCAGCTCTGGAGGGATCAGGTGAACCCCCAGAATGGAGCACAGAGGGAAGAGAAAGGTGGTTTTTCCATTAGGAAAGCAGAAATGCTTACACTGATGGAACAATTGTAGCAGTGTAACATTGAATTCCAGTAGTATTTTTCCAAAGGAACTTGGAAGATGGGAATGGTACAGAAACAAGTTAAGATTTTTTAAAGACAAAGAAAAGAAAAGAAAAAGTGATGCTGTTGCCTTTCCAAATTCCCCCCACATCACCCTTACCTAGTCATGCCCCCTCTATTTGTGCTTCAATTTTGACCTGAATGTTTGCAAATTCAAATAAAATAATAATAGTCATCGTCATCACCACCATCTTGCATTTTTTAACATCTCCCACGTAAAAGGCAGCATACATATAGAACAATTTTCATGTCAGGGATCTAGGCTAGTTTTAAATTAGCAGTCTGTTTTCATATGTGATAACCTCACCTGCTCTTCAAGCGCTACAGTCTACCAAGGATGGTACTGCATAATATTTCAGAATATTAGTACAGCTTTAAAGCCTGGCTTATCACAGGGAGATGGTTTCCCCTCTTGTAGAATGGGATGGCGTGAGACAAGAAGCTTATCATCAATTTGCATGGTTGCTATTAATTCTTTCCAGCATTGTAATAACTTCTGCTTTCCAATAAGTTTTCTCCAACCTACCTCAGGTTAGTCAAATATATTGGAGAGGGAGGTTCAAGTAGGAAAATGTAGAGCAAGTGACTGGCAATGCTGACGAACTGGGGATGTGGCTGGCTGTGGGGGAAGTAATGTTCATGTGGAAGATGCAGAAGGAAATACAATGGTCTTCTCTGTTCTAAGATCTTTCAACAACTTCTTGTCACAGTCTGTGGAGGAAATGTCTGCACTGACTACTACACAAGTGACTCAAGGTTCTCTGCAGATGCAGAATGAGTATGCAGTGCAGATGATGAAGCAAAAAGACCAGGCTGGCCAAATTTGTTCAGGGATGCAGCTCTTGCAAGTGGAATGGGAGAAAATTCAAAAGTCACAAAAGGGGCTCAAATTCAGCTTGAGGAGAAGGCTAATGCAAATTTGAGGAAATTTTGAGTAGGAGCTGACCATAACTAAAAGCTCCTCAACTGCATCAAGCAGTATTGAGAAAGAGAAACTGAGGCAGAAAATAAGCTTCAAGTACAAATTGAAATTAACAGATCCAGTTGGAAGAACACAGAGTCTCTGAATTAGAAGTCGCAGGAGAAGGAAGTGAGCTGGCTGAAGCTAATGAAACAATTAGTGTGCTGAACGGAAATATATCAGGGTTGCAGCGGAACTTAATAAATCAGGAAATGCAAATGAAGAGCCACGAATCACAGAAGCAGGAACTGACTGAACAGCTGAATGTATTACACTGAAAGAGAGAGGGAGAGACCAGTCAGCAAATTCAGTCTCTACAAGCAAAGGTAGCCCTAACGACTGGGAGCAAGCAGAAGCAGCAGAAGGTCTCCTTGTAAGAACAAGATGTTCTAATGGAGAAGAACTTGGAAGACCAACTTTCCAAAATGGAGCAGGAGCTGTAGCTGATCCCATACTGTCCACATCACCATGCACAGACTTTGTATTGCTCTGATGCTGCTTGAGTATTTTATCAGACTGTATCTGAAATTAAAGAACTGTGGGTAGTTGTGCCAATTTTGCTCTAGCTGGACTGCAGTAGGAGGCAGGGATTTGCACCTTTATTCTGTGCCTGATGTCTCCTCCTTGCCTTCTGTTAATTACTTATCCTATCTTCACTTTTGAGGTACCTGAAGCAAAATGTGTGTTTAAGCTCTGAAACAGTTTACTGTGTCAAGACAGGGGTTTGGCAAGTGGAGTGTCACTTAATGCAAAATGATGATGATGATGATGATGATGATGGAGTTGGTCTTGAGCTCCCTTCTGACTACTGTTCGTTCATAATTCTAGATGATTCCTTGCCTTACTGCTTTCTATTCTGGGTTTTTTTTTTGAGCAAAGGTTAACAGGCATGTTACTGAGATCAAGTGACAGTTGCTCTTCCTAGGAACAACTAATCTGCCTCCAATCCATCTTGTTCTAAACATGTTTTTCCACTAAGTTATGGAGTTTAGACTTCCTAACATTTTGTCATTTTGTGCCAATCCGGTTATTTGGGCCTGTTTAGTGTGAGAGACTTCTGTGGATTACTTCTCTCTCTTGTGTGCATTGGGAAAACTCATTAAAGTATTCCAGGCAGGTTAAGTATTTCTCTTCCATAGCATGTTTGCCAGGATTCTGGTGGGCTTTTCATCTTCTCTGGAGCATCTTGTAAGGAATTGCTTTGGCTGCTATTGGAGCTGCTGAACCAGTGCCATATCAGGCATGCAAACTAATATGAAGGAAATGCTACTGTAAGGCAGAGAGGGTGGGATTTTTTTAGAAGTTTCCAGCTTTTAGCTTGCTTATAGTTATTGAACAGCCTGCCCTATCCAAGAGATTTAAGGTGGATTTTAAGTCCTTTCCTTTCACCAAAGAGCCTACTTCTTCCAATCCTCCTCAGAGGATGATCAGGACTCAGGAGACCCTCCTGGAAAGTGTGGGCTGGGCGAAATTGGTTAAAATTGAATGGAAGAAGCACGTTACACGTGAGGAGACACCATTCATATAAGATGAAGGGGCTATAGCTAGGATCCAAAGAGTTTATACACAAACTCAATGTTTGGTTTTGTTTTTACTTTTGAATGGCTAAGGATCTCCCCAGTAATATTATATTGCTTTTGAAATTCCAATCGATTTCATAAGGTATTTTGTGTGTAGCATGGGATGTGCTCTTTGAGAAATACAAATTCAAAGCTCCCCTGGGCATGTAGGGCTAGTCATGTGGTTCCTTGGATCAAGGCCTGTAGCATTAATTAGTTGTGTTTCTAGTCTTCCTGGACAATAGCCTGAAGCTGCACCAGTACTTCACAGTTTTATGATGTGCTGTTGTACTGCAGTTCATAGGCAAAGAACTGCTGCCAAAAGTCTGTTGACACAAGTCATACATTTGTCAGTGCGCAAAATAAGTAGGTCCTTTTAAAACAATAACAGAAACAAGTGAAGCCGATACTGATTATTTAGCCCTCTAAAACTTAGGACAATTTAAATATGGTTTTGGTAAATGAAATGGAGCATGAGCAAAAGGCAAAACAGCACTTCTTAAATATGTGCCCCTCTTCTCTCGTGTGTGTGCGCGCGTGCGTGTGCGCATGTGAGAGAGAATTAGTAGATGATGGATGATGGATTGATTGAATAAATAGAAGACAAAAAAGGGAGAAGGGAAAAACAGAGGGATGTCTGGTATGGGATCTGTGTGAGAATGAAAAATGGATGAATAAACATAAGAGAGGAGGAAGACAGAAAAAAATGAATGGATGAGTGATGAATAATTTAGAACCCTGCATGATCAGAGTTCATGAGGGGTGAGGGGGTCCAAAACTTCTTTTCAGAGAAGGGCCTTCAATACAGATTTTGAAACTTCAGACAGGTTCATAAAGGAGAAGACAGCCCTTCAAGTACCTTGGTCACAAGCTGTTTAATGGTTTAGACCAGGCATCCCCAAACTCGGCCCTCCAGCTGTTTTGGGACTACAGTTCCCATCATCCTTGACCACTGGTCCCATTAGCTAGGGATGATGGGAGTTGTAGTCCCAAAACAGCCGTAGGGCCGAGTTTGGGGATACCTGGTTTAGACAGATGAGCACTTTGAATCACGTGTGGAAGCTTTTAAGGTTAGTGTTATCTGAATGATAGCACCCCATCAATAGTCTGGTTCCCATATTCTGAACCATATGTCATTTCTAAACTGTATTTTAAGGACAGCTGGATTATGTTCCTCTAGTTTAAAACAGAATTTCAGCTAATACTAATGGCAGCCCTATAAGCTCTTGTGGTGTTCACATTAGGGCTGTCAGCCAGTATGTTCCACTCCAGAGTTGCCACAACCCTGTACAACACAATATCTGACTCATTTGGAAAACGTTTATATCCCTCTGTCACTGGAAGTTACTGTGTCAATTCTGAACGGAATATTTTTTCTAATTGTGGCTTAAAGGTTCATTTCTCATCACATTCCCTTCCTACCGTAGTGAACCCTGCAGTTATTTCCTTCACATAGCTAGTTAGATTGCCATTTAATCCGTGAAGTTATCTTTGCACATTGAAGGTTGAGTTCTTCTTCCATTTTTATTGTCACTAGAGTTCATTTTCACGAATACGTTTTCCTCCTGTTCTTGAAAGTAACGTTCATGCTGTGCAGTTTAATATCAACAAACTTGCCTGGTCTTACTTTATTAAAATGAGTGAGCATGACGGTAAACAAAGGGGCAGTAATATGAAAAATGACAACTGTTTAACTGTCCTTGAGTGTGAATAATTTTTGTTGTACTTAAAACTTGAGAGGCTGAACCAACAAATCCCTTTCCTTATCCATGATTAACTACTGACAATTGAGGTACCTGGTGAGCTGAATAAGGACTATCTCTTTATGTGAAGTGCATGTCTAAAGATCAGGAATAATTACATTCTACATTAGCCTTCATGGCCCCCACAACCTGGTTAATTAATTTTTTTTTTTGCTAGGATAATAATGCTAAGATATTGGTCATTATTAAGTATCTAATTGACCTCCTGTTTCAGAGGTGGACCCTTCATTTATTGCCTTCTAGAAATAGGTTAAAGCTATTTGCTATATGTTTGCTGAAGGGGCACTGTCTGGAATTTAGCTCAAACTGGGCTGCAACTGTTCATTCATAGGTCTCTTTCTCTGTAAACTGTATTTAGCACTGACAAGCAAAAAGCAATTATAGCACTACTGTTCTGGCACAGGGGAATACCCCCTCCCGCCTTTTGTTATCGATCATGGAACTGATCTCCTTCCAGTAAGCTCAGAACAGGACCAAATAAAGTTGCTGAAAGCAATTTGATACATCTGTTGGCATGTTACATGGATCAGAGGCTCTGTTGAAAGTAGAAAAACAAGGCTTGTAAGCAAAACTCAAATTCTAAGAATAGCCCTCAACTTTAGTAAGTCCTTAAAATATTTTTAATTGTATATTCAATCATGAATTAGCCAGGAAAAAAGAGACCCAAGCCCATCACATCCCTTTATATTTTCACTGCACTGTGCGGTTTTTAATTGCCCATGGGCATGCTGCTGTGATCTTCTTCAGAACTAAAAAAAGAGGGATAAAAATGCAAATCTAATTATTTCTTTTATCTAATTTAATTAGCTTCTAAAAGTTATGATAAATGTACTTAGAGCTTTCTTTAAATGTTTAACTTGATTTTCTGGATTAAAAAGAATAGGCACACCTACTGTACTCAACACAGAATACAGCTGAGTGTGTATATAATTGTTCTTGCTCAGTAAACAGACTCTCTTGGAGATAGTGGACTCTCCTTCATTGGAGGTCTTTAATCAGAGGTTGGGTGGCCATCTGTCATGGATGCGTTAGTCATGATTCCTGCATTGCTGGGGGTTGGACTACAGGACCCTTGGAGTCCCTTCCCACTCTGCAATTCTATGATTATATGAAATCCATCCATAGCTCATTAATATTATTCTAGACTGCTCTACAATTAGTCATAGTCAAAGTCAGGACTGGCCTTTTTTCATAACAGTGGCCTGATGGAAGTGCTGCATTTTTGTTTAATCTGCAGCCTGGTTCACCTGTTTTGGTAAGCTGAATTATGATTTATGGAGACTGTGTGGAGAGGAGCTCACCAAGGTTTAGCTTTAGTGTGATGTCTGCACCTGTTCTCTTTGTTAGGCTCTCTCTTTAGCTGCAGCTCAGAACAAACCTGGGCTACAGATCATGGATAAGGAGAAGAGAGCTTAACCATGAACCCAGGCAAATCCCTAAACCTTGGCTTAGCTGCTGTGCCACACTGAACCAAAAGGTGAGCAAAGTAGGTGTGAGCTCCCCTCTGTGAGTTAGTGTGTCCGTGCTAACCCATGGTTTGGCTTCGTTTTTGGAGAAAACATGGCCTCCTGTGTATTTTCACATAAATGGCCTCTAGTTTTTAGAAACAGGAAAGCTTAGGCTTCTAAGATCACAATGTGATCCTATGAAAATTGGTGAAAGTGGGACTACGCAGAATTGGATAAGATGACAGGAAGGATTCAAAACCTGCGGGACCCAGAGATTCACAGAAGATTGGAGTAAATATGCGAACTATTTGAAGAGCAACTGTAATCAACAAATTACACTAGCAGGACTACAAGAAGTTTTGTAAGGGGGAATATATGAAATATTACAAAGAAGATAAAAGAGAGAGACATTAGTTATGATATTTAAAGGTAATAGTGAAAGTAAGAAATGTTAATTAAGTGGAAAAAATGGAAAATTTTCAGATGTGGTTGACGGAAGTAAAAAAAACTGTATAAGATAATAAATTATGTTTTATAATTGAAAATTTATATATATGTGTGTGTGTGAGAGAGAGAGAGAGAGAGAGAGAGAGAGAGAGAGAGAGAAAGTGACACATCCTAGTACTGTCAAGGCTAGAGTCAGGCATAGGTCAGCAGCAAAAAAATAAAAATAAAAATCACTTAAATCTTTATTCAAAGAAACAAACCATAGCTCTGGCCTAGTGGTCTCAACAACGCTTTCTAGGAGGTCTCGCCCCAGTGAAGCAGTTGCAAAGACTAAATGTCCCTGCCTTCCCAGTGTCCACCAGGATTCCTCCTCACCAAGTTATTTCCCGCACAGCCTCAGGCTGTGTCGGTTCAGCCCATTTCCTTTCTCTGCGAGTCCTAGGAGACCAGTGAGGAGGGGAATCTGGTCACAGCAGGAGGGGCAGACTCCTTGGATTCTTCAGCAGCCTGTCTCCATTCTGCCTCTTAGCCAGCCTCCCCTCTGGCCTCCACTTCAGCCTCAGAGTCAGACTCTGAACTGCTCTCTGCCACAGCCTCTTCCTGTTCACCAAACTCTACCACCTCTCCTGCTGCTGACACCTCCTCTTCCCAGTCTGCTCCTTCTCCTTCTGACCAATCATCATTGCCCCATCACAAATCCCCTGGCTGAGAGCCTTCTTCCCCTGGGGCTCCCCGCCTAGTGCCTCCCACCACTCCTCTGCATCCAACCAGCCCATGACACATATATTGGAACCAACCAATGCCCCATATCTTGCTGCATATTTAGATGAATGAATAAATTTGGACATGCTTTTCAAAGTAGGCACATACTCCGCTTACAAATCTGATCTGCAAGCTGATGGTGTTGTATAAAAGTTTATTAATAATGATAATGACTATGATAATAATTTGTGCAACACTCTCGGGGTGGTGGTTAGGGAACCCCCAGAACTTCATGCAGGGGAATATGTTTGCAGAGATTCAGGCTCAGTTCAGGCACACTACATCAAACTATGAAATTTAACTACAGTGGTATCTCGGGTTAAGTACTTAATTCGTTCTGGAGGTCCGTTCTTAACCTGAAACTGTTCTTAACCTGAGGTACCACTTTAGCTAATGGGGCCTCCCGCTACTGCCATGCCGCCGCTGCACGATTTCTGTTCTCATCCTGAAGCAAAGTTCTGAATCCCAAGGTAATATTTCTGGGTTAGCGGAGTCTCTAACCTGAAGCGTCTGTAACCTGAAGCATATGTAACCCGAGGTACCACTGTATGGTTTTGTATATCAGGCTTGACAAACGATGGTTTGTTATTACCTAGCAAATCAGAATCCAAAACTGTCTTGGTGTGATATCCGAATTGACAGGCTATAATTGCTGCAGCTGCTTCCCTTCTGATTGCCCCTGCAACAAAAGCAATCAACCATGTTTTAGGGTGATGCCTGAATCCCACCATAGACATAGTTGAAGTATTATTTACTTATTTACTTATACTGCTCTTCATTAACCCCCCCCGAGTCATTAATAAATAATAATACAAAATACACAGGTACAACCACTAATAAAACAATACTCTAATAAATTACTGATCACCACCATGATATGAATGAGCTTGGCATAACCATTGCATCCCTCTTTGCAAATAACAATTCTCTCCCTCCATTTCTGGTTTGAGATTAGTAAATTTTCTTTTAATCTGAATTGACAAACTATCGTTTACCCTTGGCCTGGTTTCAAATAGTTTCCAGCTTTAGATGGAATAGAAAACAGTGCTTTGCCCATAGCCAGGCAACAAAGGAGGAATTTCCATGTGTGAGGGGAGAAGGGAGCATGCAAGCGAGAGGCTCAGGCATGTAACACTAAACCATGGTTTGGCATTAACTACTGAACATCTCACAATTACATTCCAAGTTTTGTAGAATGTTGTCTCCTTAGGAAAACTACTAAATGCTTATCTACTTTGACCATGTGCTTTATTTAAATTGGTCTAAAAAATAATTATGATCGTAGAGTTGTCTTATTTCTTATTGTAAGATCCAAACAGTATATTGAATTCAAAAAAGGGGAAAAAAATGATTAGGCCTTCAGTATCTCTTTCATATGACTCTTCTAATTATAGAGCAGTAAATGGTAGGCGAGCATATGTTAGCAACATGAGCAGCAGTCTATGAAATGAGCTACAAGTTAATAAAATCATCTTGTGGTACTGTTGGCCAAATGTTAGCACACATGTTTCGGAAAGTGATATTTCAACAGGCTTGAAGAATAGGACTCTGGCGCATTGAACCTGAACATGATCTGATGTGTGGAAAAGAGCTAAATCTGCAGCAAAAGCTGAGGTTTAGGATGAGAGGGGAAACAGGAATTTGGAAATGAAGGTTGATCACGCTTGTTTCTTTATTTCTCTTTTTATTTTTGAAAGTGATGACATCATTAGCTATTTTGTTCACTCCCAAGTTCTGTTGGACATCCCCTCCCCTAATTCCTATAAGTACTATAGCAGTGTATCTAATAATCAATAGCCATTTTTCTCATTTCAATCAGTGCAGCAGAACACTTGCTTGCTAGAGAAATGGAGGAATAAACCAGATTAATCAGGGACAATTGATAAGAAGGCTGTGCCCTTGCTGCTGAAAAACTAGCCAAAATCCAATCATGTGATGTATTCAATAGCTAGTCATTACTTTGCAGCAAAGTCTAATGTGGATTAAGGGTGGACAAATGTGTCAATTTTAGTTTCTCTCAGTTTCTCATTTTTCCAAAGAAGTTCAGTTCACCTTATTTCCACAACAGTTTGCAACTGTATAAAAACGAAATCCACACACCCACACACCCATACAGTTATGCATTTTTGTGTGCATTTTGTCTGATGTGTGCATTTTTGCAAGCATATATTTTGTACTATTTTCATTAATAGACATAGTTTAGTGTACACATTTCTCAAAAGATATTTTGTTTGCATTTTCGGGTTGAATAAATCTAGCACAAAAATTGGGGGGGGATGACTTATAGCTTTATTTAGGTCTCTGTATGGTTTGGGAAGTGCAAATTAGTTGGATTTGCATTAAATTGTGAACTGAGTTAATTTCTGTTTCATCCTACTGCATGCATGTAGAACAGAGTGGGGGCAGCTCAGGGTCCAAGCAAGCAGGCAGCTTGGCTGAGTGAGCAAACAAATGGGCAGGTGGTCCAGCGGAGTGGGCAGGCAGATGGTCCAAGGCAGGCATTCCAGACAGGACTTCACATACTCCCCAGTGATGAAGGAGCTGTGAGCAGTGCAGGGGTTGTGTAAGGTGTAAAGGGAGGGGGTCGGAGTTGACAAGGAAGGTGGAGGATGTGGTGGGGGCTGGGTAGGCAAGGTTTGTTAGCAGTGTGATTAGGAGTGGCAACCCACGGTTAATAGTATTTTTGTATAGCATCCTGGAATCCTTTTGATGAATGACAGTTAAGACACATCTTTAATAAATACATAAATAGCATTCTATTTAATCATGCAAAGTCCTGCATTTACAGGTAATTAATACATGATCAGTGAACAGCTAGTTTATGTCATGTATCAGGTATTATTAATAGAAATGGTTTTCTAATATACTTGGGTAAATTGCAAGTTCTCCTGCTAGGATTCAATGTATTTATAGGTGACAAACTAGGTTGGGTTTTTGGGCCATGTGTGTTATATTTGAAGAATTAAGAAGAAGTAGAAGTTGGGCTGGTACCTACAGCGATAGACTGTCATGGATAGTCTCTAAGGATTGCATTGAAACACATCCCTTAATAAGATGTAATAACACTGTCAGTTCTGGGTTTTTTGCTTGCTGTAACTTTTATGGACATGGAATATTTCTTTGATGGTTAATTGTGAGCTATTTGAGCTTAAGTAATACTATATTGTCTGCAGTGTGTGCTTTCCTGGATATAGTGAATAAAGGGAATAGTTAATAAAATGTTAGTGCGTTGTTTAAAGAACCTGATTTATGGTGATGGCCGTGTATACAAGCAGTGCTGGAATGTGATGATATCAAAGGCCAGAGTTTTCTTTCAGAGATTCAGGTATTTGGACAAAAATGATAAAACACAGCTCTGTTTTAAAAAGGGAGGCAGAATGTCAGTTAAAGCATTAGAGAATAATTGTAGTATACTTTCTGTATTGTGACAATAAGCCATTTTTTTCATTAAACAGGGCAGACTTTGACAGGTGGGGGTGTTAAGGTGGTTTTTAGTTGTTATAATGAATAGTACATAACAATTACAGAAATTTGTGGAAGTGGGGGTGATGCCCTTGTTCATTTCTTTGATCAACTATTAGAACAAAGTTGTTAATTCAGTCAGCGGCGTAGCGTAAGTTGTCAGCACCCGGGGCAAGGCAAGTAATTTGCGCCCCCTAACCCGGGGCAAGGCAAGTAATTTGCGCCCCCCCAACCCCTAACCTGCCGATCTGAGTCGAGTTGCTGCTGGCGCTGCCGCCCAAACCACGCCGCTTGCCCGGAGGAGGAGGGGGGCAGAGAGGCGAGGAAAATGCAACATGGCCCAGCAGCTGCAGCAGCAGCAGCGGAGGCGGGGCTGTGAGGAGGGGCTGCCTGGCACGTCCTCCGCGGCCCTGACGCGCGGGGCTGAGAGCCGCTGCCTGCCGGACGCCTTCAGCCCGGGCGCGCGCACAGCTCGTCGGTTCCACGAGACATGGGGCTCTGCTACAGCCTGCGCCCGAGGCTCTTCGGCGACTCCGGAGGCAGCGAGCGCGCCCCCCCAGATGTTGCGCCCGGTGCGGCCGGCCCCCCTGGCACCCCCCACGCTACGCCACTGAATTCAGTACATAGGGAATGTCCTCTTCAGTAAAGTCTGCATGACCCTCTGTCTGCTGGCCTTTGGGGAAATCCTGTTAAAAAAAATCTGGTCTGCATTTGGGTGGTTTTATGGTTATATAGTTTAGAAAGGTGTGATTTGCTGCTGTATTTCAATATTGTTATTTATTTTTACTGCTTTTCAAAAATATGTTGAATGTTGTAACCTGCCCTAGAAGGGTAAAAGCAGACCTGAAATCCATTAAATTAATAGTAATTAATTTTAATAATAATATAAATTAAGAAAGAGAAGTTCAGATGAGGTACTGGAATTTCAGCAGGAACTTGAAACTGTATACAATTGTATAGTATTGTATACAATTGGAAGCCTCTACTGTTAGATTGGTTCACATTTATGTGCATATTAATTTATCTCTTTACACTCGGTGACTGGCAGTTGAATGTATGAACTGAATTAACTGCTTTTGAGTTGACTTACTTATCTGTGGTGAATCTCTGATGACTTATTTACCCATTCAAGGGAACACTCGATTCTACAGTCAACAGCTGCTTTTGGATGAGATATAAATGGATCATACTTTCCTGATACAGATTCCCCTCTTTGTGTGTTTGTGAGTGAAGAAGCCTAGAAGTTTCCTGTTAACTATACTACCCAATTCTGTCTAACTGGGAAACTGTGGTTAATTGTTTTGGAACAAACCAGTTTTACACTATAGTTAACCAAAGGCTTCCTGGCTTGTTTGATGGCCCATGAAAAAGGAATAGTAAAGCAGCTGCATTTGGAAGCTAACATTTGTTTGCGTGAAGCTGAGACGTTGTCTGAACATAGGCCATGAGCAATGAACACATGGAGCAGTTCAGCTCTCCTCATATCATCTAGAGATGGAAATCAAGTCACATTGTTGTATGCTTCATTTCCCTCAGTATATTTTAAAAATAATTTTTAACCAACTCTACATAGGACTGTGAAAGGATCGTAAAGGAGAAAAATCAGAAGAAAAGGGCTGATTTATTTAACTGCCCTAAATTAAAAACAGGCCTTCTCTGCACATTAACAAGTCTTGGAAACAATATAATTCTTTCTGTACTGGCACTTTTTGATTCTTTAAGCACTGGGAAGACGTGTTTTCCTTCAAAATATTCAAGGTGTGCACAAGGCCTATGTATGCACACCCATGTTTTGGTTTTGTGAAGACTTTCTGAAACTATTTCTGTGTTGAATTTTATGTTTTGGCTCCTGCATCACAACTCGTCAACTGCCTCATATTCTTTTGGACACGGTGTCTATTAACCTGGAATGAATGAACAATTGACAAGTAATGAAGTTTTTGTTTTTTGTAAACTGTCTCTTTCGTAAGCATTTAATGCAGTACTGGAAAAAAATCACTATGCGTAGTTTCTAATTATATTAGAGAACTGGTTGCTTCAAAAAGAGAAAGCTGTGTTTTCTATTTAGGCACAATATTTCTCACTACATGGTAGAGTAGGGTTGTTGGCTCTGTTGTACTTAGAAGTCCTGCTTGTTTAAAAGAACTAAGTCTTTCCTATAAATCTTGTATAGACCATCTTCTGTAAATCAGGCATTTGCACAGCTTGTGTAAATTATGTCTACATTGAGATTTTAAGAAGTCAAACAGTGTGCATACCATACTTGAGGGATGGGGAATAAAAAGTGATATATTGTGCGACACTTGATATAACACAGCAGAATATCTTTTCAGTTCCACAGGGAAGCATTGACATCACCATGCTTAAATTCCTATGCTATAGGAACTTCCATAAAATGCTACACTGAAGTTTGTAGCCATTCATTGAAAGAAAACAAATCATGAACATGGTACACAGTGGCTTACTATGGTGCACCATGTTTATCTTGTGTTGCCCAAAATGACAATATGCAAGGAAAGTATGTACACTATAACACACTAAATGATGAAATAAAGAAACTCAGTAAAAACATAGACCGTGTGTGTGTGTACACACACACACATACAGCCACACACATATACATACACACAGATATACACATACACATGTGGGCATAATGAGTGTGGGCATAATGAGTGGGCATAATGAGTTTTGATCACATTAAAAATATAGGCAGCTGAATAAAATACTAGTATAGTCGTACCTTGGATGTCAAACAGAATCCGTTCCGGCAGTCTGTTTGACTTCCAAAACGTTCGGAAACCAAAGCGCGGCTTCTGATTTGCTGCAGGAAGCTCCTGCAGCCAATCGGAAGCCCCGTCAGACATTCGGCTTCCGAAAATAGTCTGCAAACTTCCAGGTTTGCGGTGTTCGGGAGCCAAAACATTCAAGAACTAAGCTGTTCAACAACCAAGGCATGACTGTATTAGTAAACATCATATGTACATACATGTTGTTTGTTGTTTAGTCGTTTAGTTGTGTCTGACTCTTCGTGACCCCATGGACCAGAGCACGCCAGGCACTCCTGTCTTTCACTGCCTCCCGCGGTTTGGTCAAACTTACGTTAGTAGCTTCAAGAACACTGTCCAACCATCTCGTTCTCTGTCGTCCCCTTCTCCTTGTGCCCTCCATATTTCCCAACATCAGGGTCTTTTCCAGGGAGTCTTCTCTTCTCATGAGGTGGCCAAAATATTGGAGCCTCAGCTTCACAATCTGTCCTTCCAGTGAGCACTCGGGGCCGATTTCCTTATGAATGGATAGGTTTGATCTTCTTGCAGTCCATGGGACTCTCAAGAGTCTCCTCCAGCACCATAATTTAAAAGCATCAATAGGCTGAAAGTGCTAATTACTCTTATAGACTATGGTTTGTGATTATAGTAAAAAAGGGAGGGTGAGGGAGAAGCTTAAAGTAAAGCTAATACATAACCACATTCCTACTGAAATCAGTGGGACTTAAAGGTTCTTCATCTTAGCTGAATTGGGTCCACAAAGCATATACAGTGGTACCTCGGGTTAAGTACTTAATTCGTTCCAGAGGTCTGTACTTAACCTGAAACTGTTCTTAACCTGAAGCACCACTTTAACTAATGGGGCCTCCTGCTGCCGCCGCGTCGCCGGAGCACGATTTCTGTTCTTATCCTGGAGCAAAGTTCTTAATCTGAAGCACTATTTCTGCCTTAGTGGAGTGTGTAACCTGAAGCGTATGTAACCCGAGGTACCACTGTAACTCTAAAAGGAAATACTGAAGATGATTTTATAAA
Source organism: Podarcis pityusensis (assembly GCF_964106645.2). Taxonomy (NCBI): domain Eukaryota; kingdom Metazoa; phylum Chordata; class Lepidosauria; order Squamata; family Lacertidae; genus Podarcis; species Podarcis pityusensis. The sequence goes on along the minus strand of NC_138028.1, from coordinate 71,957,182 downwards.
TCACATTGCTGTTTTTCTGTTATTAGCTCAGTGAAGCTTTCTTAGGAATGTGTGTTTGTGTAGTTTAATTTATAATCAACCATATTGTGAAAAATATTATTTTTTATTGTTTCATGTGATGTACTTAATTGCAAATCTAGCCATGAGTAAAAACCATAGTAAAGAATAGTTGCTGCATGGTGAAAGTTTATTCATTTGAGCAATAGTATACATTTAGCCTTAGAGGGCTCACTTTGTATTAAAGTTTTCAAGTTATTACTGAGAGCTTTGGGCCTGTTTGTACAATACGTTAGCCCATAATTGAATCTCAGGTGAACATAACAGTTGTAAGAAGAACTCCATTTTATTCTTGCAACATCTCTGTGAGATTTTGCCTAGGTTGATATAGAGTGACCAGCCTAAGATTACCCTTCAGTTTCGGGGCTGAGTGTGGATTTGAACTCTGATTTCCGTCATGCTGTTCCAACACTCGAAACCATTATGCCTACACTGACTTGCTTGTTTCCCAGCAGGTGATATTCAGAGGCACACTGCCTCTGATACTGGAGTTAGTACATTGTCATCATGACTTGCCGTGGATAGTCATTGAGGCTCAGCCTCCATAAATTGTCTAATACAGTACTTCTAAAAGCCATCCAATGTAGTCTTAATTACTTAGTCTTAGCTATGTTCTCTGTGATGAAGTAATTCATTTTCTGTACCTTGAATCTATCACCATTTAGCTTTGTTGGATAACCACGGGTTCTAGTGTAATGAGGTGTGTGTGTGTGGGAACCTCTATATCCATATTTTTCACACCAATGCATTTTATATACCCCTTCTCATGTCCCCCACCCGCTTAATTCACCTTTCTAGACAACCATTGTAACCTTTCCTAATAGGGCACTTTCCCCCCTTTAATGTTTTGATTGCTCCTTTCTGCACTTTTTCTTTTTGAGCTATTATGGCCAGAATTGTACACAGTATTCCAAGTGTGATCACTCCATAAATCTGTATGAAGGCTTTGCAATACTAGTAATTTATATTTCACAACGATTCCGAACATGGAATTCACCTTGTTTACAGCTGCTGCACCCTGGATGAAAGCAGATGTAGTCCATTCAGACTGTGGGACTTTGGCTTGCATTTCTCCCATGTTCCTCTAGTCCTATGCCACTTTTTCATTTGTTTATAGGCACAACCTCCTGGTTTACTTGTTTACTTTACTCTTCATGATGTCCAACGAAATAAAATCCGGGGGTGAAGTATTGGCTCATCATGCCATATCATGGAATTGTCTTTTTAATAAGTCTCTCTAATTTTTGTTTGCGGTATAAAGATGGCATTCTGCCCCAAAGTAATTTTACTGCATCTGCCTTAAGAATACTTTTGCAATGTGAAGCTCTAAATGAAGTTGGTAACAATTCCTCATTTCTGCTGCTCACTCCATTGTAAAGTTTTACGCATTTTGTAGGGTGCTGAAATTACCCCACAGTAATTGTTTTATCAATGGAGTTGTTTTTTAAGTATAATTTAATTATAATATCTGCTTAAACTAGTATCAAGCATGCCTTTTTTTTTTAAGGCTGAAATGAATTTTATAGCCAAGTTATATAAAAACATGGAAAAAAGGCACTAATAATGGAAAGGTTGACACAACATTAAATTTCACATTGCATGTATTTTAGAATTTGGGAAGAAAAAAGACCTTTATAGCTTTGCTAAGGTATTAATTGCAGGAAATTACAGCATATCCTATTAAAGAATTATGTCAGTGGCATATGTAGCCTGTGACACCTTCACATGTTCTCCCTTGTTTTCATGGCAGAAGTATTCTTGCATTTTATTCTCGCAAAAGGAGGCAGTGGGTGAAGTGAATGGGACATTTGATTCTTACCAGACACGCTATATTAGTCAATTTGAAAAGCTAAGAACAAAACTTAAGTATCATGATTTATTCAAAAAGAGTATGCCCAACATTTTATGCTTGACATATAGAAAAGCCTTTTCAAACAAACTCCCAGTGAATGTGGTTATCTGCAAGGCTGCCTGAGCTATAGAACATCTCAAAATTCTACCATATATATCCACATTTCGATTCTAGAATTTTAAAATAATGCAATGTATTGTTATTCATAGCGCTGAGTTATTCTAGAAATCCAGCTTACCCTGGGTAAGAGCAAGCAAGCAAGCCCAAATCTGTAATAAGATCTGTAAATCCATAAATGGATCGCAAGATGGGCTGTAGTTTAAATAGCCTTGCATATAATTATAAAGGAAGATATCCGATGGTATCCCACTGCTGATAGAAGGCTTTTTGATCCAGCTGAGGTTTCTGTCAGTGGAATGAGAGGGTAGGCTATGGCGGACCCAGGAGCAGTGAGTCTGCAGTTGTCGGGGTCAAAGCATGGGAAAAAGTAATAAAGACAAAACGAACAGCCTGAGATCAAATAGGCCACAACTTTATTGATTACAGATGTCAGTTGGCTTTGACATAGGCATTGGGTGTGTATCCTGAATCAACCAGCCTGTTTGCTGGCTGATTATTCCTTCAAGGTCACTTTGGGGTCACCTATGATGTACATCAAATCTGTGTGGTCCCTCCAGGATGCCATTTGGGAGAGGGGTTCTATGGTTCACTCCCCCTCCTCTGGGCATTTAGACGGAAGCACCCCCAAACCCTTTTACCAGGGTATCCTAATTCTTTGGAGTGGGATAGGGCTCCATTCCCACCCCCTTTGTCTAGACTAAAGATTCAACCTCAATGCCTTACCTGCCAGCAGGTTGTGACAGTTGCTATGAGTTAGGCAAAACCTCCAGGCCGGCCCAGTTTGTTTCCAGGCAAATTCCTTCCTGCCCCTGATTATGGTGACTGAATAATTCCACAACAAGGTCTTAAGCATGCCCTGCCCACTCAACTTTGAGTAGGCGCAAGATGTTGTTTAGGGTGGGAGGGTAGGAAGTCTATCCCAACTGAATGTAGGCACATCTGGCTTTTATATGTTGGAGGCGGACCTGAACGAAGCCAGGCAGGGGTAGGCTTCACTGAAGTCGGCCTGAAGTTCCGCCCTCAAACTGGTGCATGATCGGCTAATTACCCAGTGAGTCCCAACTGCCCTTGTGGTCAATGGAGGGGATCATGTCATTCATCAGCCACATAGGAACCAGAAATCTCCCCCCGCCAACTTACCCATGACCACACCAGGCTGCAACACTCGTTCACTTCCAGATGCCAATACATGGGCTTTTTTGCTGATTTCCTTTCCCTGATTTCCTTTCCCTTGGTTAACTAGAAGCTCAATTCTGAAACCTTATTTTGAATTAATCTCTTTGTGGGATACTATGGCTGCCTATACTACCATATACTAGGTACATTTTATTTTCGTAGTTGCATGGATTATGGTTAGAGCCAATGCATACTATGATTTTAAATAACTGAAGTGTGCTTTGAGTAACATTTTAGTGTAAAATAAGCAGCATAGAAGTATAAAATGAATTAAATGAATATGTTTGGGAGATTTTTAATCTAGATGCCCTGGCTCTGCAGTGGCATTTTTTATTTTTTGCCTTGCTGTTTCTGCTAAAACCTTTCCTAATTTTTTGTAAAGAAGGAAGGTGAGTTTTTGTTAATTTTTAATTTGTCTGTAGTGCTTAGATCCTGTCTCATCACCACTATTTGCCTTGGTTCTGCAGACCTCCTTTCTGAAAAATTAAAACGGTTCAGGAATGGATGTGAGCCCAACATCTGCAGTGAGGACAGATGCAAAGAATTCATTTCTACAATCTCCTTATCCTCTCTTAGCACACCAGGCACCAATGGCCTTTTTATTTCCCAGGCTTTTAATCCCTGATGTATTTCCCTCCCCTGCTGTGATTGTTTTTATCACTGCCTTTTGGTGTTTTTATTAGTTACTGTAAACTGTACTGGAAATTTTGAACCGTAGCACTGTATAGAAGTGTTATAAATACAGTGGTACCTCGCAAGACGAATGCCTCGCAAGACGAAAAACTCGCAAGACGAAAGAGTTTTTCGTTTTTTGAGTTGCTTCGCAAGACGAATTTCCCTATGGGCTTGCTTCGCAAGACGAAAAACGAAAACGTCTTGCAAGTTTGTTTCCTTTTTCTTAAAACCGTTAATACCCAGGGTGACTTCGAGGAGCAACTCATAGCACGCGGTGTGGTAGCCTTTTTTGAGGTTTTTGAAGACTTTGGTGATTTTGAAGACTTTGGGAAACCGTGCTTCGCAAGACGAAAAATTTGCAAGACGAAAAAACTCGCAGAATGAATTAATTTCGTTTTGCGAGGCACCACTGTATATAGATTTTCAGTGGGAAAGTGGCAAAAGGGGTTAATCACCCCTTTCCCATGTCATAGTCCCAATCTGAATTCCACACCCCCATTGTTCTTTGTACAGAAAAAAAGACATGGGGAATCCTGAACTAGGTGTCAAACACATTTTAAGTAATGTCTAGTTTGGTCCTTCATTGATTCCTGTGCACCTTGAGCATATGTCAATTTGACGTGTGCTGCTTCGTAATTCTCTTCAGTCGTATTTTCAGATTAATCTGCTATATGAATCTTAATATGTATCTTATTAAAAATTCTTATTTAATTGTACATTTCATTACACTGTACACATTTTAAGACGTGTTTTATCCTAAAATATTGTTTTTAATGCATCTTGATATAGTTTAGAGTCTTGAGCTGAATTAATTTTTTTGGAAAAGTGCAAAATCCAAAGGTCCAGGTTCATCCAGAAGGAGCAGATGAGGTCACTTTGCATCATAATTCTGAGAAATCAAATTCTCCAAGCATCCCTACTTAAGGCTCTATTCATGGGGTATCAAGGTAGCCAATATATGGTTCCTAGTTTCCGCCCCTAATCATCCTGAGTTCACATTAAGCTTCATTAGCGCAAGCAGCAGAAACCCTGTTAACATAAATCTCCTGATTGGCTTTTCCAAGCTCTCTCCTACAATATTGATTGGACCATGATCTTGATTGGGCAAGTGTGGCGTTTGACCTCCTATGTGTGTGACATCATGTTGGGTTCATGTAAAATGACTAACCAATGGGAACCCAGGGGGCAGAGTTAACTGTGTACAGTGGTACCTCAGGTTAAGTACTTAATTCGTTCCGGAGGTCCGTACTTAACCTGAAACTGTTCTTAACCTGAAGCACCACTTTAGCTAATGGGGCCTCCTGCTGTTGCCGTGCCGCTGCTGCACGATTTCTGTTCTCATACTGAAGCAAAGTTCTTAACCTGAGGTACTATTTCTGGGTTAGCGGAGTCTGTAACCTGAAGTGTCTGTAACCTAAAGCATATGTAACATGAGGTACCACTGTATAAGGTTTAAGCACAGAGGTTTTTTAGTTAGTTAGAGTTGTTGAGAAGACAGTCTGGAGTTAGAAGAGACAGATAAGAAAAGTCTGTGGGTTGGGCTAGTCTGGTGTGAGAGAATGAGAGAATTTGTTAAGAGGTGTCAGTCAAACAGTTGAGATAATGAGTCAGAAGGTATTAGGAAGGTATAGGTACAGATACTGACAGGAATATTATCTCAGAAACCATAAACTTGTTAATGTTTGTAAAATAAACTTAGTTTTTTTGTTGTTCACTTTTAACGACTGTCTGGACTCAGTGTTTTACCAGAGAGTAACTGGTTGGTGGCAGTGGGAAAGCGAGCACAGTGGTGGCACAGGGATCAATAGACCGTTAAACGTCCGGGGCCCCTGTGTGATCGCCACAGCAAGGATTATAGCTCAGTGCCTGCTTTGCATGAGGAAGGTCCCAGCATTATTCATCTTGTATTTGAAACTTTGAAGAGCTGTCTCTAGTGAGTGTAGACAATACTGAACTAGATGGTCTGATTCTAGTTCTGGAGCATAATTGCAGGCTACAATGGGCAGAAGGGTGAGGAGAGAAAGGATAAGCTCCCATTGTGAACTAGATGGTCTGATTCTGTATAAGATGGCTTCCTACACAGCCTATGTACCAGGGAGATGGACAGCTTCTCAATCACAAATATTTTCCCTATTAATAGGTATGCCTCAGGGGAAGTTCTTGTTTGTTTATTTAAACACTTTTCTCTCCTGCCTTTTCCTGTTAATGCTAGTGAAAGGGTGTCTGGATGGAGGTGTTCTAGGCCAAGGGTGCTTGATGGCATCTAAAAGCCATTTGTATACCTCAAAGGAGGACTTGTAAGCTGACATACAATGCTGTCAGTCCATCAGCACAATGGACTTCCTCTCACTCAGTGGGACTTCCGCTTCTCCCTCCTGCAGCCTTCGGCATAACCACCAAATCTACTCTGGAGGGCAGGAGGAACCTCTGGAGCATAATTGCAGGCTAAAATGGGCGGAAGGGTGAGGAGAGAAAGGATAAGCTCCCATTGTGTAAGCAGACGTTTACTCATGTAGTGTTCAATATCACCCTTAGAAACAAGGTAACTATGTCTGTTATCCTAAATACAAGTCCAGAGCCCTGCTGAACACACAGGTACTTATTTATGACCAATGAGCTATAGGGTTGTGTAGGGAAGCACGAGTGTTCTGGGCATAGCTGTCAATGTTTCCCTTTTTAAAAGGGAAATTCCCTTATTGCAAATAGGATTTCTCTCAAGAAAAGGGAAAAGTTGACAGCTATGGTTCTGGGACAAAAAAAAGCTTCATTTTCAACCAGTTTTTGAAATACCTTCTTCTTTTGCTTTGATGTTTGTATGTTGCATGATTTTTATTTCCTAATAATAAACCCACCTTCCTATTTTGCTGCATTCCTGTGCTTATGCCCTGTTTTGTACACTTTGTGACTGACAAATAATATCGTTTGATGTGTGTGGTTTTTTTACATGATAAGTCAAGCACTTCAGGTGTGTAAAATACAGATAGAAAAGAATTAATTTTAAAATATGAGTTATTAAGCGCTCATTTGGAGTGTGGCGATCATTGCTATCATTTGTGGGGATTTGTTAATGCTTTTTAACTGGAAACTGTCTGAGGGGGCAAGTCCAGGGTTTCCCACATACCATAGGCACAATAATATTAGTGTTTAATAGTGAAACCATTGCCACATTATTTATTATCTTTTTAAATCTCTCCACTGGACACCTCTTAGAAAACTGACAGGGAATGTTGCAATGAGAAGAGAAAACACTTTGAAGAAAGGAATGGGTTCATGTGCATATTAACCAGAGCAGATGAAATGATTTATTGGGTTTTATACACAGTCTGTAAAGGGTAAGCATTGCTAACAGAATGAGTGGCAGCCTCGGGGAGCTGAGTAGCCCTGAGGGACCAGCCTTTGTTACTCTGGTCTTGACAGGCATGTGTCTCTGTTAAATGAGGGCTTAATTTCTCTCATATGTGCACCATTTCCGAGCTCAACAAAGGCAGTCAGAACTGGAGCCATTTAAAAGCACCAGCCCAGGAGAAATCATTCCTGAAGAAAGGGAGATGCTAAAGGGCTAATTACTCCCCCCATGGAGGTTATTAACATGGAACTGCCACTTTTGTTCTATGCAAACATGCTTTAAATAAGAGAGAGAGAGAGAGAGAACACACCACTGTTTTACTTCACATTGCAAGCTTTTTAAGGGTTCTGCTGATGCTTTTCTACCCAGGTCTGGAGTAACATACACAATCATTCATCAGTAGGCAATGAACAGCTAATATTAATGGGCTTGCACCTTCTCTGTTATGGGGATAGAATTTAACTTTTCAAACCTATTTGTCAGCACAAATATCATGAGGAATGCTTCATTTATACCTGCTCCAGTGGTTGTGCTGAATAACATTCAGGATTGGGGTGCAGGCAGTTGAAGGTGTGTGTGTGTGTGTGTGTGTGTGTGAGAGAGAGAGAGAGAGAGAGAGAGAGAGAGAGAGAGAGAGCATGCACTATACAATGCAGTATATTTTGGCTGCAGTAGAGCTCTTCTAATATTTGTACCAGTTGGGCCATGATTTCATAAAAATGTGCTCTGTAGGTATAGGAAGGAATGAATTAATTAATTTATTGCAAAAGTCAGGATTTGCTCAACTATTCTAGGAGCCATGCCTAGAATGGAGGAAGAAATATCCTTCTCCAGAAGCAATGCAAGTGATAAAAGGAGTTCTGGGTTGCAGCAAAAAAAGGTAGAAGTTTTCTTTTTAACACACTCCCAGTATAGCACTCTTGGCAAATCTAATTGTGTAGGTGGGGGATAAGTTTTTTTGCCACACTGAACGTTTGGTAGGATAATAGCAGATTAAACAAATTTAAATCCCCTTATATTGAAAATTAAGAGATCATTAAACAACTTCAACTTCAGTTTGCGGCTTGATTAACACTAGCGCATCCCATCCACCATAACTTAATCAGATTTTGGAATGTCCAAAGATTCAGTCCTTGTGACTTTCCAAGGAGAAGGTGTTCTGCTTGTTGACATTGTTGCATGCCACCCAATCTCTGAGCTATGCAAGATTCCAGGGGTTCCAGGTGCTTAGTTTCCTCAGAATGAGGGACAGTGGAGAGTGTGGTGTCTTTATGATACAGTATATGGTTTGTTTACACTTGTATAAATACATATGAAATCAATGTAAGAGCCTCAGCTTACCTTTTGTATTTATAAAAATATGAATTTGGACTAGTATGGCCTTTTCCAGCTTTGTGTCTTCTAAATGTGTCTGGTTGGGGCTGATGGGAGATGTACGTAATTAGAAACATCTGGAGGACACAAAGTTGGTGAAGCCTGCTCTAATATCTTAAAACATATAAGAAGCTCTTTTCACATTGAGTTATTTCCTTGGTACATATAGCAAAATGACATCATCTGACTAGAAGCAGCTTCCCAAGGCTTCAGGTTGGAGGTCTTTACTAGCCCAACTCACAATGCTGTGAATGTTTTGCTGCTTACTCTTGCTGAATTACTTCAGTCTGTGGGTAGTACTGTTAAGGGGATAATTTCTGTTAGTGATGGAGATCGTATTGGATCATAACAGGGGCAACAATCTATAAAGCATATGGATTTTAAATGTCTTTTTGAAAAATCCTTCTTTCCTTCTATCAGTAGAGACTTTTGTGCCACATCCAAGAGAATAGTCTCTTCTGTGTGCCACCTTCTTCAGTAGCAGAACGTCCTTTGATTACACAAGTTATGTTTGTTGTCCTCAGGGGAATGTAAATCTGCCCCACTCCTTCATAATGTGTACAAGTTTTGTGCAATGTGTTTATGCTGGTGTTCATCTGAAAATGCTTTAATGAACTGTTGCCACATAGATATCTTCATAGCTGGTTATTCTGAGGACAGTTTTCTTTTTAAAGCCTTGGCAGTGGACAAGATAAAGGTTTCATAGTGAAATTTGACAGTAATGACCTTTATTGTTGACTGTTTGGAATAATGTTTATAGGAGGCTCAATTTTGCCATGTTTTCAAGCTTTCGTAAGGAACAGATCCTCTTTTAGTGAAAGCTGGGTGAAAAATATCAAGCCATCTTACTAGCACAAGCTGAGTTATTGATGTTTTTCAGGAGGAGTGTTCTACATGAACAAAGCTCATGTATAGGAGTGTTCTACATGAGCAAAGCTCATGTACAGCCTACTGTGACTGTAAACATGTATGAGTGGCTTGAGACTGAAATGCATATTTAGCGAGAAAAAGGAAATTATATCAAATTTCTCTTGGAGAACAGAAAGACTGCAAAACTCAGAAATACTTGGAATAATTTTATTCAGCCTACCTTTGACTGTGGGAGAAAGCTTTCCCCAATATTTGCAATGGTGTGGTGAAAACAAGCCATTGGTAAACTTTATATCTCAGTTACAAATAAATCAATAGAATTTCCACAAATGGGACCTTCTTCCTCATCCATAGGTTTAGAATTTAGATGTTGCATATGAATTTTGGGGGCAAAATAGCTCCACCAAACAGAAATTTACCTATGACCTATAGTGTAATCTAACAGACTCACAGTTTTGAGTCTCAGATTCACACAGTAATCCTTAAACTTTCTCTGTATGACAAAGCCCATAATGTTTGATGAAGTACAGATTCCAGAAACATTCAGATAAAGTTACAAAGAGAGATAATGGAGGATGAAATCTTGTTTGGATTTAAATGAGCTTTGGATAAGGTTAAAGAGTCTCATGTCCTGCAAGGGCATTTGGTGCTGAAACAAGACCCAGGAAAAACGGTTTAACCTGGATTTCTCAAAGACTCTCTGATTAAGCCTCCCTCTGAAGATTTGTTTCCATTCTCTGGAAGAAAACGGACTCCTTACCTTTCTCATCATCTGATTAGGAGACAACTCTCTCTCTTGTAATGGAAGGTCCCACACAGGATTATTTCCTCATACCATAAGAAAGCCTAGATTTTGTTGAGGCATATTGCAAGCTATATACATTCATTATTTGGACTGTGGCAAATAAAAGTTAAACAAACAATTCCAGCTAAAATTAATAGGTTAATCTTTGCTACATACTTTATTTTCAGGGGATACAAAAGCTTAATTTTGTAAGTGCAGTACTATATACTATTCTTGATATGTTGGAGGCGTAGAGAATTACTTCTCTGTAATTCAGAACCCAATGCTTACTCTGGTTTCTACATGTCAAGAAACAAAGCAGAGGATCCTGCACATTACAAATGCTTCCTACTTTCTCACTGGCATTCTAATGAATACCCTTGCTTTAGCTCACTTTCCACATTGTGTTGATGTTCACTGTGTGTGTTCATTCCTACATAGATGTGGATTCCATAGGATTGTAGCCTTAGCACTAGAATGTAGTAAAGTATTTGTCAACCTTAGTACAACTCAGCCATGTATCATCTTTTAATAAGTGCAATTTATTATTTAGGTTTTAAAATGTTATTTATTTCACTTTCTTAATGTTTGAGGAGCAGCAGGAAAGGCAATCATGTTGAAGCTTGTGCATCCCCAATGAGACATTAGACTTTCATTTGAACAGTAAACCCCCTTGGACCATATCACAGGGGCATGTTCCACCTCAAGCACATGCCTTCAAAATTTCCAGTATGGAAGAAACAGTTTCCAGACAAAGGGGATAAGAGTCTGGAAGTCCTGCTGTGGACCAAGTTGTAGCCATGCTTTAAAGATATGCTTTGGATATTATAGGTTTAGTTCTGTTGCTCGTTTGTAAAAAGAAAGAAAGACTACTATGGGATATGGGAAACCACTATTCAAAAATAAGAGTCCAGACACAGCTTGAGAGTTATTTTGCTCATATCTTGCTCGTGGGTTTCCAATAGCCTTCTGGTTGACCGCTTTGGAAAGAGAATGCTGGATTGGATGGGCCTTTGGTTTCATCAAGTATAGCTCTGCTCACGTTCTTCTGAGTTAGCTGAATGTTTCTTCCGTCTCCAGAATTATGGAAGAAGTCAGACAAAATAGATGAACATTTTTGTCTTCTTGTTGCCAACATCACTTCTTAGTTATTTTTAGCTCTCCTAGCATAAACTTCTGCATCTTTCCACCTTTAAAATTCAGGTAAAATGAGAAGAGGGAAGAAGGAAAGAATGAAGGAACTCGGATGGGGGCAGTGGTGGACCTTGGAGTCTCAAATTTCAGCAGTGCCCTGTGTGATGCCAAAATTCAGCACCCCTTTGCTTCTCACACTCCATTCTAAATCATAGTTGCTCTGCCTCCAAGGCTCCATGCCCAGTGCAACAGTACCAGTTGCACGCCCCTTAATTTGCCTCTTATGGTGGGGCAGAGAGAACAGGGCAGCTTCAGGAGGGGCTAGGTGTAGGGCCCACATGTGGAAAAATGAACATTTCATTAGTAACCCCTGTTCTTCCCATTTCCCTTGCTGCTTACATTCTCTGACCCTCATCTGGCTCATGGGGCAGGATTTAAGGATTGTAAAAGGATGGTTGAGCATTTTCTGTATAAATTTTGCATATTTGTACCATGTGGGTGCATTCTAATAATAATATAATAATTTATTATTTCTACACTGCCCATCTGGCTGGGTTTTCCCAGCCACTCTACACAGTTTCAACAGAACATTAAAAACAGAATAAAACTTCAAACATTAAGAACTTCCCTAAACAGGGCTGCCTCCTGAAAGTCGGATAGTTGTTTATTTCCTTGACATCTGATGGGAGGGCGTTCCACAGGGCGGGTGCTACTACTGAGAAGGCCCTCTGCCTGGTTCCCTGTAACCTCACTTCTTGCAGTGAGGGAACCGCCAGAAGGCCCTCGGCGCTGGACCTCAGTGTCTGGGTTGAATGATGTGGGTGGAGATGCTCCTTCAGGTATACTGGGCCGAGGCCGTTTAGAGCTTTAAAGGTCAGCACCAACACTTCGAAATGTGCTCGGAAATGTACTGGGAGCCAATGTAGGTCTTTCAGGACCAGTGTTATATGGTCTCGACAGCCACTCCCAGTCACCAGTCTAGCTGCCACATTCTGGATTAGTTGCAGTTTCCAGGTTACCTTCAAAGGTAGCCCCACATAGACTGTGTTGCAGTAGTCCAAGTGGGAGATAACTAGTGCATGCACCACTGGCAAGACAGTCTGCAGGCAGGTAGGGTCTCAGCCTGCGTACCGGATGGAGCTGGTAGACAGCCGCCCTGGACACAGAATTGATCTGTGCCTCCATGAACAGCTGTGAGTCCAAAATGACTCCCAGGCTGTGCACCTGCTCCTTCAGGGGCACAGTTACCCCATTCAGGACCAGGGAGTCCCCCACACCCACCCGCTCACTGTCCCCCCAAAACAGTGCTTCTGTCTTGTCAGGATTCAACCTCAATCTTTTAGCCACCATCCACCCTCCAACTGCCTCCAGGCACTCACACAGGACCTTCACCGCCTTCACTGGTTCTGATTCAAAAGAGAGGTAGAGCTGGGTGTCATCTGCATATTGATGAACACCCAGCCCAAACTCCCATCTCTCCCAGCAGCTTCATGTAGATGTTAAAAAGCATGGGGGAGAGGACGGAACCCTGAGGCACCCCACAAGTGAGAGCCCAGGGGTCTGAACACTCATCCCCCAACACCACTTTCTGCACACAGCTCTGGGTTGCTGTAAGAGAAACCTGGTGGACAAGCAGCAGCAAGCACAGGCCCATCTGCTTCTTCCAACCAAGTCTCTGTCACACATGCCAGGTCAAGTCCCCCATCCATGGTCAAGTCATGAATAGCAGTAGTCTTATTAATCATTGACCTGGCATTGCCCAGCAGCACCTTCAGGTCATGTGGGTCTCCCTTGCTGATTCCAGTATCCTTCTGGTCAAGACCAGATCCGGAGGCATGGATAGTCTTCAAACAACAACTAAACCTGCCTCCTCAGTAATGACATGGTGACATGTGTGCATTGGGGGTTGTTTTACGCGTGCAGTGTGTGAAACAAGCACATGTACCCATGGTGCCTGTATAACTCTGATCTGTGGATCTATCTTTAACATGGTTCATCATGGTTCCAGTTACAGATAGGTAGCCGTGTTGGTCTGCCATAGTCAAAATAAAAAAAATCCTTCCAGTAGCACCTTTAAGACCAACTAAGTTAGTTCTTGGTATGAGCTTTCGTGTGCAAGCACACTTCTTCAGATACACTGAAACAGAAGTTGCCAGATCCTTCTATATAGTGAGAAGGTGGGGAGGGGTATTACTCAGAAGGGTGGTGGGAATGGGAGATTGGCAGATAGCTCATCCCAGCTATCTGCCAATCTCCCATCTATCTGCCAATCTCCCATTCCCACCACCCTTCTGAGTAATACCCCTCCCCACCTTCTCACTATATAGAAGGATCTGGCAACTTCTGTTTCAGTGTATCTGAAGAAGTGTGCTTGCACACGAAAGCTCATACCAAGAACTAACTTAGTTGGTCTTAAAGGTGCTACTGGAAGGATGGTTCATCATGGTCATTCTTGGAAATAATTGTGGAACTGGCAGTTCTGTAACAGAACCCTTTGGTTAGGAATAACAAAAGGCAGTTCTTGTGAGTCCAGGGATTTCTGTCCTTGTCAGCTTTCAGGTTCCTTGCCCAAAGCCTCGAAATGCCAAAGCTGTTAAAAGGAAAAATGGCAGTGCAAACAGATTATTTTTCATTAATGGTTTTATCCCCAAAATAAGAAAAATAGAGTTTATTTTTGTAGTACAATCGCCTTCCTTCCACCCCCAAAAAACCCACATCCATGTGGGAGAAACCAAGCATAGAAAATTTCAGAGAGAGCAGTTAAATATTGGCAAAAAACGTAAGAATGGTTATAATTTGGCGAAGCTTATCTGTAATTTAAAGCAGGGATATTGAAGCATTAGGCAAACTCAATACAAAAGTCTGCCTGTAATTTAAATTGTGGGGTACAGAGAGATAGACGTGATTTAAATGCGCTCAAGACATTGTGTTTATATGAATATATGTTCTTTTGTTTTTAATGAGATGTGCTACATTTTTACTAGGAAAGTGAGAAAGAAGCACAAAATGATAATGGAGGCTTGCAAGTGAAATATAGTAAGGCACATGCTTTTTTAATTGATTCCCTCCCCTCCTTATTATCCTTTTAATATGTGACAAAATCCAATTTACAATAGCAAAAAGTCCTTTCAACACTTTGGTTCTTCAGGATACTACAAGTTTCTGGGTGCTATAACTATACTGTACATTATGTCATGTTTTATTGCTTTCAAGCACTCGCACACATTGTGTAAACTATGCCCAGCTGCACAGTATCAAATCATACTTTTTATCAATGATAGCTTATGACAATGCAAACCACTAGAGAGTAAGTGTGCGCGTGTGTTTAAAGCATTTTTATAATGTGCTTCAATTCAAATTTTTCAGGGTTGTTTACATATATAATTGTGTATTGGCATATATATGTCAATGCTTATACATGTAAAACTGATGAAAATAGCAGGCTTTTTTGTATCTTTATTTTAGATCTTGTGATTTATGTGGAAATTCTTCAGTTTGGTTGTACATTGTTTTTGACTATTTTTATTATGTTGCAGTTTTGTAGTTTTTATGTTGTAAGCTGCCTTGGGCATGGTTTCAACCATGGATAGGTGGCATACAAATAAAATTATGTATGCATATATGTATGTGAGGAGATTTATGGTGGCAGAGAAGGGGACTTGTTAGCCATTTGTTAGCCATTGCTAGACTTGTTAGCCATTTGAAATCGATAATTTCCACCCGTATTATTGATTTGAGGGTCTGTTGTGGTTTTATCTTCATTTCACAGTGGCCTTTGGGAGAGCTTTGAGGCACAGTGGAAATACAACTTGTTCAAGAGTGTGTCTTAAAATGCATATATTTGTATATTTATGCCATCAAAAATCTAAGTGTTGTTTCTGTTTTAGGTTAATATTACTTACTAGGTGTGTCTTTGCACTGAACACATGCTGCAAAGCATTACAGAAATAATTACTAATTATTTCCTTTTAAGGAACATGTGAGTAAGGCTGAGAGGATTTGTTTCTAAAACCACTCACTAAAAGACTTTGAAAATTCTACGGCCGTTTATTCACACATAGGAAATACCTAGTTGCCTTATACTCTGAAAGCTTCTTTCAACAGACAACTCCAAAGCCTGAAAGCAGGGGTGATGTTTTGTTATGCCTTTTCCTCCAGCTAATTTCTTGAATAAGCAGAATAATTATTGCCAGTCGTGTTTCTAAATAGGCATAGTTGTCCCTTGTCTCCTTTGCATTTCATTGTGATCTGTGTAATATAAATGATAATATCCCAAATCTAAAGAAAGTTACACTGAAGTTCCATTGAAATGAGTAGGACATGGATTAGTCACAACTAACTTGCTCTGTTGATTTCTGTAGAACTATGGCATAAATAAGTTTCTCTGGGCTTGTGGTGGTATTTATCTTTGGTTCTTTAAGTCTTGCAGAGCTATTTTCCTTTAAAAGCATTAAATTTACTTAGGGAGTGTCATAGAACATAGAATCATAGAATTTAGAGTTGGGTCATTTAGTCCAGCCCCCTGCAATACATAAATCTCAACAAAAGCATCCATGGCAGATGGCCACCCAACCTCTGCTTAAATACCTCCAAGGAAGAATAGTCCACCAGAGCTTCTTTCTTGTAGCTTGATTCCATTGGTACGGATCCTACCATCCAGAACTTGCTCCATCTTCCATGTGACAGTCCTTTAGATATTTGAAGAGGACTCTCAGTCTCCTCTTTACCAGGCCAGACATACCCAGTTTCCCCAACCGTTCCTCATAAGGCTTGGTTTCCAGACCCTTGATCACCTTGGTCATTCTGCTGCATATGTTCCAGCTTGAAAAGTCACTTGAAAAGGAAAGCCTGCCACCAGAAAATTGATGGAAATTAGAGCAGCTAATTGCTACAGGTTCTATTTAGCTTAACAGAAGACCTTAGGATCAGCAGTACATTACTTTGCAATGCGATCATAGACTGGGAAGTATTTTAGTGTTTTGTTGGAAGCCGCCCAGAGTGGCTGGGGAAACCCAGCCAGATGGGCGGGGTATAAATAAATAATAATAATAATAATAATTATTATTATTACATTTCGAACAAATGGAAGTTTGCACAAGCTTTTTATGGTTTATTGATTACTGTCTAACTTCCTAGATTACTAACTAGACGGGACAGTCTTCTAAGTATTCTGATCAACCTATTTGGCCTAGTAAAAGGTAACGGTAAAGGGACCCCTGACCATTAGGTTCAGTCATGGACAACTCTGGGGTTGTGGCGCTCATCTCGCTTTATTGGCCAAGGGAGCCGGCGTACAGCTTCCGGGTCATGTGGCCAGCATGACTAAGCCGCTTCTAGCGAACCAGAGCAGTGTACGGAAATAACGTTTACCTTCCCGCTGGAGTGGTACCTATTTATCTACTTGCACTTTGATGTGCTTTCGAACTGCTAGGTTGGCAGGAGCAGGGACCGAGCAATGGGAGCTCACCCCGTCACGGGGATTCGAACCACTGACCTTCTGATCGGCAAGCCCTAGGCTCTGTGGTTTAACCCACAGTGCCACCTGCGTCCCTATTTGGCCTAGTAATGTTATATAATTCTTGCAATTCTAAGAGATCTAACCCTAGCAATTATAATAAATCTAACACCATCATTCATTCATTCATTCATTCATTCATTCATTTCACTTGATTAAAAAAAAACAACCCCCAAAAAACCATCAGAGCTGAATTTTTGCTGCAATGGAATAGTTCAAGACAGGGATGCAATGAAAAATATAATCACCTGGTGACTGACAACAGAGCAGGCTCACTCTCCTGTCAAAGTGCTCACAGAGAGTGGGCCAGTTCTGGATCTAGCCCTCTGGCTATATCTTAAGTCCACACCTCTGCTTTAAAAAGAAATTGATGTGCTATTAGTAAACCCCAATTTAATATTTGAGAAAATGTGCATCTCACAATTGGCTGCATACTCACACACTAGTGGTTCTTGTGGTTCTTTTGATATTGTCAAAGTTATCAAACTTTGTAATCAAACTTGTAATGGAATGGGATAGAACAGACATCTTATTTTTAAACTAAATATAAAGTATCAAAATAGTGACATTTTACTCAAGCTCACAAATCTTGAAAAGCTCCCCTCCTGCTCCACACCCCTATTTTCCCCAGAGTTAAAAAAAATTAAACCTCCATTATACAGGTGTTCTAGTCCCCAGAATGCCTTACTAGGAATCAAATATTTGGGTATTGTCTGGTACGTGTGTGTCATAGTACTGAACAAATAGACATAGCTTGAAAAATCCAAGGCACAATTGAAGCTTAAGGGGAATTTAAACCAAAAAGTCAAGAAATGTTTCTAAAAGTAGTGAAAAGCATAAACAGTATTAAAAGAGCAGATTCCTTTGGCAAATGCTTTTCTGTGTTGACAGAAACTGCATGATATGGCAGCCAAGTTCCCCAAAACATATACATAGTTTCTTCTGTTTCAAGCCATTTCAGAAAAGAGGCAATCAAATGTTACCTGGGCTTTAGGCAGCTCCAGGCATTCATGTGCTGCCTCTAGTATAAGGAAGAACAAGAAGAATGATGTGGATGGGGACAAACTCTTGGCATTGCCAAGAAATTCCTTTTGAGTCTTTTGGGTCCTTTCCTTTTCTGCCCATGGTGTGAGAAGGAGCCAGTAACTGAAAGGTAGGCACTGCATTCCAAGGTATTTAGAAGCTGTAAATGTTCAACTCTCTGCCAGCACTCTAAAGAGTGACCACCAGTGAATGTATGTGCATGTGGGTGGGTATGTGTGTTCTGTGCTTGGAGCCACACCAGTATTATTTGTAAGTGCAAATATTTAACTAAGGGATAAGAAAGGAGGAAATATGTCATTATTTCCATAGAATACTGTACCCTGCTGTGTAGATGTGGCTCAAGTCTTCCCTCTCCAAGGACTGTATGAATGTAAGCTTTGTTTAATCGCCAGTTACTTTTCTTAAACATTATTTTGGAGAAATCTTAGGTGAATTAAAAAGCCCACGAATTGTTCATCCATGTACTAGTATGTGCACTTCAAGAAGTTATAGGAAGTGGAAACTTGCCTGAAGCGTAAGGTTCACCATTAACATTTTCCTTGGGGGTGCGGAAATTTTGGGACAGGATTGTGGTTTTTTAAAGGTCAAGGGAAATGGTCACTTGAATGCCAGTTGATTAACTGAAGACAAGTTAAAAAATGATAGCTTTTTCTCTCTACCATGTAAAGACATTTGGTTAAAGGAAGCTCAGCTGTGACTAATACAGCAAGTGGTCTGAATTATTAGGTGATGAATTTTAAAAGAAGTGTCCAGATATAAATAGTGAAAGCATCCAAAATATTACTCAGCAGCTGCAAGAACCATAGGAAAAGCTGACATGACAAATTTAGTCATTTCTTAATCGCTTTCGTTAGGCGGTATTGTCAGTTCCAAGAGGCAAATGTTTTTCTTGATTTACACCCGTAATGGAAATGGTTGTGAACGCAAAAAGTCTTCAAAGCCATTTACTTAAAAAACACCTTTTAGATCACTGTAGACATTCCTAAGAACTGCAGGAACATTATTGCCATAAGGGAACAGGAGACTTACACTCTTGGACAGTATGTTTATCAACAGGGCATTTTCCCTGTGCTTAATATAAACTTAGGATTTATACAACTTCTAAAACATACTTAGTATGTATTATTTACTGCTAGATCTAAATTTATTAATTAGATGCCTTTTTGGTTGAGATAAAATTGATTGTTAAAGCAGAAAATAGAAGATGATATGAATCCCATTCTTCTATTGCCTTCAGATAAAAGAAGCAGTGACCCAACTCATTAGCCCTTTGATTTAATATATTGACACTTGGGTACGAATAATTCCGTTTAGTGGCTTTTGCTTCCCAGGGATCAATTTAATTAGTTATAAAATGTGACTTCTTGTCAGGAGCCAGAAGAAATGCTGACGTTAAATAAAGTCATACGCAATTTAAACAATAAAGCTATCGATGCCTGGTTAAAAGTTAATGATGCACAAAAAATGGCTTAATAGAGACAACCTCAGCAATGAAAGTGATGGTAGGAAAATTAAGCTAAGTGGATGAATGAGAAATGGTGATGTTGTTGGATTGTTAAAACAAATTCATGCCTAGTTGGATGGCTCAGTGCTTCTTCGATCTGAGAACAGCCCTGAATTTTCTAACTGGTTGGAAACATGTTTGTAAATCTCCTGAAAATGGCTCTCATTTGGATTTGAAGGGAGGGAGATATAAAATCCTAGATCACAATCCACAAAAATTTCTTAGGTTTATGTGCTTGCACTTAGCTTGGTGCAGAATAAACAGAAGGATTCTGATTTCAGTGGTTCACATTTTTATTCTTACTCTCTGTGATTCAGCCAAGTTAGATAATGGTGAATGTGTGCTAACAATATGTACGAAGTTTCTCTTTATCGACACAAATATCTGCAGTAAGATCTTCTTCTTCTTTGCAGGGCATACAACTTAGTAGCTAAAGATAATGTGGCTGTTCTGGTTAATTATATTGTGCAATGTGCAGCGATTACAAGACTAAATAGGGTAAATTGATTGGCTGTACATTTAACAGACATAGTTGTGGCTGTGGTTGCACTGAAAGTGGCTTGGTTCACCTGCAGCAGTGGAAATGCAAATTACCAGAGTTCATGATAGATGTCTTGTGACGTAAGAAGAACTTGCTGGATCAAACCAGTGACCTATCTTGTCCAGCATCCTGTTATCACAGTGGCCAACCCAGGGTCTGCCTACCCAGGAGGCAAAGTGAAGTGACTGCCTCAGATGCCAGGATCCATAGGAGCAGCAGATCCAGATGCCAATCTTTCTTCCCACCCCCACTCCTTTGTTCTTGGTATAT
The DNA here is from genome assembly GCF_964106645.2 of Podarcis pityusensis. Classification (NCBI taxonomy): domain Eukaryota; kingdom Metazoa; phylum Chordata; class Lepidosauria; order Squamata; family Lacertidae; genus Podarcis; species Podarcis pityusensis. The sequence continues at coordinate 71,936,920 of NC_138028.1, read as the reverse complement.
ATCATCCCTCACCTCTTCTTCCTTGTCAAGGAGCAGGGCGCCATTTTGGCATCTCTCTTAGCCATTAGCTGTACCCTTCTGTTGGAAGGCAGAGCTACCCAATGTCTCCTGTACAGTGGTACCTCAGAATAAGTACTTAATTCGTTCCGGAGGTCCGTTCTTAACCTGAAACTGTTCTTAACCTGAAACACCACTTTAGCTAATGGGGCCTCCTGCTGTTGCCGCGCCGCCGGAGCACAATTTCTGTTTTCATCCTGAAGCAAAGTTCTTAACCCGAGGTAATATTTCTGGGTTATTGGGGTCTGTAACCTGAAGCGTATGTAACCCGAGGTACCACTGTACTCCCATAAATAGTCTGCTGTCCTCAGGTGCACCAAATAACACTATCCCATTGCCAGTTTTGACATAAAGTTCAACTCTCAGTCCAGTCAGCTTCTGTATGTGGAAGGTGGTTGAGGTAAAGTGCCCTGTTGGCCTTTGCTTCAGGCAGCAAAATATTTTGGGATGCCCCTGCACAAGGACTGCAGATCCTGTATACTGCATGAGTCCTTCATATTGAAATTTGTATCTGAAAACAGGAACCAGGCTCAAGCCTCACAACAGAAGGTAAGAGAAGAAGGGTAGTTACAGCAGAACTTTTACTTGGGCTTTTAGTTGAGCTAAGGTTATCCAGACTTAGTGTCTTGCAGGGAGTATTGAACTGGCACTGAAAGGAATAAAGGCCTTTCTCAAAACGGAGCAGAAGATTGCTGCTATTGAAAGCCTCACATGTACTCTTTCTGGAGGTTTGTATGCATGGATATGGCTGCCGTAACTGTCAGAAGCAAGATAGTAACCAGAACAGAAAGGATGCATTTCACCCTTTAAACGTAGCCTAAGGCAATGGCAGCATTAGCTCTTTAGTGGAAGACAATGTTGATTTCAATCTATGTTGAACCCACCCGTCGGCATGCAACATGCAGTCGAAGGTATCTGTTGTACTAGGAGAGCAGGGCAGGCACAGACGGCTATGTGATCATTGACGACTTCTCTTTCTTCCATTATGACAAAAATCAGATCCAACCGTGGGTGACACTGAAAGTCATTGCCCATGAGTCTATTATTTCCATTTGGATGCACAAAGATCCCACTTATTTCTTTAAAAAAGAAATGATTTAAAGATGCTGAAATATTTGCTCAGGAACAGTCCAGGTGCCCCAGGAATATCCCAGTCATGTTGTGTAGGTGCACTGCATGATCGGAGGCAGTGATGCTTCTGAATACCAAGTGCTGGACACCACAGGATGGAAGAGTGTACCTTCTCTTGGGTCCTGCTTGTAGGCTTTCCACAGACATCTAGTTGGTCACTGGAGAAACAAGTTGCTAGACTAGGTGGGCCACTGGTGTGATCCACTGATATATCTATCATCTATCTATCTATCATCTATCTATCTATCTAATATACTGCCTTTCATCCGAAGATCACAGGATGGTTTAAAGTATAAAACCATAAAAAATAATGAAAAAAACAGTACCCCCATACAGACAGTTTAAAAGGCCATAGATTGTTTAAATAGCCAAAGACCTAGGAGAAGAGGAATGTTTTTGCCACCTAAAGATATGTAATGAAAGTCCTAGCTGAGCCTTCCTGGTGGAGAGAATCCCACAAATGGGGAGCCAGAACAGAAAAAGCCCGTTCTCATGTTGCCACACTACAGAACATTCTTCTTATGTCGTGAGACATCTATCATGAATTCTGGTGCTTTGAATTGGCTCTGCTGCAGGTGAACCAAGCCACCTCCAGTGCAAATTATAAAGTATCACAGCCACAACTATGTCCATATGTACAGCTGGTCTCTGGCCTTACTTAGCAGGCTATTCTTACATTCTTATTGAGTGGCTGCTTCCTCCCAGCATTTGCCACTTGAGGTTGTAACTTGACGTTGTCCCCTATTGGTAGTGCTGGTCCTCCTCAGGTGCGCGCTTATTCCCCACCTCCACCCCCAAGTTGGAGAGAGATAGATAGACAGACTGACCGACCGACTTACAGTACAAACATTTGTTTATTCACATTTTAATCTAGAGAGTTTACCACCATGTCTTTCAGATCTTATTGAAACCTATCATATCCACTTTTCAATAGATCATGTGAAGCATTGTTGATGCACTTGCTTATTTACATAAGCACTTTGATCTGAATTGAATAGCACCCTGTTCTGGGCTTCTGAAATAACTTTTTAACAGTCAGTAAAACCTTAAGATACTTAAGAACAGCAGCAGCCCTGGTGAAAGTTTGTCATCTCGCAGTCCAACTACATATAAAGCAATATATTTAATTATTTATGTATTTTGTGGGTCCTCAAAATCCTGCTATTGGAGTTGTGGGAAGGGCAGGAAGTAAAATAAGATCAGATAGGAGGGGTGATAGGTATTTTGTGCACATGTGTGCTTGAGCACAAGGGGAACCTGAGCAGATCCTCTTGCACATGACAGAGAGGCATGCAGTAGTACTTAGAAGCTTTGAGATTTGAAAATGAGAGAGTAATGAATTGGGCTTTTCTATGAAGTAGATAATGACCTTTAACAACTGCACACATTCCTACTCTTTGGTAGCTTCTTATACATCCTTGAGAATCTCAAGTGTAGCAGCAGGCAGCTGTTATTACCTGCTAAAAGCATTAACAGCAGCTACAGGAAAATACACAAGGAGATCTGCCTTAGAATAAAATCTCTGTGTCAGAGAGATTTTCAGACTGTGCTGGAATGGTAGGTTGTTCTTTTTTTAAAAAAAGCAACAACATGAGCGTTAGGCAAACTGTTTTGTCTTTGCATTGACTTTACGTTGGCTGCCGCCTATAGAGAAGGTGCTGCTGGGGAAAGGGGGACATTAATACATTTTACTGTGTGCAAGCCAGCCAGTATTTAGAGAGGGGGCCCATGTTTTCTTAGGGCTCAGATGGCAAAGCTAAGCATTCAGCCTACAGCAGAAAAAAGTGCCTTTTTTGTTTTCTGGCTGGAGAGTTTGACTATTCCCAAAGGGACACAATGAATGGCCCATTTTGTCTGACAGTGTTTCATAGACATAGAATTCTTGTTTTTTCATAATTATTCTTGCCCGTCACTGGGTGTGCACATGACATTTGAGCGTGTTTTAAAGTCTTAACACACTCATGCGCCTGCAATAAAGTTACTCATAACAATCCAGGCATTCTGCAGACAACAGAGCTGGGTCTGTTGTTTTTGCAAGTCACAGCAGCTGGGAGGCAATTGTGAAGACAACAGCTTAATCTAGCTGGAAAACGCAGAAAAACGTGAATATGCCCTAAATTTGCTTCCAGATTATTGCAAACAATGTAGGATTTTTCCTTTTTGTTTTGGTTTGGGTGGTCTGACTGAAAGAACTTGATTGCCATAAAACACACCACCAAATATATATTTAAACAGTCAACAAGTTGAATTGTTTCCTTTTTTCTGATGTTCCAGAACACTGACATAGTATTACATATTTATGTTTTCAAGCTCAGCTACATATGTGTGTTGTGTATACACACTGACTTACATGTATACATATGTTCCTTAGAAATGATGCTATTGAAATAATAAAATTGTACAAAGATAGTTCAGCTTCATCTTGCCTGAAAGGTGTGTGTCTGTGAGATCACTTTAAGCATCTAAATTAGATTAAATCTATCTATATCCTGTCAGGAGTGTGGAAGCCCTAGAGCTAATGTAGCTCTTTGTGTCTTAATTTAGTGAGATATTTTGCAAGAAGTAGTATGCATTCTGATTGCTGAAACAAGGTTATCAGTGCATCATCACACACTTGTGTAAATTGAAATGATATGAATGAGTAGCCTTTGTGAGTGCATTTAAAAAGAAGAAACATAAGAGAGTGTGAATTCATGTAGATTTCATCACGAACAGAAACTATTCTGAAAATGATATCAAAGGTAATTTAATTAAGATAATGTGGCCTATACATGGGCCAAAATTGCGCTATTCCTACTTGTTGAAAAGGCACCATCCATTATAGCTCACTGGGGTATTGTACACCCCAAATTTCCTCTTGTAGTATAACAGGTTTGTATTTATAACAAAGTTGGCAGGTGGAAAGATTTTGGCTGAGCTTATACAGCCCTATTTTCCACCTGGTGCTTTCCGTGATCATGTCAATTTAATAGGTGCATTGTTTGGCACCTTCCACTGTGCAGCTTAAGTTTTTGCACATACTTCAAGCCTGCATGCACAATCTTTTCATAGACTTCAAACCACTGCTGGCTCCCCCTTCCCTGTCCCCAAGGGCTTCCCAAATTTACCAAGGCCTGGAAAAGCAGGGGCTGTGACAGTGGTGGGGTTGCTCTAGCTGCTCATCAGCGTGCCATTTCCCACCACAGAGAGGACTGGAACTAGAAATCCCAACATCCTTCTGACTGGAATTTTTTGTCAATTTTCTGCCTCCAACTCTGCAAGTTCTCCTATTTGATTATTTGAAATAACCCTTAAACATATGGAAACAGAAAACTTCATCTGAAAAACAACTTGTTTGTAATGGCCTCGTGGATGGTAATCTCAGACTCACTCATTACTTTGAAATTATCAGTGCCATAGGATGGTACTGGTATAGATAGTGATTTGGATCCTAAGCGAGGGAAGGATGGGACAGGAAACCTTCCTCCACAAACCTCCTTTTCATTCACTTTTTGGATTCAGGCAAAAGGTCAGAGATAAATATTGCATAGAATTTGTTTAATAAATCAATACGGCAATACGGGGGAAGCCAAAGAGGGGGGAGGGGAGAAATATAAATTGTTCAAATAAGATTTGTGGAAAATTTGTTGTTATAATTTGAAAATTCAGTAATTATTTTTTTTTTTTTTAAAAAGAGATAAATATTGCAAAGGTGTAGATATCATGGTTAAAGTCCACAAATTAAAGTTCCACTTCTAGTGGTTGATATAAATAATTCTGGGGTGTTTATAAATTGGAATAGTGATTTATTTTTTTAGTTATTTTAAAAATTGATACCCCATTTATATGTCTTAAAGTGATCCAAGGTTGCAGGTATTTCTGAAAATTCATTTGATTTGGGTGAGGGTTTTTCCATTTTGTTTTTTAGGCTATTGCATCTACACCTGTAGCTATAGAGAAATCTAAGCATTTACCTTCAGCAGGCAAATCCAAGCACCAAATGATGTTTTCTTTCCCTTTCTATGCCAGAAATTAACGTTTATAAAAATTGTAATATCACAATGTGACTTTTGTTAGTTTTTGTTACATCGGTGTATGTGTATGCTTGGTGAGATTATTTTATGTGTATATGGCAAAACAGCGTTTCTCAAATTGTGAAAGCAAATTTGAATATTGATTTACATGGATGAGCTGATCTCTTGACCTCCTGCTGTTTGGCCATACGGTGGACTTGCTGAGGGCATTGTGAGGATGTGTCTTGTGAAGCTGGAATATGGCTAAAAGCTGATAGGAATTTGTCCAAAACAACAACTGAAGCATTGACTTCATGGGAATGCGACAAGGAGGCAGTGCAGCTGGATGTATAGCACAGCTTTGAAGGAGCCCCAGCAGTGATCTATGTCACCAGCACTCAACAATCTTGACATGCACTGAAGTGAAAAGGAGAAATTATAACACAGCCCTGAGGAGCTAAATTTGGATGGATAATAAAGTTTTAGCAAATCTTCCCCGAATACGATTAAGCTGTTCATTCTGTCTTGTTTCCTTTTCAAAATACTGCACCTCCTTGCTTGTTTTTTGCAAGACCACATTTCGATATCCCCTAGAACGGAACATTTCAGCAGAACAGAGAGGCACTAAAGTTGAAAAGGGGTTACAGCTTAAACAAGGTTCCTATTGGTTGAGTTGTGGGTTTTTTAAACCCTTTTTTTTTAAAAAAAGCCAGTTGTTGGATGTTACTGTGAATGTAGAGTGGTAGGAGGTTTCGTCTCCTTTGAAATTTCTGGTGACTGTGCTTAGATGTGTAAGCCCTACACCTAGCTTTTTCCTCCCTCCCTCAACTCTCCTCAACCATCCTTTCTTTTCCCCTTTTCTCATTACACACACTTTCTTCCTTGTGTAATTGTCCCATTCTTTGGGATACAACTGAGTTTACTTGAAGAACTACCTTACCATTTGTGCCCACTCGCCTGCTTTAGTCTGCAGACCTTTTACTTTTACATGTTCATGAAACATTTGCGATGGGCCAGCCTTTTAGTGTGGCACAGAACCTACACTTTAGAACAACCTTCCCATTGATGTTTGGCAGGTGATCTCACTATGTTGTTTTTAGATGTCTGCTGAAAACTTTAATTTCAACATGCCTATTGAGACATAAAATTTAGCTATCTATATTTGTATGTAAAAGTTTTACAGCTTTTTATCTGTTTTATTGAGCATTATTTCACACGTCTTTTAACGGATTTGCTGGTTTTACCTGTGTTGTATTACGTATAAATGAATCAAAATCTCTTGCCTAGATACTTCCTTTTGCTGTTGTTTTCAATTTATTATCATGTTAGCTCAGTTGGTTAGAGCCTGGTAAGGACAACGTCAAGGTCATGGGTTCAATCTCCTTACAGGCCAGCTGTATATTCCTGCAATGCAGGGGGTTGGATTACATCATCCTTGGGGTCCCCTCCAACTCTACAATTCTATGATTGCCCCTCTTCACTCACTTAGCTTTGTTAATCTGCATGACATTATTCTTAGTCAGCAACCTAACCACACTCTGCTTAGCAGAAGGTAGACCTGGGCAGTGAATAGGTTAGGGTTGAACTTTAATTGTGGAGTCTTGGGTTCAAAATCTCAACTGAGCCATGAAACTCAATTTATTTATTTATTTATTAAAAAACCAGTACTTATAATCTGCCCCTCACATAAAATATCAAGGCAGTATCCAACAACATTTACAAGTACAAGAAAACATTAAATGACACTGATTATGGAGGCAGGAGTACACAAACTAGTCCCCTCCTGGTATTTGGGGGCTTGTCATAAGGTACCACTCTATTTATTATGGTGAAACTAGCAAGGCCTCTACTGGAGATTTTAGCAATCAGCCAGGGATGTATAAGGGAAGGCAGTCTGCGAGATTTCCAGTCCCAAATTGCTTAGGGCTTTATATGCCAGGAGCAAAAGCTTGAGCATAGCTTGGTAACTAATTGACAGCCAGTGTAGCTTGTTCAACACAGATGTAACAGTATGTTGTATACCTAGGGACAACAATGAGTTCAAATTCAGAACCAAACTCAAGGGAAGGCTCGCAAACAGTGTGTTACAGTAGTCTACTTGTGAGGTTAGCAGTGCATGAACTGCAGTAACCAAGTTCTTCCACTTACAGGTAGGTAGGGAGCTGTGTTGCTCTGCCATTGTCGAAACAAAATAAAAAAATTCCTTCCAGTAGCACCCTAGAGACCAACTAAGTTTGTTATTGGTATGAGGTTTTGTGCATGCACACGAAAGCTCATACTAATAACAAACTTGGTTGGTCTCTAAGGTGCTACTGGAAGGAATTTTTAAATTTTGTTTTAAGTTCTTCCAGGAACTCCTTGGAGAGATGCAAGGAGCACAGAAAAGATGAGTCTTGGTAGAAGAAGCTATTGAGTTTTGAAAGTGGAGAGAGTGGTGCAAGAAAGGAAGCTCTTTAATGTGTAGTAGGGCACATCACAGTAAAAGTTATGATTCTAGAGCATGGGAAGAAAGAAGCCCTCCTTTTCTGCCACCCATAGTTCTTGTGGGATTCCCAGGCATATCTGTCAGACCACAAGGGAGAGGAGTGTTGAACAAGATGGACTTCTGGTTGTTGTTTTTTAAAAAAGAGAGAGATTGACCTATGGTTGATTTGGCATGGCAATGTCATTAGTTTATCCCGTCATACTGTCCTGATTATTTTTTCAGTCTTCTCTAATTCCTGTCAAATGTGGTTTCCTTACTCCTCGTGCCATCAGAGTACACTGGGACAGCTCCACATGGCTCACCTCCAGGATTTGTATTTTTCATTTCAAGGTAGTTCCCTTTTGGCAAAGGGAAATGCTGAAGTGGATTCACTCAGTGCTCTTCTGCCCTCATTGACTGTGAAGTTGAACCTGACAAGCAAATGCTCCAGATTTAGTGAGGAAGGGAAGATATTTATTTATTCACTCATTTATAGTTGGGATTATATCATGCCTTTGTAACAAATGCTCAGGGTGGCTTATAATTACATTAAAAGCAATACGGAAGAAGAAGAAGAAGAAGAAGAAGAAGAAGAAGAAGAAGAAGAAGAAGAAGAAGAAGAAAACTATGAGTAAAACTGCAGAGCAATGCAGCTGACAGGCTGTAAGTCCCAGACTCTTGAGTAATAGAAATATTTGGGTTTTTTTGTCTTACCAAGATGGAGAATAGGCACTTCTAGATATGTCTGGCATCTCACGCTACAGCTTGTGGGCATGAATGTAGTAGTTGGCTCAGGATTTCCTTCAACTGCAGGCTGAACATCACGCCTGTTTTCATCCCTTTCTAGCCTAGGGAACCCAGGACTAGAACTGTGATTTGCAACCTGACAGCCCGCTCCACTGAACATACCTCCAGGCTAGCCCTTCTTGTTCTCTTAATTAACTTTCCCCCTTTATTTTCTTTCTTTATGTCTTGTTAATATCTCTACACAAATATAAGTAAAACCTGCCAGTACTAACTAGCTTCTGGTCTGGAGACAAAGAAGGGGGAGCGTATAGCACTTCAGCTGTTCCTGCAGATTCTTTTACTCTCTGAGCAGTGATTAATATCCGGGCTTAAGTCGAATTTTTAAACAAAACCTGGGGAACCAGGGGAAAAAATGGAAAGAGCAAATACACAGGCTAATGCTGTGCCCTGAGGTGAACAAAATACATTTTCAACAAGCCAAGCATAGCAATGAAATCTATTCTACAGTGAAATTAATAATTACCAAAAAGATTTGCTAGTGTTATTGTTGTATTCTTGGAGAAGATATGAGTATCATGCTTAAAAAAACATGGGAAGGTGTGCATCAAAACCCTTGAACTAAAACTGGTCTCTAATTCTTAATATGAAATCTTCCCAAGTGTCCCTTGTGTGTAGAACTGAAATGCAGCTTTGAGATGACAGCAGCTTTAAAGGTTGCAATACTGAGGCTGGGAAGTGTGGGTCAGGGAATATCTGTTTTCAGTTAAGGATGGGCACCTGTTTTTTCCATGTAGTCCTGCTGTAATGAAGTGCTAACAGTAAAACTTGCATTGCCTTCTCACAAGACTTAAGTGATTGGTGCATCATGCTCAGTACTCGCTCAGTTCTCTCTCTCTCTCTCTCTCTCTCTCTCTCTCTCTCTCTCTCTCTCTCCCTCCAAAGGCAAGGTTTGTTTGAATCCCACACTGTGATTGAATCAATGTAATAGACACCGAGTTTGAAGCTGTACATTCAAATACATGCCGATATATCTTACATAATGATGCTGGCCACAGACATCGTTCTGCATTTGTTTATGTCTGTTATGGATTCCCCTCATTATCCGTGCTTTTTGAGGGATTCCCCATGGATTCAGCCCATTTATTGCATACTTTTAAAATATATATATATATATATATATATATGCCAAATGCAGCATTGTGAGTGGCACTTCCTGGGTTAGCATTCAAATCCAACAGTGATTATTACAAATAAGATTAAATTAAAAAATAATTATTTTGTAAAAAGTTTCATGGGAAATAGGGCAATATGGGAGGAAAGTGAATGATGATTGATGCATTTGGACGCTAACTCAGTTTCAGTCCCTCCCAATTATGCATTGCTCTTTCTGTGAAAATTTTCTGTTTGGTAACTTGTGCTGTTGTTCCAGTACCTAGGAAATACACACATGATTTCCTGGTTTGAAAGAGAACGTGAAGTTTTTGTTAGTGAATGCTACTCTATGCACATATGCGCACAACTTACAGTAGTGTTAATTTGGGTTGGAATGTTTACACCACACAAGCATGAGTGAAGTATATAGAGACCTCAAATATGGTTAGGAGCATGGGTTACACTATTCAGATTGTCACAGAGGAGCCTGTTCTAGATCACAGTATTTGCAGCAATGTGTGTAGAATCTTCTGCTACCCTCTCAGTTTCCTGGATGCCATCTGTATTAAGAGATATTTAAAAAAATAAATTCATGCAAAAAGCATGATGGTTTTTTATTTTAAAAAGTTATGGTTTTTAAAATCTCCAGTTATTAAGATAATGGTTAACTTTTTCTGTTGCCTGGTACAAAACAAATAAATCTTACAGCCTGAGAACATAAGTATCATTGAACCTCATAGCTTTAAAAAATGCAATGGATATTTTCCAGGAGGGAGCATGCTTTGCTGTGTAAAGGGAGCTAGTGTAACAAGAAGTCATCTATTCTTGATTTCTTTAGACAGCTAGAGCTTTGTGCCTTCACTAGTTTCTATGTTTTAAGAGCTTGCTCTGTGTAGCAGAAATAATACAATAAATGGGTTTAACCACATTTGTCTCAGCTAGACATTCTGCTTTGTCAAAGATTGCTGGTACAACATAAACAAATTATGTGTTTGTAGTGCTTTTCAATGAAAGCCTATCTAACAGTGGAGATTGTGTTTCAGCAGCTGTAGATTTAATCTCCTACCTGTCAGTTAAAACAGGCATTTCCTGAGCAGATAAGACCTGGCTGTAGTAGTGGGGAAATAGTCACAGCTGGACAAAGGTTCATTGTTACTGACAAATAATTCTAAATAGATGTGACTGCGTATTTCATCATGGAAACCTACAGTCAGAAATTGTTGCATAGGAACTGAGTCGTTATTACTGTTTGGGCAAGCTAGAGAATGTGTATAGGAGAAGAGTACCATGGTTTCCATTCTGGAATGATTGACAGGAAAAGCAGTCAGTCACTTTGTAAACAATGGCACAGCAGCATAGGTGTCACTGCGTATCTAACTACTAAACTAATGATCAGAATATTACTGATTGTGTAGGCACAACTGTCTGCGTCCACAAGCTGATGCAGGAAGTGCAACATGTCAGCAGACAGGTTGTACTATTCCAGACAGAACTGATGTAGGGAAGAAAGACTGTACTTGCACTTCTGTTGCAATATTGCAAACAGAGACAATGAATGTCACAGTTCAGATAACAATATTTCTGAAGTTTTTGCAGTGACACACTTGAGATCAGTGTCTGGGTTTCCAATGGAGTACTGATTCCTTGCAGCCATGCTTAAGCTATGTTGACCTCAATGATGCTACAGTGGAAAAGAAGTCCAATAGTGGTGTGTGGATTAGCCCTAGATCTGGAGCCATCCTATATTCTCTTATGTAGAACGTGGGACCACTTGTAATCTTACTTCCTGTTTAACTTTTCACACATCCACACACCCCTTCAAAGATCTTGTAGATCTGCCTTATATAATAATATAATAATTTATTATTTATACCCCGCCCATCTGGCTGGGTTTCCCCAGCCACTCTGGGCGGCTTCCAACCGATTACTAAAAACAATACAGCCTTGGGATGTAAGTTCTTTTGTATGTCATTCCCAAGCTTCCATTGCTGGCTTCCACATTCCCCTTCTTGCACTTAATTTTATGGTTTCTACCATGATCATTATGCCTATGAATATTATAGGAACCGATCTGGAAAACTGAGTTTCCATAGGTGTTGACCACTTTGTGTGATGCAAGAGAGTGCATGGGAACAAATGATGGGGAAAAAAATAGTATTCACATGAGAGCTGTGAAAATAATTGTTTTTTTATTTTCATAGCACTACATTGCAGTAAAGGTTTCATGGTAATGTTGTTACACTGTTCTCTTTGAAGAATACTGTAATTGCTTAGGGACCAATATTTTATTGAAAAAGATATTGGCACCCTGTTCTTAAATACATTTACTTGGCAGTTAGTCACAGTGATTTCAGAGGAATCATTTTTTTTAACCAACTTTTTTTTTATTTGAAAATTCTAAAAACCTTAAAGTGGTGTACAAATGATTTTTTAAAAAATCATACAATACAAAACAATATACAACAGCATAAAATACAATCCTATGGCTTCACTCTGAAAATACTTCGTTGAACAAGAAAGTTTTCAGCATATGCCAAACCCATAAAATGGTCAGAGTGTGCTTTATTTCCAAGGGGAGAATAGTGTGGTGGTACCTTCCATGTGGAGCAAAGATGGATTTCAGGAGCATCTTGCAGCACTAGGAGAGCCTCTTCAGATGATCTCAGTGACCAGACAGGTCTATAAGGAATAAGGTGGCCTCTAAAGTAACCTGCTCTCAACTTGTTTAGGACTTTGTATACTAATCAAGTTAAACTTCTTCCAATCACATATTGGCAGCCAGTGCAGCCTCTTTAACCCCAATGCTACCTGTTGGTCCACAAGCAACCTAGCTGCTATATTCTGCACCAGCAGTAGCTTCCATAAGAAGGAAACAATGTGGATGACACCAGCATCACATGCCCAAGACAGGAGTTGCACTGGGGTTGCAAGGAAGTATGCAATTTGTTTAGCCCATGTGTCTCTGTTGTCCAGAATCTAGATGTTACTGGAAATAGGAAACCATAGATACCAGGGTATGTGTTTCCTTTGAGACAGTGAGCCACAGCAGAGACTGTGGTGTCTCTGTGATATATGGTTTATTTGCACATACAACCTGAGCCTGGATGAAGATGAGTGCAGAGCATTCACATCCCAAGAGGGTCCTGTTCCTTCCATTGCTGCAGACTCTGATTCAAAGAGACCCCAAACAATGTGTCTGACCCTCTCTGTAGCATAAAACAGACAGCCCTCATTGTGCTCTCCAGCTTGAAAAACCGGCCTTTTCATCGCCCACTGCAATTCTGCCCCTCCCTCCTGAAACTCTGACCTTTTGTTTCTGCTAACTATCTCTTACCTCAGGGAGGGGATTTCCCCATTTTTTTGTCCAGCCCAGAGAGTCTTTGTTAACGGCGTTCTTAATGGGTCATCACTCATTTTTGGTGCTCTTTTAATGGTCCATCTCTCCAGGAGATTACGGTACTTCATCAGCCAGCCTGTCTTATTTTTTTTTAACATGGCTTATATTTTAACATTTTAACATTATGGCACCTTCTCTTAATACTCCAATATTGATTAACTTCTAACATTTTCTAGGAAGTATGAGTACCTTGCACCCACAAACTCTGGCACCCAAAACCTATAACAATATGCAGGTTTGGGTACTAAATGTGTATATTTAGATATGTTTTGTTACAATCAGGATTTGATAAATATGTTTAGGGCTGAAGTATTTGTTTAGGACTGACTTCTCTCTCTCTTAATATTACATATATATGTTACTGATATATGGGGAATTTTCCTTTACATTAACAAAATATAATTAGATTTACCCTCCCATTTCCCTCAGAGCTATTGGCAGAGGTTCAAGGCAAGATCTTGGGGTGGGGTGGAGCAACCCACGTAAACTTAGATAATCTGTAATGCTATAAAATAGAAACCTTGTGTTTTGTGTGAGTACACCATACATGACCATTGTTTAAAAAACAAATGTCAGTAAGAATTTAAAGAAAACATGGAGAGAGAGAGGGGGAGATTTGTTGTTTGGTTGTGTGGGATGGGGTAAGGAGGACATATGAACTGCAGGTTTTAGTGTTATCCCAAAGTTAGGCCATTCATTACCTAAATTGACCTTATTAACATGTAGAACTAATGTGTTTGAATATGAACACTGCATGAAAATATGTGCCCTTAGTATTTTTACGTACTTCCGATGAACAAGGCAGAGTGGAAACATGAAACATATACCTCTTCACTAGTCTTATGGGATATTTGAATTAATGGACTTGTTCTGTCTTCTGTCATGGCAGAGTGACCACTGACTGTGAAAATTTGCATAATAGTCAACTTTTCTCTCTTGTAGCCATAAACTGTTTCGTTCTGCTTAAAAAGTGAGACTCTTTTAGCTCTCCTGACTTTTTCAGAAGTTGTAGTAACCGAGATTTGCTGTTATGCTTTAACCAAACAAATGCACACATGGGGATAACAATATGCTGAGTTTATGCAGATTTTACAACACGAATCTGAATAAAATGCCCACTAATAGACCCATAAGGAGTAATAAACACACATGAATTTTCCTTAGTTGCACTTTAAAGTGATTTTAACATACTACTAGACCTTAACAATAATATTTAATTGACAAGATTATGCATTTGTATGGATTGAGAAGGTGGTAGATCTCTAATTCCAAATGAGCCATAAATTCACTTTTGCATAACATGTTTTATTAATTTTTTTATAGCTGAGACATCTTCCTTCCCTCCTAGTGACTCTTTCATGAAAGCGTAGACAGTTTAAAGTTATTTAATTAGTCATTTTTCATTCTTTTAGCATTATAAAATAGGATTTAGATGTCTTTTTGTTCCCGTATTATACTATATGACTAAATGTATAGCTACAAACTGATCACAACAGTAGACAGGCAGTAAAAATATGGATTTACATCAAGTATAAGTGAAGAAAGAAGCAAAGGGGATACATATTGATGAACCAGCTCCACACTACTCATCTCATTATAGGCTTGTTGGTAATCTAGGTGCATAATTTAGCCTGACACAATCAGATGACCATTTCATCATAAATTTGTCATAAACTATGAGCGCAGTAATGTAACACACCCTAATTGGATTGTAGACTGGAACTAATAACAGTACATGTAGATTGTATTTTAAAGTGTGCAGGGCTTTCCCAACATTTAGGGAATTTGTTGGCTGTACATTTGCTGTATGTGTGTATACTAACATCTAACTATCTATAGCTGGCTTTGCTCTATATATACACAAGGAACTTCTGAATCAAACTAGCCCTGCATGTCTGTGTATACTTCTTTTTATTCTTTACAGGCAAAGAATAAGGTTCTCATATTAAAATGTCAAATATAGGGCAATACAGTGCAATAATGTTTGGTAGAGTTTTGTAAAGCTGTAGTAAGACATCCCTTATGTCTTTATAGAGTGGCTCTGGCCTTTAGTAGGGAACTTTTGACAGTTTTCTGAATCAGAGCTAGTGCAAACTATAATATTGTTCACTAAGTTGTTTAAATTATCCAAAATAAATTACCTTTTACCATACTTCCTTACAAAAATAGGAAATATTACTCAGAGATAATTTATTTATTTATTTTAAATTACAGCATGTATAACAAATTTGTGTATCAACAAATAAACATGAACCATAAATCAATACACATCTGTGCACATCTTAAAAGATGGATATACAGTGCATACGGAATATTAAAGCATATGTTACTAATGTGATGGACACTTGCCAGTTCTTTAGTGCTGTTAAAAGTGCCTGAATCTAAGCAGACTGAATCTACTGCTTGGTGATGGGATGATATAAAACTTTTTTTCCTTTTTGATGGATACAAAGCCACTCCAAGGTGTTGGAGGGTTATACCATTATTACAAAATGTTATATGATTTAAGCCATAACTGTTTGTGGAACTGAGAAAGGCCGGCACTTGCAAAGACCACAGCTAAATACACAAAGCAGTAACAGAACCCTAAATTTAGCAATCCCCTGAAACTAAAATCTGAGGCAACAGCAGAATTAGACAAAGCCTTTAAAAAATCCTTTGTTTTCAACAGTCTTCAACTGTGGTTACTTTAACTGACAATTTGTTTTGTGAATTGGGAGACATCAAGAATTACTTTTCATTGGATCTGTATTTTACAGGGAATGAAATCAGAACTTCTTGTAGTTTCTCTTCTGTAGCTGAGTGACAGGCATTAAACAAAGAGGATTGTTCAGATTTCAGTAGTTATTTTCAATCATGTTAGAAAAAAGAAAGTTAAATCTTCATGAAAGAGAAAATGAGTCCCCTTGAGTGTCACTCTGTTTGCACATTAGCACATAGCAAGGTCTTTGCCAAGTTGCTCTCTGACTGACTGCTGCAGATGCTCTTTCTCAAGTATTCAGAGTCAGATCTTTAGTGCAAGTCTTCAGGGACAAACAATAGCACCTGTTCCTCACAAGATATCAGGCTAGTTAGTCCATTCATGTATCTTTAATGAAGCTCCAGGGCAGATGGCAAAAATAAAAAGGCACCATCATCAAGTTAGCAAAGGAGACAGAAAGAAAGAGGTGTTGGTGCAACATTATATTGCTTTTCTGAAGAGGAAGAAAAGAGAGTCCAGAGTTTTTCTTTGGCATCTGCTGGTGTCATGATTTTTCAGAAAGACTCAAGGAACAGAGAAGCAATTAACCTTTTTGAGAATTTATATGACTTAATGAAGCTGGCTATCCTCACCCTGCTAGATCAACGAGCATAAAACACTAAGGGCTACATCTTCAATGTTTGCTTCCAGCATACCCAGAGAGAATGCCAGTCGCTTAGTTCAAATTATCATCACTGTGTATGCTATTTTATTTTATTTTTTTTAAAAGGGAGGGCACATTTTACTCCATAGTGCATACCTTATGCCTTTTGTCCTGTGTAGGGATTCTTGTTCTCACTACACACCTTATACATTTGTCCTGGTGCTCCGATATACACTTGTTTCTGGTTTACTCAGAAAAAAGGGGACACTAAGTCTTGTCTGCTTCTACTGTGCCACATTATCTGGATATTAGAGGATTTGAGAACATCCACACTTAAAGTATGAAGGTTTGTGGAAGCTTCATTCCCACAATCTCTTTGTAAGCTTCAAGCCCTTGTGACTGCAAATCAGAAAAGCACATGGCGGTTTCACTTTCCTTGCCCTCCACCTTATTTTTTACCATATTATGGGTCCCCCATCAAAGGTATTCTGTGCTTCTCACTGTGCTTCCAGTCCTACTTGAATACAGTGGTACCTCGGTTTAAGTATTTAATTCGTTCCGGAGGTCTGTACTTAACCTGAAACTGTTCTTAACCTGAAGCACCGCTTTAGCTAATGGGGTCTCCCGCTGCCGCCATGCCGCTGGAGCATGATTTCTGTTCTCAACCTGAAGCAAAGTTCTTAACCTGAAGCACTATTTCTGGGTTAGCGGAGTCTGTAACCTGAAGCGTATATAACCTGAAGCGTATGTAACCCAAGGTACCACTGTAGTCGTTTCCAGAGGGTGCTGCTTGAGGAGTGCTCTTCAGCCCTGTGGAGCCTTCAATGTGGAGTTGCTCAGGGTTCAGTTTTATCCCCTATGCTGTTTAACTTCTACATGAAACCACTGAGTGGAGTCATCTGGAGTTTTAGAGTATGTTGGCAGCAATATGCTGAGGACACACAGCTCTACTTTCCCTTTACATCTGCAGGTGTAGCAGTAGATGTGATGGACCATTGTTTTGCTTCAGTAACAGACTGGATGAGAGCCAACAATCTGAAGCTCAATCCCAATAAGACTGAGGCACTGTTAGTTGGTGGTTACCTAGACTGGATGGGTGCAAGGTTGCCTGCTCTTGATGGGGTTTCACTCCCTCTGAAGGAGCAGGTACACAGCTTGTGGGTACTTGTGGATCTTTCCTGTCACTTGAGGCTCAGGTGGCTTCAGTAGCATGGAGTGTCTTCAGTCAGCTTTGGCTGGTGGCCCAGCTGCACCCCTATCTGGACAGGGATAACCTAACTTCTGTTGTCTATGCTCTGGTAAACTCTAGGTTAGATTGCTGCAACATATTATACATGGGGGTGCCTCTGAAGGCAGTTTGGAAACTTCAGCTAGTGCAGAATTCAGTGGCCAGGTGGCTCACCGGGGCAAGATGGTTTGAGCATATTGTACCAATCCTGGCCTGACTTCACTGGCTGCCAATTAGTTTCCAGGCCTAATTCAGAGTGCTGGTTTAGAGCCTTAAACAGCTCAGAATTGCAATGCTTGCCAGTCCCCATATGAAGTGACCCAGACCCTGTGATCACCATCTGAAGTCCTTCTTTGTGTGCCTTCTCCATGAGAGGCCTGGAGGGCAGCAACATGATAATGGGTCTTTTCTGTGGTGGCTCCCCGTTTGTGGAATGCTCTCCCCAGGGATGCTTGCCTGGAGGCTTTGTAGCATATCTTTAGGTGCCAGGCAAAAACATTCTTCTTCTCCCAGGCCTTTGGCTAATTAAACAATCTATGTCCTTTTAAACTGTTGGAGGGGTATTGTCTTCATTTGTATGTACAGTGGTTACAGACACTTCAGGTTACAGACTCCGCTAACCCAGAAATAGAACCTTGGGTTAAGAACTTTGCTTCAGGATGAGAAAAGAAATCACGCAGCAGCAGCACAGCGGTAGCAGGAGGCCCCATTAGCTAAAGTGGTACCTCAGATTAAGAACCGCTCCAGGTTAAGAACAGACGTCCAGAACGAATTAAGTTCTTAACCTGAGGTACCACTGTAGTATGTATTTTTTTGTTTTTATATTGTGAATGGCCCTGTAATCTTTGGATGAAGGGCAGTATGTATGTATGGATGGATGGATGGATGCATACATAGATAGATAGGCCACCATACGTATAGCTATCACATTGGTAAGGGCTAGTCCCTTATTGCCCTGAGATATCCTAGTTTTCCATTTTTTAGAGAGAATATAAATTAATAAATAAAAAATACCAGATCTACACATGAATAGATCTTCTCTGAAATTTTAGCATAAATAAACTACCATGTCAGTGATCTGAAATAGTAATGGGGGGGGGGGCACTCACAGTATGACTACCATGTCACACAATATGTTTCACTGGATGATATTATAGACAGAGGGGGGGAAATCAAATATATTTGAGTAGCAACCCAGCCCCTTCTATAACATCTAATTTTGCTTTTAATGTACAGTTGTCATAAATCATGCACACCAGAGGAACAAACTTCAGTCACTTCCAGAAATGGCCACTGCTGCTTCCTTCTCAAGTAAATGCGGTTGTTTTTTGGCTTTTGTCTGCACCATCTGGCCATAGTCTACATGGCTATTGTGATAGATGACTTCAAGTTTACTTTTTACTACTTTGATTCCAGGAGTTGTGGATGACTCTGGATCAGTTTGATTCAACATCCACTCTAAAAGCACTCAAAATTATTGTGAAACTCATTTTATTTAGTTCCTAACTGATGGTGTACCGCCGCCATTAGACACTGACATTGTTTTTGCTTGTTTATTCAACGGCCTACAGGAACAATTATCATGCAACCAACTTGGTAGTGTATAAAAAGTTGATACTGGACACAGGGGGATCGACTTCAATTTAACCATGTTAAATTTGTCGCTAACATGGAGAAACTGGGCTTACGTCAGCTAAAATAAAAGAAATGGCTGCTCATAGCTAGTTTCTTTCACGCCCCAGTGCCATGGCAGTAATTGCACAAAGACCTTTTTATTATAAGTTGATTTTCCTGAGAAATGGATTCCGAAAAATACTGTAAAGTGTTTATGTTTTGCTTGACCTTTATTAACCTACATCTTAGGGCTTTTCCCCCAGAGAAGAGTTGTTGGTAAATTAGCTCTCTTAGAAGCGCACACACAGTAGCCTTTCTGGTCTGCATCAGATGTTGGGAGAGGAACATGGATATGACAAGAAAATTTGGCACTATTTAAACAGTGTCATAGGTCAACATATGGATTTTTACCACTAAAAAAGTTTTGTAGGAATTAAATCCCAACAAAAAGCCATTGAAGTTTATTTTTAATAGAATTTGAAACCACTCATTTGCAACAAGAGAAGGGGTTGAAATTATTTTCTGATTATAAAACAATTCATTTTTATATTTTTTTGTAATCATCGGCAAAATCCTTGCATTAGTTCTGAGTAAGCCAACAGAAAAAAGAAACATGGCATTTCATTGGATCCAGCCATCTTTTGGCATAGTTGTCATGATCCAGGTATCTGGAGAAATAAAGCTGAATATTAAAATCTCCTGATTCCCACCTCTCTAGTTCTGTTTGCCCAAATATAAAGCCTGATAAGTATCTGAATAATTTTCTGCTTCTGTATTTTTACTTTATTTCAACGTTTTGGCTTTTGATACATTTATGAAGGTCATATGAAATTTAATGCAGTGGGATTTATTCTAAAATGGTCAATTCCACACAATAAATATCAGGCTTTATGATAGTGTTTAAAGCTATAAACTGGATAGACAAGCAAAATATTAGTTTAATTGAAAGCCAAGAATTTTGGTTTCATTTAAAGAGGTACTGAAATTTTGTTAGTCTTTTGAAAACATTGAATTATTTGCCGTATAGGTTCAGTAGGTTGAATTTTTAAAAAGTGCTTGAATTTTGCACTTGAACGTAACATCATTTTAGAAACAAATGAAACTATAAAGTACAGAAGCAGGATAAAAAACAAAAAGGAGAGTGAGAGAAATCTTCTTTTAGAGCAGGCCCAGATTTAAGCAAAACTTAGTAGAACAAAAAAAAGTACAGGTTGTTGCACCTTTGACATTGAGGGAGAACAAAGCTACTATGGCTTTGATGTGACAATGTGAAATTGGCAAGGATTATGGTTAGGAGAAGGTTTGGTTGGACTCTGTGAATGCAGGCACACTATCAGTGCTGGAGAGTTATCTGTCAGGACAAATTTGTGCTATTTCTGATCAGAGACTGTCTTCTGTTTAGCAGGTTCAGGGTCACATGCCTCCGCTCATGATCCCAATTTTTCCACACGACCAGCGGACATTGGCAGCGGCTGCTGCAGCCCAGCAGGGATTCCTTTTCCCCCCAGGAATAACTTACAAGCCAGGTAAGTTGACAGGGTTGTGAAGCTATTTAACATGTTACGATATTAGCCATGGCTACTCCTTGTAATCTGCCTGGTATGGACAGTGATATGTAAAAGCTGGGGGATTTAAGCTGGGGGAAGGGGTGGGGAGGAAAGGAAATATGTGGATTTCTTTTGCAAGTCTAGATGAAAACTTCTTCCAGAGAGAACCAGGGAATTGGCTTCTCAGGGCCATATTTATTTTACTTCTGTATACCACAAAATTATTTCCTTTGAATTTATTGACTTTCTTCTCTGCCAATTTGTGAGAGTAGCCTGGCTCTTTATGAGGTTACATATATATCTTTTTAAGGCCCTTTTATCATCAGAATATATATATACACATACTAGTGTTTTGTGCAAGCCGTCTTTATAATTAGAGATAAAAAGTAAAGGTAGGTATGATTTAATTTGTGTATTTCAATTGGGCAGCAATTTATACGATTTCCATCTAAATAACAGAGGTTTCAGCAGTTCAGCTACAATCATCAATTCAGGCTTGTAACAGGTCATGCAACTTCGCAGTGAGAGATGTTTGGAGATGATTCAGCAAATATTATGATTTCTTTCTTTATTCCTTTGAGTTTACTGTGCTCCTGGGGAATTCAATTAGGGATATAATGGTTTGAAGCTACTTTCAGAGTCTCCTTGTAAACAGGACTTTAAATGTTTAAAGCCACATTAGCAAAGAAACTCAGGGTAAGGATATTTAAGTAAATAAAAATCAACCTTATTTTCATGTGTATATTCCTTGTAAACCTACATCTCAGCCAGAAGCAGCATCTTCATTTTTCTAATTAATCTCACCCCCTCTAATTAATATTAAACAACAAAATGGTTACAGCATTTCCTTTGAATGTTAGAAGCAAAATTTTCATTTGGAATCTGCTACTGCTGTTAATGGGAATGTTGCAGTGGCTTTCAGAAAAAGGTGGGATCGGTTCTGAAACAAAACCGTATGTTTTAGAATGTAAACTGCATATTAAATGTAATCCAAGTTAAATATAAACTCTTTTCAAGTAAGTTTAGTAAGATATTGTGCCAAATAACACTGCAGAAATTATTTCCATTTGTTCTGCTCTGCTCTGTCTTGGTAGTTTCTTAAAAATACATTTACGGAAAACGGATTTTTAGATGCTAAGTGTCAGAATTGGACTGGAATGGCTAGAATCTAGCCCTCCACTCAGTCATTGACTGATTTGTGATCTGGGATACATACTTTGCCTTAACTTTCCCCAATTAATCTGTGAAACGATGATGTCCTCATGTGAGCGAGAAACATTGTCCTTTTATGTACTAAACATGTTGAAACCAGTCTAACTATTGGCAATGTGAACAACCTAGCTATATAAGAAGATAAGAAAACTGGTACAGTCCCTGCTTGTAGGTGTTATTTTAAGGGATGTTGTAGATGTAGTTCTCTCCCCTCCAGGTTTGCACATCAGGCATCATGCAAGGGCATTACGGGGAGTCGCAGGTTTGTGCATGCCTCTCATATTTCCTTCTAGCCTTGACTTTTTTGGACAGTGCAAGTTGAGTCACCTACATGGGACACAAGAAGTGGCCTTTTGCTGGGTCACACTCCTTACCTCTAGGGGCTCAAGGAGGCGTTCAGCTAACAGGTCCCATTACTGCCCTGAGCAAAGACTACACTTGCACAACAGGACTTGCCTTCCTCCCCTCCCCCACGTCCCAGAAATTGATTCAGGAGGGGTCAGGAGAACACCAGGGACAGCAAGAGCAGGAGAGGGGAGATCATTCTGTCCTGCAAGCCGAAATTCTTGCGCTGATGCAACGCTATATACTCCCTCAGGAAGGAATCTTTCATGTCACATGCATCTGAGCCTTAAAAAAACAAAAACGGGAGAGATCAGGGACTGAAGCTGGGACCTTCTGCATGCCAACAATGTCTTCTACCTCCTCCCTTGTGTCACAGCTATTAGAGATTATAGGGTCCCAAGCTAGCAAATATCAATCATGAATGTGATAACAGATTTCTTAAAATTAGCTAGCATACTTCTCAAGATTGTATAATATAATTTTCCAGCAAGCAAGTACTAATTGAGAAATCTGGGCTGCATAGATCACCTAATTAATTTTTATAGGTACTCCTTTTGGTATATATAGCATATACCAGATTAATTAAAACTTTAAGATGCTGTGTAATTCAAATTACTGTTGTCTGCTGACCCACATACACTTGACAATTCTCTCAGGACACCCTACTATAGAAGTTGGATCATATTTAAATTAGATACATAAAGTAGAGCTATTACAAAGCCAACAATTATTTGCATGGATCGAGCAATTACTCTTGATTACTTTGACTCCTTCATATCATGAAAAAAGTACTATGAATGGTTTGAGATCTTTGGCAAATATGAAGACATGCTAGTTGACTGTTAATTTAGTCAAGCATGGGGGAAATGTTACTGGGTAGGAAATATGA
Organism: Podarcis pityusensis; assembly: GCF_964106645.2. Taxonomy (NCBI): domain Eukaryota; kingdom Metazoa; phylum Chordata; class Lepidosauria; order Squamata; family Lacertidae; genus Podarcis; species Podarcis pityusensis. Next base: position 71,913,801 of record NC_138028.1, on the reverse strand, counting down.
AAGCTGGTCTAAGTGTTATGGCTAAGAAAGTGAGCAGTGAGCCAGCAAGTCCCTGATTCAAATCTCATCTAATTTATGAGCTCACTAGTTTCCTTAGGCAAACCACTATTTCTCACTGTGAACTGTTTTCTCTGCTATATGCAGATAATAACATTGATCTACTTTACATAGTTGTTGTGAGGATTTCTTAGGTAATGCAGGTGATGTCCTATAGCTATGTTGTTTTTGTGAATTTATACTTGCAATGTTCAAGTTCCAGAAGTGGCTAGTATCATGATTTAGGGTCCTCCCTACTCCCATAGCCTCTTTCTTTTGTGCCATGCTGTGACTAAGGGAAAGTAGCAGGAGAATGTTGTTGTGCTCATATTCTCCTTATGGGCTTCCCATTTGCATCTGGCTAACTGCTGTGGAAACAGGATACAGGACTAGACAGAACTTTGGTACGATCCTGCAGGGTTCTTGACATACACAGTCTTAACATTCTTAATAGTTTCAGTTGTTCAGATTATATGTCAAAAGCAAAACAAAAACCAAGGTATTTTGTGTTGCCATACTTTTTATTTTGAGGCCTTGTTTTGCTTAGTTTAGAAAAGGTGTCCTTCACTTCCTGATTAAAGGATGTGCATAAGAATTAACTACAAAAATGGTTAAATCAGAACATCTGCATAACTCAGATTTACCATCTTGGCTGTTCTTTTTGCAAAACTAGATCTGAGCTAACAACTCTATTATACTGTTATTTTTATTATGTCAGAAGCAAGCTATAAAGCACTGAGAGCTATAGATCAAATCCCTTGCTTTTTATTCTAGGAAGGGTTGTGCAATTCTTTAGCAATTTACATTAATTAGCATTAACATTGTTTTGTCAAATACACTGGAAGGGAAACTGATCAGTTTTCAAAGTGGTTGAGCATGTAGCGAACAGCTGTGGTCAATTGGACTTCTTGACCCGCGCACACAGAGCAACAAACATTTGTGCAGAATCATCGGAAGTCATGGTCTATACACGAATTTCCAACTATTTCAGAGAATGAAAGGTGCCTTCCATGTAGGAAAATGAAAATGTATGGAGCAGCCCTTAATGCTCAAAACCAGGAAACATTGCTTTGCTCTGGATTTAGAACAATGTGTTTCTAGTATGTGCTGCGGCTGCCCACAATTGTTTAAAGAGCACTGGCCAGTTTGAAATCTGAAACAGAAGTTGGTAAATCATTCTGGGACTTAATAAGCACCTATGTATATATAAACAATAGAAGCACCAATATAAATAGGCAAAGCCGGGGAGCTGAGAAGGATAGTTTTCAAAACAAGGATGACTGGGGATTTGTTCCCCCCACCCCGTTCCTTGAGCCATTCTCCCAGTAATCAAGACTAGTACACACCTATGCCTTCAAAGGACCTGTTCTGACTTGTTTTGTCTACCTTCATAAAATTAAAGAAGAATAGGTCCTCACGCAAGCATTCCAAATCCAGAAACAAATTTGAAAAAAATTGCTACAACATGTTGAGTGATAGATTGCCAAGACAGCTACCAATAAGATCCTTGATCTATTTTGCATGTGTCTGTGTGTGTGTGTGTGTGGTGTGCGTGCTTGGAAAATTAAAAGTGGAAATATGCATCTTCTGCAATTAAAAATGTAAAACTTTCACCATCTCTCTCCTTTGTCCCCGGCTCCTGGCCCCTGCCTCTCCCCACAAGGAACCTGTCCCTGCTTTAGTTCTACTCCTGTCAGCAAAACATTCCATTCGTATGAAGTGTCATGCTTTGTTCTCTGGATAATGCTATTATATAATGCAGTAGGATTACGTTAACCATATACAGTTCACTTTAAAATGCTTCCATTTAATCCTAGAAGGGACACTTCATGATTTGGGGAGTTGGGGAGAGAGAAACATAGGAATGGGTGTGTGTGTCATAAGTAAAAGGGAAAGCCATAGCCATCAGGTGATTCAGAGAACACTATAGGGTGTGGTATAGACACTAATAAATTAACTTTCAGGTAGGGGGGTGTGTGTGTGTGTGTGTGTGTGTGTGTGTGTGTATGTGTGTGTGTATGTGTGTGTATATATATATCCATGGAAGCATGACAGCTGTGAAAAAGGAGTGCTACAGGGAATTCTTTTAGGGTTTGATTTTTATTTTTTTTAAATGTTTGACATGGAAAATGTTTTAGTACAAATAAAGCAACTACTCTTGAATTTACAAAAGGGGGAAATAGTGACAGGGTTGCTGCATGGAACGGGGATAAATAATTCATAATATTTAAAGAAAGAATGCCTTGGAAATGTTCAGCAATGCAGTCCATGCTTGTGCTTGAATGCTTATTTCTCTCCTATTTAAAGCATCATTTATTCAATATCTTTGTGATGACTTCTTTTTTTTAAAGTCTGTTTACCAAAGAAACATTATTTAACTTTTTGATGAGGATACTCTGTATTCAGATAATTTTGTTTAGCCTTCAAAGAAGATAAGCAGAATTATCTAACCATAGAGAGACAAGAGTTTTATACTTTAAGAAAGCAATTTAGTTATTTAAAAAACAACATCAGGCCTCTGCAAACTAAAATCAACCTCATAGAAAGGGGGAAAATAAGATCAGATTTTATGAATGTTACTCCATAGGACACCAGCACAATGTAGGTTAGCAAAGGCATTGTAGCAGTGCTCCATATGCAATCAGAAGCCAATTGTTAGTGGACTGTGTACAAGCACATACTGTGCTCAATGGTCTGATGAGGTATTATGGATATGATGCAGAGAGACATTGTGGATTAGAACTTCACAATTTGTTTAAAAAGTGAAAGCAACTTAACATTTACACTGAGCTTATCTGAGTCCTGTGGCGCTTTGGGTGGTAAGCAGAGGGAGGGTGCTTTATGAGGATTTCGGAGGCTTGGGAATTGAGGTGTTATGTGTGTAGGGGGAAACTTGCCATTCCCTGACTGCATTGTTTTGTATCCCTTCTACACCACACCTACCTTATTACATTCTAAATGTAATATAGAGTTGATGCAAAGCAGCTTGGTTATTATAAATGTAAAAAATGTACAGAGGAGCAGCTTATTAAAACATAGCCTAGAGATAGTACATAACACTGACTTTAAATAAGAAGCTGAAGTGATACTCTATTAAAGCATGGTTATTGTGTAATTTATCAATCACTGTCTTTTTTTTTAATTGCAAGTTCATTTTTTAACCTCCCCTCCTCCCCCTCTCCCATTCTGCTTTCTACTTTGCAAAAGTGTGCTAAAATGGCATGGGGGGTGGATGGGGTGGCTACAGACACTGTCTAGTTGTGGTGATAATCTGAAAAGATACCATATATAGGTAACCATATTCACATAGGCAGCAAGCAGCCTCTTTTTTTCTGGGCTTCTTATTTTAGCAGTAATTTTATAAATACCCTGGAATTGCAATATTACCTATGATTGTATTCTTATAAACATTAGGGATTCTGTAGGTTTGTGTCTAGTGCTTACTGTTTATATAAGATGTAAAATGTTGATAGATGTATTCCAACCCATATTCCATCATCAATATGCATGGTACTTTACAGAGTCTCATGACAAAAATGACAGTTCCCTGGCCCAATGACCTCATAATCTAAATTTCAACAGTGGAGGTGGAAACAAAGGGAGTGCAGAGGATAGGGAACATGGCTGGAAATGCGTGTTGACAAATATGAATGTGAACAAACCCATCTATGCAATTAAAGTATGATTATCCAAACAGCTTAATTTCAATGCTCAGTAGTGACTTGTGAATGTATTCTGTTGCCAATATGTGGAGTAGATAATGACTTTGGGGCTAATTCAGTGTTTGATCAGAGCACTGACCCATCTTAGAGGTGAAGTAGGGAACCCAGGCTGAGATGAAATTTCTCAGAAACATTTTTTTCCTGAACGTTCGGCACCTTCTTTTCGTGTCAACCACCATGTCTTCCCCACTGTGCCCTGGAATGATACTAGGTCTATAGAATTGTGCAGAATGATGGCCAGGCTGGCCATGAAGTTGCTGCTGCATTTACATCGGCCTAAACAAAGGGAAAAGGCTGTGCTACGACCACTACTTCTTGTGAGCAACTCCCCTAAAACACGGTTGGAGAACTTCTCCCTGCCGCTGGGAGAAATTCAGTGAACCAGTCCTCTCAATTCCCCCACCTACAAATAGACTGGCGAATTTTGAGAAGCCGTTTATGCACAGCTCTTAAAAACCCCCAAAGCCCAACCTTTACCTAGGAGAAGATGGAGGCAGCTGAATCAATACATGTTCCAACCAATATTTAGAGCATTTTTATCCACTGGGGATCCTGGGATTTGAAGTTGAATCCCAGGTGGGAAAATACACTTTAGTATAGTGAGAGCATGCTCTTCCTCTGCCTTCCTTCCTGCTGTTCTCCTGCTTGTGGAGTAGGAGAGGAGACAGAGAACCAGGGGTAGGGTGCTTGCTGAGGGAATGCTGTGCTCTTAGTCATTTGAGCCCCCCTGCTTCAAAAATTCATTCCCTCCATAATGCATGAGTAGTCACAAAATTAATTCACAGTGTTCTGCATATTCCTTGATTTCATGGGAGATGGTTACTTTAAGAACAGTAAGCAGATAATTAGGCCTTGCTTTCATTTTGTTGAGAAATTATCTAGGGTTCTTCTGCACATTGCTGGGCACATCTTTTCCCTTTTGCCCTGAAGGATACATGAAGATCACGAATTAATGATAAAGGAAGACTGGTAACAGGGGTGCTCTTGAAATAGTGCTACCTGAGTGTGAGACACCAGGAATGGGATTGCAGTGGTCTTGGGAGAGACGATCCTGAAAGAGATTCAGTGCCACCTTGCAGAGTCCAATCCGTAATTCACACTGAATATGTGTGTCTGACCACATTCTCACTGCCCCAGTGATATGGGAGGAAAAGAGCTCAGGATCTGCTGCTGTTTTGTTCTTGTTTCTCTGTCCATGGGATATCCATCAAGGTTACTTCAGAGCAATTTATTGAAATCAGACCATGTCCACTAATTTACCTGTTACCCCAAAGAAGCGCAGCAATTATTTACTTTAAATCTAGAGAAATAGATGCACAGCATCTGACAAGACTGGGCACATAGCACTTTGTGTCGCTTATCACTTGAAACCTATCTTAAATGAACGATTATTTTCCAAAGCAGCTATGCTTTGTGATCCATAATAAGAGCCAGCATGCTTGGGTCTAAGCATTGCATTTTATGTTTTGCCAGTTTGCCTACTAGCAATCTGCTGAGCAGAAGTTCCAAGTTAGAGTTGCAAGTCTGTGCCCAGCAACCCCCTTTTGTTTTTGCAGATGTTTAGGCTTAGAGCAGTGTTGTGGAGCACAGGCCCTGTTCATACTTGTCTGCTGCTATTCTCTGCTCATTGTCTAAACCTGTATGCATTGTTCTTCTCGACAGGTGATAACTATCCTGTGCAGTTCATTCCATCAACAATGGCAGCTGCTGCTGCTTCTGGACTCAGCCCTTTACAGCTCCAGGTATGTGCCAGAACAAAAATATGTGGGCTTGAAGCCAATGCTTTAGTGGAAAACTGCTAACCAGCTGTATGCTAAGTAATGGCTTGAATGTTAAATAATTTTTTAAGCACAGCCCCAGAAGGATTAACACCTTATGTACTTAACATGCTGCAAACAGAACAGCATGCTGTCAGCCTTGATGCTGGGAAATACAGCCAACTTCGTATTTTATAACAATGAAGCTAATACATTTTGGGCAGGATCCTGCTTAAAATAAGCACTTTTTAATCCAGTTGATTTTGGTCAGATAAGTATTATTTGATTCTTCTATTAAAACTAAAGTAATTTTAAAAAGTGCTTAACTTGTGCTAAGCTCTGTACTCTGTATATGTTCTCTGCTTTGAGACTGGGGAAGAAAAAGTATGTAACTATTTACTGGAAGATATATTAATAGCATTTATGTTTCTTAAGCTACTTCTAAGTGTGCCCTGTTTAGCTGTTTTTGCTCATAGTGGGTGTCTGAATAAATGCATTATATTTTTTCTTTGGGGCTTGGTGATGACTGTTTCATAAACTGAACACTTGCAGCTTCTGTATTTATGGAATCTCAGCCTTTCCATGCGTTAAGTTGGTTGGATGCCAGCAGCCATCAGGAGTCTGAGTTTGGTCCCTTGCTAGGTCATTTATTTATTTTTGTCATAGGGGGAACTAAATGTTGTGTGAAAATGATTTACACTCCAATTTATTATATAGCTTTTTAATATTCCCCAAGAAAAGGCACAATAGTGTCAAATAATGAAGCAACAGTCCAAAGCTTACAAGGGGGTGTGTTTAGTCATCACGCTAGAGGTTTACCTCTTGGACATTTAAATGATGTGGCAAATATATCTTATACCAGCCAAAAGAGTAGTAGTGTTAAGTCTCTAGCAGCAAAAGATTGCTGTGGTACCTCAGAGGCAAATAGGTTTATTCAGATATTAGTTTTTGCAGGCAACAGGGTAATTTATGCCACAACGAAATAGTCATTCTGTGGGGTGCAAGGGGATTTTTAAAATCTGCTAATAGTCAGCTGTTCTTCTTCAGGTGATGTCACATAAGGCTACATATGTGGATGGCCAGCCAAATAGGCCACATAGCAGGAAACTCTTCAACAACAGTGCCTAGAACTTGGCCCCCTCACCCCACTTGGCCACAGTATATGGTAACTAAGAGCTGAAAAGAAGAAGCAGGCTGCCTATGTCAGGGGTAACTTTGTGCTGCCCTCCAGCTGTTGTTGGTCTACAACTTCCAACAGCTTCAATCCACATGGACGGTTGTCAGCGATGATGGGAACTGTGGCTCTCCCAATAGAGATTGCCCACCTATGTTGAGGAGATGCCACTGAAGAAATTGGATAACTTGTTAGCTTAAGTTGAGATAGTGGTGTTTGAGATAGGGGAGCTTGTTGCAGCTAGAGGTAGAGACACCTGTGCCTCTTTACCAGCCTTGACTCATCTCTGCCTCTTGGCCTCCTCCATCCTACTCTCCTGATGCAGCTTCAACCTCTGCTCTCTGCCATAGACTCCCCATGCTCACTGAGTCCTGTTTCCTCTTCAGCTGCCAACACCTTCTCCTAGTCTTCTCCCTCCAACCACTCATCCTTGTCCCACCACAAATCCCCTGGCTCTGAGCCTTCTTCTGCTGGGGGTTCCCCAGCTGGTTTCTCCCACCATTTCTCTGTGTCCAACCAATCCATGATACACAATTACTTTCATGTTTTCATAGTAGTAAAGTGGATGAGAGTATATATATTAAGATTTGCCCCCACATTTCAGTTTCTTTGTTGAAAGATTTTTTTATCACAGTGCTTGCGAAGTTTCTGTTTAAATTTTACATTTCCATTGACAGACAGATGACACTACCAATAAACAAATCACTTACATGATGTGTTGGCTTACTCATGAGGCTGTGTCCTACATATTTCAGAGATAATCTAATTGCTTTTTTAGAAGCTAAAGAGATCAGATAATAACTAAAGGCTTGCACTTCAACAAGTACTTCAGAACACTATTATCTGGACCATTTTCTAGAAGTTCTACCAAACCCAATAGTGAAATTCCTGATTGAGACTCTTACGTAATCTGTCTCTCAAACCTTAGGACCTTTAGAGATGGCAAAATATCAGCTTTTTTAAAACACCATTTTATAAGTGTTCCTGAACCATTGATAGTTGTTTTCACATTCACTCTCAGAATCAAAGAGCTTAAGAACATAAGAAGAAGCTGATAAATCAGGCCAATAGCCATCTAGTCTAGTGTCCTGTTCTCACTGTGGCCAACCAGATGCTTGGTTGTGGGGAAACCTGCAAGCAGGACATGACTACAAGAACAGTCTTCCCTTGTGCAGTATTCAAAACATACTGCCTCTGACTGTGGGGGCAGCAAACAGGCATCATGGCTAGTAGCCATTGAGATCCTTGTCCTTCATGAATTTGTCCAGTCTTCTTTTAGCCCATCACTGGCTTTTGTGTGTGAGAGTTCCATACAGATGGTACTTATCTCTCCTGAATCTTCCAACATTCAGCTTCATTGGATCCCCACGAGTTCTAATGTTATGAGCGGGGGAGAAAAACTTTCTCCATGCCTTGCATAATTTTAAAACTTCTATCACGTCACCTCATACTCTTCTTTCCCCTATACTAAGAGTTCCAAAGGCTGCAACCTTACATCCCAGGTGAGTTGTTCTATCCCCTTCATCAATTTGGTTGCCATTTTCTTAACCTTTTACACTCTACAATATTCATTTTGATGTGATGTGATGAGAACTGTACACAGTATGTGTATAATGGCATTAAGATATTCATTTACTAGTGATCCCTAGCATGGAATTTGTCTTTTACACAGCCGCCACACGCTGGGTCAACACTTTCATTGAGCTATTCACTAGGATCTCAAGGTCTCTTTCCTGGTCAGTCACTGCCAGTTCAGACCCATGAGTGTATATATGAACATGCATCACATTACACTTGTCCACATTGAATTGCCCTTGCCATTTTACTCAGTTTGGAGAGGTCCTTTTGGAGCTGTTTTCAATCTCTTTTTGTTTTAACAATGCTGAACAATTTAGCATCATCAGCAGACTTGGCTACCTCACTGTACATCCCATTTATGAACAAGTTTCAAAACCCAGGTCCCAATACCAATCCTTGGGGAATTCCACTTTTCTACATCCCTCCATTTGGAGACCTCTGCATTTAGTCCTACTCTCTGCTTAACCAATTCCTGAGCCACTTCTCATATTCCATGACTGTTAAGCTTACTCAGGAGTCTTTGGTGAAATATTTTTGAAAGTCCAAGTCCATTTGTAAGACATGGCTTGTCCTTGCAGAAGCCATGTTTATCTATATGAAATGTGTGGAAAAATCATGGTATGTGTACAACTTTGCACGATCCCATTCTAGCTACCTTTCTGACATGAGATACTTTCCCAGATGCAGCAGTGCATTTATATAAGAGGTTATGAAAGGACCATACCATGCTTACAAATAATGGTTTAAATCAACCCTCCTTAATACATATTGGCAGATTTTTATGAGAGTGATAGAGAAGGAGCAGAGATACAGCTTGTGCTATTATTCAGTGTTTCCTCTCTTCTTTTCGTCCTCCTCCTATACGAGTCCCTCTTATTTTTTTACCACTGTATTTTTTATATATAAAAAACAAACTTTTTAAATTTGTATAATTTATATTAGTTTTACTCTGGGTACATGTGTGCAGCTGAATGTAAGTCTTCAGGGATTGTTTCCCAGCCTTTCAGCGGACTCATAGCAACCTTGTTCCTGGGAAATCCCATGGCAGCTCAGTAGACACACATCTGTCCTAGAAAGCTTCACTGTATGAAATCTTTTATGAGGCCCCCCTATCATTTCTCCTTCCATTCCCCATAGCAAAACCAGTAAGGCAGCCCTGTATTGGGAAATTTTTATGCCTGATGTTTTACAATTTTTAATATATTCTGTAAGCTGCCCAGAGTGGCTGGGGAAGCCCAGCCAGATGGGCAGGGTATAAATAATAACATTATTATTATTAGTAGTAGTAGTAGTAGTAGTAGTAGTAATGTTCCAGAATACACACACACAAAAAATTTGTTAATAAAGAAGTGGTACAGTTGTATGACAACCACTGGTAAATTATTGAAAGTGATAATGCATTGCAATTATGCTAGCTGGAGTTATTCCTAGACAATGTGATCTTCTGAAGAGAGAGAGAGAGAGAGAGAGAGAGAGAAAGTGTAACAGAAGTGAGAGCAAGCAAGCAAACCTATGGTTCCTACCTTTCCCCTGATGTTTCTTGTATAATTTGTCCTTCAAAGTTTATCGCGTATAACATTAATGAGGCTTGGCAAGTCTTAGCTATGGTTGCAGCTGTGTGCTGGAAGACTGAAGTTTTTATCATCAACTAAATTAAACAACAACAACAAAATACCCATGCAGTATGCTTCTTTAGTCTGTTGCTCTTCTCCTCCCCCAGCCCCCCTTTTCTTACACAAAGTAATGACCTTTTGTTATACCACTGGGTGAAGATCCAAAGTACTGCTGAAGCATTGCAGAGCCTGCCTCAGGGGTGCAGTATTAGCAGAATGAAGGCCAAAGAATGCTATTTTTAGTTGAACAGTTTGGCAGATGGAGGCATGAATACTCATATATCTGAAGGTTGAGGGGGTTTGAACCATTAATTCTGATAATGTATTTAACCCTGGGAACAATCAGAAACTGTAACTCTAAGGTTACAATGCTTTTGACCTTTAGAGAACAGAGGGCACTCAGTACAGTAAACAATATATTACATTTCTACTTATTCTAATTCTCTCACACGTATAAATTTCAGGACTGGGGTTGACATTTGCTTTCCTCAGCTATTTTTGTGCTGGCCCTTACAGTAAAGTCAAGAAGAATGTGCAGGAAAGAGGCTCTTGTGATGTGACAGTCATGTAAATATGTCCCTGAAATAGCTAAGATGTTAAGTGTTGCCTTTTATGAAGAAATAGTATTCTCAAGAACTGGCATGCCTGAGACATATTCCTTGCTTCTTTCCCTCCCATCCCCCATCCTGTCTCCAATGAAAAAGTTGGTTTTGTGGCCTGCCTTAGTTTATGCAGTTCTTTGTATTCTTCTGTAAGCTTAAAACAGTTTACGTTTGGGAGGATGCTGCGCAGTGGGCTTACTTTCGAAAATGAGAACTATTTGGTCCCGCTTCAGTCCCTCACCGTGTAAAGTGCTCTGCCGGCTTCTTGCCTTATGAAATTATGCCTGCTCCTCTTCAGCAAATACAGCAGTTAAATATCACACAGCTTAAGTATTCCTAATTAAAATATCTCCATGTGTCAGCATATTGGTAATGTATTATTTTAATCCATTTATTTTGTTTATGAAACAGTGACATATGTTTAGATTGTGAAATATATGAGCCTTAAAAATCACTTTATTGAAGAAAATTAATTCCTACAATGCTGTCTGGGTAATGTGTTCACTCACCCAGTCAGTCACTGGCGGGCCTGCCACTCTTAATGTTGCTTAGACACACTTTAACAGTTTTATCTGACATAACATTTCTCTGATGCAGCCAGCAATAATAATTTCCCCCACAAATGCTAAACAGGAGTTTCCTTTATTTTCATTTTCAGCCTAGTAAAGAATGGGGATTTTGAGAGAGGGGAGAGGGTGGGTGGAGGAGGAAAAGGGAAGAATGCACAAGAGATTCAAGTAAGACCAATCAAAATTAAAACCAGCTAGTTACCTTTTCAAAGTTTGACACTGCAATTTGTTTGTCAGCAGGTAGATGTTTAGGTCAGCGCTGTGAGTGACTGACTGTCAGCAGGAATTCCAACAAGACAAGTAATTTAACTCAGTGTATTAGTGACAGATTGCTCACTTCTTCGAATCACTAGAGAAAATAAACTTAATATTGTTACAGGCAGAGATTCTGTCTTCATTAGCCTCATAGAATCTTTCCAGCTAGCACTCAAAAGACTACTAAGCTCTCAATGGCCTTATTTTTCTTGTAGTGCTGTTTTGTTATTTTAGCCAAATGCATTTGCTTATCACGGATCTGTTACAGTGAATTTTTTCATCAAAATTAACTCTGCAAAATGCAATCATGAATCAGTCTGCCAAATTCAATGACTATTACAGATAGATTTGGGGTGCAATTTACTTACTTTTGGGTATTTTGGACAGGCAGTATGCCACTATAGCGTCCCTAGCCTCAATCCAAAGCAAATGAGTTGTGCTTAAATCCCAGTGAAATCCATGGGATTATTTAACTGTGAGTAGTTTAGCTCTCATTAATATTAGTGGGAACTGACTTTGGGTCAGAACACTGGTTTCAGCTTCCTGGAAGAGTGGGAGGAGAAAGTACATCAGTATAATGTGCATCAGGCTTCCCCAAACTCGGCCCTCCAGCTGTTTTGGGACTACAACTCCCATCATCCCTGACCACTGGTCCTGTTAGATAGGGATGATGGGAGTTGTAGTCCCAAAACAGCTGGAGGGCTGAGTTTGGGGGTGCCTGATGTGCATGATATGCAAGCTTCCAGAGAGGGTCACCTAAAGGCAACCTGTGTTTTGCCCAGCACCATTCTCTGCCTACAATAAACCCAAAGAAGAAGGATATGGCGAGGGACAAGGTAAGGGCCAAAGGGATGGTGGGGAATAGAAGCATGAGCAAGAAACAGCAATTGATGCTGCATACACACTACAGTTACCAGGATTATGTGGGGAAGTAATATAGTTTAAATGTGTAAACTTTTTTCTTTAATCAGCTTCTGGAATGAGGGTGCAGTAATTTAGGTAGTGTTGACTCCTGTTTTGAGTTTTCTTTAATTAATTGTGCTTAATAGGTGCCTGCAATACATTTTATTCTGTCTCAATGCCATGAAATTTCATTATTAAAATGATCAGAAAAAAATCACATTCATGTGATTATTTATGCACAAGGCTTATATTTGTTTAGGTATTCATGCTCGCTTTTCTTTTATTTCCTGTTTTAACAATTGTTTATGCCACTGCTAGTGGCATTGAAGCTAATTTTTGTGGCTCCCTCTGGTGGCTTCTCCCCCCCCCCCGGAAAGTCCCAGACATTGCATTCCAGGGTATTCTGGGGAGGAAATCACTACTACTTGGGGGGAGAGGGAACTACACTGGTTCTGGTTCTGGCATGTTCATGGAATGTACAAGAACAAAGTGGTGAGCACAGGTACTCTGGAGGGGAAATGGTTGCCTTTAAAAGTGAACACTGAAGTGAGTTCAGCTGCCACAACTGCAAGAAATTTGCAGGGGGGTGCTATGAAAAGGGGAAAGAAAGAAAAACATGAATGAGAATGTCAATTCTGCCATTAACCATTGTCATACCCCCAAAGATGCTCTTTTTTGCCATTATTAAATTCCATAGAAGAGATTTTGTTCCCTTTGAAATATCTGCCTCAATCCACTTAAATACGATCAACGTGGGGCTTTATCCCAACATTACCCCTGTGATTTCCATTATGATATCTGTGATATGTCTCCAGAAGTCTTTTGGTAATTCCAATTTTATATGTTTTTAATGTGCTCAGAAGTTTTTTAAATCTATTTTACTTATTTAATAAACTTTATACACTGCTTAATTGTTACAAACAAACAAACAGGTACTAATAGCAGGGTACAACTTTCAAAGGCATAGTTTCATTCAGTTCTCCCTGAAATGAATGTTTCAGCGGAGAAAGTCCCTAGAAGCAGATTTTGCCACTTGTATCTATACTCTGTCATTGATGGTTGAAATTCATTGAGGTTTCTAATAAGTGAAAATTTTAATCTAAAAAGCTTAGACAATGTTTAGGTGTGACTTTTACTGTTTTGAAAATATCTAACAGTTCGGTTGCTGCAATCGTATGTAAACTTACCTAGGAGTAAGCCCCATTGAACTTTGTGTGGTTTACTTCTGACTAGATAAGCATATACTGTGCATGTTCTATAGGCAAAGTCTGTTAAATAACTTGCACATTGGAATTATTTGAAAGCTTTGATGCAGCTGAAGACTACAGTGGTACCTTGGGTTACAGACACTTCAGGTTACAGACTCCGCTAACCCAGAAATAGTACCTTGGGTTAAGAACTTTGCTTCAGGGTGAGAACAGAAATCGTTCGGTGGCGGCGCAGTGGCAGCAGGAGGCCCCATTAGCTAAAGTGGTACCTCAGGTTAAGAACAGTTAAGAACGGACCTCCAGAACGAATTAAGTTCTTAACCAGAAGTACCACTGTATAGCTATAATATTCAATTTTCTAGTTTCCAACCAAAGTGTTTCAGGGTTTTTCTTCTTGTTTTATACACAGACTCTTTTACACTTACAGTCTATACATACATAGTATACACTTTACATATAATATGTTTACTTATCAGGCAACACAGCAACCTCAGTGGGGAAAAGCTATTTTTAATGATATGTTAATTGAATGGGATGCTAGAATGGCTCTTTTCCCCAGAAGTGCCCCAGCTGAGTGATAAAGCTTCTCCTGATCAGTAGAGCCAGCATATATTTATAATATCCCTATCTGTCCTTCAGTTCCTGCAAATGGAAAATAACCCAATAATTTCAAACTATATTATGAACTAGGATTGGACACTGGCACACACGCATGCAGATTTCTCTTTTGGATTCTGTATGCGTTGTAATTTTAAAAGCCTTAATCCCTTTCCCCCTGCCCCTTTCTTCGTTTTTTTTCTGTTTTGAAATTTCCCTTCTTTTATTCTACTTTGAAATTAAAAAAAAAATCAAAAAAATCAAGGCTGGGTTAGGATAATGGGTGTTGTGACCTGAGATCTGAGCTCATAACTGGGGAGTGGATTGGGGCCTCAGCAGCATGGCTGCAAAAGCAACACCAGGCAGAGAAGCAGTCAAGTACTGCTTAAGGGTGAATCCATCCAAGAACATGTAAAGTCTGCAGGGTTATAATGAGGATGGGGATATACAAGAGGGTTCTCCCCCTCTCCCCAGCTACAACCCTCCCAAGTACTTCCCCTACACGCACCTTCTCTTTTTTAAAGTTTATGTTGGGAAATAAAGTTGGAGTCTGCTTTTTACAGAGCTGCCTAAGTATAAAAAGCATTTATGCCCTAAGGAACTTAATGATTGGAATGATCTCAGCTCAGAAGGAGGGGGGAAATGCAGGGAGGAGAAAGAAGGCAGAGGCAACAATAACAAGGTGTGAATATAAGCAAGCACTTGGTATGAGGCTGTGTTTATTTTAACCTTCAAGAAGAATTTTGTTAAAATGTCAAGGCTCATGTGAAAAAGCAAAGGACAAGATTACAAACTTTAACGGGATTTATGATACAAATACAAATAATGATCACTTCCTACTCATTTATGGTAGCAACTCTCATCCAGCCCTTTTCGAGCACGGTATTAGGCCTCGTTGCAACTCCTATGCAAGGTGCATAAGTATTGTTATTACTGTGCCCATTTTATAAAAGATTTGTGGAAATTGGTGGCTTGTCTAAGGTCACTAACTGAGCCAGTGTAAAGAATGGTTGACTTCCTACCCAGATATATTTTAGACCCCTCCTTTTCTCATGCCATTACAGACTTTTCTTTTTTTTTCTTTGTTCCTTTAGGGGACGAAAAGGTGCTTAGCAATTTTAAAGCTCTTAAGATAGCTCGCAAACTAAGACAGACATATGTTCAGCATAGTTTTAATGTTTATCGTCTACAGAACACCATCTTCCTATGAGCTTTGCAAACTCTATGTGCTGTGTATTCTTTTCCGTTTTTGCAGTCCTCCATCTCTTTGTGTAACTCAAGCAAAGGAAGTTTGCCATGCTTGATTAACAAGATAACATGCTGAGAGTTGGTGAAAATGGATTCCTTTTAATTAAAAGCAGTGGTGATGGGTAATATTGCTGGAGATTCTGCATGTTTGCTGGTCAGTCTGTCGGCCTCCACATCATATCCTTGCAACAGGATCGCTTTCCTAAGTAGGCAGGCCCAGCAATCAGACCTAAGGATTAAAAATACAGAATATATATGAAGGAATGGAAGTTAGTAAGCATTTTGCATAGAATGTTTTGGTGTTTTCGTGATACCCACATGAAATGGGGCAATTTCAGTATTTCAGTTCCACCCTATTTCTATTCCCTAGCCTGCCACGGTCTCGGTGTATTCAGCAGGTTGAATGCCAGCAGCTGAAACAGCTGTTAGGCCATACTGGAATGGAGCGGCATGCTGCATCAGGACCTGGATATTTCTCCTGACATCTGGATGCTGCTGGGTTGTGAAGCCTGCCTTAGGCCAGGAGACTGTAGTAGCCTTGTGGCTGTGAGCAATAGGGTCTTTGCTGCTCTTTAAGCGATTAGGGCACTGAAGCAGCAATAATGCTGAATTATCGCTTGGTTGCTTTCTTCAAGGAAACTTGGGACAAAGGGATAGTCAAGGTGGAGTATTTACAGTAAAGTCATGTTCATGGAGACAAGGCTAATTGCTGTGCATTTAAAATAAAACCTTTCAGCTTACCTTAATCTTCAGATAGCTATGGACAATTATAAAAACAAAAAAACCCATCCCCATTTTATTTAATTTTCTTAACAGAGCGCTAAACAAATATTCATTCCGAAAAGCCAACAATACTCATTTGAAATCATTAGGAAGAGAAAGAAAGACAATTTCAGTTAGTTTTCAATCGTGGTGTTGAGTCCAAGTGTATGGAACAGACAGCTAATTCTAACTATGTACAATTGAAGGTATATGAAAGTCTATGCTGACTAGAGACCAAAACAAATGAAATACGTAAAATGTAAACTTCTAACAACTGCAGGGAGGAATATAAGGAAAGAAAAGTGTCAGTCTGGTGCATTGATTTTCTTTTTTTACAGTTTCACTTTATCAAATTGGAATGGTGCTGCTGTAGTTGCAAAACTATCTGCTGCAGCACTTTTCTTTTATGGTGTGTATTTTTTAAAGACAAATCATATGCAAAGCAGGAAATATGTTTTAATGCGTTTACCAGTTCAAACTGAAAAGAAATAATCCTTTGTTCTCCCCCTTATATATTTAATGCATTAAGGACAATATAAGCAAAGAAGGCCTCTCACACAAATCTCTTTTGTTTGAATAGTGCTAGATTCTGTATTGAAGACCAATTTGTTGCTCTCGGTTAACCTCTAGTATTCTAAAGGGGTTATATTTAATTAACACTGGCTAAAGGCCTGACCTGAGAGGCAGCTGAAAGTGATTGAACTGCAGTTTTGAAGCCAGAATCTAGTCAGCTGGGAGAAGAGTTGGGGGGGGGGGGGAATTAGAAACCACCATTTACTGAAAAATTCCTTCAAGCTAAGCTGTATTTCAATGGGCCATTTAATGCTCAGATGGACAAAGGTATTACTTCAGTCATTGAGTTGTATCAAACCCTTTCTCAGAGGCCCTGTTTAAAAAACTCGACAGGAAAAGTGGTTTAGCATCATATTCTCAGCAGAGCAACACTCAGTCTGTTGAAAAAAATATGAGTGAAATGAGGTGAGGCGCAGCCACAGAGTCAGTGTGAGTTTTTGCCTTACCCTCAAGATGGTTTCATGAGGGAGCTGCACTTCTGAGTTTAGGAGCTCCATTTTCAATATAGCAAAATTCTCTCTCCTTTCTACTCCCAATTTACTGTTTTGACTCGGACACAGGAGAAAATATATATATATATATATATATATATATATATATATATATATATAAATTGGGAGTAGAAAGGAGAGAGAATGTTGCTATATATATTGTTCTGTAGTAATATTACAGAAGAGGTCAGCCTCTTTCCATGTGTGAGCATGCTGCTCAGAGTTCAGAAACTTTGAGCTCCGTGTGAACTTTTAAGTTCATCTCTCTTCTTTGAGTGGCTTCACACAATTTCTTTGTTCCATGGAACCCTTGGCTTAATACAGACACACACACACACACACGCACGCACACACACACAGAGATAGAGAGAGAGAGAGAGAGAGAGAAACCACTATATCATAATACTGTAGCACACCATCCCAATCTCTGAGCGGTGGAAGATTCCAACGGTACCAGATGCTTACCCAGGGTTCCTTTTTCTTTTTGAAATGGGGCACAGTAGAGACTGTGTTGTCCTTAGGATATGAGACTTATGTACACATCTATAACAACCTGAGCCTACGATGGAGGGGTTCATAGCATTAACACCCCAGAAGGGTCTTGTTTCTTCCATAGCTGCAGCCTTGGATCAGTGGTGAAGGAAGGAGAACCGGCCCCCGGTGTGGGGGGCGGGGCAAACCGCCCGGCGGTGCATGCACACGTGTTGTACATATGGCGCATGCGTGCACACCGCTATGTACTGTGCATGTGTGCGCACCACTATGTACGGTGCATGCGCATGTGCCGTACGTAAGGCAGGATACACTACGGCTGCAGTGGCAGTGGAGGGATCCCACCGCCATCTGTATGGTGCTCAAGTGGCAGCGCACATGCATGCACGTAGCAGCGGTGGGTGGTTTGCGCCGCTGGGTGGTTTGCCAACAGCACCACTCAAGCGCTGTACGGATGGCGGCAGAAGGTGCAGCCATGAGCGGAGGATCCTCCGCACGCAGCTGTGGTGGTACAATGGCAGCGGCTTGCACCACCGCACCCAGGGATGGCGAGGTGAGCCCCCCGTGGGGTGCCTTCTTGTCACCCCCCTCAGAGATGGCACCCGGAGCGGACCGCTCCCCGCCCCCTTCCTCCGGTCACAACACAACCCCTTTGAACTCTAAACTCAGGGTTTGCTCTAACTATCTCTGGATTGAAGGAGGGGCTCCACCAATTTGCCAACTTGCACAGAACCCCTTTTTCTTTGTTCTCTTAATTGCCCATCACCCAGGTGATCACCTCAACACAGGAAGCTAGTCTGTCTTATATTTTAGCATTGCATACAGGCATTAGAAAGATCTTGCATACAGCCTAATACTTAATCCCCCTCAGCTCAATACTTCCCTGCTAGGAGGGTGTTCCACAGCATGGGATCTGCAACACTAAATGTCCAACTTCTAGTTGAGGCCAGTTGGGTGTCTGTAACATGTGGGACAACTAACAGCACTCCTCTGGATCCTCTCAGTAATTAAGATGGGAAATAAGAGTGCAGTCAGTCCTGGGCCCAAGAACTCTGAAAATGACCTAGTAGCATATGTACAGCCAGTGCAGATATTTTAGGAGAGGTGTCAAATGCTGTTTGCCATCAACTCCAATCAGCAATCTAACTGCTGCATTTTGCACTAGCTGGTCTTTCCAGACTAGGCCCAAGGGAAACTCCTCACAGATCACATTGTGGTAATCGAGTACCAAGGTTACCAATTTTGGGACCACATTGGCCAAGTGATCTCAATCCAGGTGCAGCCGTAGCTGGTGTACCAGTTGAAGCTGGTAAAAGGCACTCCTAGCCACAGAGATCACTTGGAGCTTTAGTGACAAAGCTATGTCCCTGCTCCTTTAGAGGGAGTGGAAACCTGTCCAGAACAGGGAGGTTCCTATCTTCCAGACAGTGATCAACAAAAAAGGCCCTCTTGATGTGCCTGTCTTTTAGGTCAGTGTAGGTGACTATAAGGGAGAGAGCTTTCTCCATGGTAACTCTGGAACTCCTTGCCCATTGTTGTCCATAAAGATGACTTAGAAATATTTTAAAATAAATAAATAACAATGGACAAGCCTACATATTTAAGGACCTCTGAAAGGAATACGTTTTCTTCCCTGTGTGCTCTGCTCAGAATGGGGGGTCCTTTCCTGACCCCAATCTCTTGAGTGAGAAGCAGGTTGACCAGTTTCTCAATTGTGGCAAAAGCTGTAGCCCATTTACTATGTTCTGTAAAGCACAACATGGAGTGGAGCCAGCTCCAGGTTACATGCCTCGAACTGCTATCCACGTAACCCTTTAAGACTTCTGTTCTTTGGTTTCTTCAGAGTGCTGATAAAATCTTAGAAACTGTCTTCTCTCTCTCTCTCTCTCTCTCTCTCACACACACACACACACACACTCATTTCAAATTTATGTAAATTCCCATTTTGTAAACTTTTTGTCAGCTCTGATGCTGTTACGGTAAATATATGCCATTATAGGGTGATGGGTTACATTATACTTAGAAATTTGCTGAAATTTAATAACACTAATAAAACAATTGCTTTATTTCAGATGGGAAGCAAATGCTAGTATATAGAGGCAACGGCCAAGTGCCAAATTCTTTCAATTGCCGCAGCGGCTGGCAGCTATTTGTGGTTTATCCAAGTGTACTTTTGTGGCTTTGCTTTTGATTTTATGGTAAACTGGTTGTGAACAGGTAATTCAAGGAAGTTATATTTAAACATCATAATTGAATCTGCCCTATGCAATTTGGCTGTTCTCAGGGAGCCCAATACCCCTCAATTTACTATGTCAAAGTTGCAGTTCAGAAAAATAAGTGTCAAGCCCTCTGTTGAAGAGCACCCTATGTATGTAAACCACAAAGGGATTTTCTTGTCACTCCTACAGGGCCTGTGGGTGCAGAGGTCCTGATGCACAGACATGCTCCTCCACCCACAAGCCCACTTTAGTTTCAACTGAGGGATCAGCTCCAGGCACATAAAACCCATTGTACGAGAAG
This sequence comes from Podarcis pityusensis, assembly GCF_964106645.2. Classification (NCBI taxonomy): domain Eukaryota; kingdom Metazoa; phylum Chordata; class Lepidosauria; order Squamata; family Lacertidae; genus Podarcis; species Podarcis pityusensis. The sequence continues at coordinate 71,893,701 of NC_138028.1, read as the reverse complement.
AACTGCCCTCCACTGAAATGAATGAGGAAAACCAACTATGCAGGACTGCCTATGTAACCCTGTCAAGTGCTATCTGTTACGAAGGGTCCTAATAATAATAATAATAATAATATCTTTTCTTTGCATCATACAATCTGCAGGGCTTTGTATCAAGGCAATAGTTTCTATATATTTCATGCCGCGAAGCTCATTTCAGTTACAGTAAAACAAATTCGATAACAGATAATCCTATACCAGTCCTTAAAAATAAAAATAAAATCCCTCAGTTGTCCTTTGCTCACTGGACTCTCACACTCTGGTCTCTGAACTAGGCACTTCTTAAGCTATGTAGTCCCCATCTTTATGTTGTTATGGCTTGTACCACTGTTGTGTTTTGAGATGAAATACATTCAGAAATGCATATTTTGTGAGAAAATCTATTATAAAAGACAGTTAAAATGCATTTTTTTTTGGTGTAGATTAAGAAAAATCACAGATTTATGTAGAAACAGAACAGAGTTATGAGTGAACCCATGCATTAGGTGGCTTAGTCCTGATTCCCCTTCTCCAGCTTAGATAATGAAGTGACTGACTTGTATGAAGGGGCTCCATGTAGACATCTGACTTGTCTGATTTTGCAAAAAGAGAATGAAAGAAAGAGATCGTGCTAACCAGTCGTCTGCATGAATGGGTGCTCCCAGAAAATGCCAACTTCATTCCAGTCATAATTGACACGGTAGAAGGGAGGGGCCCGTACTCATATCTACACATTCTGACTGGACCGCATTACATGGGTAGAAGGACAAAAAAACGTGAATGGCAAAAGACGGTTCCAAAGGTGAAGTGGCTTAGTAGCACACTTTTGCCTAATGTCCGGAGCAAAAGAATTTACATGTTTGTAAAAACTGTTTTTTCATGTGATTAAAAAAAAACAAAAAAAAAAACGGCCTGAGAAATCATTATTAGTTTTTTAATAGTTTTTTTTACAGTTTTCTTTTAAAGACAGCAACCAAAAAACAAAATTTTGAGACCTGAAACAGTCAGAGATTGTTTGATGTTTAAATGCAAGAATGTTAAAAGAACTGTTAGCAACATTTAAAGAAAATGTTGCCGTTTCCCACCATGCTAATTTTTTTAAAAAACGGAAACACTATGACTGGCATTGTAAATTAGCACTGCTTTTTCAATACCGCTAGCACATACTGCAACAATTAACACTACATTGTTGATACTCCAGCTTTCAAGAAGCCAGCAAAGAGAAGCAGTTGCACCATCTCTTTGGAGTCCATGACAAATTATCTGTGGCTACTAATATTTGCACCAGAGTGCATTATCTGTTCCTTATAGCAACAACTGACCGTCTGTTTCTTTTGAAAGCTGAGGCAAGAAATCAGAATCCATAAAGCACTGATATGGTTCCTCTAATTGTTAATGCTTTTCCATGCAATTATGTCCTTTTCCGGAATAATAAAAAAAATTCCCCAGCAGAGGTCAGGATCTTTGTCACTGACTTATTTTACAGATCCTTTTAACATCTGTCCCGCAGACTGCCGACTTCATTAGCAGATAAGAGACCTTAGTGTGCTCAGAGCCTGCTAAGTTCTTGTTCATCTTTACAGCTGTGGATTAACTCAGGCTTTCCAGAAGAGGACAACCAGATGGGATAATAGATGTTATTGGGTTGTGACAACAAAAGAAGCCAGAAATGAAGAAATAAATGTCCAAGTTCCAAGACAATTCCGGAGAGTTGTTTGGAGCTTTTTTTTCTGAACAGTTACAATTGCCAGTCTGTTCTTAAGAAATAAGAAAAGCGGCATTGCACTAAAAAAAGGAAAGTCTATTCATATCTGTGTGGGAACCTAATCAGGCTCTTGTTTCCAGTGACGATGGCTCCCCAGTTGCACCAGGTCTGCGACAAGAATACTCCTTTTGTGTGCCGATTAATGTGGAAGCGATAAAATTTCCTATAAGAGACATATGTGTTTACATCTTGAGATGTGTTGTTTGACAAAAAGCTTTGTTCTCTGCATATTTTCCTTGCAGAGTTTCATGCTGAGTTGTTTTGCTGGAAAGCTTTGATTAGCTAGAATTAGTTTGCCAAAGTAAAATAGACACTTGTTTCATGAGTCTTCTTGCTGAGCTGTAAATTATAGTCAAATGTAGGAGTGATGGAAAGAAGCATTGATTTGTAGTACTCTGACCAACTATAGACATAAAAATGTAAGGACATAACTCATTAAAGAACTACAGAGAGATATAAATATTCCATGGTCCAGTTCAAGTTCATTTCTTTTAACAACTCTTATTTTTACATCAAGTGGCTGTAGATTAACATGTTAACAATGGAAGCAACAGCACTTAACATATTTAGTCATGCTTTCTTCCATTTAACTATCGGTTAATTATTAGTAAAGCGAGAAATAACTGAGAGACCTACTGAATGTGCTTGTTCTAACTTGTCAGACAGCTAATGGTAGCAAAACTCTCAGACTAGTAATTACCCTTTGGTAATAAGGATTGTTACCTTAATAATTACTGTTACCATTAATATTATTTAATGTTAATAAGGATTATACACTATTTGTATTGCATATTGACTTGAATAAGATACAGATTTAATAGCCCCCGCTCTATAAATGTGAGTGCCACCTCATTTCCTTTCTATATTACTGGCAAAGGAATTCAGACTGCAATACGGTGCACACTTACTTGGCAGTAAAACCCCCACTAACACTTAGTTTTCAAGTGGTTGGCATAGAACTGTGACATAAATCTACCTTCCATACAATAAATATACTAGTTAAAAATGGGTTTTTAAAAATGCTCTAATGGCAAAATGTTTATAGAGGGCAAAGTTGAGAGCAGGTAGATAGGGCTGTGAAACATGGAAATCAACACTCTTGAGTGCAAGGGGTTTATGAGGGTTGTGGGGTGGGGGTCGAATCTAGAAAAAACTCCACTGGGAATGTACAGGGGGAAGAAACCAATTTCCGTGTGGGTGCCACCAGATAGATTAGAGCGTGGTGCTGATAATGCCAAGGTTGTAGGTTTGATCCCTGCGTATATGGGTTGGACTAGATGATGCTCAGGGTCCCTTCCAACTCTATGATTCTATGAATTTATGAACTCCAGAGAAGAAGAAGTTGTATCTATTAGAACCTGGTGCATACTCATCCTTGGATAACATTGCATGGAGAGAAAAAATTAACTGTGAAAACCTGTCCATTAAAATGTTAACAAGTTTAGCAAATATTACTTGCTATAGTCCAGAAATATTTTAACTAATAGCCTCCCATCCACCCTGTATATAGGTTGCCTTATTCAGATTCAGTTTCATTCCATGACACTCATTAATATTTGAGCTAAGTTAAAGTTGAATACTATAAACGATCAGGATATTAAGTCTTTTAGATTAATTGAGTAGGGCATGTGTTAATGAGCTGGGGGTTTGGCCAATAACATTTCTATTCTTTAAAAGGTATATTAACTTTTCAATTTATTAAGATAATATTTATATTTAACCAAGAAAATCCTTCTGAGACCTAAAAAGTTGGTCGTGGTTTTGTTGCAATATGGTTTTCAATATAGAAACACTGGCATTTTTAATATACACATTTGTAACAGGTAACATCTGTGCAAATGAGCTGTTAAATGAAAGAAAATGTGTACTTAAACCCCCCTAACCTAAAACTTGCTACATCATATTCGCACCCCACTTCATATCATATTCATTTTGAAACAGTGAATGTGTAATTTAATTCAATTATGAACTTTAAAAAGTGTGTGTTGTGCTTTAATACATGTACACAATTGTGAATGCAATTTATCCTGTTCTTCCTCAAAAGATCCAGATGCCGAGCCATGGAAGATATTTTTTCTAGCACGAGCATCTGGTCCCTTGGCAGATTCCATAGGCAGTGGCATAGCAGCTTTGGAGTTGCCTCTGGGTTTATCACATGGTTAGGTTGCTGACGGCTCACTTGGCATCCTTTCTATTTCCTTTTAAGTCACCTAAGCTTTTGTGGACTCTGCTTTCTGCCCTGTTAATTCTCAGAGAGTTCAGTAGTATAGAAACCAGTATGATGCAGTTATGCATCTGATAAAGCTAGGCTCAAAAGAGCTGCTCAGGCTCACATGGGAAGAGCCCTTGAATAGCTGACCAACATTCTATATCACAGTAGAAATATATATAACAAATAATAAAATTGTCCAGTAGCACCTTAGAAGCGTGAAAGCTCATACCAAGAACAAACTTAGTTGGTCTCTAAGTTGCTACTGGGCTACACACACACACACACACACACACACACACACATTTTCCTACTGCGTCAGACCAACATGGCTATCTACCTGATTCTATATCACAGACTACTTTTGATCCATCCATTGGTTTTAAAAGCAGTTTAGCATGGATTGCTGCAGTTCAGAAAAAGCAAGTCCAAATCATCCATTTTATGAAAGTAGTTCAATTACTGTTTTAATCCTGGCCTTACAATATTCTCGATATTTCCAATATCATCAACGGTAGTAGCATGTCCAGTGAAATTCTGGCTGAAGAACATATGAAGCATAGAAAGAACCTTGCCTCCTACCCAAATATTGACTTAACTGTAGAAAATGAAAGCCAATGCAAAGGCTTTGCAAAGGCTACTTTGATATGTCTTTTCTCAGACATAGCAGCAGAGGACATGAGGGAGAAACAAGTACAAGTCTCATGCACAGCAATTCATATGTCAAAACAAGTACATTATTCCTGAAGATTAAGTGGAGCCACTGCAAAGGTTAGATAATTGGTATAAGGTTCCAACAGGCAAGTGATCAATATGTCCACCATCAACCTCTAGGCAATGATTATCAGTGAAGATCATAAAAGGAATGTCTTTGCCATAACTGGGTTGTTAGCCAAAATGAGAATAGCCTATGTTGCATTCAAGCAGGGAGGGGTCCACCCATGAGGCAAAGTGAGGCGACCACCTTGGATGGCAGAATCCACAGAGGCAGCAAATCTGGCCTCCAAGGAATGCATTGCCCACTGTTGCTGCTGTGGTGGCTGCAATGGTGAATCTCTTTTGCTGTTTTTTTGAGCTACAATCTGGTTGCATATTGATGAATTGATGTCAACCATATTGATCAGAACCTCCCAGTTTCTCATTTTATTTTTCTGCCACTTCTTCCTCTGAGTTCTGTATCTCAGATTCTCCCCTTGTGCCCCCACCCCACCCCATCTTCCCCCTTGTACCTGACCACTGGAACTTTGACCTGGTTTTCCTTCATTACTAGCATCAACATTAAATTCAAATTTCCCATCCTCGGCTATAGTGATGGAACTCAGTCCCATCCTTTCCTTTCTCTCTCACTTTCTTAGCTTTAACCTTAATTTTTTTCTGCATACCGCTTGTACCCTATGTCTGCCGGCTCAATGTAGTAGATCCAAGTTTGGTTTAGGATGCTGTCTTCTACTTCATTCTCCGTGCAGCTGATTTGGCTTCAGTTTCTGGAGCAACAAAGGAAGCAGAGTCATGTTTTCGTTTTGAACTAGTCTTAAAACGTTATTGCTTCAACCGTGTCACTATCCTTTTGTGAGCCAACGTAAAAATGTGGCAGTAACATTTAGAGCTACAGTGGTAATAATAATAATAATAATAATAATAATAATAATAATAATAATAATTTATTATTTGTACCCCGCCCATCTGGCTGGGTTTCCCCAGCCACTCTGGGCGGCTTCCATAGAAACCAAAAATAGACTAAAATATCACAGATTAAAAACTTCCCTGAACAGGTACTTCAGGTTAAGTACTTAATTCGTTCCGGAGGTCTGTACTTAACCTGAAACTGTTCTTAACCTGAAGCACCACTTTAGCTAATGGGGTCTCCTGCTGCTGCCACGCCGCCGGAGCCCGATTTCTGTTCTCATTCTGAAGCAAAGTTCTTAACCTGAGGTAATATTTCTGGGTTAGCGGAGTCTGTAACCTGAAGCGTATGTAACCTGAAGCGTATGTAACCCGAGGTACCACTGTATTTTAAATTTATAACTAGACTGAAAAGAGCTGTTGTGGATTTCTGTGGTGACTGAATAACGCATCTTAAAAATTCATGATTTTGGACTCTGTTAATATTTATTTATTCTTTTAGTCACTAGTCAAGAGCTACAAAGCTAGCATTTCAAATATTTCTGTTAAAGTATCCACTTTCCAAAGTTTGGGGTAAACAAGTTTTTAATATTATTGTTTCCCATTCAAATTTGTTTCCTGCTCATCATTGGCAATTGTGTGGGAGGTGGCAGGGGGCCCGCTGACTCAGCCGCACAGTGGGGAGGGGCACATGAACCCCATCGCATGATCGGGTGTGGAGGTTTAAGAGCAGTACCCTCCATGCCCTGACCCTGCCCAGCATGCAAGTGCCCTCCTGTTGGCGCAAGGGCGGGGTGAGCAGAGCGTGAAGAGCATCTGCGCCTCACCCCCGATGAGCGGGCACTCTTGTACTGGGTGGGGGCTGGCAAAATGCAGAGGGTGCTCTTCCTCCTCCAGTCACCCGGCCCTTGCTCCCTGATGAGCAGCCAGGCCGCAGCCAGCAGCTCCACTCCTGAGTCAAGCCTGCCCCGGGGGTGGGGCAGAGAAAGGAGAGTCAGCGGCAGCACGGTTACCGCTTTCCTCAGCTGGGTGACACCGTGTCAGGATGCCGCCAAGGCAGCATTTTTGCACCAGCCAGGAGCAGTGGGCTCCCTCCATGCCCCACATGGCTGGAGCATACGGCGTGCTGCTGTTGCCCATGGCTTCAATGGTTTTCTAAATGTGTTACAGGTTTTTAAATGAGCAGTTAAAGTAATATTCTCAGAACTGGATTTAATAAGCTGGGACCAGTACTTCAGCAGTGGTATAGTGAAGGTGAAGCACAGGGAAGTACTGTTGTAGGACATTTTTCTGGCAGGAGCAATGATATCACCTGATGGAGCAAGTTGAGTTCAGGGTGGGATGCGAGTACCCCACTTTATTTGCATAATAATAACCCTGTGAGATATGCTAGTCTTCAGCCAAGTGAACTCACCAGAGAGCTTTGTGGCTGATTAGGGATGCGAACCAAGATTTCAGCTAACGTCCAGTATGCTCACCTGTGCACCACTGTTTGCTAGTATCCTATTCTATGACTGTCAGCTGATCCTAATAAATTTTTATTATGTATTATTAAATGTGTATACCACCCTTCAGCTGAAGATCACAGGGCTGTTCACAGTACATATATTGTGTATGCTCCTGTTTGAGATGGAGTGTCTGTATGCGGGAAAAATTATAATAAATCAAAAAATTTGAATTCTCCTTTAAAGTGTGGTTATGAAGGTTATCATGGTAAACTCCTGAACTTCAATATGTACCACTATATCACAGTTCCAGGCTCTGAAACTAGGTTTAGTGGCAGTGGCCAACATGATCACATTCTTTAATAACTGCAGCAGCATATATACATTGAGTCATCTTTATACAATAGAAGGATACCCCTTTTGGTTAGGTTATAAAATGCCAGAAATATTATGGGATGCTTTAGCACTTCAGTGTTTGCCTGATGTTGGTTAAAGGAAAACTGGGTCACATGGAATGTAACCTGCTTCTAAGTGGAGACTCCACACAGTACTATTCTAGACTTGTACCCATTGGAGTGTCTATGCTCAGGATGATTGATGTACTTTCTTACTTTGTGGATGTATTACCTCTGAAAAGTAATGCCTTTGGACTAAGAATGTCCCAGTTGCCTTGCTGACATCCTTGAATGAATTTGCCTGGAGCTGGAATAGGGATAATTGAATACTCGGTAGTGTACATTCTCTTCTCTGTCTATCCTAACTGTGTCTCTGGACTTGAAAATGTCAGGTCTTCCAAATGGGCTATCTGTTGCAGAGTACAAGTTGAAGAAACTGGACCCACCATTGGGGGGGGGGGATTCTGGTCTGTTTCCTGGGACATGGTATGAAGTCCCAAGTTGAAATGGGACAAATTGATGGACATATACAGCAATGTGAACTATGTGAAGAAAGTTGCGGTATAAATGTTCAGATAGACCTTGCTAACTAACAAACAAAACCCTAGATTCCTTTTCTTCCCCAGTTGTTTTGTTCTGTTGTCATCACTCTGCTTTAATAATCAAATCAAATTTGCACAGGAAATGCATATATCATATACAAAAACTTTTGCAACAGTTCCCAACTGCTAGTGCACAGTTAAATAGCCCACTAAAAGGAATGATCCTAAGAATGAGCATCTTAGTTTATGTACCATAGCCAAGGGGGTGTTGATAAGATACCAGGCTCCAGCAGCAGAACAAGTACAGTAATTACTCAGTACATAAAGAAGAGTTGTGAAAGAAAGAGTTCAAACAGAGGAGCAAAAACCACAGCATTCATCCTAAATATTTAATTTCAGCAGAATCTTAAAGCTTGTGTCCTGTTTGTTTAGTGATTGTATGACATAGCAGTGGAGTGGAATAGGTTGGTCTTGCCCTTCAGGTGATATACGGAAGTCATACCTATGGATGTGAATGGGCTTTCCCCCCAGTCCAGTGGGTTGAGTACTATAGACTTAGCAAAACAAACAGAAAACTATTATTTTTTCTCTGTTAAAAAACTAAAGTACTGACTCTGAATGCATTTGTCTAGCCACTGAGTCATAGAGCATGTGTAGTATTGTGTAACTTTCATTTCTTTGGAGGCTTGTTATATTAGAAAAAGTGCTCCAAAGAAAGCAACAATTATGACATAAGCACATCTGGCTCTTGCAAATTATTCTTTATTAAGCTTTCATTTAATTACATGTGCTGAAAGGTCTGCTTTTGATTACTGTAATTTTTTTTATTTGTCCATCTGAATGATAGTCATGTTGGAAATTACATACAAACCACCTGGTTTTTCCCCCACTAATAAGGCAAATTTTATACAGATTTACTTGTTAAAGAGGGAATAGGATCTTCCCTGTTTATAGTGGTAGAACTATTGCTACTGCTAATTCAAGGTGAGGTTTTAAGGTTGGTTGCTAGAGAGAAATTGAACTTACCTAAGCTTTGTTCAGAAAATACCATATAATGTTTTAGGAAGAGTTATACTCATATTCCCACCTTTACAAGTAGGAATTTATGCTTCTATTCAAATTAGCACTAAAATATATTTGACATGTAAATTGTACTTACAGGTAAATATAAAATCTGTTGACTGCCTCATATCAATGAAAAACAGCAAGGTGTTAAACAAAAGAAATATGTGCAGATTACTATAATATTGCATGATAGTTACTTGCACTCCAATTTTAAATAAATTTGATGGGGTTTTTTAGATGTGCTTTATATTCAAGACAGCTAACCACTTTCTCCATTAAGCTGCCATTTAGGCCTTAACCTAGAAGTCTTGCCTCTTGAATGACATCGTCCAGTGCCTGCCAGGAAGATGGGAGATGCTCTGTTACCACACTCCTAGAGCCTCATAATATTTCAGCTATCATTTATAAAGTGCTGAAGCAGATAATCCTAAGGAGAAGAGTTATTCTTGTTTTGCAGCAACTCTATGCCGCTCAGTTGGCCAGCATGCAGGTTTCGCCTGGAGCAAAGATGCCCTCCACCCCTCAGCCGCCAAACACAACAGGGGCACTTTCACCTACTGGGATGAAAAATGAAAAGAGAGGGACCAGCCCTATAACTCAAGTTAAGGTATTTCTTTAAGTTTCCTTTTGTGAATACTCCCACTGATACAATGCAATATAATAATTTCAAACAAGCAAATCCGGTGGTATTTCAGCTCTCCGGGGTCAGACCTTTTGACCCTGTGAACTGTGCCCACCACATATAACAATCATGCTGCTATTTACGTATTTACAAGGTATATGATGAGTCAGGAGCCCCCAGTCTTGCCAAGGGCCTTTGGTTGTGACTCTTTTCCATTTCACTGTTATTTTGAGTGTCAGGATTCACCAGCCATTCATGTGACTGGAGATACTGTTATTTCAGGATAAGTTATAACCTAGTTTTTAAATATATTATACACTGCTTTCAACTATTAAAATTTATCACTTGCCAGTTCCAGAGTTTCTTATTTTATATTTATATTGGTGTTCTCAAGTAAGCATGCATGAGACGAGAGAGTGAAAATCCAATGTGGATTCACCTTTTTCATTCCTAGGCATGAGCAGCATGAAAAATCCCTGTGATTGAGGAGGTGTATGAGCCAGGGATGTATCTGCTCTGTTAAGTCCTATGTTTGACATAACTTGGGCAGGGCATCTGGAACATGTGATGTGTAATACAATAGTGATTGCGTAAATCTTACTAGTATTGCATGAAAAGACTGGCAACCATGCCAAATGGTTTAACAAGAACTAGCCTTAACTATGTAAAATGGCAAGCAAAACCACTCCCCTTCTTATTTTACAAATTGGATCGTTTCATTTAAAGAAGCCCCAGATAAAAATAAAAATTAAAGGAGGATGGCTGGAGGGGGGGAAAGACCATGACTGCCAATTGATTGGGAGAAAAAAAAAGCCATGACTTCAGATTGATTGGACCCTTGTTGATAGCACACTGTTGCTGGTATTTGGCGTGCTTCTATTTGGTTTTGATGTATTGTCAAAAGCTCATGCATACTTAATTGTCACTTGCTTAGAGAACTAGGAAGCTGCAGTGTGATACTTGGCAGCAGCATGCAATGACTAAACTGCCTCCTTTCCAGCTTTCTGTAGGCAGCTGGAAATTATTTGTTTGTTTGCTTTAGGCCTATTTCCCACATCAGCCATCCTTCCTTAAGAAATATAGCAAAAAGATTTTTAACAAAGTGAAACAGAGATAATAATATGCTTATACAATTAAAAGTATAAAATATCATTGGCTGAAAGTGCAGTATGCCCCCTTTAACCTCAGACACTAATAACCGACCTTAATTCAGAAATGGAATTCCCCATTGTTTGTGTTGCATGTTTCACAGCATAAAAACTGCTGTTTTGAAAATAATAATAATAATAATAATAATAATAATAATAATATTTATACCCCGCCCATCTGGCTGGGCTTCCCCAGCCACTCTGGGCGGCTTCCAAAAAAAATATTAAAATACTGTAATACATCAAACATTAAAAGCTTCCCTAAACAGGGCTGCCTTCAGATGTCTTCTAAAAGTCTGGTAGTTGTTGTTCTCTTTGACATCTGGTGGGAGGGCATTCCACAGGGAGGGCGCCACTACCGAGAAGGCCCTCTCCCTGGTTCCCTGTAACTTGGCTTCTCGCAGTGAGGGAACCGCCAGAAGGCCCTCGGTGCTGGACCTCAGTGTCCGGGTAGAACGATGGGGGTGGAGACGCTCCTTCAGATATACTGGACCGAGGCCATTTAGGGCTTTAAAGGTCAGCACTTTGAATTGTGCTCAGAAACGTACTGGGAGCCAATGTAGGTCTTTCAAGACCGGTGTTATATGGTCTCAGCGGCCGCTCCCAGTCACCAGTCTAGCTGCCACATTCTGGATTAGTTGTAGTTTCCGGGTCACCTTCAAAGGTAGCCCCACGTAGAGCGCATTGCAGTAGTCCAAGCGGGAGATAACCAGAGCATGCACCACTCGGGCGAGGCAGTCCGTAGGCAGATAGGGTCTCAGCCTACATACCAGATGGAGCTGGTAAACAGCTGCCCTGGACACAGATTTGACCTGTACCTCCATGGACAGCTGTGAGTCCAAAATGACTCCCATGTTCGGATTATATGAATAGAGCCACCCCTACCATTGAGCAGAGTGAGGCAGTAGGTGCTAGACATGGTGATGGCAACCTCCTGGCTGTTCCTACCCTCCTGAGCTGGCTCTCCTGAAGCAGCAATGCTTGCTTGCTCTTGACCACTGCAGTCTGTCTGTCTTGCCTCACCTCGTTTTCTTTTTCCAATGTGTCAGAGGTGGCACTCATCCTTTGCTTTGCTGATTTGACACATGCTGTTGCCACTATAATTGCATTGCTATAGTTGTTTGAATGAGCAACAAGCAAGGCAGCAGGCAGACAGTGAGCAAACAGTGTCAAGGTGTTGTAGGCCAGAGCTGAGTGTGCCACATAACCAGCCTTGCACCCCAAAACTTCCTTCGGGTGCAGTGGAGGACATTATTCCACCCCTAGCAGATACAGCTGCCAGTCCAGTTAGCTAGCTTCTGTTGCTAGAATGGAGGTGGGATCTTATCCTTTGTTCGAAAAAGCAAAGTATGTTGGACTGCAGAAGGTCCCAGGCTGGGAATGACCCCACCTGAAACCCTGGACAGCTACAGCCAATACTGAACTAGATGGACCAATGGCCTGACTCAGTATAAGGCAGCATCCTGTGTTCCTATCACTGTAAATTTTTAACAGAAACACATGCAAATTCCACAGGACCAGATAGCAGATACCACATCTTCCAGGCTAGTGCTTCAAGGGGAGATGAGAACACTTCCACACTGTTCTTGAACACAGTTGCAGGGAGCCCACAGTCCTGGGTGGATGTGATAGTGCATCAGCAGGACAGTAGCCAGGGTCCTGGGAAATGGTGGATACCTGTTTCTCATCACATTATCAATTCCACATTCATCATGGGAAGCTGAGATTTTAATTCCACCATCACCTCCTTTAGCCATGTGGACAAGGATGAGATCCATGATGGGCTTGAGATCTTTGTATGTGTGGACTTTGAGGACTGAGTGGCTGGGGCAACCCAGCAAGGTGGGCTAGATATAAATTATTATTATTATTATTATTATTATTATTATTATTATTATTGACACAGACAACCCCCCAAAACATCAGTGATAAGGATATGTTTAATAGGTTCTTAATGTCATTGTCCTCAAAGCTTTCTCATATTACTGTCTCCCTCACTTAATCACATATGACTGACTGAGGAAAAAGCTATATTTTATGTGACTTCTACAAATAAAGAGGGGTGCCTATATAGCCATGGCCTAGAAATAACATAAACTGTAGAGTAAGTGCAGTATTATAAATAGTTACTTATTTGTTGCATTGGGCGATTTAATACATTATATATGACAAGTTGTACCATGCAGAATCTCTACTTGACAGCAAGAAGAATGGCAATGATAAGATAATGGACTGCATTATTGTATCCTTTCATATATTTCTAAGCTTTGAAGTGTTCAGTGCTGTCTGCTAAAATATAGATGATGCACCCTTATATCTAGCATATCTCAGCTTTGGGCATATTTTAAATGAGAGAGCCATGTTACCAGGCTCTTTTCATTTTAATTACAGAAAATCAGTATTCTGCTATTCCAAAAATGCTGTGCCTGGCTGATTGCTAACAAGTTCAACACAGGGTATAAACTCTCCAATGAACAGGGTGAGGTTGTATTGTAAAGGGGAGTGCTAGATCAAAAGAACAAGTTTCTTAGATTTTTCCTTTTCCAGAAGTTAGATGTTTCATAAGAGTAGATGTGCACAGGTTTTTGCTATGTGAGTTCCTCCAGCCCCATCTCCCCATTTCACTTGTACAAAAGACACCAAAAAGCGAGTGAATACCTGATAGTTATAATTATATGACTATGGATCTGCTTATATCAGAACCAAATTTATATTTCCCTTGTCTAGATTTACATGCATGCCCTAAATTAGAGACTGACACATTAGTGCTTTTTTAAAAGTGCTGTAAAACACATCCCCAAAGAATAGTCTGACCTTTGCAATATTTAACAATAATCATATACAATCGTACCTTGGAAGTTGAATGGAATCCTTTCTGGAAGTCCGTTTGACTTCCAAAACGTTTGGAAACCAAAGCACAACTTCTGATTAGCTGCAGGAAGCTCCTGCAGCCAATCGGAAGCGCCGCGGAAGCTCCGTCGGACGTTCGGCTTCCAAAAATAGTTCTCAAACCAGAACACTCACTTCTGGGTTTGCGGCGTTCGGGAGCCAAAACGTTCAAGAACTAAGCTGTTTGAAAAACAAGGCACGACTGTATCTAGTTCCACTTGAACTATGTCAAGCTGAATGATGCACAAAATAAGAATGGGATGTTTTAATGAAAACTGTAAACATATTGATAAGCCTTGCTCTGCATAGCCTGTTGAATTCTAAGATCATAATACAGTATATTTTCTTTTTCATTCATCATGTTGTGTAGCTATAGACAATACTGCAGATTGCAACAGAATTCCTTAAAACTTTCCAATCTGATCACATAATAGCTAATAACTTGATCTTGCACTCTATTGCTGTAAGACATACCACATAGATTCTGGCATTAAAATCCATTTGCCCTACAGTGGGGCAAATGCTTCAGCAGTGCTATCGTGGCAGTAATTGCTATTGCCTTTTTTTTTTTGGCCTTCGCATCGTACAGCAGTGTCATGCATGATTTTTGAAGGTTGTATCTCTGGTGGCTCAGAGTACTGCGTTCAAAAGGCCCTGGTCTGAGCTCTTGAGGCCCAGTGAAAAAAATCACAGTCAAGTACCAATAATACTAGATGCGTTCAGATGCCAAGCAAGATACAGCTATGTTGCTTAGATCCTATTTTAATTTAAATAACAGTCAAATTCCATCCAATAGTAGTAACAGGGTGCTGCTTTAGCTTCGTGAATTCTAGTGCCTGCTAATGCTGTAGGATCAGGGTGTGAGAATTTCATCATGTTAGGGTTATGCTGGAAAATAAACTGCTGTTACAACCTCTCTCCCCCCTCTCTCCAGATTTTTAAGGGGGAATGCAGAAATGTTTCACAAAGATATTGTGACCAAAAAGTCTTGTACAAAAAAACAAAAAACAAAGTCAAGGATATCTAGGGGTAAACAAATATAAATGTTTAAGGTATTAAGTATATTTTCCTGTTTAATTTTACCCATAACCCCACCATTCACACACATATATGCAGTCTGTTTTGTAGTTCCAATAACTTTTCAAATAGGCCCAGTAAAGCAACACAATTGAGCTGCTAGAATTTTTCTTAAATAATTCTTTGTAAATGCCCTGGGTTAATTTAGATCTCAGAAAACACATTAGGAAATTAGGCAGTAATGCGAGCTAATTCAAATTTTAATTTGCCAAAAAGAATGATCCAGCTCCATAGTTAATGTAAATAGAGGCATAGCACAGAGAAATTAATGAGGTTTTCCTTTCATTGAATCTTCAAGGAGTGTAGATAATTAGCTTCTTTTGTTATTATTGCAAGGAAATGCAGCATTGTCTAGGAGGTGTAAAATAGCTGTGGCTTCCAAAGTGATAATGTGTTTCATTTGTCTTTTTCTAATAATTATTTACATTAAACTCTTTTAGGATGATGCTGCACAGCCACTGAATCTTTCAGCCAGACCTAAGACAGCGGAACCTGTCAAATCCCCGACGTCACCAACACAGAACCTCTTCCCTACTAGTAAAACCAGCCCCGTGAATGCAGCCAATAAAAGTGGAATCCCCAGCCCTATTGGTGGAACTCTGGGAAGAGGATCTTCTCTAGGTACTCAGAAGGGGAGAAATGCTGGGGATTTAGCATAGGAATGGGCTGGCGGGCTTTGTATGGTCTACATGAATGCATGCTGACACTATATTAGCTTTTATGAGGTAATGCAACTCCACAAGAACTTATGCTATGATAAATTTGTTAGCGTTTCAAGTGCCCACAATACTTTTTTTTTTTTTTTTGCTTTCCCTGCCACAGGTGAACAAGATTATCCTTCTTAAAATTATCTATGTTAGCTGAGCCTGGGTATGCAGCTTTGCTTTAGAACTTAGAATGCCATGCTGGAACGGACCAATGTCTATCTAGCCCAACATGCTTTGCAGTAAACTGAAGTCAGCAGATGCTAGATCCAGGTGCTATTGGATGCCAGCAGCCATTAGCCCCCAACTATCATTGACAGTGGTCAGGGATAATGGGAGTTGTAATCAAGGAATAACTGGAATCCCACATGTTCCCCAACCCTGAGCTTTGTACTCCAGCAGCATCAACCAGTGTTTCTAGCTTCTTCCCACTCCTGATTTGGGAAAGAAACAAATTACTGTCCTTTGAGGCCATTGATTTCTAAAGCTTCACTTAAAAAAACCCCTTTTTATTGATTTAGCACATCCCTCATGTGCAAGCGCTCCTGCTTGTTTCTGAAAATCTGTTGTGGTGCAAATGTGATTGGTGGTACAGTTCACACAAGGACAGGGCACCCCAAAACCCACACAGCACAGTACCTTTCCTCATGTAGGGACAGTTCCCTCCAGTACTAGGTTTTGGTATCTCTACAGGAGTGACCTAAAAGTAGGGTTTCTATAGTGCAAAAGAAAACACATTTATGGTTTCAGCAAGACAGAAAAATTACTTTCTATAGGTATTTTATTTTTAGGTGCTTGCACTATTTTTCAAAATGATGATATAGCAAGTTTGTATTATAGAATTTATGCCATCCTATTGGGACATGGAAGAAGAGGATATAAGCATTCTGTACAGTATGCATAGAACAGCTGTTTGCATTTTGTTCTATATCATTACCTTATTTTTATCATCATCATTACACACACACACACACACACACACACACACACACACAGACATCCCTATTCTCAATTTTCCTGTATGCAGTAGCCAGCAGAGGTAGTCATAACCTGCAGAGCCTTTCTATCTCTTTAAAGAGCTCCAAAGTTTCAGAAATGATGCTTCTTTTGCCGTTTTCTCCTTCCCCACCTCCTCTCTTTTGTTGGGTCATGGCTGGCATCAGGAGTCATCATTGTTGAGACTCTAACAAGGCTCACACTTTAGAGGAAGCCAACTGTTGATCCCTGGAGCCAGCTCCTCCCCCTGCTTCTTGCTATTGCTGACTGTTCATCTGCCCTCTGCAAATGAGAAAGCAGTAGCAGGAGGAAGGAAGAGGAGTAGCAACTGCCACAGTTTCCCTCTGGACAGTGGACTGGGCTGGAACCCCCCCCCCCCCCAAAAAAAATAAATAAATCTGGAACCAACTGTAAATCAGGGGTGGGCAGACTTCTGGCTTGTGAGATTTACATTGTGTTTTTGTCTAGGTCCATCAATGAGAGCCAGGTGCTAGTCTTAGATGGTAGGGTGAATGGCTTACTATGTCCCATAAGCCAGACACAGGCCAGACATGATATATCCAAGTACAAATCTACATTCATGTTGGGGATTTGAAACACAACTGTAAAACTGTCTAGCGGACATGGCCAAAGGAAGGCAATTAATATTCATATTTCACAGAACAGGAACACTGAGACTGGTAAGTGATTAGTACAAAGCCAACCACAGCAGAGAAATATATATATATATTACTTTCAGTTTCATCTGCTGTTGTTGGGAGTCAGAAACTATTGCTCCTTTGTTGCTAACCAGGGAAAGTTCTGCTAGTAGATGTGAGTGCACAATAGGAATCAGGTTAAGAAGCAGATAAGAGTTTTTAAAGAAACAGGATACTTTTCTGGGTAATGACCTGGAACTATTAAACACTGGATAAATATGGAAACAAGTTTATGAACCTGAAAATACTCGTATCATTTCGTATGGGATTCCCCAACATTGCAGGATCATTTGGAACATGAGCAGTCATCTATGTAAGAGAGGGTTGTGATGAGACCCCTTTCAGGAGGGAGTTCCAGAGTCTGCACAACCACTGAAAAGTCCCACTCCTGGTCCCAAATAGGCGTATGGGGGGGCAGTAGGCAGGTAGGTTCATGTGAGAGAAGGTAGTCCTACAAATATCCTAGTCTTGAAACATAATGTGCTTTAAAGCCCATGGCCAGCATTTAGAAATGGACTTGGAAACAAATTGGAAACCAATGTTTGTATTTTAGAAAGGAAGTCCCTGAATATGACCCCTGCAAATAGCCTAGCCAAGTCATTCTGTGCCAGTTTTTCCAAGCACACTTCACAAGCAGCTCTCCATAGAGCACACTGCAGTAATTCAGACTTTGTCCTTGCCAAATGGGCAGTCCACAGAAACAGGCGTTGGTTGCCCCTACCATCCTCAGTGAGCCTAAGCTGGGCAAGAGCACAGTGACTTCAAGTTTCCAAACACTGAATGATTTTTGTCCTTTGGTATAAACACAGAAAACCCTACCATAAATCTATTCTTTTCTACACTCAAATTCATCTGCAACAGCAATGAGAATTTATTTAATTCCTACCCTGACTTGTTTCTCAATCAGAACTGAATCAAAATGTATTGTCTCGGTGTATTTACAGCTCTGGACTTTTATTTAAGTGCTATCTCACATACACTCACACACATGCTGTAACATGCCATTCCATGACTAGAGTGCCTTGAATCCAGAATTATACAATCACAACAGAAGACTAATTAAAATTCACATAGTATTTACCTGACACCTGGTATTTTGGTTGCTTTTCTCATGCCCTAACCCAAATGCTCCTTTATTGGGCAGAGTCCTTTTGTTAGGTGCTTTGTGTGATGGCAAGTCACTGTTATCTTGTTGGGTAAAATTGTCCCCTCCCTACTTCCTTCAATAAACGACTCTCAAATCTTTTATTTAACAACATGATAAAATCTGAAGCGGTGAGTGTAGTGGCCACAGGCAAAGTGATCTTTAGGCTAGCTCGCAAGATGGTTGTGAGGAGAAAATAAAAGAGGGGCCACTCGGTTATTTGTCCTACCCACATGAATTCATGGAGGGCTATTAAAAATAAATATAGACAGTTGTAGCATTATGCAAACATAATGTCATGATGTAAGTATATATTCATAAAATAGATATAAAAACAAAAAAATACATGTGTTCGTCTTTATAAATGCATTGTAAGAATTTATGGCAAGCCATTCTAGGTTATGAAATAGTTTCAGTAAGCCATTTAGTATTGGCTGTGCTATACTGACAGCTCTGAGAGGACTAGTTGTAGCTAAGTAGACATTCATCTGGGCAGAAAACAAATCTGGATTTATGCCCATGTCTTAATTATTGGTGCATGTATTTAATGAACAGTAGACAGGGTGATACCCAACTTTGTGGGAGTGTTCATCACCTGCAGTCCTCCACCTCTTTAAAATTTGCCCTGGAGGATCCCCAAACCCTCCAGAGCAGATTTGAGAAGCTCACACGGAGCTTCAGTAGGTGCTCTTCACACTCTTCACGGTATTCCACTGACAGATGAAAACAGTAGAATATTTTTAAGTTTGCATCACCTGGAATAACTAGGTGGTCTGCAATGATTAGTTGGGTGTGTTCAGTCTTTCATGCAAACAAAGAGGAAGCTTTTTTAATGGACTGCTTTCAAAAATATCCTTAAATAAAGATTATCTTTGTTGTTTCCAGACATCCTTTCCAGTCTTAACTCACCTGCCCTGTTTGGGGACCAGGATACAGTCATGAAAGCCATTCAGGAGGCTCGAAAGATGAGAGAACAGATCCAGCGGGAGCAGCAGCAACATCATCATGGCCTTGATGGAAAACTTCCTGCCATGAATAACATGGGTCTAAACAACTGTAGGACTGAAAAGGTACTGTATTCCTCTCCTGTCATTTCTTCTGCTCATTTTTATTTGCAATTCTATCCAGCCAGTGGTCTCTGAACCTCATGTTGCAGCTTCTGCAGTTCTAGTTTTAATCATCTTTGATACTGACAAAGTAGTTATTCACTATGTCATATAGTTCTATTTTAAAAAAGACAAAACATCCTCCTCTTACAGGAAGAAGGAAATTTAGACTCCCAAACATAAAATCATCATCGTCATCATCATCATCATCATCATCATTATAGGGCATATATACTAGCATTCGGGTTGGGGGAGTAATGTCTGATGAAATGAGTGGACATGAAATGAGTGGAGCCTTGATGGAGCAGCAAAAAGTTAATCTAGTCCAGCATCCTTCTTTCCACAGTGGCCAACTAATGCCTATGGAAATTCTATGCACTTTCTCCATGTCATGCATAATTTTTATAAGTCTCTGTTACGTCACCACTTACTTCTTATTTTTCTGTATTAAAGAGCTCCAAATGCATTAGCCTACCTAAAAGGGAAATATCTGGTCTTAAGTAGCCATAACAGAAGCAGAGGAGGGTGAGCACATGGACACGATGCTTGTTACCAATTTAGCAATCCTCAGCCAGAATCATTGCATATGAACTGGGCTATATTTTTCAAAGTCCTGTCCAAAGCTGCCTTGCATGAAATCCATAAGCTCAGCATTGTGTGCAGTGACTGGTAAGAGCTCTTCAGGATATCAGACAGGGCATATTCCCAGGCCTACCTGCAAATGCTGTAGATTGAAGCAGGGACCTTCTGCATGCAAATGAGGTGCTTTACCATTGAGCTGTGCCCATTTTCTCATGCTGAATTAGGACAAAAGGGGAGGCAACTATAAGCACAACCTTCAGTCTGACATCTGTCTTTCTGTGAATTTTAGAGTCAGAATGGTCATGGCCTTTTAATGAGTAATCTGTTTCCAGTACTGATTTTTTAAAAAGTATTCTGGGAAAGTTACATAGGAATAGTAACTAATATGGTGCTGTTGATAGGTTGTTTGGTTTGCGGCTTGTTACAAGTGCGGCTTGTTACTTTATCCTCTCTCAAAGGGTTTTTGAGAAGTTAAAGTGAGATAAGTATGTACTGCAGTCATTTGGTATGAAAAGAAAGATGGAAAAAAACCTGTCTGCAGAGCACCTGGATGACTGCAGCCTTATAAGAAATAACTTCAGATCAGCATGCCCATAGTTTGCAGCCATTGCTTTCTTGCAGTGATCTGTTCCAGTCTCATCACAACAACAGCTTATAGATTTTTGAATTTTAGTTGTATTGATGTTTCCTCTTAATCCAAACAATATCCAAACAATATTCGTCAGCAGCCAAGAGTTTGTGACACTGGCAGCTGCCTTCAAACTGTTTCCTCGAGAGGAGAGTAGGGTTCTGAGGTTCATTGCCTATAGTTGCATGCACAAAGGGAAAATAACCCTGCAAATAGAACTCTCAAAGACAAGATGCCTTTTCATTTGCATTTTATATGTTGCCTTATTACATTTCTCAGAACAACAAGGGGAAAAGGGTCTGTGTCTGTAAAAGGGATTTGCTTAGCCCCTTGCCCCTAGAGGATTAACAGTGGTTTGCAAAACAAATTCATAACGTAATAAATATTTATTTGCACAAGCTTTAGTTTAAATGATAGCATTTTAAAACTCATTTAATACAGATTATCGCTGTGAAAGAATTCTTTGTAACATGAAAGAACTGAAGGTTTGATGTGTGACGAAGGTCAACAGGATCTCTGGAAGTCCAGACTTCAGATTCCAAACTGACCCCAAATCAGAATGGGGAGCTTTTAGGGCTTGTTTATAAACCTATGTTTGTGAAAAGCACTGAAAACTGTGAGCTAATTCCACTGGCCTCTAGAATTATATAGACACCTATAGTATTACGAAAAACAGTGCTTATATTAACAGAATTTCACAGGACAAGCTGCTAAATCATGGGCAGACTGATCCACACACTACACGAATAGTGATAATCTGGCTACAAACTTTTATGTAAAATGTGCTGTATACCAGTGCATCAAAAATCAAGTAATACATCTTGGAAATAGTTGTCTTTTGCCTAGACCAGTTTTCAGTACTTCTTTTCAAAAGGAGTTTCTGAAGAAGCACATCTAAATCATTAGGTTTGCTTCTTCAAATACCAGCTAATGATAAATCTTTTTTAAAAACAAACAAACAAAAACCACCATCTGTTTGCCTGAAAGCAAAATTCAGTTGGTGGCGAAGTTCAACTGACCATTTGGAGGATTTTTTTTAGTTCAAATAAACTTGAAACTGTTGTGCAAAGGAATATTCTCCCAAGCTCAGCCACATAATTTTGAAGTCTGGCTGTAAATTGCCCTTGAATTGTCATATTTAAATCCATTTTTCTTTGCATTAATTATATTAATTTTAAAAGCATCTTATAGTTTTATGAAGATTTATACAAAAGTAAAGGTATATTTTTAAAAACGTAAAAGTTGACAATTAGGTGATATGATTTTGATTGTGTGGGGAAACTGCCACAAAATGTCACGCTGTATAGAGCCTTAAAGGCTAGAATAAGCACTCTGAGATCCCAGAAGCAAATCGAAAGCTAATGGAGCTACTATGAGATTGGAGATATATAGTTAGACTTGCAAACATTTGGATGAATGGAAGCTTCTGGGCTCTCTTAAAGGCAGCCCCATGTAGAGAACATTACCATAATCCAGAGTGTGATATATATAGATATATATATATATATATATATATATATATATATATATATATTCATTCTCCTTTCTGTCCTCTCTGGCAATGCATTCTTTGCTTTTTTCTTAGTTTTAATAGCCTTTTCTAAATGGCATGTCTTCATATTTTTGCTCTTGATGCTTTTCAATTTCTAGCTTCAGTTTGAAACACCAGAATTTCAAGCTATATTTCAGGGGCAATGCTTTAAGCAAAATATTTGTTCCAACAATAAACCCAGTAGTTTACTTTTCTGCATGCATATCCAAGAAATAACAATTACAATTCTGTAAAACACTCAAATCCTTTTGATTCTTCATCAGCTCTCTTAACAAATATTTGGGGAGTTTGAAACATCACTGGTGTAATACTGCCCCCTTTTATTAGAAATGAAAAGCATGCTGGACACTTGCAATCTGTTTGAGTCACATGGTTAATTCAAATATATGTGGCTGTATGACAGTATTTAAATTAGGCATAGGATTAATAATATTGAGCCATGAGAACCAAAGCGCATTGTTCAGCTGCAGTGCGTGAGGCTTTGTTTTAAGTTTGCTTTTATATCATGGCATGGGAGTTTCTTGCTCTTTTTTGTATGCAAACACAGTTTTGAGAGAAAAGGTTTGGCTTCTTCATATGCATTTAATTACCATGTTTGCTTGGAATATATATATAATATTTCTAAATCAGTTTCGCTCCCCCCCATATAGAACAATGGGCCACACTGCTGGTTTTGGCGGCCTGATCACGAATTAAATTTTCTTTTGAATAGCTAAATGATTACAATACCGCTCACACACGCTGAAGTGCTGTGCCGAATGTATCTGATGCAATTAGAATTTGATCATGTAGAAATGCAGAATGGAGCATCTTATGGAAAGGTGAGCCCTGTGACTTTAGCAGTGTCTTTTAAAAGAGATATTGTAGTCATGGAGACTTTCAGCAAACAGGTTTACATTTGTGGTTCCATTTAAAAATATTGTGGTGATAGCACTGCTAGAAATAGCCTAATTTCAGATGCTTTCATGAAAGTTATCCTTTATATAAATACATAATCCTGAAGAAATAAGAGCAGTCTTAAGGCCCAATGCCCTGCTTAGTGGTGTACTCTGGTGTGGGAACCTGGGTGGGTGTTGAACAAGGTGGCAAGGGGAAGGCAGAATTTGCAGTGAAGAAACAGAAGGTAGGAGAATGGTGCTTAACCCTTTCCTGCCCACCACTTTCTCCATGCAGCTTCCACCACCCCACCAGCTACTTTCCCCTAGCAGGATCTCAGCATGTTTCTTTGCTGCATGGCAGGCCTCTACAGGGACCAAATCTAGGTGGTTGGCCATGCATTAAAAATAGAGAAGTGGTCAAGGTTGAGTGTTTTGTTTCTGAAGTCGTCTGGTGACAGCTGGAGCATTTTCTGAAGTCATCTGGTGACACAGTTACATACACTCTCTCATTCACCCTCCCAGGCACTTCATTCTCTGGCCACCGCATCCAATCTCCCCATCCTCAGTCCACCATCCCTTTTAGCACACTCCATTCGTCACAACCATCACTACTGCTTTCCTTGCCTCAGTCTCGCCCACTGTATGGAGACTTAGGTCCATCGAGTTCCTGCTAGAGAAAGAGGGAAAGTGGAATCAGCTGTGGTGCCTTCCCTCCCTCTTTCCTTTGGAGAAGCAGCAGCAAAGGACAGGGGCTTTGGTGGTTGCCAGTGAGCCACTTGTGGGGCAGGGCCCTTGACAGGTACCGGACTATCCCAGCCCTGAGAAGTAGGAAGCCACAGCCAGATGGGGTCCCCCACCCTCCAAATCTTACTCAGACTCCACACCAGGCATACTTGAAATGGTATAAATATTGCTAATCTCCAGTGTGATCTTTTCTTGTAAGGAAAAGAGCTGGTTGAAGTATGTGTGAGTTTTTTGTCATGCACATTCCTTTATTCCAGGCTTGATGTAACTTTGCATACAATAATGCTGCTTTTCTGACACTAGCAGCAAGCAGCACTTGTTTTCTTCCTTGAGGCAGAATTAATCACAGGAAAACACAGCAGTTATTGTAAATACAAGGGAAGAACATGGCATAGTGATGTTAGCATCATTATTCCATTGTCATCCAGCCTGTGTCTTTAGAGGCGTCTTAGTCTTCCTTCTGAGCATTTCCAAAGATTCCTGCATATAAACAAAGTGTTGCTAAAACATATGCTTCAAACAGACAGCAAATAGTACAGAACTGGGCAAATAAACGCCTAAGCAATTCCCACTCCCTCTCTGCACCTAGGCTAAATGCAGATTGCCATTGCAGCAACAAAGAACACATGTACATTGTATAATTTTTCCTTGGGGTGGCATTAAAAGTGGTAAAGATAGTTCTGTAACTGACAACTTAACTTGATATTATAAGAAGCACAGAGGTGCTGCCACTCAGTCTCTCTTTCTTTCTCATTTCCTGTTGTGTGTGGGTCAGAGATAGATAACCAATTTTTGCTAGGCCCAGCTAGGAGGCAGGGCTGGAAGCAGAGGACTGCTGTAGGTAGTTATTTAATAAAACAATTTCTTCTTCAGCTCATTAAGCAGAGAACATTCAGGTTGCTCACTTTTGGAATGCTGAGGTTCTTCATATGAGTTCACGTCCTACCTCTTGAAGTTTTCCAACCAAATCATCGAATTTCCCAGCCTTAAAATGGAACATTACACCCAAATCCTCTCTGGAGGGTCAGGAGAATCCCCAGGACAGTGAGGTGGGGGAAGAGAGTAGAATTGGCAAACAGAAATGCTTGCACTGATGAAATAATTGGAAGGGTGTGGCAGTGAATTCTTCCCTGTTGCTTGGATTCTTTGAAGTTCTCACATAAGGGGGCTGTGGAGAATAATTTTCTCACCCACTTCCCCCCTCCTGCACCCCACCAATATGCCTTTCATGATCGTTCAGGAGCCTTTCTGAATGGGGTGGGTTATGGCTGACAGGGGAGGTGGGAACTACTCAGAATTGGTTTCAGGCAACTTTTGTGAAGAGGGGGCTGGAAAGTATGATGTGATGCAGCCCCGTTGTTTGTTGTTTCATCCCTGCAGCTGACAGCAAATGGTGTGAAGTGAGGCACAGGACAACACACAGTGCAGTGACTTAATATAGCTCATTGTATTCATAGAGACATTACGAGAAAGGAAGGAGACCAGGAGCAACAGGAGCTCTGTCTGTAACATCTGGTGAAGTTCTGAATCACAGAGATTGCTTTTGCAAACATTTTACAATATCACTCTTAGTGAAGGTAGAATATATGAATCTGCAAATCAATATTTTTAGTTATAAGCATGCATCAGCTCCTACTTCCCTCTCAGGTTTCAGACTGCACAGATTATTTGGAGCATCTGTATTGCCAGTCAGCTTAACTGCTGATGTAACTATTATTAACAATGGAATGGGACAATCAGTTAAGCATTCCTGATTTTTGAGAGAAAGAGAAATTAGTCCTAACTATTTTTTAATCAGAAGTAAGCCTGTTTGATTTAATTGAGACTTAATTTATGGGTGCGAATTTCAGAACTCAGAGGCTTAGAATATGAACCCCATTTTAAAACTGGGTTTTATTGCAAACAAGGTCCACACCTATTTCGTACCTCAGGCCTAACTTGGAGTAGGTTCTCAACTCTTTAACCAGCTCTTCTTGCCACTTCACCATCCTTCTCAAGCAAAGCTATTCTTGAAAAGTTAGGAAATGGCTGTAGGGAGAGCTCACTTGAGATAGGAGGGGCCTTTTCGACTGCATCATTAAGGCCTGGTGGGTGCATCCTTTCCTGCTGTGGTATATAGCTGATGCAATTCCACCTGCCTCTCAACCTAATTTATTGAATTGGGAGCCACAGGAGATTTAAATCCCACGCACACTGGCAGGAAATAATGCTCAATAACATGTGCAGGAGCATCCAGACCTTAAGGATGAAGCCTTCAAAGCCTTTTCTGTCTCCAGTGAGTCCTTCACGCTGCTAGTTTCTCCTTCATAAGGGTGAGTTTTTGGGGGAGGAGGACACTGAGAAAGAAGACTGGGATACACACATCTCCATACAGGAAAGCAAGAGGCATTATCAGAGTTCAAAAACACATTCTAGCTAGATAAAAGCACTTGGCAGTTTGATAGCATGGCTGGTGTGGCCTAGAGGAAGGTGTGATCTAAGAACAGTGCCTGGAGTCAGAGATGTCTGCCGGGCCATATTTGGCCCCTGGGCATGAGATTCTGTATACAGTGGTATCTCGGGTGACATACACTTCAGGTTACATACGCTTCAGGTTACACACTCCACTAACCCAGAAATAGTGCTTCAGGTTAAGAACTTTGCTTCAGGATAAGAACAGAAATCGTGCTCCGGCGGTGTGGCGGCAGCAGGAGGCCCCATTGGCTAAAGTGGTGCTTCAGGTTAAGAATAGTTTCAGGTTAAGAACAGACGTCCGGAATGAATAAAGTACTTAACCTGAGGTACACTGTATTATGTAGTTTTATTGCCAAAGTGAAGCTTGTTAGTACCTGTAAACTGCAAATATTTGAAACTGCCTGGGAAGTTGCTGAAAACACTTTGGAGTATCTAGGGCAGTGATGGCCAAACTTGGCCCTCCAGATGTTTTGGCCTACAACTCCCATCATCCCTAGCTAACAGGACCAGTGGCCATGGATGATGGTAATTGTAATCCCAAAACAGCTGGAGGGCCAAGTTTGGCCATCACTAATCTAGGGTATGGGTGTTAGAAATTACTATTAAAATAACAGCTGCAGAAGTCAGTAATTACCCATGCCTTGTCAGGATGGTATTAAATGGAAAATTATCCTCTAAAGTAATACATTTCCAGATCCTAATGCATGATAGTGATATAAAGTTTGTCCAATATAAGGTTTGTCCCACATAATTCCTCATCAGCCTATTAAATCCTAGTATCCTGACATTGGCAGTAGCCCAGATGCAACCAAGTGAAACAGTCCTATAATAAGTGCTGATAATGAAAGGAAAGGAGCAGGTCAGGAAGGATGGGAGGTCATTATGTCCATAAGGTGAACAGCTTATACTATGAAATAATGTTTCATCAAACTTTTGCTGCTTCTAAATTTATTTACCAATATAAAATCTTTGAAAGTGCTTACTTATAGTTTAGGCTTCAGATTGGCAGCCTCTGTTTAGCTTACAATGCAGCATGTCAAAAACTCCCCTTTTCTCTATAACTTGCTAAGGGGCTATTTCAGTTGGCTCAAACCTTTCACTCTCAAGACCAGTAGAACTAGATTAATTTAAGCAGAATTAATGTGTTACCCTTTTGTGAGAATTAGTCTGCGTGAAGTTTTGACTGAACTATATAAAATGATACACTTCTCTTATTTGAAACAAAGGGTTAATCCCAAAGTGTTTGGCTACCGCTATGGATCATGCTTTTGTGCATAAATAAAACTATGGGAACCACATGAAAGCAGTGGTTGGGTTACCACACAACTGGATATGCTTAGGACTGAATGCTTCATAAGTCTAACTACTGGGGAGCTGCAAACTTTATAAATAACTTTGCAATTGGTTAAAACCATATTAAAACCAGATGAACAAAGACACAACGTCTTCTATTTAAAGCGGGGGGGGGGGGGGCGCAGTTCAGTGAGTGCAATAATCTTGATGAAAGTAATCTAACTGGAATAGGTCTATAATTTAGAGGTGATGGCAAGTGTGGCAGTAGTTCAGAATTTGTGACTATATGCTCAGAGGTGTGGAGGACTTAAATCAAAAATCAAACAGAGAAGCAGATGAGGTTTTCCACCCCCAAACAATGTAGCTTAGGGGGGGGGAAATACCGTTATTGTCAATCCCCCCCCCCGCTCTTCCTTCCACCTGCAGCTTCAGTCTTCATTAAGTAAAGTGCTTTCCAAATTCTTTGGTTTAAAATAATTAACATTTGTTCTGTTCTGAACCTTGCACAGTACTTTTGCTAAATATGGGGTTGAATCCAGAGAGCCATTAACAATGTGGGAGGCTGTGGGGGAAGGAGGATACATGTATTTATGGGAATGCTGTTACTCTCTATGAACATCTGAAGAAAGAATGCCCAGTTCTCTTTAAAAAACCCAAGACAGTGCAAGGAGGACAGTGACAGGTGGGGAGGCTGAAGCAGCCACACTGGTTGCACAGCCCTAAAGCCACTGCTAGACTCCTTTTCCCTGTTTTGGGTGAATTGAGAAGAATATACACCTGGCCCAACTGGGTGAATATCTACATCCTTTGTTCAACTGATATAGCATTTGGATTTTGAGGGCCACACATGAATCCACTTAATTATTGGAGTCATGTATCACAAGCCAAACTTTGCTGCAGCTCTGCTGGCACAAGGGACTTCCATGTGCAACAGAACTTCTCAGACTCTTCTTCCCTCCAACCCCCTAGGTGTCTACAAAATTAGCTCCATGGGATTTAGGGACCATACAAATTTGGGAGGGGAAGGAAACAGAAGCCCTTTTGCACCAATGGACACTGCATTGGATACAAACCATCATTTTGTGTTTATCTTTCCCATTTTTGTGAAAAATGAGCCCACCTCTTCTAATCCTGATACTTATATACAGTCATACCTCAGGTTACAGCCGTTTCAGGTTGCGTTTTTTTGAGTTACGGACCGCCGAAACCTGGAAGTACTGGAACGGATTACTTTTGGGTTTTGGCGGTCGCGCATGCGCAGAAGCGCTAAATCACGCTTTGCGCATGCACAGAAGCGCCGAATCGCAACCGGCGCATGCGCGGACGCGGGTTGCGAACATGCCTTCCGCATGGATCACGTTTGCAACCCGAGCGTCCGCTGTATAAATAATCCTGCACATTTATATAGACCAATATTAATCACCACATTTATCAATTTATCAGTACAGTAGTACCTCGAGTTACAAACGCTTCAGGTTACAAACTCCGCTAACCTGAGTTTCCTCGAGTTGAGAACTTTGCCCTAGGATGAGAACGGAAATCGTGTGCCAGCGGCGCAGCGGCAGTAAGAGGCCCCATTAGCGAGAGCACGCTTCTACTTAAGAACAGTTTCAGGTTAAGAATGGACCTCCGGAACGAATTAAGATCGTAACTAGAGGTACCACTGTAGCTGCATGGAGGGTGCAGCTGATGATTTTGTGTTGAGGCCTATTACATTGCTTGCAAAAACAAAAACAAATCAATTAATAGACAACAATTTCCACGGCACTTACCTTGGTCTGATAAGAATCCTCACGTGTCCATTTTAAATGACTCTTGCTGTGCCTAGAATATTGTCAGAGATTCCAAGCATAGAGTGATTTAATTTGCTAATAGCCACTGCCACAAAGTAATGGAAAGTCTTTGGACAATGCACAAGTTGACCTTGCAGAGAAAAATGGAGGTATTTGTAAGTTTTTCCAGAGCACTGTTATTTGTGCACTAGTTTGGAAAGCAAATCTATATGCCTGAACCAAGCACAACTATGTTGTCATGGCTACCTTAAGCCACTTGCTTAAAAGTCTGGAGTTTTGTCCTCCATTGTTTTGGGATTTAATGCCCACAGAATTCTGCTATGAGTGTAGAAATGACAAGCACTTTTTCTAAAAAAATATCTAAATAGGTTTTGAAAACATTCCCCTTCTGTTCATTTATTATATCTGTACTTGAACAGAGGAACATACATACACCCATAAAACATTTTATTTGTATGCTGTCAAGGTGGCTCACAACATGAAAAAATGTACATAATTACAAATATAACAAAAGTAGTCGTAAACAATAAATAAAACACACAAAAAGTACACAACCAAACTGAAAAAATTTCACATAAATCATAGCAACTAAAAATGTAGATACAAAATATGAATATCAGTAACAGCCACAACTGTCCCCCCATCAGCCCCCTTAAACAATTCCCTAACCAAAAAGTCTGTTCAGCAGCCTTGGCTTTTGTAGCTGGAGTCAGTAAGGGCCCTGCCTTCGCAGGCCAGTTGGGAAGGTCTTCCAG
Source organism: Podarcis pityusensis (assembly GCF_964106645.2). Taxonomy (NCBI): domain Eukaryota; kingdom Metazoa; phylum Chordata; class Lepidosauria; order Squamata; family Lacertidae; genus Podarcis; species Podarcis pityusensis. The sequence continues at coordinate 71,863,579 of NC_138028.1, read as the reverse complement.
GACTCAGACAATATGGTCTAGGGAAGGAACAAGCGGGAAACAAGACACTGGTGTTATTGTTTCTTGAGTGGGCTTAATATGGAATAGCTTAACTTTAATGTATTGTGCATGTAAAGACAACATCCTGGAATTGTCTGCACACTTTGCAACTGGAATACTGTCCGCAGAGTGTGTAACGGTCCCAAAGGCATTTACTCTGTGGCTTCTGTAAATGACCCACATTAACAAGGAGTCTCAAAATTGGCTCTTGAAATAAATGTTGGTAACTACTAAGTTAGACTCTTGAAATAAAAGGTATTACATCACTGTCCAACTATGTATGCCATTTTCCACTTCAGCGTCTGCATACATAGCAAGGGGGGGGGGGGCGACATGTTGAAATAATTTGAGGAATGGTTATAGTCTGATCAGTCTTGGTAATCCAAAAGGGAGGGGGCCTGGTGTATTATTACATTTCATATATTGTTTTTCAAGCGATGAATGCAATCAGTCATCTTCTTTCATATGGTTTAAAAACACACACACAAACCCTTGCCTTGCTGGCAAATAAACTGTTATTTAAGTACACAATCCACTGCTGTACTGAAACAGTTTTGCCAAACTTGTCCAAGTATTCTCACATGCTTAAAGATGGTATAAATATCATTTATAGCAAGCCGTTTACTTTAGACTATATGGAATGGTTTCCTGCTCCCCTGATCTAAGTGTCCCAGTTTACATTATGGCCTTTATGGCTTCTGTTTGATGGAGTGATCAGTAAAAATTTAATGACACTATAAAATAATAAAAATGTCATTAATTTACCACGGATCTTGGATGCAGTGGTTGTAAAGTTACATTAATAAACAGAATACTTTTTACAACAAAAAGCATTGTTACATGGGAAAGAATAAATAACACACATAAATTTGGGAGCAATTTTACTGTTAGCGCACACATTATTATGGAATAGCCAATAAGTGTATAAAACATAGTATATAAAATTTTATGAAAATATATTGTGCACATCAAAAATTCAGCTTTTACCTAAGTGCAGAGAAAAGCCATTATTATGTGCTTACTGTTATCATTACTTTTCTTCCCCGAGATCACAATTTTATATTTATTCTACTTAGCTGAAGTTTCCAGCAGCCTTCTCTTTCTCTCCCTCTCCCCCCCCCCCCCGCCACCCACTCTGATTTTTCCAGTGGATGAGCAGGCTTCTTCCCCTACTTCCTTCAGTTGACTACACTAGTCCATTTCCCTTTTACACCCAGGAGGAAAGCATTGATCATTCCCACCACAGAAGTGTGGAGGAAGTTATTAATTTAATGCAAAGTTAAAAATAATGCTTGAGTAGGAGACTGGTTTGGTGACTCTGGAAATAAGGGGATAATAATCTCACAGTCCATCTGTCATCACTGGGGTTGCTCCATCATTGACTGTGATAACATGTGAATATGACGGATGGCTCAGATTGTAGCTTGGAACATTTAACATTCATCAGTGCTCACTAAAGGGGGCTTTATCATTTAAATATCTTTATTTAATATGCAACATCTACCTCATAGATCATCATTTCAAAGCACTTAACCAACGGTCCTGCGACACAGCGAAGCAGGCTTTAATTTTTTTTCAATAACTTTTATGCTGCCTGCATGTTTGTGCCTGACAATGCATAAATAAGTGCCTAATCGTGTCACTGAATGGAAAATGAAGGTTTGGTTGTTAGTAAAACGAATCCCGCCCCAGTGTGTTGTCATCCCAAAACCATGAAAGTAGCAGTGAGTAGGTTTTTCTATATCTCCAAGTAGCCAAGAGTCCATTTTGTACTTAGACATAGACTGTGTTCTTTAAAAGCATTAGCCCTCTTGGTTTTCCAGTAATCATGATCTGAGTTGGAATTCTGTTCTGTGTTCATTATGCCCCATGGCGTAATGTACTTACTTTACTCAAGATATATGCTCAGGGCCTTATGCCTACGAGAAGCAGTTTAGTTTGAAATAAACAAAAAATGAGCTCAGGGTTTCCTGAGGATAAATAAGCTATCTCTATGATGTGTAAGACAGGTGTGTGGTTTTTTAAGTAAGTAATTTTTTAGTGTGTGTGTAAATTTTCACAAGTATATGCTATTTTCAGACATGAATATGTATTCATATGGACATGCATGCTTATAAATAGGAATTTAAATAGAATTTGGGTAGGTGCATGAGAACAGCGTACACAACTGAACGTATTTTAAATATACAGAGCAGTTCCTATTAATGAATTTGCAATTTGTACTCCTTTATAATTTGCTTAGTTTAGTTCAATTACAGATGTATTTATTTACCTGACTGTGATCCCTATGTATGTTTACTTGGAAATAACTCCCTATGTTCAACTGGGCTTTCTGTCAGGTACCAGTATATATACATAGGAGTCCAGTCTAAATTGTTCTTACCTTCAGAAATACACTTAGGTTTGTATTTACCAATTATGTTGTAATAGATTTTTTTTTTATTTACAGCTTTCCTGAAAATTAGTTACTATTGCTATGAGGTATACTTTTAAGTGGAAAAATGAAACCATACATACAGAATTGTAGCAGTCAATATATTTCAAAAGAATGAGACATTGAAGGTTATTACAGAATCACAGATTCACCTCAATTCTTTTAGGTATTATTACCATGTACGCTTCTCTTCCTCCCAGTTCCTGAGCCTTATCATGTAATTTTCCCTTTTCTCTTTCAGTGTCAAAATATTGATATTCTTTCAGAAACTTTCTTTTTAACACAGAATATTTTCTGGAGAAAATCAAAGGGAATGAATGACTAGAAGGATACTTCAAATGTGCATATTGATACATAGAAGGTTCTGTTGATTTTTTTTTTTAAGTGGAGTGCTATTTTCCCTCCCCCCCCCCACAGCACACACTTAGGTTTTTGCCATGAAAATTGCAGGTGTCACATTAACACTCCTTATAGAAATATTTTAAATGCAAATATTAGAAAAAAGAAAGAAAAGAAACACAGTGTACAAAATGCCAATTACTTCCCAACTGCAGGAACTTAAAGAAGGGTCTAATCCAACTCTTCTATTTTAAATGTGGGTCCCCCGGGGACAGGGGGTAGAATCATTCCTTTGCACCAGCAAAGCAAGATCCGTTCTGATAGTGAGGTATTACTATTGGACCTTATAGCATTCTTCAACTGAATGTTGTGCCTGCCTACCTGTAACCAATAGTTACGTTTCTTCTCAGTGCTCTTTGTTTCAGTATTTTTGCATATCACAACAGCATTATCTCAATACACCTTATAAAAAGGTAAAGGTACCCCTGCCCGTACGGGCCAGTCTTGCCAGACTCTAGGGTTGTGCGCTCATCTCACTCTATAGGCCGGGAGCCAGCACTGTCCGCAGACACTTCCGGGTCACGTGGCCAGCGTGACAAGCTGCATCTGGCGAGCCAGCGCAGCACACGGAATGCCGTTTACCTTCCCGCTGGTAAGCGGTCCCTATTTATCTACTTGCACCCGAAGGTGCTTTCAAACTGCTAGGTTGGCAGGCGCTGGGACCGAACGATGGGAGCGCACCCCGCCACAGGGATTCGAACCGCCGACCATGCGATCGGCAAGTCCTAGGCGCTGAGGTTTTACCCACAGCGCCACCCGCGTCCCGTTCAATACACCTTATAGTAGGAAATTAATAATGACAATATAGTTTTTCAGCAAATGGGAGACTTCAAGAAACATTGAAAATGGTTGAATATTAAGGTTATGCAAGCAGAGTGATGCAGTAAACACCTGTACTTCAATTTAGTGTAATGTTGGTTCCCACCCCCTGCCCCGTCTGTTATTATTTAAACATTTTAATATTACTGCAAGTCACCCCAATGTCTGCCCAGCGGTGCAAGATTCTTGGTAAACCAGGGTTTGTGTTTCCGTTGGAAAATTAAGGCACAGAAGAGAGGCTGTAGTGTCTTAGGAAAGATGGTTTATTTATACATATTCACAACCTGCATCTAGATAGAGTTCCCAACACTAGCATCACAAGAGAGTCCTTTGTTGCTCTCCAAAGCAGCCAGCACAAATCTACAAGTAGATGAATCAGCCATGCTGTCTGTTCCTGTGGCAATGGCTGCTTCTTCAGCCCCGTATGGCATTCTACCCACTTCCTGCTTCTTCTTCCCGGAAACTCCTTGCGAGATACCCCCCCCCCCTTAACATCATTGCCCACTGCCACCCTGGCAACCTCCGTTTGCCCAGACTCGAAAACCTTGCTTTGATGTATTGATAACTAGATATCAGCACCTTAACAACTTCCCCCCACATGATGACCTGGCCTGGAAAAGCAGCTTAGTCTGCATTTTTACACAGTGCCTGGCATCTTTCCTTAATACTCCAAATATTAGCTAAACAATATTTTAAGAATCTAAACATCTTCTTGGTTACAGAGAACTAATTAGTAAGCAATTGTTTTCTGAAAACGATCTGACTAGAACAGCAAATCCCTCCTGGGATAGCTCAGTCGGTAGAGCATGAGATTCTTAATCTCAGGGTAGTGGGTTTAAGCCTCGCACTAGGCAAAAAGAGGGGGTTTCAGGGGGTTAGACTAGATGACCCTCAAGTCCCATTTCAGTGCTACAGTTCTATTATTCTAACCAACGCAGAGAGATTTGAGCAAACGAGTGAGAGCCACTTTGCTTGTTAAGACCAATACCAGGTTCCTTAGTAATTCTTCAGGGAATAAACTTGGTACTGTTTTCCTTCTAATGTGTAATATGCTCAGTACAGAACTAGGTCATTGAACAATAGAGTGAACAGCAATCAGCAATCTTCTTCTGCATAATGCATCAAGTATAACGTACAGAAAACTGTTCACAAAACTGAAAGCTGGCATTTCATGTCTGTAAATTCAAGATGACATGACATTTAATAGTTTCATAGTAATGAACAACAGTGTTTTGTTCATTCTCAACACAATGCCAAGTTCAGTCTTAAGAAGTATCAACAAGACAAGAGAGAGAACACATTGGTTTTTTTCCACGAGAACAATACATTAATGATAACTATTTAGCACGTTGCTGCAGACAGAGTACCACTGAGGCTACCACTGTCAGAAGATATGTGCTGCCATATTGTTTCAAGGCTCTTGTCCTCTCATATTTTGAGGACATAAATGGTCTCTTGATCTAGTTTTACAGCAGAAGTTTACAGCACACAGAAATGTTGTTTATTCTGGGAACAAACACAGCCCTTTCTTTTTCTTGCTCTCTCTTTTAAAATTCCCATTGAGTTTCAGTTCAAATTTCTAGACAAAATAATAGTACCATTTCTGTCATCTAGTATTCCTTCTTTGAAATACTTGTCTTTGAAAGCCTCTTGCATAAAATTCAGACTTGTGTTTTCTCAAGGGTTCCAATGCAAACGCATATCTCTATGAGAGGAGTGGTGGTTGTGCTGGTGGTGATTTTTCCATTAAATTAGCGAGTTTTAGTAGAAAGTGCTTTTTAAGTTTTGAATGTTAGCATTTTTTTCAAATGCCAACATCTTTCTCCCAAGGTCATTTAAGAAATATAGGAACTGTGCATTGTTATTGGGCATTACCCACTGTGGGAACAGGATGGTGGACTAGATGGACCATTGACCTCATCCAGCAGGATCTCCTTCTTGTGTTCTTAGTAATTTCTAGAGCTTCTGCTGCAATCCTTCATTTCTACACCACAGTAATGCTACCTGCCCTACTTTATACTTAGCTGTAATGGGTTGTTTAAAGCTATTGCCTAGCAATAATCAATTTAATTTTCCACACAATTATTTGTTTCATTGTGTAGTAAAATACATAGTGGTTGTGGGTTTTCTGTTATTAAGAGATTTAGTGAGTCAAAGGTGTTAATAAGCTAACTTCCAAAAGCCAGTTTGTACATTACCAAAGTGGTGGGGCTGCTACGTCCACATATCTTCGCCCTTCTTTTCCCATGCTGCTGTGGGAAATAATCATCTTGTAGACACCTTCAACATGGGCTCCTCATTACTTTAAATTCAGCAGCACAGGAAGCAAGCACCACAGAAGAGTCAACCATGGTGCTAAGATAACTTAGGAACTGGCTTGAATATTAATTCATCATACATTTAATCAGTACTGGAGGGGTGTTGCATATTTGAAAACTAGATTTTGGACACCAAATTCAAAACTGATACCTGCAGTGAAACAATATCTGTGTTCTTTCTAAAAAAAAACCAAAAAAACCATAGCCTGTATCTGTTACTAGTACTAGCTCATGCTTAGGTACCAATTGTGGGATTGGGCAATGTAAGGAACAAAGATTTACCTACCAATATGACTTGCAACCGCTGTTAGATGGACAAGAAAATGTGGAAGTGGAAATCAAGAAAGGACTGACATATTAGTACGGAGGGCAGGGGAAGTGCAGGTGGTAGCCAGAGGGGCAGGGAAGTATAATAGAAAATGAATACACTCAAGATATTCGGACATGAACAGACTGGAAATCTTAATGTTCCTTTCTCTTCGGCAGGAAAGAACACGCTATGAGAATTTAGGGCCACAGCTATCAGGGAAGCCCAGTGAAGATGGAAAACTAGGCCCAGGAGTCATTGATCTTACAAGGCCAGAAGATGCAGAGGGTGAGTTTCTGTAACAAATCTATTGAGCCACTGAGCATTGCTTTCCTTGAGCTCCTTAAAGTTGGATGTCTTAATGAGCATTGTGCAGCTAAATCCCCATGCACAGCTTTGAGGCATTTTGCATGGATTCTAGTGACCTGTGCAAGCATAAGTGCTAGTTGTAAAATGGTTCCATACAATATGCATTCTCTGCTCTCATTATTTACACTCTGGTTCAACTCTTCTCAGAAAGCTGTCTTGAGTGAGTTTGTATGTCACCTCAGATGGGTGGCATGTGCATTTAAGTGCTCACACAAATAGTGTAATGTTTATATGGTGGCCCACATATCATATATCAGATTCCTTGAGTAGGGACTTCTGGTTTTGGAGCAACCTGCACTCATGGAAGCTGACTGGCCATATTATTAATGCTTTGCTGGATATATTGGGTAAACCTCATATGAGCAGTGAAATGTGCATATGGGTTGGCTTAGGTAATGCAGAAATTGTCATCTGTCACCTTCAGACATATGATTAATCCCAGCATTACCATCCTATGCTGCTCCAGATCCAAACAGCTGTAGAAAAGTGGAGGCAGTGATGCTTAATTCAGTCAGAGACTACAGATGATCACTTCCTCACATATTCATAGGCAATATTCAGTAATCAGCAAGTATGGCCCCTGGTCATCTTAAGAGACCCTGCAGAACTTTTAAGCATATGTTATCATTACGATAATGAAGAAAAGAGCAAGGAAGTGGATTATCCAATTAATTGATCAATTGCTGAATTAATTACAGTGAAATTTTAATTGGAGATGCCCAGTATGAAAGGATGTGGAGTGCTGGTAGTTGTGCCAATTAGTTCAAGGAACATGCTATCTTTGCGAAAACATACTTGCACTGAGATCTGAAGGGTTGTAGTTATGATTCTGTTCAAGCCTATGGAAGAATTCCCATTGATTTCAATGGTCAAGGACTGCACACTGTAATGTTTATTTTAATTAGTTACTTGGATTGATCAGTTAAAAACAATGCCATTAATCAACTAAAAGCCTTTAATAGGTTGACAGCTCTGTTGGAAATTACGTTGCTAATTGGTCATATTTCAGGTTACCTTTTTCTCCTTGTATGCATATTATTTCCAATTTTAATTGTTTAAACTTTTTATTTCATTTGATTTTTAAATACAAAATAAAACTGTAACAAAAGAAAAGAAATTAATCAAACAAACAGCATAGCAATATAGTCCCACCTCACATATTCCTTTTGGGATAGAATAATAACTTTATAATCTTTAGATAGGCTTGTACATTATTTGCATAATATGAAATGAAGAGAATAAAACATATTTGTACTTGCTTTTCTGGCAGGAAGTTACCTCAGGGCTTCCCTAAATTAACTCATTTCCCTCTCACATCCTTTCACTTTCTACATTTGCATAACACATTATGTTATTTTGATGATTGTAGTGACAGGACAGCCTTTCAAATAGTTCCACTTAGTTCAGCCAGCTTCTTCAGGAAGAAGTGTTCAAAATAGCCTACCTCAATCTGGTGTCCTCCAAATATTGTTGGGCTCCTACTCCCATCAGCCCTAACCATCATGGCCAATGGTCGGAAATGATGGAAGCTATAGTCCAAAGCATCTGGAAGGCACCAAATTGGAGAAGACTGGTTTAAAACAAATCCTTGTGATCTTAGAAATCATATACTGCGGTGGGTCCTGAAGGAATGCTCTTAGGACAGAGCTCTATGGATCATAAAAAATCTAATAGCTCAAGGTTGTATTTTTGTTTCATTTTCAGCATGCCAGCAGTGCTTTGGCCATTGACCGGAATTTGGCTTTTAAGTATTTCTTTTATAGAGAAAAATTACATGATTATAAGTAATGTAAAACCATTTATTTGGCTCTAATGTGACTCTAAGTCTGGATGGCTTCATACACATTTGCAGCAGATTTAAAAGTGTAGTCATTGGTCAATATATGCCATGTCCATTAAAGCAAATTAAACTTAAATGTTCTTATACATATGGTTTAGAGGTGACCTAACATGAGAAAATGTTGTTTGGAGCTCTTATAATTATTATCCTGTAGTCTTTTGCCTAAAAGGCTGTAAAAGAAGCTCCAAAAATTAGTATTATTAACATCTACTGGGGTAAAATTACGTTATGTTCTATTAAGAATTTTTTTACAGCTACATTCAAACTTGATATGTGTATCATATCCTGCAACTGTCCTTCCTAATACAAACTGTGTAAAAGGCAAGTGGAAATAGCAATTGAGCTTTAATTTTTAAAATGTGGAAATTTTCTTAAAGATCTGAACTAGTCTGAATTTTCAGGACTAGTTAGTTGGCTGCCTTTAAGTGTGTGTGTGTGTGAGAGAGAGAGAGAGAGAGAGAGAGAGAGAGAGAGAGAGAGAGAGAGAGAGAGAATTTGCACATAACACCTAATTTTGCCCATTTTTCTATCTATATAATGATTCTACCTGCAAAATTTTTGTATAGTGGTACAGTGAGCTGGGAAAGGGGGAGATTTGGATTGGATACAACCCGTTATCTATGTGTCTATGCTCTGCTTCTGGCTCCTCCCCAAACTGCTATTGGGTGGGGGAGAGACTTATGGGTGCAATTTTATGATAATTGGGACTAGATAATTTTTGGGATTCATGGGGGAAATCTGCTTCTTAAGAAAGAATGAATCATGGAACTATCAGGTACAGTGGTACCTCGGGTTACATACGCTTCAGGTTACATACGCTTCAGATTACAGACTCCGCTAAGCCAGAAATAGTGCTTCAGGTTAAGAACTTTGCTTCAGGATAAGAACAGAAACCGTGCTCCGGCAGCAGCAGGAGGCCCCATTAGCTAAAGTGGTAATTCAGGTTAAGAACAGTTTCAAGTTAAGTACGGACCTCCAGAACGAATTAAGTACTTAACCTGAGGTACCACTGTAATGTCTAATTTGGTCCTTACCTGGAAGAACTTCCTTGCAAATGCAAATGGTGAGATTCCCCCCTTCAAACATTCAGCATCAGCAGGTTATTTCTCAAAGTCTAACCATACATAAAAACTGTGCTTTCATTGTGGAACAAATGAGATGGGAGTGGGGATTAGACTAAAAGCTAATGTCACATAGGCACTGCCTTCACTCTGCAGGTGAAGTCCTATTACTTCAGGTGTAGATTCAGAATGTAAGAAAAAAGGTTGCTTTAAACAGCAGATACCTTTAAAATATGCAATTCATATGTCCAGAACAACCCTACTGTAGACATGCTCACTTTGTTATCTATAATGTATAATTTTATTAATACTTTAGGTAAAATTTAAAAAGGGGATTGTCAATTTAACAAATGTACTGTGCCTTTATAAGCCAATTCCCGATTAACTGTTCTAGTTATTAAATTTAACTTAATTTATATATTGGGAAAAAACCATCAACTTTTTGTGGAACCCGAAGGAAAGGCAGCAGTTTCCTGTAGATGTGAGTAAATTTATAATATTCAAAAAAAGGAAAGGAAAGATACTACCCCCGCTCAGTTATTACAAAAAGCTCTCTAACATCTGCGTGTTTACATCATATTTAGTAATATATTTCCTATTGCAGAAATACATGAAAGCCAAAATCGCTTAAAGTAATTTTGAGGCTCATCAGTATTGGTAGAAGGTCTAGTTTTAAAAATGTGTTGGCATTGATTTGAGCTGAGCACTGTCAAGTTCATTTTGCTATTTTTAGAAGGACAGCCATAATTTACTTTCAGGGTAAAACTAATACCTGTTAGTTTCTTCTTCAGTTTGCATCCAAAACATATCTTTTTATGTTTTCTTTTCATGAAAAGTAGGCCATGGAGGAAGCAACAGTTGGCATACTTTGAAGGATATGCAGGGCTGGCCCACCCATGAGGCGACATAGGGCACATGCACCACAGCCGCTACCTCCACACTCAGCTTCCTCCTATGCCCCCTACGCATGCCTGCCTCCGACACCTCCAAGTGCACCGGCTGAAAGGTGGCTGAGCATGGAGGAGACAGCCATGGCAGTGCAAGTGCAGAGGAGGCAGCAGCCGCAAACAACCACTAGAAAGAAAGGCCATTGTGAAGCTGAATATATATATATAAATAAATGGAGCGAGAGAGAGAGAATAATAAGCACAACTTGGCCATTTGTTAAACATTTTAAGGTAAAAATTCATATTCTTGAAACTGTGAAGTAAGATCAAGTACGGTTTATGACCTGAGGAGGCCCAAGGTTTCCTACTGAAGTGCTAAAGTTTTCAACCTATGGAAGGTGACCAGGACCATGTGTGATGGCTCCACCCTCATTCTTTCTTCATTGCCTGGGAAGTTCTCAAGAGGTTCCTAAGTTAAAAGCCTCCCTGCAACCAAGACGCCTTACTTATCAGAATTCCTGACTGTGTGGAGACTTCTTAGCATGCTGAATGAAATGCACTTGGGAACTTCAAAACCTCCCACTCAATGCAAAAATGTTTGTGGGTGGAGCAGGCAGAGCCTGCACACAGGGATGTTGGGGGGGTTGTGCACAGCCTCACATCCCCTGTTAATGTTCACATTCCCTGTTCAGGCATAACACCTAACATCAAGGTGGGGGAAATTAATTGTTCTTGAGCATTCTTTTGTCCCCCTCCCAATGATATCAGAACAGATGGTGGTGGTCTTTTTAAGGTTTAGAAGGTCTAAAAACTATAGATTATCTCCTACCAAAAAAATGACTTTTAAATTCACATCTATATTGTCAGGTAGACTTGTAAAAATGCTGTGGGCTTGTAGCTTTTCTGGACTACTTGCAAGGCTATGCTTTTGAGTCATAGCTACCAGCTGCTGACTCCCCATCACTTCAGGATGACTCCCTTGGGGATTTCAGAAGCACTTGACAGGAAAAAGTTGCATGCATTATAACAAGTGTCAAACTTTTCAAACGGGGAACAGATAAGCCTCTTTTCAGATGGTAACTGTATATACCCAGATGCCCACAATGCTTATCACTGGCTCCTAATATGTTAGACATAAGTAAGGAAAGAAGAAGTTACTAGCTCTTCTTGTTCAGCTTCCATGCAACAGTTGAACTGGCTCTCGGAACAAGGAGTGCCACATAACTCAAGTGGTAGCAAAATTCCACTTGCAAAAACAATTCCCCTTGAAAGACAAAGAAAAAAGGTCAGTTTTTTACCTGTCAGGGGAAGGAGAGAAAGAAAAAGCGTGAAACAGACACTGTGTCCTGTGCAAGCCGATCAATCATGGCAGCCTGCCAACAGAATCCAAAACTGTGAGGTAACTTGTTTAACACCCTACTACGCTGAGGTGTAAACAGCGGGAAGTACATGCATGACAAAGCATCGTCTGCTTTTGTGACAGTTTTTCATAAAATACAGGGAGGGAAATGACTCCTGTAGCCAGTATCTGTCGCATATAAATATTTGGGAGAGTTGCTATGACAGTTGAGAGTGGAAAGGGGGTATACCACGAAACAGAAAAAGCCAACTGAAGACAAGGAAATGTTTCCAGAAGGAATGCTGAAAAACCAGGCCCTGTCTGCTTTGTTCTCCATGCACTCTTTACCTGACTTTTGATAACTGAACAGCTAAACATTTGTTAAAGAAGAAACCACATTTAGGCCTCACATATGTAAACAACTCAAAACTGCTTCTTCCTCCTTAACACCACACTTAAAATATGCTACACTTTGGAAAGCATAGCAGTTGCATTCCTTACACTAGCCGGGATACTGACGTTGGTATTCAAAAACACATGCCACCATGTGATGAAGTTCCCATTTTCAGATATAATCTTAAAGGAGTACAGTGCAGGATAAGCAGAACTTTTCAGTATCAGGTATTTGCAGATAATAACACCATAGAGGCCCTCTGTTATAGCATACTTAGTATTATGATTTATCCAGCCCTGAGGCTGCAGTCTGCAGCCAGCTCTATAGGAAGTACTTTTCCACAGGCTATGCAACGCTATATTTCAATGTAATGGCAAGAATATATACATTTGCCAGTATCACTGGCATCAATAAATATCCACAGTGCAACTAATCACTTCATACATGAGCATGTGTGTGCTTTTCCCAACATGTGAATTATTTCCTTATGGGCAAAATTTAACACAGAATGTCAATGTACCCATAAAAGGCAGCTTGGCATACATGCACAGGATCTCCCTGCGATTAGGAATCCTGTACAATCAGAGTTTCCAAGGATAGGTTGGGGTGGGGGGAAAGATAGGATCTTACAGGAAACATGGAAATTTCTTTAACACACATTTTAGTATGTTATTTTCCCTAATACATGCATATTTATGCACACTTTACCCTAGTATATGCATTTTTGTATATGTTACTTGGCTGGAGAACGGCTTTGCAGGTTTTTTTACAGGTGACATCAGCTTGCACATGTAGATCTTTACATATTGTATTTGCAAACAGAAGACAATGTGAGCAATGTTATTACATTTGGGGTAGTCACCATGAGAATGAGGCCATTGGGTTGTATACAGTGCTACACAAGTGGAATTCTGATCACACAATGGAACTTTACTTTCTTCCTCATACCCCTTACCCACTCCAAAAATAAATCAGTGCTGTTGCGTCCACAAATTCTATTAAAATCTGGAGCAGATTTTAAGAATGTTTGGGAAGTTCTGTTGTTCAAATGGAAGTCTATTTTATTAGCAGAAGAGCAGATTTCGATACACTCCATGGTATTTGCAAGGTAGATCAAATTTGCCCCTGAAAAAATAAGTGAGTGCGGCTCAAAATATTTCAGAGTAATTTATGATAATGCAGGCATGTAAAAGCACCCCACTGCCTATACTTGCAACAAACCTTGCCTCATTTACGAGAATGTTTTATACCATTGTTTTGAATGAAGGTTACTTTTTCCTATTAATTTAATTCAAACAAATCTACACTTAATAATGACAAATGGGTACTGATAGCCCATTCAAGATTCCTTGGGGTTTTATGAAATTTAACATGTCTAGCTGGCTTTGGGGAGCTAAAAATAGCCCATTCAAAATAGTTTCAGATATATATATGTCATCATCCATCACTAATAAAAGTTGGAGGATGTGACAGATGTTTAACATGCTTTAATTTTTGTTTGTTACAGAGGAAAGTCAATTGCTTTTGACTTCTGCTTTCCAAATGGTCAAGAGCAAGATAATTCTGTAGGTGTAATGTTTCTCATTGTGAAAGAACCTATTCTCAAGATTGGGGTGGGGGAATGGGCAACCATATTTGCTAGGGTAAAACAAATGTAATTTTGTGACAACAATAAACACTTTGCCATCAAAACTGAGCTCAAAGAACAGTGGAAAATATGTGCTGAAATCTAAGTGGCTAGAATTTCCTTCATTTTGCAAAGCCACGAGCCACATGCATCAGCTCACCGCAAAGTCATTAGGTCTTTTTAAGCTCAGATGAAAAACATTAACAAATACCACAAAAGGCTTTAGTATGGCCCCTTTGTTCATTCACATATGGCAGTTTATAACTCCTGCACCACTTGGGCCGTGTGTTTGTTTAAGCTGCCTTCATCAGAGCAGCTTTGGAAGAACAAAAGCCATTTTGAGCGATCCTAAGCAGGAAATGGTCTAATCTAAACATGGTTTGTGACACTGTAAGTAGAATAGAAAGGGGAGGGATTGATTAGTCATTAATGTCCAATTGACTCCATATGGATGTTGCAATAATAAGGCCTTTTTCAGTGCAGTAGCAGAGTTTATTGAATTAGAGGTTTATGTTTCCTCAGAGTTGACCTTAGGGAATTCCCTTCAGTTCTTCTTGTTGATATTACGAAAGAATGGAGTCTGGAATAGGAAAAATAGATGACTTCTCTGCAATAATGCTGCTTTACAGTATTGCAACCAAGTGCTGATTTTTTTAAAAAATACACAGTTTCACCTCTGCTATATTATATATTCCAATGTTTGGATTTAGTTTGCATATTTTAGCATCTATGGAAGTGCAATGTTTTACAGTTTGCTTAAATATTAAAATGGATTCTGGATCTCAGTCATAGTTTTTTTTCAGGTTTAAACTAAGGTGCTCTTCACACAGAAAGATTTGAGTTTGAATCCCACCTTAATAATACCTTGTTTAAAAGGCTAGGGTGAAGGCTATCCTGTTACCAAATATGGTATAGTATCTGGCAGTAGGGCTGCATGTAGCTTACTCTTGTGAAGCCAGAAGCTCTCACTCTCTGGTCTGGTTTTCCATTCCTTTTATTAATACTTGGAGCACTAACATATTTATTATATGTAAATATAATAAATATATAATAAATACAGACCGTCTTGACTGTGACTTTCTGGAAGACCTGCTCCCTGCCTTGAAGGCTTTCCCCAACCAGCCTGGGAGGGTGAGGCCCTGAATGACTCCACCTACAAAACCTGAGACAGCTGAACAGACAATTGGGTTAGGGTATTTAGGGATTTTGGTTTTGGTGTGGAGGGGGGTTATGTTGCTGTTATTGTTGCCCTAATTGTTTGAAATGTTTTAAATGGTTTTTAACTGCTTTTTAACTTCTGCATTTAAAACTTTGGCTTTTTTTTAAAGGGCTGTAAGATGAGTGTGGGGAGAGCAGGGACAACCCCAATCACAGTGGTTCTGGGCAAGGAGAAGTATGGAGTGGGGGGGTGCAGACTGGGGAAGGGGCACATGACACAAGCAGTTAGTGACTGTACCATGTGCCAGCCCCTCCTTCAACCTTGGGAATTGCAGTTGTCCTATCAGCAAGCCATTGGGCCTGCGGCTGCGGCTGCTGAATGCCAGATAGGTTCCGAGTAAGACCTCCCTCATCCATGATCTGATTATGGATGGGGAGGCTGATCTGGTCAGTACCACTGAGACCTGGGTGGGTGAGCAGGGTGGAGTTGGTCTCACCCAGCTGTGCCAATCTGGGTACCCGGTGCAGCATCAGGGCATACTTGAGGGTTGGTAACAGGGAGTGGTTGTAGTCTATGGGAATTCTCTCTCTCTCTCTCCAGGCTCTGTCCAGTTGGGGGATGGGATCTAGAGTGTGTGTGAGCTTGCCTCAGAGGACTCCCAGACTGCTGGTTCTTCTCCTCCTCCTGTCTCCACACTGGGTCCTTGCTGAGTGGGTAGTTTTATGCACTGCTCTGGTTCGCCAGAAGTGGCTTAGTCATGCTGGCCAAAAGACCCAGAAGCTGTCTGCGGACAAACGCTGGCTCCCTCGGCCAGTAAAGTGAGATGAGCGCCGCAACCCCAGAGTCGTCCACAACTAGACCTAACGGTCAGGGGTCCCTTTACCTTTTTACCAGGCACTAAGAGGAGATTACCTGCAAGGAGATTTCAAGCCCTCCTCTTCAGCCTCTTGGTTTCTGTTCTTTGTTTTAACAATTCAATTGAAACAAGCTTTCATTAGCCACACACAGACATATATGTCAATTGGCTATTTTAACCTAGGGAGGATGATTCCCCACCCCAGAAATTGGGTATTCAGCAAGTAATTTCCTCACTTTCCACTAATAGAGGCTGTTTGAGAAATTTCTTTTTGAAGTCAGTTTACTTTTAGGTTTTCTCCTTCCCACACTGAGTATTTCCACTCTTTTGGGTAAAGGGAATTTTGATAAGGTCTACTTGTTCCTTTGCTTTTGATGGAAGATTGTTTAACCCATCCCCTCCCTGAAACACACTTTATTTTGACAGAAAATGCTTGGGGTCCCCTCCTTCTTTGTTTTGGATTAAAGTTGCAAGTTTGCTTGTGAGCAGTTCTCAGGGTGGGGGGTCAATCTCAGGTTTTCCTCAGCATGGGATTGTAAGGGAGGGGCTTTGGTAATGGGGAAGGTGAGGCAAATGAATAGAGGGCTGTTTGAAATTCTTGGAGCATAAGGAAAACTGTCAGATTGAGTGGAGCCAACTTGGTTTGTGAAACTGGATTGAGCAGTTGATTAAACTTGGGGTCGGATGCCACAACATTGTGTGGACCTGCCCTCTGTCTCAAATACGGGGTAAATAGTTTGAAGCTTTAGGTCTGATCCTTGGTACATTGTGATACAGTTGTAAGTTCTGGTGAAGCCACTGAATTTTGGGGATGTGTTTCAGACCAAGGTGTCAGGAACTTATCTCAAGTACCTACCTAAATTATCCCAAGTATCTACCTAAATTGTAATACGTTTGTGCCAAAGCACTGTGACATCAGTGAAACCAGAATAAAAAGATAACCTAGTTCTTAGTTTTATTGAGCTGTGAAGCAGAGTTCCAAGTCATTTGCATAGGCAACTCTTACTCCTTCTGCAGTGATTTCAAATCCTTCCTAACCAGATTCTGAATTCCGGAAGTCAAAGTCCGCTTCGGTGACCACATTACAGTATAAACAGTACACTTGCAAATGGCCTGTTAGTCATTAAACACAAACAAGTGTTTTTATTTTGTCTCCAGTGAGTGCATTTTCTGCATACTGTTTGGATTTTTTCTTTCTTTTTAACACAGCAGCTGTGGTCCTCTAAGCATCATTGGGAGGCCCATAAAAATCTGTTTGGTTCGTACTGGAATGCCTCCTGTTTCTTGAGCCAATACTAAATGTTTGCCTCCTTATATATAACATTCCATTGTTGTTTTTCCGCCTGTAGCTAGTTCGCATTTCCCTCCTAATCGTTTTGTTTTGTTTTCTAGGTAGTCTGTTGTAACTGGCAGATCAAAATAAGATACTAGATTGCAAAACCTGATGAAATTCCATAAGCAGATAAAGATACATGTTTTTCTACTATTTGACTCGTGTTAAAGTGGCTTAGCAATGATTTGCAGTCCAAAGCAACTCTTATTGTATGGGTTTCAGCTTGAAAGAAGCACATGTTGTGTGTGTCCACACTTACCCTGGTCACTAGGCTGAGCATATAATGCTTAAGTTTTCATCTCAAGCATAGTAAAGGTTATAAACAGAAGCAATTTTTGAAAATCACAATACTGTGTGCTGAACATCTTCCTGAACTACTAAGATGCTTAGCACAGGTACATTACGTGACTGTTACTTATTTACAGAAGTTCATTTAATACAAATTCTTTTGTGGCAGCCTTTGGGCCGAGGCAAAAATATTCACTCAGAGATCAAGTAGAGAAGTTCAAGGTTTTACTGGCTTCCTTTTTAAATCCTTCAAGTGTAGGCTTGTTTAAGGCAGATGGAGATAGAAGTTTCATGACTTTTTTGGTCTGTTTATAATTTATGACTCTAATTAAGAATGGCTTTTTAACAAAAGAGCACTGATTTAATTTTTTTAAAAAAATGCTTTTTGGGAGGAGGGGGGGTCATCTCTTTTTGCTTTAACAAATGTGCCTCAGGGTTTGGTCCCTCCAAAATAATTTCAGGTTTTTATTACAACACTGAAAGAGAGAGAAACCTCATTCACATGCATTTAACAAGATTAGGCCAATATTATTTTAAAGACCTGTTAAGAAACTCAATTTTGTCTCTCTTTTTTTTTTTTTTTTTTGTTTCTTTCCACCCAATCAGATGATCTGGGTGTGCCTGATAAATTGATTACGTCTTCTCACAAGGGATTGTACCACTTTCCACATTGATCTCTCCTAATCCAAACTAGACAGTGGTAGTCACCAAAAGATCGACTGCCAAACAACCCCCCTTACCTTCTGTGACACCTGTTTTTGGTTGTCCTTTCTCACCCATGCCCAGTAGAGAATTACAGCGCAGAACAAGTCATGACAGATGCTGGCAGCTAGATAAACAATTGAGTGGCCCAAGATAACATTTTAAAACAATTTTAATACTAGTAGCACTTTATTTTGCATTAAAATCATTATTGAGTAAATTCTTTTGATTGGAGCCACAAATAGAAAGCCACTTGTTCAACAGGGCTTCCTCCTCCCTCTGCAGCCCCATGTGTTGCCTCTTCATAGGGTCATAGGATTGTAGAGTTGGAAGGTACTCTGAGGGTCCCATAGTCCAACCCTGTGCAATGCAGGAATCTCAACTAAAGCATCCATGACAGATGACCATCCAACTTCTGCTTTAAACCCTACAAAGAAGGAAAGTCCACCAGCTTCCTAGGGAGTCCGTTCCACTGTTGAACAGCTCACTGTCAGGTGAGGGGGCACTCTTGAACAGTGTGGGCTTTGTTGCCCTGGGTAGAGAGGATGACCCAAAGCTGGATTGGGGAAACTTTGCCCAATTAACATTTCTGGACATTAAGCAGATAGAAGTGAATATGGGCAGAGTGGGGTGGGGAGATGTGAAATTTGATCAACTTTTAAGGGCTGTTCTCCATATCACTTTAGGTCCTGTTTTAAACCTTTAGTTGCTATGATTTATGTGAATTTTTTTCAGTTTGGTTGTGTACTTTTTGTGTGTTTTATTTATTGTTTACGACTAAGGCCAATGGAAGTGATGGTATTTCATCTGAACTATTTAAAATTTTAAAAGATGATGGTGTTAAGGTGCTACACTCAATATGTCATCAAATTTGGAAAACTCAGCAGTGGGCAGAGGATTGGTTGAAGATCAGTCTACATCCCAATCCCAAAGAAGGACAGTGCCAAAGAATGCTCCAACTATTGCACAATTGCACTCATTTCACACGCTAGCAAGGTTATGCTTAAAATTCTACAAGGCAGGCTTAAGCAGTATGTGGACCGAGAACTCCCAGAAGTGCAAGTTGGATTTCGAAGGGGCAGAGGAACCAGAGACCATACTGCAAACATGCGCTGGATTATGGAGAAAGCTAGAGAGTCCCAGAAAGACATCTACTTCTGCTTCATTGACTATGCAAAAGCGTTTGACTGTGTCGACCACAGCAAACTATGGCAGGTTCTTAAAGAAATGAGAGTGCCTGATCACCTCATCTGTCTCTTGAGAAATCTCTATGTGGGACAAGAAGCTATGGAACAACTGATCGGTTCAAAATATGGGAAAGAAGTACGACAAGGCTGTCTCCCTGCTTATTTAACTTATATGCAGAATTCATCATGCGAAAGGCTGAGCTGGATGAATCCCAAGCCGGAATTAAGATTGCCGGAAGAAATATCAACAACCTCAGATATGCAGATGACACAACCTTAATGGCAGAAAGCGAGGAGGAATTAAAAAACCTTTTAATGAGGGTGAAAGAGGAAGTTCAACGTCAAAAAAACTAAGATCATGGCCACTGGTCCCATCACCCCCTGGCAAATAGAAGGGGAAGAAATGGAGGCCGTGAGAGATTTTACTTTCTTGGGCTCCATGATTACTGCAGATGGTGACAGCAGTCACAAAATTAAGAGACACCTGCTTCTTGGGAGAAAAGCAATGGCAAACCTAGACAGCATCTTAAAAAGCAGAGACATCACCTTGCCGACAAAGGTCCGTATAGTTAAAGCTATGGTTTTCCCAGTAGTGATGTATGGAAGTGAGAGCTGGACCATAAAGAAGGCTGATCGCAGAAGAATTGATGCTTTTGAATTATGGTGCTGGAGGAGACTCTTAAGAGTCCCATGGACTGCAAGAAGATCAAACCTATCCATTCTTAAGGAAATCAGCCCTGAGTGCTGACTGGAAGGACAGATCGTGAAGCTGAGGCTCCAATACTTTGGCCACCTCATGAGAAGAGAAGACTCCCTGGAAAAGACCCTGATGTTGGGAAAGATGGAGGGCACAAGGAGAAGGGGACGACAGAGGATAAGATGGTGGGACAGTCTTCTCAAAGCTACGAACATGAGTTTGACCAAGCTGTGGGAGGCAGTGGAAGACAGGAGTACCTGGCATGCTCTGGTCCATGGGGTCACGAAGAGTCGGACACGACTAAATGACTAAATAACAACAATTCTAGGCTGCATTAACAGAAGTATAGTGTACAGATCAAGGGAACTAATAGTTTTGGGTGCCACAATTTAAGAAGGATGTTGACAAGCTGGAACGTGTGCAGAGGAGGGCACCCAAGATTATCAAGGGTCTCGAATCCATGCCTTACGAAGAGCACTTGAAGGAGCTAGGTATGTTTAGCCTGGAAAAGAGAAGACTGAGAGGGAGATATATTAGCCATCTTCAAATTTCTTAAGGGCTGTCACATGGAAGAGGCAACAAGCTTGTTGTCTCCTGCTCTGGAGGGTAGGACTTGAAGCAATGGCTTCAAGTTACAAGGAAAGAGATTCCGACTAAACATACAGAAAAAACTTTCTGACAGTAAGAGCTGTTCTACAGTGGAACGATCTCCCTGAGGAGGTTGTGGACTCTCCTTCCTTGGGGGTTTTTAAGCAGAGGTTGGATGGCCATCTGTCATGGATGCCTTAGCTGAGATTTTTGCATTGCATGGGGTTGGCCTTCAGGGTCCCTTTCAACTCTACAATTCTATGATGAATCTTTCCCCACCCATCTTTTTCTGTGTAATAAAGATAATACTATTCTTGTTATTAATACATTTGTGCTGCTTGTTCTTAAAAACCACCAAGCTGGTCTACAGTAAAATAATAACAATGAATATATGAAATCTTCACAAAATAGTAGAAACAGCAATTAAAATAAACCATAACATTCAGCAGACAGAGAAAAAACCAATCAAATGCTGGGATGCCTGAACATGTAAAAGGTTCTTTGCCTGGCACGGAAACAAAAGTCTGTGCCAGATGAGCTTCCTTGCTATGGGCATCCCACAGATGAGGCACAATTTAAAAAGCCCTCTTCTCAGTCACCACCAGCCTAACTTCAGGTGGAGAGAAAGAGAAAGAGAGAGAGCGCATGCAAAGCATCAGAGGATGACTGGTTTGGATAGGCTTCTGTAGTAAATGGCGTTTCTTCAAGTACATGGGTTCCAAGCCTGTTAGAGCTTTGTAGGTAATCCACAGCACTTAGACTTGAGCCCAGAAAGAGACCGGTGGCCAACAGGCAGCCAGCAAAGCTCTCTAAGTTACAGCAGTGGTACCTTGCCCCCCTTTCATAGGCCCATTTGCAGACTGCAAAATTGTGGAGAGGTAGCATTTTTATTATTCATTTTGGATAGGCAGGGAAATAGGTTTTTTAAAGTAATTTTCAGGATCTGGCATTTACTGGGGAAAACTTCTTTCTTTCACAATGCAGATTTGCTTCTACAATTGAAAATTTGCTAGATTTCTTCCTTGCCCTTAAATACTTGCAAAGGAAGATCATGTGCTCCAAGCATGTGACTCTCATAACAACTCACAATGTTAGTGACCTGCCAAATGCATTTTGTACTAATTGAACTTTCCAATAATTCAAAGGCCCTTGTGCTTGGTAGTTAAGGACCCACTTAAATCCTTGTGCGCGCGCGCACACACACACACACACACACACACACACACACACACATCCATTACAAGGAAACACAGCTACAGGTGTAGAAGGTCACAGGTATATCAGCTGTACATACCGGTACTTGAAACTTAATTATTCAGCCATTCTTATTAAGAATATAAAAGTAAAAGTGCACCAGCATTTCTGTGGCTTCACAACCATAAAGTAACAAAAAACATAGTAAGAGGACAATCCTCATTAGAACTGTGATATTTTGAAATAAACTATGCTAAGCTCAGTCTAAAACCTACTGAACCTTGTAGCAAGACCCCAGTTTGACCCTATTGATTTTGGATTAGGTGCCAAGTACACTTCAATCTACTTGGTTTTATGATGGAGATGCTGCAGTAATAGTTACAGCTAGTAAATGCTGAACAGCCATGGCAGAGTAGTTAAACTTAGACCACTATTAAAGTACTTTTACATGTGACATTCACAGCAGACCTGTCATCTTTTATCTGCGTGCAATTGCAGAACTGGTGTCAGTTCTAAAGTAATGATATTGAGGGCTTCATAAATTACCCTGGTGATGCTCAGGAGAAGACAGTGTCACATCTAAATAAGTGTTTTGCTTCCAGGGTAATGTATGTCTTCATCTGGCCCAGCAGTCAGCATATTGCCCTATGTTGATGGATATTGTCAGCTTGAAGCTCTACTACATTTCACTGCACAATAAACATGGCTGTCAACACCCTATAAAGTGAAATCAATTTATCCTGTATGGTCAGTGCATTTTAAATGAAATTAATGTACTGTGGGCATAGTGGCAAAAAGGTAGCGTATTAGTTATGCACCCTCTGTCTTAAGACTTTATCCATAAAAATGAATTGCCTACACAAAACAACAAAAATAATTATTGTGCACCTTAACGTACAGGGGCTTTTTTAACACCAATTTAGCAGAGGTAGGATTCTACATAATTTAAAATATAGATTCAGATCTTGAGCTGATGTAAATCATCTGTCCACTGTGAAGTAAACAGAGCTTTACTGATTTATAGCAGTTTAGATTTCATCAAGCTTTGTCATTTCATAGGCATTGAGGATTTGTCATATATGTATTTGAATTGGAGGGGAAAGATCTGAAATACCGTTGTATGTGAGGGATATGCTTTGTTGTTTTGACACACATCAAATTTAAAAATTATTCATGCCATTTTTTTATTGTGCAAATGTAGCCATCTTTCAAAAGCATATCAAGAATGATTCCAAATATTTCAATTGAGGATCACAAAGCCACCAGCCTCAGAGCTTGGATGCATGCCATAGCTCCAGTTATTACATGTATCTATCATGTAAACCTGCATGAATTCTTTGGCTACATGTGATAGGTACCTGATGAAAAGCATACTAGGCTCCATCCGTAAAAGACCTTGATGTCCACTATAATGGAAAACAATTGAGTTCATGTTGTATCATAAGCTTGATCAGACAGCTTGAAGCACAAGTACTGGTGTTAATTCTTTGAACTTGGAACACCTCAATTTATTCAGTGAAGGATACCTGAATTAAGAATTGTGTCTGCCTTGACGAAATAGGCTTCTGAGCGCTATAGTTTTAGTTATTCAAATATCCTGGGTGACTTTAAAACCATTTGGGCAAATGGTGAACTACACATGGAAAAATAAGATAGAGCTTTGGCCACCTGGTCATTTTTATTATGGGCATATTAAAACATGGCTTTCCCTACTTCCCATACATTTAACAGTTTGTTATTTTCTTTCCTGTTAAGAGGTATATCTGAGGCAGGAGTGAGGCATCTTTTTTAGATCAAGAATCAGTGCTTTTTTTCCTAGAAGAAAAGCATTGCCAAGAGCTACATTCTCTTCTGGGCAACTTTTCCAGGGCAACATACCACTAGTGGGCAGGACCAGTGCTTTTTATCTTAAAAAAAGTGTTTAGGGGTACTCTCATTTTCCTACTCACATTGAAATACTGCCCCTCAATGAGGCCAAACCTAGATTCATAAAATGTTTAGGGGTATACATACCCCCAGAAGAAATGCACTGGGCAAGGCAAGAGGTAAAAGTGGATAGAACAACGAAGGCAAATTTATCATTGTACTATAGACCAGTTCTTAACACATTCACATGCTTCATTTTATTGTCCATCTAGATGAGCAAGAGGCATTATCAAAATCCAATTACACATTCCATCCGGGCAAAACACTGGAGTACAAAGTATGGCCAGTGATGGGGTGATCTGGGGAAAGTTCTAAGAACTAGGCAGAGAGGCCTGGCAGGCCACATTTGGTCCAAGGACCTCAGGGTTCCCCACACTTGATCTAGGGCATAGAAATTAAAGGCTCAAAATTTAATATGTCTTTGAAGTTTCTCATTGGCTCCTACAAGAATGAATAATGAATAGCATGAATGAACTCATATAAATGAATTCGTAAGTGCTTTGTGTCATAGATCTGAAAACAGAAAGCAAGAACTTGAAATGGACAGGGCATCATAGGTGGCAGCCCCACCATCCAGACAATGTAATAATATTTGCATCCATCTTGTTTCTTCCTGCTCTGATATTACAGGAAGTAAAGCAATGAATGGTTCTGCAGCTAAACTACAGCAGTATTATTGTTGGCCAACAGGAGGTGCCACTGTGGCTGAAGCTCGAGTCTACAGGGACGCCCGGGGCCGAAGTAGCAGTGAGCCACATATCAAACGACCAATGAACGCTTTCATGGTTTGGGCAAAGGATGAACGCAGAAAAATCCTTCAGGCTTTTCCTGACATGCACAACTCCAATATTAGCAAAATCCTTGGTAAGTACAAAACCATTAATAATAGCATAATCAAAACTGGTAATTGCTTTGCAATTTTATATGCAGATTATGAATGGTGAGAGGGAATAATTTCTTAGATTTGTTGATTGAATTAAGTTACTGAACTCCAGAACGCTGCAAATGTGGGAGGGAATACTAGTAGTTAGATAGGGAACAGCAAACAACTCCTATATGCCCTTTGCTGTTAGAATGTTTTGCCTTTCCGTAGGAGGTTTGCTATGTTCATTGTCCTCTGATTAATTAAAAACTACACTGATTAATTTAAAACTAAGGCTGCAAGTCTATGCACACTTGCAGGAAGTAAGTCCCATTGAACTCAATGGAGCTTAGTTCTGAGCAGATATATATATATATATATATATATATATATATATATGATTGCACAGAGAGGTACTCAAGCTTAAGACTGCTACAGAAATTTATGAAGATGAGATTTCTTTAAATAAAAAACATTGGATTTCTCTACGAGTTAAAGAACTCAGTTTATACATGGACTATGCCAGTATTATATTGCAAGCCTTTATTAGAATTCATGGTGTATTAGGAAATTCTGCAAGACAAAGTTGGTAACTTTGTTATGTAGGGAAAATGTCTAACCTCATGCAAATATAAGTCTTCATGGCAGGGAGTAAAATGTTCAAACTGTGTAGTCAATACGTTTAATAGAATTTAAATGTTCATTAGGTACTCATTGAACTAAAAAAATAAACAAAAGTGTATTGAGAAAGAAAGCTTAACGTCAAGTTTATTTTAATTCTCTAGAAAAGTAAAATTTAGCCAGCGCTCAGGCTTTGTCTCGCACTAATAAAACTGTTGATTTTTCAAAGAATTGGAGGCCCCAAAAGAGGAATTAAAAACATATATGAGAATGAGGGAAAAAATTAAACTGATATTTGTCTATAAATGTAACTCAGACAGAGAACAGTAACGATCAAGTCTCACCTGCAATACTTTGTGCATTATCTTGCAACGTAACAAAGCTATTTCTCTTTCTTGCTTTTTTCCCCTTTCAGAGGTAAAAAATATATATCTAGAAATAAATATAACTCTGTTCTTAAACTTTCAGTGTTTTACATAGAAGCTCTCATATTTGTCTACTATTTTAGTAAGTTATATGAATAGCCTCTCAGTTTTGTATAAAACCTGCACTGTTCCAGTCTTGGCAACTCTATGGAATCTATATTATTTGTGTGTATTCTTTGACACCCCCCCCCCCCCATTACAAGTATAGTAACAGTATTCATTAAAATGTAAACATTCAGTATAAATATTTCAGAAGTGCCAGCAATCGTATGTTTTTTACAGAGGGGTAAAACCTGCCAGGACTTCCCCTGCTACTACCACACACACACACACACACACACACAGAGAGAGAGAGAGAGTCAATTTACATATAATATCTCCGCACATTTTCCAGGACAATGACAAAAAAAGAAGCCTGAAATATTAGAACTGACAACAGAGTATTGCTGACTCTGGATAATATTTATACAACTTTTCCATTTGTTGATGTATAAAAGCTCGTGGTAAAAGAATAGCTTCCACCCACGTTTACCACAGCTGTAATCATTTTAACCATCTGAAAGCTCCTTTTTAATCCCCCCCAACACAAAACCACCCTTCTTTCTTCACTGTTTAGGTAGCTCTCTATAAACAATACAACAGACCTGAATACTTTTCTTCTTTCTATGTAAACTGTTATATATATTTTTGTCTTTTATTAGTGCAGTTTGTGCTGAATGTTTATATTAATTTAAGTAGTGAAGAGCATTGCGAATGTACTTTCCACTTTCTTTCAAATACAGCTCAGTGTATGTATTGCATCTGGCTAGATAATTATAATGTTTAATAGGATTTGCAAGGGTCAAGGAGCTGATAATAAACTAAAGTTATAGTAAAGGGCATCAAAATTAAGGACACTAAGATGGTTAGAGGGTCATTTCCAGTTTTGTGAATAAGCAAGTTTTGCTAAATTTCAGGTCATGGTTTCATTATAATGAATTTACAAGCTAAATTCTTGCTGCGGACATTATGCATGAGCAAGGTATTTTCTTTTTTTTAAGATCAGTAGGAAGGTTATGACAAAACATGATTCTAGTAATATAACTGAGATTCAAGGATCCACTTTCAGGGTGCCCAAGAGCTTGAGTGTGTCCAGTGGGATTTTTGCCAGTTTTTTCTTTTTAAGCCACAGACTTATCTCAAACTGCTGTTTAAAGTTCCCTTTGTTTCAAAATCAGTTTGCTATATGGTGTTTGAGAAAGGCACAGAATCCATTGGGATTATGCTAGTAATTCAGTATTTTTAAAAAAAAAATCAGGTAGTTTTTCTTAATGAAATAACTACCAATGTATACATGAATCATTGATTTTTGTTCAAATAATAGGTGAAGAACTTGCTATAGTTTCAAATGCACAGTCCTGGATTGATTGAAAGAGTGAACAACAAAAATACAAAAAACAGTGGAAACCTTAATGTGAATGGGGCCAGTTCTCCAAGAGTACACTTACAAACGTTTTTCAAGCAAAATCTCTTTATAGAATATTAGGGAAAGGTCTGAAGACTAAGAATACTACAGAACTAAGCATACCACTCACTCTAAAAGTAGATTTCAAATTGTGAGTCGAGGACCCACCGCCCACTTAGAGATAAGAAGGACACAAGTATTTTAGGTTAATGGGCTAAAGAAGGCCACAACTTTATTGGTTACAGCATGTGAGTGGTATTGGCTAAAGCATTGGATCAAACAATCTATACATGACTCCACCCCGCACAGCGAGGAGTCATTCGAGAGTTAACAACCAGTGGGAGGAGCTTGTTGATGAAAATACAACTGGAAGCTTCCCCTGATGTCACCGGGGGTCGTGTCATGGCCCTAGCTACCAGCAGGGCATCTGGCAGGATCCACGACCGCCGGATTCCTTTAATGGAATACCCAACAAGGGGAGGGGTACGTGATGGCCACAACCTGCCCTCCAACACACCAAACTTATTCCAATGCCTAACAGCCAATACCTGAAAAGTTGTGACGATTTGCTACGAGGTAGGCGAAAAACCAAGAGGCTGTTGCCAATTTGACAAATGGATAAAAATTCCTACCAGGCCCCCTGGGCAACCAACCAAAATCCATAGCAAGGTCAAAAGCATAGATATGACCTAAAGGGAGGGTGGGCAGGTGATCCGACGAATTCAGGAAGCGGCCGTTCAAATGTGACTAAACCCTGCCCCCATGCCAGCCCAATTAACCTAATAACTGACGCAGGGGGCCGAATACGGGAACCGGCTCCCGCTCACAACTCCTCGCCTCTAGTAGGAGGAGAGGCTTTCTTAATGTCAACTGAGATGGCTTGCTTGATGCATTGAAAGGTGAACTGTGGCAGAAAGGAGCGTTAAGTGGAATTATCCGACAAATAAACTTAGAGCTCACTAATATCTTTTTCTGTGCAGGTTCCCGCTGGAAATCTATGTCAAACCAAGAGAAACAACCTTACTATGAAGAGCAAGCACGGCTAAGTAAAATCCACCTAGAGAAGTATCCTAATTACAAATATAAACCCAGACCAAAACGCACCTGCATTGTCGACGGCAAGAAACTGCGTATTGGAGAATATAAACAACTGATGAGATCTCGAAGGCAGGAGATGAGACAATTTTTTACTGTAGGGTAGGTGGAAGGTTTACGTGTCAAATCCAGCAGTTGCTATATAGTTTTACTTCCTGTGAGATTGGGACTCTTGTTTAAGATTCACTTATTAATCATAGCCCATGACCCAAATATTTAAACTCTTTTTAGTCTATGGTGGTTCCCTGTCTTTGACAGCCATCTGGTAACCTACCCACAAGACTCCTACAAATCCATTAGCTGGGAACTATTGGCTTTTTCTTTGCTTTTAAACAGGTATCAACCCCACCCCCGACCTTCTCCCGAAAGCTGATAAAGCAAAATAGTGTGAAAATGTCCTTGGAAAAAGTGTAGAATAAACCCCTTCCCTTTAAATTTATTCCATTACCCACTTTTACAAGTAGTTTGCTCTTGCTGAAGCTGGGACTTACTGCAGCAAAGTTAAATCTTCCCCTTACAAAGAAGGACTTCCATTATTAACATTTCCTGGAATCCAGACTCAGTACACGCACTTCATTTTCTCTTTTGCCTGTGGAGTGAGGACAGAAGCAGTAGTGGCCATATGAGTAGTCAATTACTGAACAGAAGCACCAACATGACACTGGAAATTCATTTAATAGTCGTACTACACCATTAAAATGAGTAAAGAATATACAGTTATCCCCCACCCCAAGTTTTCCACATTGCAGCCTTTTCTCCCATAGCCCCATGCAAATCTAGGATGCCCACTGTTTGCATATGGAGTGAAAAAGGGCTGCAATCTGCTTAAGCTTTGTGGGAGAGGGGGATGCACTTGATACAGAGTGTTGAGTCTCTGGGTATGCAGCTGGGGGCAAGTATGACGTACTCCTCATGTATTTTTCAGTTTGTAGCACCATGTTTTTGACTCTGCTGTATTCAGCACTGTCTTTGAATTTCTCGGGCTGCAGGGTGGGCAGAATCTAACATATGAGTCCCAGGAATGAAACCATATATATGCATTCAATATATGCATTCAATGAATCTCTTACGTGCCATCTTGGACTTTTAAGCAGCATGCAGTGCTGTGATATATCTTCAGTCTCAGGCCAGACATTCACTAGAACAATTGTCACTCAATAGGTTTATCTCTGCCAGTGTCTTATAAACACACAAACAAAATTGCTGGATGCTTGGTGCCACACACAGGGGTTTCTGGCAATTTAAGAAAGCAGCTTCTCTTGCCAGCCCTTCTAAATTCACAATGTTCTGTTCAGTCCTCTAATCATAATACTATTCTTTTCTTGTGGGCTTCGCAACCAGATAATTGACCTTGACTGCTTGGTTCTGTGCCTTGTTTCTGGCTTGGCATGCAAGACACACGTTGCAGTCAATTATTTTGTGGTATAGCCTGCAGCAGTGCGGGTTTCTGCCCAAATCAGTTTTTGATATCCATAAATATGATGAGGGTTAGATATCTTGAAATATGATGAGGCAATAGGCCTATGTACCTTATACTGAAACATAGTTGGCTGACTTTAGGCAGCCAAGAAACTATTTGGGAATTGAGTTTCAGATATTCAACCCATCAGCCACACACCCTCTTTTACTTAAGGGCATTGCTACTGTAGCCAGATTATCCAGTGAAAGAGTAAAGCTTATTGAGGGTAAATAAGGGAATAAGAATGCTTCTGACTAGTGTAGGACAAGGGAAGCAGTGCTTGTACATGGAAACGTATATGTGTGCTGGTATAAGGAGGTGAGGCTTTCTGCAGTTAAAGGAGCTGGTACACAAGAACGGAAAGGTAAACGGATCTGATAGGAAATGATGTGGGAGAGGCAAGGAAGTTGAGTAAGAGCTGGATATGTGAACATCCAGATTTATGAATACCATTCTGCACATCTTTTTGCATCATATACCAGTGTTTGAAAAGCATGTTCCAGTGGCAACTTCCTGCTCTCCTAATCAGCTACCACCCAACTATGGCATTTGACCTGGAACTTCTAGACCCGATGAATCAAATTCATTGTGATTTGCCCTGGCCCAGTCCAGGAAAGGCATGCTTTCTAGCTGGTGCTTCATGAGTAGAGATGGGCTGAGCAGCTCAGACATAGCCTGGGAGTTGTGCCCAACAATGTCATTGCATAAATGGGAAAGTTTTCAATTCTGCAACAGAACTTCCCCTCTCTCCCCCAAATCTACTTTGGGGGTTCCCCTCCAAAACAGACTCAGAGGTGCGTGTTCAGGAGGCACACAGGGTGATGGGAGGAAGGAGAGAGTTTTCTTTACGAAGTCATTATGCGCGCACAAGGACTTTGCTGGATTCAGTAAACTTCCCCCCTGCAGGTGCCCACCCTCAAGCTCATTCACATTGGTGGGCGGGGCAGGTGATAAAGTTGTGTGTTGTTGGCAGAGCCCTGCTCCCTGTGTGAGCAGCTTGTGAGATTTTTCATTTTGTATTTTTTAAGAAATACAAAACTGTATTATTTGTATCTTAAAAGCCTTCCCAATATTTATGCTTACAAAAAATGCACACGTGTTCTAAATGCTTTTGAACTACTATTTTGAATTAGGCAATAAAACCACACCACTGTGTCAGAAATATATGCAGTAAGCACTTTTATGAGATCTGATGTTAATTTGGCTTCTATGTTTCAAAGGATGTAGCATGTAAGAGATCTTTTCAAATGCAGCTGAATTAAGACTCAGTAATTGTGTGCTGTTCCCCAATCCAAATTACTATTTCCAAATTAAACATTTAAGTGGTTTTGTTAAAAAAAAAAGACAGCTATGAATACCACCTCCCACCCCACGGATAACTTATATGGTGCTTAGACAAACCTGAAATACTGTGTAGGGAATTTCCCTACTGTACTGTACTAGGAAACTACCCCGCACGTATTCCAGTGTGTTATATGCCAGCAATGCCCTTCTCCTGTTTGCACAGGATAAGTGGTTCATTTCTTGCAAGAGAATAAATAGATATAAATCCAATATTGAAAACAGCAGCATTCACAAACCACCAAGAGAACATTTCTCTCTCTCAGCACTCTACTGCTAACTAATGCCAGTTACCATACCTCAACGAAAAGGCTCCTCTGTGAAACTACAGAACTAGAATTTATTCACAAACTCAGTTTGATTATGACTTGGCTTATCTTTCCCTTTTTGAAATTATTTATCACTAGATGAGGGTGTATTAATTATGTCTCTCCACTGTAATATTGGCTGTTTCAATTGTCTTGTTTTAATGATAGTTACTTTTATACATTTTGTAAATTTTTAACATATTGTGAGGCATGTAGAAAGGCTTGACTTTATTGCTTTGGGAAGCAGTATAGAAATAATCATCAGTTTTTATTCAGTACTTTGAAGGTTTCCATTTGGAGAGGAAATTTATTATAAATAACTTACAATCAATAAAATATATACTTAATTATTATCCAGCTTTTTGTTCATTGTTAATTATAATCTGCAAGGAAGCATGTCCTCAATGAAATCAGTATGATTCAGTGTTTTAGGGTTGGGACACAAGAGTCAGAAGCATGGAAGACACTACCAAATTCACTTCCCACAAGATGTAATGCCGGCCACCAACTTGGGGGACTTTAAAAGATTAGACAAATTCAAGGAGCATATTGGGTATTAGTGATTATATTTAACTCCACTGCAAAGGCATTATGCATCTGGCTATCAGTTGCTGGGAAGCACAAGTAGGGAGAGTGTTGCTGCGCTCAGGTCCTGCTTAAAGACTTGGTGTAGGCATCTAATTGGACCACTGTGAGAACAGCATGCAGGATTAGATGGGCCTTTAGCCTGAATCAGCAGCGTTCTCCTTCTGAAAGGTGACTGCTGCACCTTCTGTCAAAATGACAGACGCTCACTTCTTATGCAAACTCAAGGAAATCTTTCCCATGTTTGTCTTTTCCTGCAGGCAACAGCCTCAGATTCCAATCACCACAGGGACGGGTGTGGTCTATCCTGGTGCTATTACTATGGCAACTACTACACCATCGCCTCAGATGACATCTGATTGCTCCAGCACCTCGGCTAGCCCTGAGCCCAGCATCCCTGTCATTCAGAGCACTTACAGCATGAAGACGGACAGCGGGAGCCTTGCTGGAAACGAAATGATTAATGGGGAAGACGAGATGGAAATGTATGAGGACTTTGAGGATGACCCCAAATCAGACTATAGCAGTGAAAATGAAGCCCATGAGGCTGTCACTGCCAACTGAGGATGTCTGCTGAATTAAAGTACTCTGACTTTTTTTTTGTTTTTGTTTTGAACAAAAAGTTCTTAAATGAGCCTGCATGCATGTGTGGCTCCTACAGTTACATCTGCAGAATGGTCTTAAATGTTTCTTAATGTGTGACACAGATTGTTCCCTAATTTTCATGAACTTTTTTTAAAATTTAGGTGAAGACATTAAGTATCAGACATTGGGACTTGAAAACTTATACAAATCAATAGCTGTCTTACAAGTCTTTCCTTTTTTGTCTATATTTTTTTTCTCCTCCTGGATGCTGAGAAAAAGGTTTTAAGTTACTGTTTTAAATGGGGGTTTTACATTCTCACTCAGGTATGCTGTGCCAGCCTACAGGTTGTGAATGTGTTTTTATTCTGAATTATTTTAGAAAACAAAAACGAAACAAAAAAAAAGTGCAAATTTCCTATCATGAAACAGAACAAGTCCTCATGTGCATCAGTGTGTCTTTGCTCATCTTTTTTAAACAAGGTCTCTAAATTCCATTTTTTTTCTCCACATGTATAGCTGACCTTCTGATGTGCCAAACTTTCATAACTTTTTAATCTTAACATTTAAAAAAGTCTTAAGGGAGACACTGTAAAGTCTTAGACAATCCTTTGGCATCTTAAAATATCTATATATCTTTTTAAAAAAGCCTAATTTTTCCAGAAAATGGTAAAGTACTCAGGAATCTGGAGACAGGATATTCTTAAAATAGTGAACATGATTTCCACAATGCACTTGCCCAATTGCTTCTGCCTCTTGATGTACCATCAGTATAAAATATTACGTAAGCACAAAAGAGCGATCACCAGCTACAGACAGGCCTGTCTTAAGAATGTATGGCCAACTCCAAATCCTTTCACTGCCCCTTGCTTTTAACCCTTACATTCAGTCTTAACTACATTTTATCTTAACAATGTATTCATTCCAGAATGTCAGGGGTCCACATACTGAAAAAAAAAGAAGAAATTTTAAAGTACTCTTGCGTTTGCATTATTTTCAGTTTGTTGTTGACTTCTTTATAAAATGCCCCTTCCCCCCTAAAAACCTGTGGTTTTCTTAAAATAGCAGGAAACTTAATACTGAAAGGTAACTATATGCTTAAATGGGAGATCATGTTTCTATGTGTCGAAAACATTTGGGAAAACACTATGATACAAAGGGATGCAGATGCTTTCAGTATTTGCGTAGTATGCATGTGCTATGTGTCTGTTTTATACTTTTAGGCCAGGAGCCAAAGAAGCACCCAGTTAGTTCCATAAAGCAACAGGGCTTGTGTTTTCTGAACCAAAATTCACCACCTCTTCGCATGAACCAAATTTGAAACTGAGGGAAGTTGTTTCAGAAGCAATTTGTGATGTGACATTGTTACCATGGTGGTTCAAAGGGGAAAAAGTAACAAAAATCCAACTGGGTCTGCATAAGCCCTGAAGCTCCCCTACAGCAGTTCTAAATTATCCCTTTCAGGTTCTCTTTACTTTGCATAGTATACAACATCTCACCTAGTCTTTCTCATGAGTTTCTGAATTAAATGCTGTCATAGTTTCGAATACTGCACTACATGTTGCCATATCAATAGCCAACCTAAAGGATCCATTTACTATACCCATCTATGATTTTTATACAGGAAAAGCCACACAAATCTTACTATCTCATATAAACTGTGTCAAATGCTAGTTTCACAAAACTAAAAAGAGTTCCAAGCTCATCCTATTATTTTGTCATTCACTGACATGGTTTTACTATACATGTGTAGGTTTCATATTGTTGCACAAATACATGCCTAACATGCAGAAAACTATCTGGAGGGCTCCATGTCTTGCCTGACAAACAAGACAAAAAAATAGCTATTTTCCAATCATAGTATCAGATCAATATTTGCGAAGTTGTCTCAAGCCTTCAGGTCAAAGATGCTGTAGAAATTATAATTATTCATTTCATTTCTGATATATAATTTTGTTAAATATATAAAGAAGCAAGGGGAGGTGGGAACAAAACATTCCCAAGTTAATAATCTAGGTCTTAATGGAAGTCAGTTTGCCCCCAAATTTTGAACTTGATCAATTTTATGCCCCATGGTCAAGGCCAGAGTCTACTGTTTCAGCTACTTATTCTCCTCATCAATACTTTCTACTGAAAACTACACCATCTCATAAATATGTATGTTTAGAATCAGGCCACTAATATTGAATCAGACTCTTTCGGAATATTTTGTTTACTTCATTATATCTTTAATATACTCCAGAAATATGGCAATTTTATAGGGGCAAAATATTTGTGTCCTAAGAATAAAGCCAACCATACATATAGTTCCTGATGTGGAAGCCACGCTTCCATTACATCTGTGTGGTGACCGCTCCAGGAACTGAACTGGTTGTGTGCAATTTTCTCTATGCCAGCAAAAACTCAACATGAATGGTCTGTGGTGTTGGACACACAGATATCATTTACTAATCCAGCTGGAGCACTACCATGCAAATGCAATTACATGCTGCCTATTAATTCTGTGAAGCAGGGTTGTGTTGAGAGTTCCACTTTGTGTAAAGATGCCATGTTTAAGGCTAGAAGAGTAGCCTCATCTCTTACTAGCTTTGCTCAGGGGAAAGAGTGCCAGGATTTCTAAAAACATTTCTGCACCTTCTTTGATGGCCAAACCTGCATGTAATAAATGTGTGGGCATGAACCTATTCTTCTGAAAACATGGGTTGCAACCCAAACTACAACCTTGCTTATGGAGCAGGGGGTTGGACTGAATGACCTTCAGGATCCCTTCCAACTCTATGACTAGGACAGATGGGGTTCTTTCCCTTTCCATAGCCAGCAATGTCTAGCATCTAGCTTACATACAATTAGATTTTTCATTAGATTGTGATCATTATATATTTCACTTCCTTGACTTCAAAGGCTTTTCATTAATAGAACCAACATAATGGCCATGGCTTACAATGCGTGAGCAAATCATTCGTACTTTGCTCCCCTCTGCTAGCACTGAGAGGAAACAAACCATAATCTCTGGCTCGAAACAGAAGCCTTTTTTTTGGCATTAAGCAGTATATAAATTTAATCATCAATGTTCCTTTGCTTGTGTGGCTGAACTACAGATTTTGTTTTGTTGTGCTTGGAACAAACCAAGAAGTGAAGCCAGTTTGTTGTTGGCTTTCCTATCATGGTTTTTTTTTGAGCTTGGATGTTATTCTAAGGCATAGATAGTCAGTTTTCCCCATGCAGCACTAGACAGGAGGAAGCCCAGCATGCTTCATTTGTGTACAGTAAACCATGGTTTGTGGCTTACCATGACATACAAACATAACCAATATCAGTGCAGAGTGTTGGCATGCTATCATACAACCTTGCACGGCTAGTAAAGAAAACTAATGCCCTGACAGCTTTCAGAAGCAACTGCTGGAGGTAGTCAGCTTTTGCAATATTAAAATAGAAAATTTAACCCAGACAAGCAAATAGGGACTGCTATGTTTACAAGATCAAATACTATTCTGACGTATAATACTCTCATCAAGCTTTGGCAGCCATTTTTAAATCCAAAATAAACTTATCTTTCTTTACTATTTATTTGAAAAGTGTTCCCATGTCTACAGCTGAAGCAATAGCCGAGATGTTAAAAGCACTTGCTGTGTCATTAGCTGGTGAGCGTCCTCTTTACCTAATTAAGGTACTAAAAGAAAATCATTTCTTATTAAAATTGTTTGGAAATTTGAAGCGTTCTAATACATGTAGTTTGGAGCGGAGGTACTCATTTTCCCTAAAGAATGACTATTTATTAATTTTCTACAGGTTTCTCCTGTTACAAATCTCTCCACCCTACAATTCATTTCTTTTCTCTGCATTTCTTCATGGTTTTTTTGTTGCATAGGTAGAATGCTGTATTGCTAACATTGTATTTTCTGTAATTATTTTTGCACAAAGGCAAACATTTAGTTTAGTGGGTTAATTTCTTTTTATAAATTTTATTACCATGCCAAAATAATATTCTGCAGGCTGGCGGAGAACAAAGGACTGTTCTTTAGGACTGAAACTTGATTTTGCTCATAGTACAAAAACACACACACACAGATGTTATTTCGTAAGTGTTATAAGCACTGGATATAAATGGTATTTTTTATCACTTCTAACTAATGTGAAACTGTTGTACAAAAACGACATGAACAAAAGTCATCTGTTTCGACTCGTGTGGGCCTGCCTCACAGTTGCCGGATTTGAGTCATTTTTATGTCTTTGTTATTTCATTTATTTATGCAAAATTCTTATATGTATGAATACTTTGTTTTAGCTCCAGCCCTGCATCTGTGTTGATGCTCCAAATCTTAAAGGTGCATTCTTGACAATGAATGGCTCTTCATGAATCAGCAGAGGGTAGAAAGCTACTTTGTTGGTCAGTTTGGGTAAAAAAAAAATGTATTTGACTCTGAATAGTGCAGAAACAGTGTATTATATTTATTAGCCAAAATCGGCTCTAAAGTGTCAGTAGAAAATCAAGGAAGGACAATCATATGGAAACAAACATTTATCCCCATTCTTAATTGGAGCTCAAAACAAAGTTTTTGATTAGTCACCATCTCATCTTCGTTTTTTCTTAAAGTGTAAATATAACATAGGAAATAGAATTTTATTTTTTGTTCATGGATACCTAGTGAAGTATAAGTTATGTATTTACTTTGTTCTGTATCAGTGTACATTGGTCCATATTAAATGCTGACAAATCACTGTACCTCATGTAGATGCTGAATTTACACCTGCAGTGCGAGAGCAGTGTTGTGGACCTGTGGCAAGGATGGCAAGTCGCCTCACTTGTGCCCTCCTTCAAATTGGAATCCTGTATTTCATAAACACTTAACCTTTCAAACTATTTCACCTGCTTATAGAACAGGGGTGAGGAACCCCTGTGGTTCCTCAAAATTTTGCCAGACTACAACTCCCATGAGCCCCAGCCCTGATGGGAGTTGGATTGCAGTCTCCAGAGGGTCAGAGGTTGCCCACCCCTGCTATGGAATAACAATCCTCATTGTCTTCACTCTCTGGTAGTAGCATCATAGTTATTGGGACTAATAAAATACTAGTCAGAGAGATACAGCCTAATAGTCTGCTCTTCAGGACTGCTGCACCAGCAAATTAGTACATAGGATGTGGAATGTCTATTCCTCTTGGGCAGCACTACAGCCTATTACTTCAGCCAAGTGAAAGGATGTAAATGACATTTACATTCCCATTTAAATAAACGGGGCACGTTGGTTATAACTGACAAGTCCCACTGAATTTATTAAATGAAACATAACTTTCTCTTGATTGGAGCCATGATGTGACACTGTTGTTGCAGGCTGAAGCAACAGCTAATTCTCTTACACTTTTGCCAGTGTGGTTCTATAAAATTCCTCAGAAGTAAATGAAATAGTATAATTCATCACTGAATGGCTTATCTCCTCAAAATATACCACCCAGATATATTTCATTCCCACCTCCCACGTAATTAGAGTTACTGTAAAAAGCAACTGGCTTAAGAACTGGTTTACTTAAGTGCCAGATTTCTAGTTTAGTTTGGGCTCAATTTGCTTCATAATTTTCAGCTTGATTCCAAGCGAATCTGATGGAAGTTCTTAGATTTTGTCTGAAAGCAACCAATGTGAATAGTAAAAAATGTGTCAATGTGAATGACAAACTAAGTAAATAAATGCACACATGAACAAATGATGCTCTGGAAGGCCTTTGTAAGCGATGCCAGTTTAACACTAAACCGCTTCGGATCTGTGTTTGGTGTGGAATAGTATCAGCATGTTTGAAAAAGTAAATAGTTAAATTGACTTGATATTTAACCAATACAAACTAAAGTCTTAATAAAACACAATGTCACAGGGTTTATGTTTATAGTGAGGAAAATAGCTCTGATCAAAGGGCCCATTTCTAAGAAAATAAGTTGTAGCCTTAAACATCTATCCTTATGCTGTGGACAGCAGCTCTCTAGGGGAACAGGCAGTCTTCTGCCTTCCCTGCTAACTGACACTTTTTAACTGGAGATGCTAGGGTTTGAACCTGGGACCTTATACATGCAATACATGTGCTTTGTCACTGAGCTGAACCCCCTCCCCCTCCCCCATAAATGTATGAGGGTACCCAGATATGTCGTTTGGGGGAAGCTGTGGGATTGCCAACTGATCCAGAATCAGTGTGCAAGAGGCAGCGTAAAGAGGGGGGTGCTATTACAGCAGGGGAACAACTCGATAGGTGGGTGCATGTTATGTACAGCGGTAACTTGAAAACAGTGATTGTTTAAATGACTGTGTAAATGAAACAATGATTGTGTAAATGCAAGCATCCCCTAATACAAAGTTAAAGCATGATATCCTACTGTACCTAATGTTGCTCTTCGTCTTATTAAAACCTGACTTTTTTTTCTACTTCACTGAAAATAACTTCCCAGTAAGAAAACGCTACAACGCTCCAATTCAGGAAAGCACTTAATGCTGAAATCTTCAAGCCACACATTCTGGAGTAGCCCCAATGAAAGCCCATGGTGCTACTTTAGAGAAGGTGGTATGAAGATCTTAGCCTCAGGCACCAGTTTAGCGTAAAGCAACCGAGCCATTCTACCGAAGTCCAAAAGAGTTAGGTATATGTTTAAAGCTGAGCAGAATTTTATGTGTCTATCTGGACTGGATCTTCAGTACCAACAACTGCTCTAGAATGCAGCTGGTAGAATGTAATAATAGAGTATTTCATATTTTCAATTTTAAAAAATAGTCTCAGATCCTAGACGTTTGCATGTGTGTTTAAAGACTGAAGTTGGCACTTAAGCATGTCCTGTTTAAAGACTAACATGTGACCTCATTTGATTTTCTTTTACAAAAGGCACTTACTCTTTTTCTCAAACTCTTACTTTCCGCCTCCTCCCCCCACTGCCCCCCCATTTCCTTTTATTATCAACCATTGTTCTCTGCAGTTCTTGGACAACATGTTTGATATACTGTAATGCCACAGTTCCATGTTAGAATGCAAAACAAATAATATTTACATAAGTGGGTTGGTATCTTTTTTCTTTATATCCAGTTTTATGCTATTAGACTACATACCTTCCCTCTAAATAACTTGTCCAAGATTTAAGTTTTAAGAGCTGACAAAATGATATTCTGAGATAGTTCACTCATTGTTTTCAAAGAGGAGGGTGGGTCTGGGGCATATGTGTGAAAGGATAATGTTTCCAATTGGTATTTATGGCAATATGAAAGTTATAAAGCAGCTTAGTGACACAGTTTGCTTTATAACTTCTGCTTTCTTCAAAAACCACAAGTGAGGTCCTTGGTGCTCTCAAAAAAGTTTGGGGAATGTGCAAATATTTAACTGTTTCTATGCTGCACATTGCAGATCTGCTTGTGTGCATTCTCCGTATTGTCTTCCTTTGTCATTTGTGTTTTGCTTTCTCAAAAGCACAGGGTTGTTTTTCCTGCCCCCGCCTCCCTTGTACCCTTCATCAGCCTGTAGCAAATTTCCGAATGTTTTAGTATTTCTGTTCCTTCATTATTGTATTTGCCATGTACAAATGTTTTTATTACGTTAAGACAAGCTTATAAGCTGTTACTACATAACTTATCTTACTGTAACTCTTTTCTTTCCTGACATTGTAATTTGTTTGTGATGTATATTGTGAGATTGTATTCTATGTTAATTTAATCAGCACAATTCACTGACATGCTGGACTGACATGCTAGCTGCTGTTTCAAAGTGTAAAGTTTTTGTGTAGAGTTGTTGGGGGACAACTGAGACTCCCTTTGTCAAGGTACTATGCTTTGGTTCCTATAGCAACACTGTGGGTGTGGCTCTTATGATGCTAGGGCTGCTGATTCTACACCCACAAGCATTTTTTTTTTTTTTTACTGGCAAGTTTTCCGTGTAGAAATTCTATATACAGTGCAGGTACCTATCTGGGCCCAGGGCTGGTAATTATTTGGGCATGTAGAGAAAAAACAAGCAAACCCTAGTGTCTATTGCTGCTTTGAATATGTTTTAAAAGTCTGAAAATGTAAATAGTTTATCAAAATAAATCTTGTACAGTCCAGTGTAAAGTTTTTAAATGAACTTAAAAGGTTGCCATTACATCTCTCTCACACTCTCCTCTTGAAGCAGTTTAAAAAGAAGAAAAAAGTTTGCTAAGGATGTTGATTTTTTTAAAGTATCTGTGCTCTTAATTTAAGCGGGGGGGAACGAATCATTCTTAGCTTTGCTTCATAGCATAAACCGATTTCTTGGATTTTGTTGTGCAGTATTGACGTGAGGTAAATTAAATATTAAATAATTTTTCAGTGGTACTTTTAAGAGTCTTCTCCTCTCCTCAGAAATTAATGGAAAAGACAAAACTGAAAAAAGACTGTCTTTATATCGTATATTCTGGTGTATGTTGGCACCTTACCATATTTGAGGGGATTTTTTTCCTTTTTCCTTCCTTTTTTTTTTTTTTGCACAAGGTGCTTTCCTGATATGTTAAACATGTCATCATTGGGTGATACCATATGCCATGATAAGGGGTTCTGACCCCTCAGGGGAGTGTCTATAAGACTGCCTATTTATGCTCATTTACCTCAAGACTGTCCTCTCTACCCTTAATCTATTCACCATCACTCCATCTTTTGTACTGCTGTTGACACTTACAGATTAAAGATAAATTTTGTTTTATGATATGTGTGTGGCTTTTTCTGTGCAGCCTATTCTGTTCTTTCTATACGTAACAGTCCGCTTCAGATCCCAAGGAGCTGCTCGTGAGAAAAGGCCCTGCAGATCAAGTGACCAATTCCTTCTGAGCAGGCTCACCTCCCTCCGTGCTCATTGTCAGTCTACTTATTGCTTTCTCATGTCACATCAGCAGTTTGGTTTTTGAACTTTGGCTCGATAAGCTCAAGTCGTAGTGTGTGATGTGTAAGCAGGAAAGGCTTGTAAAGTAACCCTGTATGAGATGGGTATTTTGAAATACCAAATAGGAATGGAACAGAATAAAAGTTATCTCTTTGTCACCCCCTTCATTTTCATTTCTCTTACAGCCTCACTAGACAAACCAACTGAACCAGAAAATATGAGCACAGTAACACCATATTGCCTTTGGCCCAAACAGTATAACCCCTATATAATATTTTTATTAGCAGTTCTTTGTGTCCTCATGGGAAAACAATGAAGAACATTCAGGTGTCCCATAATAATAGTAGACAATTCTGACAGGAGATTTTAGCCCACTTCCTCCAGTTATTTTTTAAGACCAAGTGTAGGAGGGACAATCATGATGATTGTCTAAAATGATATAGCACAACTGACACACCTACTTAAATAAAAAGCCCAAGGTCAAAACACAGTTATTACATGGTTAATTGTTATCCTTTGTTAATTTATTTAAATTATTTATACCAGTTTTTCATCATCAAAGATGCCCCCGAAGCAGCTTGCAACCATCTGATCAACCATATTTTAAGCAACTACTAACATCCAAACTAAAAAGCTCAAAACCATGAAGGCATCAGAAAAATAACCATTCCATTCTCAAAAGAAAAACTGCATGCAGTAGCAAGGCAAAGCAGCATCATACTTGGAAACCAAGCAAACACAGGAATACTAAATCACTTTCATCAAATGCTTTATAAAGGGGGGGGGGGAGAGAGCAAACGGCTTGTTCCGTGGGGCAGGTTCATATGCTTATCATTAAAAAAATTGTAAGGGATCTCTTTCCCTTGCTCTCTACTTTTTAACTGAAAAGATCTTCTAATTGCTTTCAGGGACTATCAAGTTTAGAGCACTTTCCCACTGCTTGTAGGTAGGGTTTTCAGTGAATCTTGCCTTGAGTTTGGGATTCATGTCTCATCTTGAAAGTCCAATGGGGAAAATAGCTTAGCAAATTGCCACTATGATTAGCACAACAGCTCACCCTCTGATGATTTAGTTTAGTGCTAGCGCTGGGCGATACCTTGTTTTCAACATCATGATATATCAGCAGCTAAATACCGGTATATGGCCCAGCCATACACGGTGAGTGAGTCCCAATGCCTCTCAGGTTCACATGTGAGCCAAGGAGCTTCAGGGCTTCGCTGATCTGCTCAGCTGGGGGGGTGGAAGAGGCCTTCTGTCGCCGCCACCCCCCAGCTGAATAACTCCAACACCTCAGAAGACATCCTGCCCCCCAGCTGAGGAAGCCCTGCTGTTTCTCCAGCTTGCATGCATCAGAGGCCCCTATAGGCAGGGGCGTGGGAGTACTTTAATGGAGCCCTCACCCCACCACTGGCTCTCACGAGCCAGCAGCAGGTTGGGAGCTCTCTTAACTGCTCCATTGAGGGGAGCAGCAATCACACACCCCTCAGCAGAGCAGTTTCACGGAGCCCCAACCCCACCACTACCTTGTGCGCTCCTCAGCCAAGCAGTTTAAAGAAGCGGAGCAAGGAACAAGCTGTATCAGCGCCTCACTGATGCAGCTTTTTTCTCCCTCTGCCAGTAAGAGGGCAGAGTGGGATGGTGGCTTCACTCAGCAGTATATCGCTGGTGAAACCACTGCCGCTCCCGAGTCCCTCTGCCTCCAGAGCCAGCTGGAGGGTGTGTCAAGTGCGGTGGCGGTTTCACTGCTGAGTGAAGCCGCCATTGTGGTCTGCCCCTCATACTGGTCCAGGGTGATGTATCAATCTATCACCCAGGCCTATTTACAGAGGTACCTCGGGTTACAGACGCTTCAGGTTACAGACTCCGCTAACCCAGAAATAGTACTACTCGGGTTAAGAACTTTG
Source organism: Podarcis pityusensis (assembly GCF_964106645.2). Classification (NCBI taxonomy): domain Eukaryota; kingdom Metazoa; phylum Chordata; class Lepidosauria; order Squamata; family Lacertidae; genus Podarcis; species Podarcis pityusensis. The sequence goes on along the minus strand of NC_138028.1, from coordinate 71,820,340 downwards.
CTTCAAGATGAGAACAGAAATTGGGCGGCGGTGGCACAGCAGCAGCAGCGGGAGGCCCCATTAGCTAAAGTGGTACCTAAGGTTAAGAACAGTTTCAGGTTAAGAAAGGACCTCCAGAACAAATTATGTTCTTAACCCGAGGTACCCCTGTAGTGCAAAAGGCTTTTCTGTGGGAAGCCATGTCGCTACATTTTGGGGTGGGAGAAAACAGATGTGCGTTAGAATTTTAATTAAGTCAAAAGCTGGTTGTTCCTATTGGGTAATCAGCAAGAATAAAATATTCAGTCCAAATAAGTACTGTGTTTAACTAATTAATCTCTTTAAGCCAGAGATGAAACTTGGACACAGGAGGACTAAATAATTAAAAAACACTACTACTACTAATACTACTATTACCAACATTACAAATTTCTAGCTGTTTTCTACTCAGTCTTCACCAATACTTTTATCAAGCCCTGACCAAGCCATTACCTATGTCTTGAAGTTGCAAGATCCCTCAGTCAGCAGAACCATATGGTGCAAAGTTTTGCTAAGATGTACCATCGCAGATTACAAGTAAGGAATACCATGTCTGAATACTTTCTCAGATAAAAAGCCTTCTGCATATAGAGCACTTGGAAAAATTAGCTGTAGTGGAGCAATGGAGACAAGTTTTTCCTACTGTCTGGGGAATTGGCAATTTGCTGTAATATCACAAATTGTATGGTTCCCCCCGCCTGTATATCTAAATCATTTCCTTATTAGGGGCCACCCCACATTTTCTTCAAAAAATTGCTTTGCACAGGTAACTACCATAGAGTTATCCAAATTTTCAAAAGTAGGGGGTCCATGGCTTGCTTTTTGAAAAATAGGGGGTCCTCAGTAATTAGCTAATTACTAATTGGTGCTACTTCTGAAAAGGCCCTGCCTCCAAGTGGATGTTCACTTGAGCCTAATTCAGCAATGGTATCTACATTCTACATATACATATACAGGAGCAGGCAATCCTTAAGGTGTCCCAAGTCATTTTAAGTTCCTTTGTCTAATGTTCCACGGTCACTACTATGGTTCATTTACACATATATTCAACCTGAACCCGCAATGGAGGGGTTCATAACATTAACACACTCTCCCATGGCTGCAGCCTTGGATCCAAACAGAAATCAGCCATGGCTCTCTGACCCTCTGTTCAGCTTGCTGTGCTTTATGGAGTACAACTGTTTTTCCTCCAGTCTACATCATCTCCAACTGCAGCCCTAAACTCAATGCTGCTTTGTCTCTGCTAACTAACTCAGAGCTCAGGGCAGGTTTCCACCTATTTGTTGGATGGCACAGTCTTTGCCTTGCTGATGCCTCACCTCCCTCTCTTATTCTGTTAATGGCCCATCTCCCAGGCGATCTCCTGAACACAGGAAGCTAACTCTCCAAGCGTTGATTAAATTCTGACACTTTCTAAATCCAGGAATTTAAGGAAATTGGGCACCCAGAACTCACAACAATATATAATACCTCCGAGATGACTGACAACGTAAAACATAATTGCTGTCAGGAAATTTTTATAGTCAGTTGTATTAAGAACTGCTTAAGTACATTTTTATTCACTTGGACAAGACAGAGTGTAAAAGCCTCTAGAATGGTGTTTAAGCTTGCTTGCAAAACCCAAGATGAGTGTGAAAGAAGCCTCGGTAGGATTGCCAGAAGCACATCTGGAGAATGCCTTTCCTTTGGCACTAGAGATGGGTTGATTTGCTCCTGTCCATTTTGAGGCTGGAGTGAATGTCACATAACACAGAACACTCAGAAATCTCACCCATCCCTGAATCATGCAACTAATCAAAGGCGGCTGGTGCTGGTCTATATAAGACAATGCCATTATCCTTCTGGCCTCTTCAGAAGTTTGTGCATTGGGTCAATTTCCCAACCCCCTACACGTTGCCAGCATACTTGAAGGGATTTGGGCAGGAAACTGTCCTTGGCATTTCAAGCTTTACTCAACAAGTTGCTGCCCAGTGTAGGTGGTGTGGACCCCACAAATGCCCCCTTATTTGGCAATGCAGATTATACTAGGCATGGATCAATGGGTGCACTGATTGAGAGCAAGGCATCCGAATAGATTGGCTTTCAAGGAGGCAGAGGAAACTACTCCTTATAGCTGGATGCACTTGGTTTTAATCTTAAATTGTCCACTGCTTGTTACAGAAACCTGAATACTGTAACAGCGATCCTAATCCCAATTTGTATATATTGTGTCTTCATGAGGGGAGGGAGGGGGATGGCCATTTTAACTTTAGAGAAAAGAACATGTGGAGCCATGGTATTTCTCATCCTGCTGCTTCTGTGTATTTTGAATTAAAAAGGGCTCACTGACAACACACTTCATCTTGGGGCTAAGCAAGTTTTGGTCCCAAACTTTGTCCTTTGCAAACTGGATCTGCTGGTTCAACAGACTGGCTCATCAGCTTACACTCCTGGCTTCCCCCCTCCCCCAGTTTTTAGGAATGACTCCTAGTAAAGGGCCAAACTTTCCCTAATCTCCTGGCAGTTGTCACTGATGAATCTTAAAGCCTGAAGCCTTTCAGTCACATACATTTTTCTGAAGTCATCCTAAGAAGGCTGCCAAACTCAGACAGCTGCTATATTCTGCAAATGTTTGCAAAGCTGTAGAGTTTCGGAATGCACAAGTCCTTGAGCAAAGTTTCCAGTGACTCCAGTTTGTGCAGGTCTGCACTTGCTTGCCTCTAAAATATGAATCTTTGGCGTTACATCAAAGTGTTGACTAATCGGCATATATGTTTGGGTGGGAGGGCAGTATTTCTAGCAATGCTATAATTTATGAAACATGATGTAATGATTAAACAGGTGGATAGGAAGGGTGAGTTAATTACATAATGTGTGAAAAGGAAGAATATCTGGGCAGCAGGCCAGCTATGCCATTGGTTCTTTGCTGCTTCCCTTGAACAATTAGACAATTTAACACTATATTCCAGGAGTTCTGGTAAAATATATCAAAATAATCAAAGCCTGTTTGTTTCAAATATCCAAGTATTGAAAGCATACATCAAATATGCAGGTCTTTGGTGTCGTGATGTATTGCCCAGTTGGTGAGTGGAAAAAAAGGATCTCTGACTAAGCACTACAGATTTTACAGAAATGTACAACCCTAAGTGCTAATTCATATGAGGAAATTGGCATGTTGAAAATTTGGAGTGATTCCACACAGCATTCAGTATGACCTAAAGCAGTACTTGCTTCTCCATCTGCTCAGCTTGGGTTTCCTTACCATAGATGTCTCAGGATTACCAAAAGTGGGTTTACTGGAGATACAGACAATGGATTGAGTCAAGAACCCTCAGGTCAAGACGTAAATATGAGTCTGTTCTTCAAGAGGGCATTCAAGCCCATACTGGGACAGTGAAAGAATCATCTTCCTGGATCCACAGGTGCAGATAACAGCTTTGACCTTAATGACGAGGCCTTAGTTTTGCAGCAGATGTGGTCTGAATGAAGGTCCTATTTCAGCCATACCCCCAGGGTAGGCCCCTAGCCAATCCAACAATTCCATGTTATTTCAAGAGCTTCTACAGAGAACAAACGAAAGATTGTGCTCAGTGTTAGAATTCACTTCCTTAACTCCAGTTTGTTTGTTTTTAAAATAGACTTTAGCTTGTTCTGAGGCCTTTGGAGTCCAGTTTGCCTTCCATTTTGGAGAAGGATTTTTTGCTTTGAACCTGCTTTTTCAGTATGGAAGCAGTTTGTGACCATTCTTCTCTAAGCCAGTGTGATAGACGAGCAGGAGTTTGAGTGGTGGGTAGGGTGGAAAATGGAAGATGTACAGGGAGGTTCAGTGCAATCTGTAAGGGAAGAGGTGGGGTGGTGGGCGTAGAGGAGAACCAAGATGAAGAGTCCGGGCAGTCAAAGGCAGGGGAGGTGCTGTAGGAAGCCTCTGAGGTGGAAAAGAAGGTCCCAGAGAGTCCTGCCATTGGGCTCTCCTCCATGCCTTCCCCCACTGTCTCCATTGACAACAAGGAGCATAAAGCAACAGGAACAAGGATCGCCTGCTGCCATACGAACCTACCCGGACACTGAGGTCATCTTCTGAAGCCCTTTTTCATGTGCCTTCTTCCACAAGAGGTCTGGAGCATGACAACATGAGAACAGGCCTTTTCTGCAGTGGCTCCTCATTTGTAGAATGCTCTCCCCAGGGAGATTCACCTGGCACCTTCATTATACAACTTTAGGCGCCAGACAACAAAAACATTCCTCTTTAACCAGGCATTTGGTTGAGTGCTGGGGGGTGTATTGGGTTGTTGTTTTGATTATGTATTTTGTGATTTTATATTGTCATTTTATATTGTATACTATAAACCATTTTCCCAGTAGTAATGTATGGAAGTGAGAGCTGGACCATAAAGAAGGCTGATCGCTGAAGAATTTTTTTTTTTTTTTTAAATAATATTTTTATTGCTTATTTTCCAAAGTCAAAATCCATCATCAATTTACACAACAAAAGCAGTTTTACAAAGAAAAGAAAAAGTTAGAAAAAAGAAAATTCACATTTCCACATCTTTTTTCGTATTCAACTGGACTTCCCCAAATCTTCCATCCCTGCATTCTTTACAATAAAAAAGTATTATACAGCAAATTAATACCTTGTTTCGTATGTTTTTATACTTTCATCTATTTATATATTCCAAATTAAAACTTTTCACCGTTATAACTTAGTTTCAATCATTTTCAATTCTCAATACTGAAGCATGTTTTCCTCAAAACTTAGCAAATTCTCAACTTTCATATAGCTTATAATGTTTTTGTAGATAGTCCTTAAATTTTTTCCAGTCCTCTTCCACTGCCTCTTCTCCCAGGTCTCGGATTCTGCCCGTCATTTCGGCTAGTTCCATGTAGTCCATCAGTTGCGTGTGCCACTCTTCCAGTGTGGGTAGCTCCTGTGTCTTCCAATATTTAGCTATAAGAATTCTTGCTGCTGTAGTTGCATATAAAAAGAAAGTTCTATCTTTCTTTAACACTCTCTGGCCCACAATGCCCAGGAGGAAGGCTTCTGGTTTCTTATTAAAGGTATACCTAAATACCTTTTTCAACTCGTTATAAATCATTTCCCAAAAGGCCTTCACTTTCGGACATGTCCACCAGAGGTGAAAGAATGTTCCTTCAGCCTCCTTACATTTCCAACATTTATTATCTGACAAATGGTATATCTTTGCAAGTTTGACTGGGGTCATGTACCACCTGTACATCATTTTCATAATGTTTTCTTTTAAGGCACTACATGCCGTAAATTTCATACCGGTGGTCCATAACCTTTCCCAGTCTTCAAACATAATGTTGTATCCAATGTCTTGTGCCCATTTAATCATGGCTGATTTAACCATCTCGTCTTGAGTATTCCATTTAAGCAACAAGTTATACATTCTTGAAAGCACTTTCGTCTTAGGTTCAAGTAATTCCAACTCTAATTCTGATTTTTCCACCTGGAAGCCGATTTTTTTATCTTTTTTAAAGATCTCTAAAATTTGGGCATAATGCAACCAGTCTCGCACCTTTCCTTTCAATTTTTCAAAACTCTGCAACCTCCAAGTGTCACCTTCTCTTTCTATTATTTCACAATATTTTGCCCAGCCACCCCCCATATTAAGTATTTTTGTGGCCTTAGCCTCCATCGGTGATAACCACCTCGGAGTCTTATTTTCAATTAAGTCCTTGTATTTAGTCCAGACAATGAACAAAGATTTCCTGACAATATGGTTTTTAAACATCTTGTGAGACTTCACCTTGTCGTACCACAAATATGCATGCCATCCAAAAGCATTGTTAAACCCTTCCAGATCTAGGACATCAGTGTTTTCTAACAAAAACCAATCTTTCATCCAGCAGAAGGATGCAGCTTCATAATACAACCTTAAGTCCGGCAGGGCAAATCCCCCTCTTTCCTTTGCATCTGTTAATATTTTAAATTTTATTCTGGGCTTTTTGCCCTGCCAGACAAACTTCATAATGTCCCTCTGCCACTTTCCAAAACACTCTACTCTGTCCACGATCTGCAGGGCCTGAAACAGAAACAACATTCTTGGCAATACATTCATCTTAACGGCAGCAATTCTTCCCAACAAGGAAAGTTTCAATCTTGACCAAATTTCTAGGTCCTTTTTGATTTCGGTCCAACATTTTACATAGTTGTCTTTAAATAGATTCAAATTTTTCCCGGTCAAGTTAACTCCCAGGTATTTCACTTTTTTAACCACATTTAATTCTGTTTCCTTTTGAAACCCATCTATTTCTGAAGGTGTCAAGTTTTTTACCAAGACCTTGGTTTTTTGTTTGTTTAACCTAAATCCTGCCACCCGACCAAACTCAGAAATTAGTTCTAAAGCTCTTTTTGTGCTAGATTCTGGCTCCTGTAATGTCAAAACCAAATCGTCTGCAAAAGCCTTCAGTTTATATTGTTTTCCTCCGACCTGTATTCCTTGCACCTGCTGATCCTTCCTAATCAAGTTAAGCAACACCTCCAGGACAGAAATAAATAGCAAGGGTGATAAGGGGCACCCCTGTCGTGTTCCTTTTTCAATTTTAAACTCCTCTGTCACCACATTATTTACTATCAATTTAGCTTTTTGCTCTGAATAGATTGCTTCAATACCATTCTGGAACGCCCTTCCCACTCCCATCCCTTCCAAATTTTTCTTCATAAACTTCCAAGATATATTATCAAAGGCCTTCTCCGCATCTATAAAAATCAAAGCTGCTTTTGTATTCAAATTTGTCTGCAGTAACTCCAAAACATCAACAATATTCCTGGTGTTGTCAGACAAATGCCTTCCAGGGAGAAAGCCTGCTTGGTCTTTATGAATTACTTCTTTTAAAACTTTTTTCAGTCTATTTGCCAAGATATCAGCAAAAATTTTGTAATCCACGTTTAGGAGTGAGATGGGACGGTAATTCTTAAGTTGAGTCTTTTCAGATTCCAATTTTGGTATCAAGGTGATGAATGCCTCTTTCCACGATTCTGGTGCCCCCTTCCCTTCCATAATTTGGTTACATACCTCCATTAATGGTTGAACCAAATATTCCTTCAATGTCTTATAGTATTTGGAGGTAAGTCCATCTGGGCCTGGGGATTTGCCCAATTGCATGTTCTGAATGGCACTTTCAATTTCCTGTTGTGATACTTTGTAATTCAGGGCTGTTTGTTTATCTTGTGTAAGCTTTTGCAGGCCATGACTTTTTAAAAATTTATTTATCTCCATCTCCACTTGGGGTCCTTGGGTGAACAATTTTTTAAAGTATCTCTGGAAACACTTTCTAATTTCTTCTGGTTTCTGAATACATTCTCCTTCAACCTCTAGATTGGTAACAAAGTTCAGTCTTTGTCTCTTTTTCAGCTGCCATGCCAGCAGCTTCCCACATTTATTAGCCGACTCGAATGATCTTTGTTTCATCTGTTTAATTTTCCATTCAATTTCTTGATTTGTCAATTTCACATATTGTGCTTGATGGAATTTTATTTCTCTTAAAACCTCTTTTGATTTTGGATTAAGTCTCAACTTTTTCTCTCCGTCTCTTATCTTCTCCAAAATCTTATCCTTTTTACCATTCCAAAGTTTTTTCTTTATGGTATTCTGTTGTATCAGAAACCCTCTCATAACAGCTTTACTCGCGTCCCAGATTGTTTTCTTTTCCACCGAAGTGTTCAAATTTATTTCAAAGTAATCTTTCATCGTTTTTTGGGCCTTCTTCACAATCTCCTGATCTCTAAACAAGGAGTCATTCATTCTCCATCTGAAGGATCCAGCTGGTGTGAGTCTTAAATCTATTTTCAAAGCATTATGGTCGGAGCAAGTTTTGGGGCAGATCTCTATTTTTTTAGTCTTAGGAGCCAGTCCTCTAGATATCCAAATTTGGTCGATTCTTGTCCAGGATAGGTGGGCTTCAGAAAAGAATGTTCCCTCTTTACCTAGAGGGTTTTTTGTCCTCCAAATATCAATCAAGTCCATATTGTCTGTAAGTTCAAAAAAAGTCTTAGGTAGTCTGCCATCTTTAGTCAGATTTTGATTTTGTGACTTATCCATATGCGTGGAGACAACCCCATTCATATCTCCCATCAAAATGATGTTAGTATAGTCAATATATTCCAGCATTATCTCATGCAGCTTCTTATAAAATTCTGATTTCCCCTCGTTTGGTGCATAAATTCCTACTATCAGAAATTTTTCTCCTTGTGATTGTATTTCAATCGCCAAAATTCTTCCTTGTTCATCTTTAAACACAAATTTTGGTGCTAGGCTCTCCTTTGCATATATCACAACTCCTCTTTTTTTGACTTTATCTAATGATGTAAAATCTTGGCCTAGTCTCTTGTTGGTTAATACTCTTCTATGGAGCCTAGTTACATGAGTTTCTTGAAGGCAAATGACGTCTAATTGTTCTTTCCTCAATATATGAAAAATTCTCTTCCTTTTCTCGGGGGAATTTGCGCCATTAATATTCCAACTAAAAAGCTGCAAAGACATCCTGGCTCAATTTGTCAACCAATGGGGTTGTCTCCCTTGTCGTCTATATCCAGAGGTGGATCTGGTTTTGCACCAGGCGTGGGGGGTGGCCAAGTACCTATTGTTCCTTTCCGAAGGTCCTCCCCGTAATCGTTTAGGAACTTTTCTTGCTCTTCTGCTGATCTAATTTTTACCTTCTTCCCTTTCACACTGAAAGATAGTCCTTGAGGGAATTCCCACCTGTATCGGATTGAGTTGTTTCTCAGTAAGCTTGCCAGGTCTTTATATGTAGTTCTTAAATCCAACAACTGTTTTGGTATATCTCTAAAGATTTCTGCTGTCTTTCCCTGTATCACCAATGGATTTTTAAAATGTAGGCCGAGTATGTTCTCTTTTTCTTGCTTGTATCTCAAAATGATCAAGCAATCTCTTGGTTTATCCTTTTTGACCACTCTTCCCAATCTAAAAGCGGTGACAATTTTGAAATCCTTCTCTTCTGCCAAACCCCAGAACTTGGATATTTCTGCTGTCAAATAGCCAATCAAGTCTTCTTTTTCTAGTTCTGGGATGTTTCTAAGCCTAAGATTGCTTTCCCTATTTTTCAATTCTGCCATCGACAGATACGCTTGCTGTTCAGTAACCTGTCTACTCAGTGGTCTTACTTCCCCACTAAGTTCCTCTATCCTTTTTTTATTAAGGTCTGCTTTTGTACTTGCTTCCTCAGCTAATTTTCGATTTTCTGTTATACTTTTTTCAAAATTTCCTATTGCCTGTGTGTTTTGGGCAACTTGGTCTGTCAATCTATTTATTGTAGCTGTCACCTGGTCAAATTTGGACGCTTGTTCATCTGCTTTCTTGTTTAATGCCGCCAGCTGGTCCAATATTTCTTTAGATACAGGGTCTAGCCCTCCTGCAGCCATATCCCCAAAAGCTGGCTGTCTAGATTGGCCTTCTTGTAGACCTGTCACAATTGGAACAGATGACCTACGTACCTGCACTGGCAGAGTTGATTGCAACAGTTCAGTTTGTTTTGCTTTCTTAGCAGCCCTTGTTTTTGCTGCACCACTCATTCCACAGCTGTCCAAGTTTCAAGGTCAAATTGTAAATCCCATGGGAAAAGCAATCTAGAAAATAAACAGCCAAGCACAAAAAAATTCCAAGGCAGGCAGCAGTTCTCAGAGACAAATAGTTCCACAATCCAGCAGGGGGAGCTCCCCAAAAAATTAGGGAGAAGGATAAAAATTTTCCACCATTAAGTTCCCAAATAAAAATTGAATAGAAACCAAAACAGGGGAGAGAGCCCTCTGAGTTCACTTTAAACTGCAGAAATAAAAGTTCTTTACAAAGGTGTACACCACAGTTCCTTTCTTGTAATTTACAAAGTAGCCCAATATAACTTTATGCCTCATACACAGTTACCGCTGTCTGATGTTACTTTGTATCCAGACAGCCCGAGAGCTGAGTTCGTAACTTTGTAATCCACAAAAAGTAGAGAGGAAAATCACAGTCTCTGTCCACTTATAATATAGTTTTAACTTTTCTTTTACTTTTAACCAATCAAGTCCAAATTTGCAGGGTATATTCCAACTTCTTTTAAGCTCCTTTCAAAGCTTCAGTTTTAATAAAACTTTGCTTGATACTTTAAACAAAGACGGAAGACTGACTTCCTTTTTAGCGTCTCCCGCTTTCAGCCAAAATTTACAAATTTGAGTTCAAATAGAGTCTCAGATTTCTTACTCACGAGTAAGTAGTTTCAAAATCAAGTGTTGAAAGAAGAAAGGTCAGCGCTCATCAGCAGCAGCCGCGCGGCTTCACTTCCGCGGAAAGAGCGATGGATTCACAGCACCGCTACCCCCTCTACGTTCCGGGGCTCCTTACGGGGTCCCTTCTTCGTTTCGGAGGTCGCTCCTGGTGCCCGCCGAATCCCACGGCCACGGGCTCACTCTACCCGTGGTTTATCTAAGTGGGTCGTCGCTGTGCCGCAGCGCACGACCCTTTTCCGCGGAGCCCCTCTTCAGCAGCTGAAGAGGACCGCCATTGCCGTTTCGCGCCGCCTCCGGAAGTCTGATCGCTGAAGAATTGATGCTTTTGAATTATGGTGCTGGAGGAGACTCTTGAGAGTCCCATGGACTGCAAGAAGATCAAACCTATTCATTCTTAAGGAAATCAGCCCTGAGTGCTCACTGGAAGGACAGATCGTGAAGCTGAGGCTCCAATACTTTGGCCACCTCATGAGTAGAGAAGACTCCCTGGAAAAGACCCTGATGTTGGAAAAGATGGAGGGCACAAGGAGAAGGGGACGACAGAGGACCAGATGGTTCAGGGGTCTGCAACCTTTAAGACAAAAAGAGCCACTTGGACCCGTTTCGAAAGAAAAAAAAACTGAGAGCCGCAAAACTCGTCATTATAAAAATAACTTTTTTGTCACTTTTTTTTATTATTTCTTTGTTTGACCCCTCAGAATTACTCCTCCTCATAGAAATAAACGTTAAATTAACAAGTTACCTTTTTGTGTGTGTGTGTTCTTCACTCCCCTTCAAAACAGTGACCAGCGTACATGCCCCTTACAATGTAGCGGGCGGGCGGGAAGATGACATTGGGACGGTGCGTGACTAACGCACGCACCGACCCCATGCGACGTCACAGCCAGCACAGCGCCCGCCACAGTGGGGAGTGTCGGGGAGCACAATGCGCCTCCTCCCCTCGCTAGTATCCGCCCCGGAGCCGCGGCAAAGGTGTAAAAGAGCCACATGCGGCTCCGAAGCCGCGGGTTGCTGACCCCTGAGATGGTTGGACAGTGTTCTCGAAGCTACAAACATGAGTCTGACCAAACTACGAGAGGCAGTGGAAGACAGAAGGGCCTGGTGTGCTCTGGTCCATGGGGTCACAAAGAGTCGGACACGACTAAACAACTAAACAACAACAAAAACAACTATAAACCATCCTAAGACCTGCGGGTATAGGGCGGTATACAAATTTAATAAATAATAATAATTTCAAAACCTACCACTGGCCACTGACACTGGTTCTGTCAGGCATGTCTCATCCACCAACTGGTCCCAAGATATCTTGCATTTGCATGAGAAGATCTCTTGTAAAAACTAATGCCTTGCAGGAGGTGTAGGAGCTAGTATTCTTGGTGGGAAAACAAAGAGTGAAACAAAGAAGACTTTGACTCTGGCAGAATAGAGTTGCTTTGCTGACACTCCTGCGCAGGTCCTGTTTTTGCTAATAACAAGTAAACCCCAACTTGCTTGGTGTGATTTACTGCTGGCTCGCTCCTGAGAAGAGGTAAGCTATGGTGTGATGTACAGAAGTAGACCACACCAGTTCAATAACTGATGCAGAAGGCAGGATTTCCTTCTTAGCTGCTCCTTGTAGAACAGTAGATGGGCAAGAAAGAGCCACACAGGAGCGGATTTCTCCAGCTGTGGACCATTTCGAGCCATAGGTCAGAGGTTCCTCACCCCTGGTATATAAGAGTGCTATTTTAACCAAGTACTATACTACATTTACCTACGTTATGTTTTCATTTATTTCTGAACACAATCTTTTCTACCAAAATTGTGGAAAAATCATGTTTAAGGTTCCTGGGTCTCTATTCATGTTTAAATTTCTGGAATATTCCAGAATCCCAAACTTGCAAGGTGCTTCTCTGCCAGGCGCTGTGCAGTTTGCACATCTCGTGTTTCACACCAAGCATCAGATTATACCGGGAGGGGCGGGGCAATGCTTTTGGGTTTTTTTAACCAGGAAACTTTTGTCTCACTAGGGCCTTGGAAACCTTCTCTCTAGATGAGCCTGAATCCATAATTACTTTTGCAGTCATTGTGAGTGCTAGATTTTCCTAAGACTTCTTTTCAGACATCCTAAGCTCTGGTTAGTGTACGAACTTGTAGAACATTTTGTAGTAAATTCTGACCTGTATTATTTCAAAAGAGATTACACATTGTGCTATGAGTGACACAAGTTTAGTTTTCCGCAATCTGATCTATAGAAATGACAGGAACAGGATTACTTCTCTGTTACTACAACCCAGGTTGCCTTGTCACCCTCCCCAAAGGAGAAAATTTATCATGTAGTTGCCCCCATGGGTCAAGGGAAGGAAGCCTCTGGGCATACACTGATTGCAATATAACTAACTATGCTTGCACTGTCTGTACTACTGGACTTCCAGTACATCAGTGAAGAAGCAGGATTTTATTTATTTTTAAGTGAGTGCAGTGGGAGCAAATAAACTTATGTCTAGTCATGAAGAAACTAGTCGCAGAAGACAGACCCTCCATGCGTACAGATAGCAACAATTTCACAACTACTCATGCGGTCTGCATAGTGTGCAGGAATGGACACTTGCAAAGCAATGTCTGCAAAAGTGCTTTTAGAAAACACCAAAGTGCAGCACTTCAAAGACACAGCCTAAGTTGTACTAGCACCGAGGTCTTGAGGCTCCTAGTCTTTTGCTTAATTTTGTTGAAAGGTTTAAGAACAATGATCATTTTGAAGGAGAGGTTTGGATCCTCATTTGAAACATCAACTGAAAAACCGTGTGTGTGCTGTGCAGGCCGGTGGGGGGGGGGGTAGGGGAAGTATTGCTCTTTCCTTCACTCTCCTCCCTGTCCCACAGCCAGCATGGAGAGTAAGTTCCCATCCCAGAAAGTTTACACCAAAACCACATCATGCTGCACATAATAGAGTGTCTGTCAGTTCCTACCAATTGAAGTTTCCTAGTGACAGACAAGAAATTTCTCTGTCTCTAACACACACACACGAGACACTGGCCTGTAATTTGCTCAGTTCAGCACCACTAGACAGCAGAGCTTGGTAAAACGTGTGGCATGTTCCTAAACTCATACTTCTGCCTGCTGTTAAAGAACGAACAAGAGAGAATGATAGAGAGAGAAGTCCTCATAAAAAGTTCAATTTACTTTTTTTTAGTTATAAGATACTTTTTACTGGTGCCAGCTGGAAGGAAAATGATTCCGTTAGATCTCAAAATTATGATGTAGCTTTAAGTGCTATGTTTAGATTTACTGCCAAAATGTTAGTACAAAGTGGTAGGTGTTTGCGCTGCAGATAATAACTAATGTGCCGTTGGTCAAGATAGGCCACTGTTCTGTTATTATTGTATGACTCTTATGACTAAACATTGGAGTGAGCCTGGTGGAACAACAATATTTTACTGGGCCTGGAACACTGGCTTGTCAGAACTTAATTGGAGTGCCAAGAATCTAATGAATCAGACAGGGTGATGTGGTTTTTCTTCTGCCGTCGATATTTATCTGCTCCTTTCAATGAAGGGAGCTGCTATTGTCAGGAAGGATTTGCTAGCTTGCATTGTGCTCAGAATACAATCAGACTCCTCTGATTGTCCAATGATTATGGTATTTTCAGATACACAGAAACATTTTCGCCAGCTTTCTTGGAAGGAAATAGGTTAACTACATTGTATATTTTAAAAGCAATGGATTATAGTGAACAATCAAGGTTAAAAGCACTTCAGATATGGTAATTTATGTGACCTTTGTGCCCAGAACGAACTGTTCCCCTCGTCCGTTTTAAAACACTGACCTTTTGTATATGGGTTCCAGCTATGGAAGGAAAACAAAACTGGTATTTCAACACACAGTATAGTTGCACCTGTAGCAATTGTCTTATAAAACGGTGGTCTCTGCTGCTAAGCACTTTGATAATGGCTGTGATAGAAAAATATCCTGTTACAAATGCTTGCTTGGCCATATTCTTGTCAGGAAAAATAATTTTAATGGCTAGTGGATAGTTCCTTAACAGAGTTAGGTGCCAGAATGTTCTCAGTGGAGAAACCAGAATCGAGAGAAGATGAGGATGTGTCCTACTGAGATGTCCGTGTGAGGGAACTACAGAAGAAACTTTGCGTGGACAGAGACGGAAGAAGAAAGGCAGAGAGTGAGCTGAAAGCACCTGAGGGTGCTGGGCTGCCTCTCTTGACACTGAAGGGCACCAGATCTTCTACTTGTATGAGTGATTAAGCCACGTGTGGTGAACCTGTGGCTCTCCAGATGTTGTTGGACTGCAACTTCCATTATCCCTAACCATTGGACATGCTGGCTGGGATGATGGGAGTTGGAATGTAACAAATGCAGGGGCCACAGGTTCCCAACCTTGCCTTAAGTTATTTGGCTCCGCATATGTTCTACTTGCATATTCATAAATAAATCAAATACTACAGAGCACCATAAGTTTCCAGTGGTCTCTCCTCCTAAAGGAAACCAAATCCAGGCAAGTGCTGCACCCAGAACTTCTCGCAGCTCAAGGAAATGGGAACACACAACAGTCTTTTGAAAAATAAAGGGTGGGCTTTTCAAATAACATTCTACAACATGCTCCTCTCAGCCCCTCTATCACAAGAGTCGCCAGAGCTGTACCTTGCCTGGGAAGATTGCTTATGATTTTATAACCCTTCCCTTAATCCCAGTGCCACCTGGCTATTCTATGAAGAATTTATATCATCCCTAAGAAGTAGTGATAAGTAGAACATTAGACAAAGAAACTTAAAATATAAATCAGATATATGCAGCAGTATTCTTTCAGTGGCAGTAAAGACTGCAAAATACTGTGCTTTGCACTCTGTAAACACTGCTGAAGAGGTAAGCCACTTTTTCAATATAATGGGAACTGCTGTGGCAACAATGGAAAATAAATTTCAGACTGCATATGTTCTCCCTAACATACATGCAATACCTTCGTATTGGAGCCATAGTTAGGTTGCTGTCAGGCTCTCTACTCTTACCACAGAAACATCACAAATGTTACAGCTTGAAGTAGTACAGTTTAGGGAACAGCGTGGGGATTTGACTGTAATAGTTGCACATTTTGATTGGCATTTCTTCACAGTCCAGTTGCACGTGTTGGTGGAAGTTCATGCATTGCATATTTGCTTCATGCAGGTGCATGTGAAGTTAATAGTTTTGGCTTCTGGTCTGTAGTAAGGGAGGGATTAGGTGGTATATATTGTCATTTGATTAAATGTGCTGATTAAATTGTGCACTTCAGTAATCAAGCTGCAAAGTTAAGTAGCTAAAATGTAACACACTCTACTAATCAAGGTGCATTCATTGTTGAGCAAGCTAAATATTTTATAGGTGAGCTTCTAGTGTGACTTGGATGCATTCTCACTTATGATAAAAGCAAATCATTGGACAGGAACAGGGGAAGATGGGTGGAACTATGGTACTAGGCCAGGATATTTGAGAATGAAGGGCTCAAGGCAAAAGCAGCCAAATTTAATACTCAGCAAACTACGGTATCTCTATCATATTTGGTATCCAATGAAGTAGGACTATGATCACAACATACAAGTCATTAAGCTGGGTGAGTTAGAGCCAAACTTTATGCAACTATGGTTGAGTAGCCAGCACCAAAACCAGTAATTATAAGTTTAGCTCTCCTGTTTCCCTCTACAGGATCTAGTTCAGCAGTAGGCAATAGGGTATCCTTCATGTTCTATGGACTACAACTACAATCAGGCCCAGTCAATGATAAGGGATCATAGAACTGTACAGCTCGAAGGGACCACAGGGTCATCTATTCCAACACCCTGCAAGACAGTAATCTTTTGCTCAAGTTTGTAGGCTGCAACATGTGGAAGGCATCATGTTGGCTACCACAGATCTAGCAGAATCAATCTGATGTTATATTGTCGCAATTATATACTTTTCTCTTCCCTGTGCAGACGGTCTCAGGTTCAATCCTTCGCATCTCCAGATAGCGCTAGGAATGCCCCATCTCAAACCCTGAAAATGGCTGCCAGTCAGGGTAGGCAACACTGAGCTAGATCAACCAGTATGTCAGCTTTCTGTGTTTTTCATTGATGCCTAGGAATGCAGCCCAACCCTTCTCTATCAGATGGCATCGGCAAATGCAGTAAGGATACAACTAAGGAGGCCTAAATTCTGTTTACCTAGCATCCCATCAGTCACTCTTTTACATACAGAGCTCCTTACATGGTAGAATGGGATGGACCACAAGTCTGATCCCAGTAGGCCTTGGAAGGGCTGAATATAGGCTCTCTCTCTCTCTCTCTCTCTCTCTCTCTCTCTCTCTCTCTCTCTCTTTCTCTCTCTCTCTCTCTCTCACACACACACACACATACACAACAAAAGAGAGGAGGGGTCTCTTATAATGGATGTTTCTCTCAGTATACACTGTGGTGTATCTTTTGTAAGCATAATGAAGAAGTGTAAATAATAAAATTAACTGGCTCTCTGCAGAATAAAATAAACATCTTTGTGTGCTGATGCTTTGTCTTTTCTTTCTACAAGTAATTAGTGGGAAATAGCAAGATTTTATTATAATTAAAAGTTTCTGTGCTAGAACTAATAATTTCTAAGTTCAAAAGAGACTCTTGTTCTCATTCATGTCTCCCCCCCACGCTTAAAAGCCTAAATTATACATTTTTCCACTTACTGATGTGATTTGATCCACTGTGTGTGATTACTCTTAATTTGTTTCAACTTTATAGAAATAACATGAGTGACTCAAACTCACCTGTGCTGTGACCTGAAGCCAAGTAAGTGTGTTCATTTTTTATTTTACCATAGTCTGATCTGAAATTAGAATTTTTACTGGTAGTAAATCTTTTAAAAATAAGAAAAACTTCACAAGATGTAAATTGCACACAGAATCGTGTTCCACTTGATTACTACTCAACATTTACATAGGGCTGCTAATTAAGAGTAAAGGTCAATAGGTTAAATAAGTCAGTTAATCAGGCAATTATGCAGAAGTGCCACAAGTGAAACACATTAGAAAACCCTTGGGATCGATACGGTATGCAAATCGATCAGCAAAGTATATACTATATGAATTCAAGTACTAAAACACGTTGCGCGATATTGCAAAACACAGTAGATGGAATACTGTGCATGGTATCACTATTGCTAAATAAGCATGGTTTCCTTCTGCTAATATATTCAATAACTGAGTACCAAAAAAATGCTTCTATCCTTTTTTTGTGCTGATTCCGCCCCCCCCCCCAAATCTTGTTCATATTTATTTTTAAATGAGTGCTAGTAAAGTATATTTGTGAAGAACGGTACTGAAGTATATAAACCGCTACAAAACTACTTGCCCACACATCCAATATGTAGGTCAAGCCTTCTTTAACTCTGTGTTTTTGTATATGAAATTCTCAGTGAGACTGCAGTCTTCCTAAATAAGATTTATGTAAATGTTATGTTTGATATTAGGAAGGATGGAATCAACAGTTGTTTTGCACATGGTAAATAGTTTTAGTTAACAACACTGTCACATCATCTAGTGACACATATATACTAGGCTTGTTTAGTGACCACCAGATTTACCATGTACCTGTAGTATTTTGAGGCAGCCTCATCTGTTTCAGACCCACTCCATGTCATTCTGGTTTGATTCATTATTTGGGTCCAAAGTCAGTCTGTTCAGTCCAATGTTATGCTTTGCCACATATAATGTAGTGTCTAAAAATGGCTAAAATTTCTTTCCTTCTCGCATAAGTGGGTGAAATTTACAGGCAAAGGAACTGGTCCACAGTGAATTAAGCGTGGCAAATTTCAGGAAGATCCACTAAGGAGTTTTCATGCAGGGAAGCTTTAAAAACAAATAAAAGGTCTCTAACTTTTTATTTATTAGAAAATCATAGTCAACCCTTCTGAAGGAATGAAGGTTGCCAAATTTCAGAAAGATAGGTGTAGCAGTACTTCTGCAAGGGCAAGTTTTTCTTGCTACCCCTCACTCTCCTGCAAGAATATTCTGTGAAGAAGAGAGTGTCCATGAGCTATGGTTTGTGATCCCTCTTCCTTCATTAAATGAAGGATCCCCCACACAGCCCTCCCATCTCAAAATCTGGTCACTGCTATACTCACAGCTTGGTTTCATTTCTCTGAAAAGAAATGGGGGTGAGGAGAATATGCTGTGCACTTAACTTTATGGAAAAAACCAAGGAAAGCATTTTCCTTGGAAGATAGTCACTGATCTGATCTGCATACCTTATTAATGGTGCACTCTAATTTAGAAATGTGAAAGAATACTCCAAACACCCCAATTTTCTCCTATTAATTTGAGGTACAAAAAAAGCCATTGCAGATTTCTTACCTATTCATTTAACTCATTAAGCAAACAAATGCAAGCAGAATATTCATTCACAACGAAAAGGAGGTAAATGTTTCCAGTTCTGTGATAAAAGGAATGTGTGTGTGTGTGTGTGTGTGTGTGCGCGCGCGCATGCGCAAACAAATAATCTTAAATGCAAAGCTGAGAGAAGTTTCACTGAAAATAACTATTCCCGACTTTGTTTAGAGGAATTTTAAATCTCTTGGATGTAAATAAAAGTGATCAAAATCCCAAATGTCATACAATAAAGAAAACACCCCCACAGCATCCACCTTACAACAATAGCATCTGCAATAACTTAAGCATATACAAAGCTTTAAGGATCAAAACTCTGCAACTCAAAACATTGCAACAGAGCTGGACTGAGTTACACCAGATGCAGATAATGTGCTCTCCTTTTTTTGCACTCAGTTAATAATGAATTCTGACGTTCAGAAAAATCCCCAAAAGCAACCTAAATAGGTGCAGACACAGCCTTTGAAGGACAGCACTACACCCTGTGGAAGGAAGCAGAAGTTACTGGTCCCGTGAGATGATAAATAATAGGAATGAGTCTGACGAGGAAGGCAGCTGTAAGCTGAAAGAAAATGAGGCTCTGGAATAGGTTGGCTGCTGCTATTTTGGAGCCCAGCCAATTTGGAAAGCAGAGCTAATCCAGGAGTGGGAGAAACTCTGGCTAAGGGACCAAATGTGGTCCTCCAGACCTTTCTATGTGGCCCTTGGAACGCTTTCCAGGCAACGCCTGCCTTTTGCCTGGAGGGAGCATGTCCACAAACTTGCTTGTTTTGAAGAAAGGTGGAAAGACGTGTGTGTGCCATGTTTAAGTGCCTAGAAACCCAGGACTTTTGCATGGCTGTCACTTACTGTACATTCATATTCACTGCTCTACCCAGTTTTGCATCTGGCCCTGCCTATCACTGCCACGCGGCCCCTCAAAGTCTGCCTATGATATACAGTGGTACCTCGGGTTAAGAACTTAATTTGTTTTGGAGGTCTGTTCTTAACCTGAAACTGTTCTTAACCTGAAGCACCACTTTAGCTAATGGGGCCTCCAGCTGCCGCCGCGCTGCTGCTGCGTGATTTCTTTTCTCATCCTGAAGCAAAGTTTTTAACCCGAGGTGCTATTTCTGGGTTAGCAGAATCTGTAACCTGAAGCGTCTGTGACCCAAGGTACCACTGTAATGTGGTATCTGGGACTCAAAAATGTCACTATGCAATAGTCTTTGAGAACCTGGACTCCCTCTGCACATGAAGAATGCTGCCCGCCCCTGTTCCAGACATGGGGGGGGGGGGCACACACGCTCCTCAAACTGCAACTGGGACCCTGGCAGGGGCCATTACACTAATGCCTGTCCCAATCCTGGCCCAGGGAGGACTGGGCTTGTCACCATTTTGTTTTCCTTACAATGCCCTGGGCACTGTGTCATTTCCCCTCCATTGTGGATGCTACCATGCATAGCCTCATCAACATTCGTATTTAATAAAAGCTGCAGCACAAACCCCACTGCTGCCAGCTAAGGCCAGCAAAAGGAATGGGTTAGGGGCTTATGGTGTGGTGGAGGGGGCAGTATGTTTCTAGGCCCCATCATTCTCCTCATTACATCATTCTCTAATTATGGAAAATCAAGCGATGCTGAATTGTTTTGCCTACAATACATCCATCCTTAATAGGGTTCTGGGAGGCAGAGGTTGTTTCCACATCAACAGATCAGCCCCAACCAGTGTGGAAATGGCCAGGGATAGCGAGAGTTGTAAGGTAACAACATGTGGAAAGTCACAAATTACCCATACCTGTCAAACAGTAAATTGTGGGCCACACATGTTCTGCTTAAACAATTTCAAAAAAATTCACACATTTCTTTATATTTCGTCTGATCTCATAGCATTACTGTTGCACATTTGTTTTGCAACAGTAGTGGGGACAGGGCACTGATTTCTCTTTTTAGTACTTTAAAAGCATCATGCTCATTGCTGGCACTACGTAAGTAAATAATTTCTCTCTCTATATATATATATTTACTTTCATTCACACACACACACACACACACACAAATGAAAGTAAATTTGTTAAAGCAGTTGGTCACCAACACCCTTACGATATGACAAAGGAGTTTGCTTTGGGGGTTCTGCATTCACACTGTGCAACGTTCAACAGCAGTGCTATTTGAAGCTGCTTGGAGTCGTTTGAATGTAGTGTTATGGGAACTGGACAAATGGCAATTCATTTTCCTTCTTATCCAAGTGATGGACTCATTGGCAAAGGCATCAGGATTTCCTGCCGATAAGCACAAATACAAAAGGCATTGGTGTTTAGAGTTGGAAGTGATGGATACTGCGGTGCCAAGTGGCATTCTTTTGTGTCTGCTTTACTTTCTTTCTTGTCAAAGCAATGACAGAGTGACTGCCTTGTTACTAAAAGCCCATTGTGTAAGGGCAAGGCTCTAGCTCACCCTTACAACCTTCCTGGGGCAAAGGAGAAGAAAGCAGCATGTTTTTTTAGAAAAGGGGATAGTATTTCACAGTATTGTGTTTTGCCTGACGCAGCTTTGCTGTGCTACCTCTTTTGTATTTTACATTTCACATCTATTTTTCATTTCCTCTCCTGACAAATTCAGGTTCTGAAGCAATCCCTTTGCATACCTAGAAGACATACAAAGCTGAAAATCTGTGAAGCTTCTCATTAAAAACATTCCTCTTAAGAATTTCCATGGAGGTGTGACTGGCAATAGCATGAGATCCGTAAAGGGGAGTATCTGCCTAAGCATTTACATGGGGGACACATTGTTTGATATACATTTGACCTATTTAATCCACATTCTCTCCCCCCCCCCCGTCCCCTCTTTGCTGTAACACCAAACAAAAGGCACTTTTCACTGCCATTAGCCGGAATCAAAAGGGGTGTGTGTGTGTGTGTGTGTGTATGTCTGACAGCAGCAAGATAGAGGGTGGTTCAGCCAGGCAGCAGAGGAGCCCTACCTTTACCCTTCATAAAAGGGGGACTTTGTCCTACCTGGAGAGGGGGGAAGGTCACAGTGCATGCCCCACCTCTGCAGGCTTGGCGACGGCTACATGGGTTGCTGTTGGCAGTTCCCTGGGGTGAGAGCCAAGGGGTGTGGCAGCATCATGGCTCAGGAAAGGGAGAGTGCCCTCGTCACTCCTCCCAGGCCCAGCCAATGAACCAAGAGGGGTCGTTCCACGCCAAATCACCTGATGCCATGTGCTCTCACGACTCAGATTTTCTTTTTAAAAAAATTATGTGTAGATACCTATGAGATAACCTCAAATGAATTTTTAAAGATTTTTTTAGTCCAAAATTGGGCGAAGGAGAATTTTTTAAAAATTTCAATTTTCGTGCGATTTAGGCTAATGCAATTTCTGCATCAGTTTAGAAAAAACCTCCTGTTTCGCTTATTTTTCAACCAATTGGGCTTATTTTGCTATCAAAATAAAGCTATTTGTGGTCTCTTTTAAAATATATAAAAATTTCCAGTGTCTGGGCATGCGCAGAAGCGATTTCCGGTGCCACGGACATGCACAGATGGCACAACACTGCGCCGGCCCAGCCCATGGAGGATCTCCACAGGAGTGATCTGGCCCATGCCCGGTAAGCCTTGCCGACCCCTGCTGTAAACCCTAGAAATTAATAAATGATAGGGTTTAGGTTAGCTGGGAGTACAGAAGGGAAGGTTGCTGGCCTGTGGAAAAATACAGGCTAAGCTTCCTTTCCAAGCCAGGGCATCACATGGGATAGAGGCATTAACATGACGAAAGGTGTTGATGGCCCATCCAAGAGAAATATTGGGCCTAGGTAGACTGGGTATGAGGCAACAGGAAAGTTTTTAGCAAGGTGTGCTGGGAAGAAGACTGGGCGAAAAAAAGATTGAGATCCATCTTGGACAGGCTGGCTGAAGGCTGGTTGAGAGAGATGCCTTTGCCTCCAGTGCTGCACTGCTGTGGGAACAAGCTGTTCTTGGAATGACCATGCTGTAAGCTCTGGACTCCCTCCATGCAGACTGAAGGTGTAAATATGTTTTTTTTTAAAAAAAAAAGCTACAACAGTCTCTGCTGTGTCTTCAATTCTCCAAAGCAGCACAGGCCCCAGGTGTGCACCTAGAACCCCTTGTAATCTTGCTACCACTTTTGTACCAGTACCTTTATCTGTCACAGTGTTGCAAGTGGGGGGGGGGGGAGAAAGAGCCTTTTTTAAGTTTGGACAAAGTCCGCAGCTGCTATCTTGGTCATTGCAGCTACAGCTTGCTTTGTTTTACCTTTCTTGCTATCTCAGACCACTTAGCCAGCAAATGGGGCATCAACTTCCAGTTGAGCCCTCAGATTCCTCTGATGAGGTGTTGTGGAAGACCAACAAGAAGCACCCCACCAAGGAGCATCATCAGAAGCAGCCCTGGAAGTTGGGTAGTGATGATTCGTGTGAGTCCAGCTCTTCAGTTACTGATAGTGAAGCATCCCTCGGTGACTACTGGCTGACTGCTGCCAGGGTGATGGGCCTGCCAGGGTGGAGCTGGTGCTAGTGCATCTGTGCTCACAAGGAAAGCCAAGGGACAAGGGTTGGGAGAGGAGGGTTCTTCAAGTGAGGACCCATGGTAATCTAATTATACGGATTAGGAGGACCCTCCTGGGCTTCTTCTTACCAGCAAAGCAAGGCACTGGACTGGATTCTTAACCCCTCCCGTGAAATTGGGGTACCCCATTAAAGGGGTCCAAAGGGGCTGTTTCTGTCCAGATAGGGGCTGCCGGGCCATGAAATGTGGTGCTCCTGGAGGGTTCACCCCAATTTGATTTACGTCATAGAGCAATCCTTATCCAAGGATTAACCCCAGCAGTAATCAGCCAGCCAGCTGCTGGGTTGGTTGATTCAGGATACACATGAATCTTCCAAAGTTTACCTATGCCAAAACCTACTGACATTTGTAGTCAATAAAGTTGTAGTAGCCTATTTAATCCCAATATGTTCTTCTGTGTTTATTATCTCTTCCCATGTCCCCACCACTGGCAATCGCAGGCTCACTGTGCCTGGGCCCGCAACTGCAACATTTCAGGCATCTGACCATGTCCAGACTGTCACCTAGCTTTAATTGCACCCTATGTTCCACATCAAATCAACCTAGAGTTGTTCCATGCACATCGGCATGAAATGAAGAAACAAGCTTGCGACAAAAGCTAATCAAGTTGCAGTTGTCAATGTGAAGTAGACACAAGTCCAAATAGTTATATATATGTTTGCAAGACTACAAAGCTTTTGCAAACTGATGGTCTGTTTTAGAATCTCTCCCCAAACTGAATTTCTAGTGTTCCCCAAATGTGTTCTATTTTTAAAAGCGTTCATTGGGCCAGGAGTGATTTTTCAAGTTCTCTATCCCTACACACACCAATTCCTAACTGTTTCTAATCTTCCATCCCTTCATATGTTGGCCTCTGCTTTTCATTAGCAGGTGAAGGTGGCATGAATAAGCTTGATGATGCTCCTTTGCCTTGATGCCTTCTGGGTCACATGCAGTTTTAATTAAAGAAGGGGCTCTTTGGGGTGAGTTGAGTTTCAGGGTCAAAAATGTTCTGTTTAAAAGTTTGCATTGAGACAATGAGTAAAGCTAATATTATAATGTATGACATCTATATTGTTTAAACAGCCAAGCTCATGTTACTGGTGGCTAATCTAAATCCTAGAACGGAACGTAAGAAAGCAAATGTGTTACATTATGTGATTTACGTGTAGGGTTCCTGTTGATGAAAAGAGGAAACCGAAATGGATACTGAGCCCTTAACCCCAAGGCAAACTTTGCCAGCTGTCACCTAATTCCATAAAGAATCTACAAACGGGGGCAATTCTCGAGGAGTCTTGCTGCTGGTAGTCATTGATAGTTTCTCTCCACTCTTTAATCGAGTTGAATTAAAAGCACAAGAGTGTCATGTTCTGTGTATTTTTAAAGGAAAGGGGGCAGATTTTATTATTTATTAAGCCCTTTGATTTTTGTAATTCATTATCCCAACATACCCTAGGTTATTTGGCCAGATTAGTAATTGATCTGCAACAGGAACTTGAATTTGCCGTCAGAACTGATCTTGCAGTCTTTCAAAATGAGCAAAATATGGCATAGTTCAATACCGCTAGCTTTGATAGATCATGATGCAGATGCTGTTGAAGGTTAGATCACTATAAACTAAGATATAATGAATCACTGTGAGGCTGAAGCACTATGCCTCCATAAAAGTCTTAATCTTCCAAAGTGTGCTGCATATAAGGTGGCTTAAAACAGAGTGTTGTCAAGTCCACTTGAATGTATTTATTTATTTCCAATAATTTATCACCTACTTCTCTGTATAAAGCAAATTGGTTGCCCGTTTCCAAACCTTTTCCAACTCTATAGCATCTTTTCTGAGGTGAAGAGACCAGAACTGCATACAGTATATAGATTTATATACCACAGATTTATAGAATGACATTACGATACTGGCAGTTTTACTTTCAATTCCTTTCCTAATGATCCCCAGCAAAGAATGTTCCTTCACGGTCACCGCACACTGTGTCGACATGTCTGGATAAGCTTGCTTAAACAAAAATGTTTAAAGTAGGTGCTGAAAAGAGTACAGTGAAGGTGCCTGCCTGGTATCAATAAGCAAGGAGTTCCAAAGTGTAGCTGCTGCCACACTAAAGACTAATTTCCAACAAACGTGGAGCAAATATTAAGTAGCACCCGTTACTATCTCTGTCTACTCCTATGTTAGAAAAAGTGTTGGTGTATCCAAGTAACTGCATTTTCTAGATGGCTCTTCCGTCCCCCACCCTCAATATACATATAAACATGCATTTCATATTGAATATTAGCAGTTATAGTTGTTGGGCATCAATATTTTTGTAAGAATGAGATTGGTGAGGAAGGTGCCGGTGGTTTGAATAGCCACAATATGGGCAATGGAGCTGAATTGTCTCCTTTCTCCCAAGGTCTTATTGGTAGCAAATGCTTGGTGGTGATTGTTTAACAATGAGGCTGAGTTCCTTTTGTGAATGAGTGACTGCTGTCTACTTCACATAATCAGGATGTCTGTAATCAGGACACCTGCGTTCCTGGGACGTTGCCCAGGGAACCAATTTACCCTAATGACAGTGGAAGATACAGACTACTGCACAGATGCTGGCTTCATCAGAACAATGGTGCATTAGCAAAAATAAATAAATAAATAAACCACACACACCCTTAACAGTTGTGCGTTGGATTAAAGCCAGTGGGTTAAGTGGTGTTTAATCAGGTTCTAAATAGATAATAATGTAATAATACTTTTCATTACATCATGCTAATAGTTTCTTACTTGTAATCCCAAAGTGCTTAAAAAATTCCTAAACCCCATCCCACTCCTATAAAGGCAGGGTGGAGGGGGATATCAGCCAGAGGGAAAAGATGCAGCAAGGAAGTGAAGTAACTCATGCAGAGTTACTCACTGAAAATATATTTGACTTGATGAAATTGGGATGAGCAGAAAGTATAATTTTATGTACCCAACGTCTAGAGAATTAGGCTGTACTAGCACAGCACAGGGGAGACATATAGGTTTTAAAGCCTATGAGTATTTATTTATTTATTTATTTATTTGTTTGTTTGTTTGTTTGTTTATAAAAATATTTGTGACCCACCTTTCCTTGCACATTTTACAAGAAAACAACAGAAATAATAAAATGCAATGAAACTCTATGAAACATGGCATGTATAACCCAACATAATGAAAAGATGATTAGAGATGGAAGTGGGCTGTGCAGCTAGCAGTGAAATCCCTTTGAAGCAATACAAGAAAATGATAAACTATCATGAGCATATTTATTTCTTTTGGTTACATTTGACCAGTTGGAACTGGAAAAAAACTATGCCTACTTCAGTCTGTCTCCACTCCCCAAAACACAGTCATACAGCTTTTACATTCGGTTACAGACTGCAACATGAGAGCAAGTCTTCTCTGCTACGAAAATCAAGTATCATGTTTGACCTCTGCCTCCTAGGGGCACCACTTCATAAAATGTCAGCATTTTTAAAATGCCAGAACTGTATATACTGCTCTTGTACTCTTTTTCATAGAATCAGATTTGGGAGAAATTCTACTCAAAGTCAGGATCATCTACCTACCAAACCTTCCCAGATCAATCTACACCTGTGGTGGATTCTGGGAAAGTGGTGTTCCTTGGTACTATATGAAGGGTTCCTCAATGAGAAGTTCTCTTTATAGAAGCCAGTCTTCTCCAGGGCTTATCCAAATGACAACTTTCTAACTGCTCCTGAATTCTGCACCCAAAGGGTGTGGGTGGGTGTGTTGTGTGTGTTGTAGAATATTTACGTGGTAGGGTGGCTAACCTTTTTTGGTTGAAGGGCTGCAATGAGGGCTGGCGACTTCTTCAAGGGCCACATGGTGGGCAACAACAAAGTGGCTAATTCATGCTCACTTGTGCATATGTGCAGACGGGGCGGGGGACTGTTATCTGCATCACAGCATTTTCTAGAATGTATTAAGAGAGAGGAAGCAGAAAGGAGTGTTGGCCTCTCCAAGACTTTCTAACAATTGTCTGTTCCAGCAAATATCACAGATAAGTGTGGCAGGCCACTAAAATGGTGCAGGCCATGGGTTTGCTACTCCTGATGTAGGGAAACAGTGATACTAAATAAGCCTGTGACTAGTGCTGTGTGTGAACTGATTTTTAAGCTCCAAAATCTCTATACAGCTCATTTAAATGTCTGCTGTCCCACCACTAGCAGATGAAATGGGTGGATTGTTAGTATTTTATGTATCCAATGGTTCCTTGGGCATGGTGCCAGAGCAGCAGTGGTGAAGTCTTTGGTTTATAATGTATACATATCTTGACATTCTAAAGATATGGGTTGCTACACATCAGAATAATATAAAATTTAATGCTACACATCAGATTAACAGAAGTATTTAGCATAATGATATGCATCCTTTAGAAGTCTACACTTAAGGTCAGAGGCCAGTATTCCAGAAAATATCTATAGTGGCAAAGGAGGTATGTGGTCGCAAGTTGTGTTGGGAACATGAGAGAGAAAGTTGTGGAAGGGATGATTAAGTATCCAAGTTATCTGAGATGAGTAGAGCTTACTCTTGGCAGGCAAGAGGAATATGAAGCCAATCCTTTCCCAATCCCATTAGAGCCCCACCCTGCCACAAAGAAACGTTTAGGGTAGGCAGATGTTTCCCCTACTGGCACTCAGAAATGCATGTTTAAATAAAAGTAAAATGCCAACCTTGGAAACACCTCCACTCAAACAGTTCGTTAGCAGAAACGGTGAAGAACAATTTAAATACTGGTGTTTGCCTATCTTCTCATCAACTACCATGAAAATTATCAAAACCTGAGGAAGATAAGCCACCTACCTTAAAGTACAAAGTTTGTTTCTATAACTTTCAAGTACAAGGTAACATTTTGTTGTCCATTACTCCCCAGATTTCCAGTTAACATAATACACTTCGGTTGGAAATATCAAGCTTGCACATTGGAATAAATTTCCTCTTGTTAAGGGCTTCTCAAATTGTTTAAAATGTACAATGGAAAGGCAAAATGTCCACACAAGAGAGTTTTAATTCTGCCTCCATTTTCTTGACTCTAACAATAAATTGCAGAGTCAAAGCCTTTAAAGCTTCCATAGTAACAAAGCAAACCTAATTTGTATGGATCACTTTCTGGGATGGAAACCTACCACATACTAACTCACAAATAAAACAAAGTATTAAGCTGACAATATATTTTGAATGCATTCTGCAATAATGTATGAAAAAGTAATTGTAGAATTGACATGTGAACATATAGGAACAGTTTGTGCAATAAAATGTTTCAAGGTTCCCCCCCCTTTCCATTCCAGAGCAATAATCTATTTCATATTTGGAAATTATTAAACATTGGGGGGGGGAATCCTATTCTGCTGAGAATTGTTTGAAGAGTAGTAACACTAGTCTATAAACTGTAGCTACATCAGCTCCTGCTTTACTGGTGGTGGTGATGCTATGGATCAGATGTGTATTACGGTGGAAATAACCATGTGTCATATATGCATTAATGACAGAGCCCTCAAATGTACAAGCTTTTGGGGTAAACATTTATGCAGGGCAGCATTTCACTGTGTTGATAAAGTATCCAAATATATGTATATTCTAGGATATTTTAGCTTGCCACTCTATATGACTGCTGGTGAGTACAGCAAACCTCGGCTACCAAATTCCTCCATTTTGAAACATTTTGGCTCCTGAACGCTGAAAACCTAGAAATAAATGCTCCAGTTTTTGAATGTTTTTCGGAAGCTGAATGTCCAACGTGGTTTCCGCTTGAGTGCAGGAAGCTTCTGCAACCAATCGGAAGCTGCGCCTTAGTTGTTGAACATTTTGGAAGCCGAACGGGCTTCTGGAACGGATTACATTCCAGAACCGAGGTTTGACTGTACCTGTTTTGTTAAGATGGGATATGTATGTTTCATATGGGGACAGAAGGCTAGCCTCCTACTCATTAGTCTCCTTTTATACAACTACAGAGGAATGAAGAAACTGCTTACCCTAATTGGTTTGCTTAATGTGAATGCTCATAGAAAATGATGTCCTTGCTGACAGATATGTTCACAATACCCTAGACCCGCATGGCTACTCCCTCTGGCTCCCTTTAAACATCCAGGAAGATAAAAGAGGGTGTTATACATATGATCTGTTTCTTTAAGAGCAGGCCTAGGTTGTAACAGCAGTACCCTTTTCCTCTTTGAATAGGTGTGGTTTCTCCCTTAAGCCAACTGGAACTGGTTACAGTCAGTAAACCTGCATAGGAAGGCCAAGCTGGCTAGCTTTCTCTCTCTGTGTGTGTTTGTTGTTTATTAATAAAAAGAGTTTTCAAAGTTACCTCTACTCTTGATTCTTCTTGTGCTTAGGACTCGCATTGTGCTGTCACAGAATTAAGGTTGGTGTGAGAATGTCTGACATTCTACAATTTTGGTAGAATTTGACAGTTTTACTTTTCTGTTTGTAAGTGGCAATGGATGCTATCCATCTAGATTTAAGCACTTCACACTGGTGACAGTGGAGGAAAATATGTTTAAATCCAACTGTTATCCCTAAGTTAATACAGTGATGATTTCACTGAGGTGTACAACTGGGTAATGGCAAATGGTTTTCTCACTGCTGGGGTCTGGGATTTGAAGCAGAAACTGGTACCTGTGCATCAGTGGCTCTGCAAAGCAAATCTTTCTTATTTAGAATCTGAAGCATTAGTGTTTTTGGATCTTTTGAAGAAATAAAACTGAGGTCTTGACAACTGTCTTGATCTCAAGCTGAGCATACAATGAGTATCATGGAGTTCAGAAGCTCAGTGCATTCAAGTGTAGCGCCTTAATGCTTTCAGCCCTTTCACTCATACATAGACACAAGTATGTGTGTGTTTTTAAACTCTGTTGGTAATAAGAGCAAAAAACAACAACAACCCACAACCCTCTAGATATTCTATTCTTAATGCAATTAAGTGGGACATTGTTCCGAAATGAGATTCTGGAAATAGTAAGAGAGAACTATGTATTATTTGTTTTATATTTTTGTAACAAATTGACTTTAGGGTATGAATTGTCATAGTATCTATCTTTAGTCCTTAATAAACTGACCTCATAGATCTAGAGAGAATGATACATATAGTATACAGTAAACTGACCTACAGTACAACTCCAAAAGAGACCAGCTCCTGATTGATTGCTAAAGGCTCCAAAAATTTTTACTTTTTGCAGATGTTTAAGCTGTACTACAAAGTTGATTAAAAGATACTATCAATTTTGAAATTTGCAGGGATTTTTCTATTGTGTTGGGCCCCAACAGATTAGTATCCAGATCCTACTGGGTAGATACTTGCTGGTGTCTGATTGCCTACTAAGTTTCCAGGTTGCTGGAACCCGTGATGCTAATATATATAAAAAAATAACCAGTAACATTTGTGGGGTTTCATTTTTAGAAGTTAAGGAAACCAAAATGCCACCTTGATTTTCCATGCAGCATCCTATAATTCATTGCTCCCACTATTCTACACATGAACCATATAACTCATCACAAATGATCATGGGCAACATCATCAAACACACACATGTGCAAACATGTTCATCATCATCTACATTTATCTCTGTTTTAGAAATCTGAGTGCTGCCTGACATATAGGACAAAGAATCACAAAGTTGGAAGGGATCTCAATTGACTTCTTGAAGTTGGAAGGGATCCCAATTGACTTCTTAAAAGGGTGACAGACATACACATTCAACTGAGCACATCCACCAGTGCAGTTAAACCCACAGGAAGGATGTGCAGGGATGCAACATCACTATTTCTACTGCAGTCCACCTGGCTAATAATTCCACATGCAGCTGACTGTCTAAAAACCATCACTGGGTAGAACTGAAAGGCCAAAGTGAGAAAGGAACCAGAGAGCACATGAATTTGAGAAAAGGAGCTTCTCTAAAGTATATTGTATCATTGGTATTGGCTAGTTATTACATGGAAAACCTTACTGACTGTTTAACAGGCAGATAGAAATGTAGGAGCCATTCACAGAAACCCAGTTTGCAGAAGGAGGGAAGAAACCCTTCTTACAGAATAAGAAATGAATGGTTATGGGAGGAAAAATAGCACCAAAGTTAGAAGTATTTGTTACACAGAAGGGAACTTGCAGCTAGTAGTTGCAGCGGAGGAAATTTTGGTTGAAAAGATTGACATTTTAATAAACTGATCTTAATTAATAGCACTTTGAAATTCTGAGTTGTGCACTGCCTATCTCAAAACACTAGAACCAGTGGCTTTTAAAATAATTTGCTGCTTGTGGGTGATCTCTTTTTGAAACAAACCCGGACCCTCCAGTCACAATTTATTTTTTATTTCAAAAATGATTTTTACGAGCAAATTTTGCTTTGGTTCAAGAGAATTATAAATCATTATTACACAGCCAGACACTTCAAACATTTTGTAAGAGCTTTGTGCCCAATGAGGCATCAAAGGCAATACTGAAATTCATGATTACAGTGTGAGTGTATGTCCATTCATTAATATATTACAGTTCAGGACTCTCTATATTAATAGGAGATCTTGGATTTGTTGTGGGTTTCTCCATTAGAGAAAGGTATCTCTTGCTACCCTACAAAGCAAAGAGACTACTGTAAAGGAAATTATAGACTCTCAATAGCATAAGATGTGCTTTAAAATCTACTAAATGCAAGAAGGGCACAGCAGATGTGACTTTAGCTATGTCTTAAATTCTATTCCCTCATCTCCTTTTTAAAAACAATTAATAGTAGTCACCAGGGGCACCAATCAGGATCAGGACTGTGCTGCAGGGGACTAGACCCTCCTCTGCTCTGCCATTTTGCTCCCTCAGCTGCTTGTTGCTACAATTAGGATGCTTGAGGAACGAGATCTTTATGAATTCCAATAAAAGTTTACATGATCCACACCACTCATACCAATGTGTGCATTGGAACTTGGTTATCCACCAGCTTTTACACCTCCCACATCTTCTGATGCAGTTCTAGGTTCAAAAGTATTGAAATAATATCAACATCTTATTTTGAGAGAAAACATAGATTTTTAAATGATGTGTTTAAACTGCAAATTTTCATGCAGATGGTTTTGTAGAAAAAGGTTCACAGATTAATGAGAAAGCAGCTGTAACAGATTTAAGGATGAACACATGCAAAAGTGGCACAGAATGGAAAAAGGCATGGATCATTTTTTTCATATCCTGGGTAACTAGTTGCTGGAGCGACTCAGTGGGTTGAGAAGAACACTAACACCCTCTTCCTGGCAGGTGAGTCCGTGGAAGGAGGGTATAAGGCAGCAAAAGCAACTCACCTGCTTGGAAGCCAGCAAAGCAGATCCACCCCACCCAAGTACCTGCTTCTCAGCTGAAGAGGAGATCTTCAACTGCAAAACTTTATGATAAAAATGTGCATTGTTTTCTTGTCATTATGAACATTTTACTGGACCAACATTTTAAGTATTTTTATTTTTTTCTGGTTTTAAATTGCTTTATCTTGTCAAGTCACTTTGAGACTTTTTCTTTTGTGTAAAGCAGCTGATAAATGTAATAAATAATTAATAATAATAATAATAACAATAATAATAATAATTTATTATTTGTACCCCGTCCATCTGGCTGGGTTTCCCCAGCCACTCTGGGCGGCTTCCATAGAAACCAAAAATACACTGAAATATCACACATTAAAAACTTCCCTGAACAGGGCTGCCTTAAGATGTCTTCTGAATGTCAGGTAGCATTTATCGTTTTGACATCTGATGGGAGGGCGTTCCACAGGGTGGGCGCCACTACCGAAAAGGCCCTCTGCCTGGTTCCCTGCAGCTTTGCAGTCACCTTCAAAGGTAGCCCCACGTAGAGCGCATTGCAGTAGTCCAAGCGGGAGATAACTAGAACATGCACCACTCTGGCGAGACAGTCCTGGTCCTTCAGGGGCACAGTTACCCTATTCAGGACCAGGGAGTCCTCCACACCAGCCCACCCCCTGTCCCCCAAAAACAGTACTTCTGTCTTGTCAGGATTCAACTTCAATCCATTAGCCGCCATCCATCCTCCAACCGCCTCCAAGCACTCACACAGGACCTTCACCGCCTTCACTGGTTCTGATTTGAAAGAGAGGTAGAGCTGGGTATCATCTGCATATTGATGGACACCCAGTCCAAACCCCCTGATGATCTCTCCCAGCGGCTTCATATAGATGTTAAAATGCATGGGGGAGAGGACGGAACCCTGAGGCACCCCACAAGTGAGGGCCCAGGGGTCTGAACACTCATCCCCCACCACCACTTTCTGAACACGGCCCAGGAGGAAGGAGCGAAACCACTGTATAACAGTGCCCCCAGCTCCCAGCCCCTCTAGACGGTCCAGAAGGATGTTATAGTCGATTGTATCAAAGCCCGCTGAGAGATCCAGCAGAACTAGGAAACAACTCTCACCTTTGTCCCTAGCTCGTCGGAGATCATCAACCAGTGCGACCAAGGCAGTTTCAGTCCCATGATGAGGCCTGAATCCTGATTGGAAGGGATCCAAATGGTCCGCATCCTCCAGGCGTGCCTGGAGTTGTTCAGCAACCACGCGCTCAATCACCTTGCCCAAGAATGGAAGATTTGAGACTGGGCGATAGTTGGCCATACTGGCCGGGTCTAAAGATGGTTTTTTAAGAAGCGGTTTAATGACCGCCTCTTTCAGCGGATCTGGGAATGTTCCCTCACAGAGGGAAGCATTCACCACCCCGCAGAGCCCATCGCCCAGCCCTTCCCGGCTTGCTTTTATTAGCCAGGATGGGCAAGGATCAAGGAGACAGGTGGTTGGTTTCACGCGTCCAAGCAGCCTGTCCACATCCTCGGGGGTAACGGATTGAAATTGATTCCATGCAACTTGACCAGACAGAGCTCTAGCACTCTCCCGCCCCAGCCCTGCTCCCACGGTGGTGTCTAGCTCCTTCCGAATATGAGTGATTTTATCTGCAAAAAACTTTGCAAAATCGTTGCAGGAGATCTTGGGGTCTTTACAAGGCCCCGGTGGTAAAGGTGGTTCCGTTAAATTGTGAACCACCTGAAAGAGTCTCCTGCTACTATTTTCTGCAGATGCAATAGAGGCGGTGAAGAAAGTCTTCTTCGTCGTCGCTATCGCCACTTGGTAGGCTCGACGTTGAGCTCTAACCTGTGTCCGGTCAGATTCGGAGTGAGTTTTCTGCCACCGACGCTCTAGCCGTCTCAGCAATAGAGCTGGCATCCTGTCTGTCTCGCGAGACAGTGGAAGAGTGTCCCTTTGGGGGTGAAGTCAAACTGCTGCAAGGTTACAGCACCTCCTGTGACTGTAGAGACTGATATGGGAGAGACATGCTTTGTTGCAGCTGGGGCAGATGAAAGCATCTGGTTGTGCTGTTCCAGATGAACCATGGCATCTCCATGTAATAAATAAATAGATAATATTTGGGTAGTAGGGAAGGTCACCTAGAAATAGCTACTGCAAGAAGCTGTGTTGCTTCTGTCTAAGAAGACACCCCTCTCCACAAAAAACAGTAAAGTCCCATTCTGGTAGTGGGAGTCCTTGTGCTGTCTTCTGCCCTAGGCCCTGATTCTACTGCATATACGGTTCAAGACTGCAATATCTGAAGAACTGCCTCTATCTATATGAACCTATCCAGACCCTGAGATCATCCTGAGACCCTTCTTTGTGTGTTTCCTCCATGAAAGATCTGGAGGGCGGCAACATGAGAATGGGCCTTTTCTGCAGTGGCTCCCCATTTGTGGAATGGTCTCCCAGGGAGATTTGGCTGGCACCTTCATTACACAACATTAGGCGCCAGGTGAAAACATTCTTCTTTAACCAGGCTTTTGGCTGATTGACATCCAATGACCTTTTAATGTGTTGTAGAAGCGGGGATTGTTGGGCTGTCTCTGTTTTTATTTTTATGATGTGTTTTGTATTTGTTATATTGTAATTTTATGTTGTGAACCGCCCTTAGATCTACAGGTATAGGGCAGTATACAAATGTAATTTAAAAATAAAATATATAAATAAAGAAGAATAGAGTGTCATGCTTTCGGAGCTTGATTTTATGGTTATGCCTCTCAGGAAGAGAGGTACTGTACGCCCATATGCCTTGTATGCCTATCCCAGTGCAAGGTACCAGGATTACCCCCCCCCCAGCACATTAGCAGTGGTAATTTTTAAAAAAAAAATGCCTCTGCTATGCCTGACACATTGTGCGTGTGTATGTATATATATATATATTCCCCGCATATATAGTGTTTATTAGCTACATTTCTTTCCAGTGCAACAGAATAGTAGATGTTCTTTGTTTGTTGTGCTCTCTTTTTGTTCATGCTTAAATCAATAAAATATTTAGTTGTAATCAAAATGTTTATTGTAGGCAAACACCAAAGAATTCAGTAAAAAAACAACACACCAATATAAGAAAACAAAAGCGGGGGAACACAAAGCAGTCCCCTGCAGTGAGCAAATCTTACTCCCAGGTGCCTTCTTGACGCTAACCATAAAAGCTACGGAAATATTCATTATAAACTAGCAGATCTGTCAAGATCAAGCCAGGATTCCTGGAGTGAATAGCACAAAAGGCAAAATGAAAAGATATCTTTTTCTCTTTTTATATAGTTCTGGATATGCATATGGATAGTCTGCATTGCATAAAAATTCAGGCTTTTGTGACTGTGCGGTTGCGGCTGTGTTTGTGTTTTAGCTAGGTGTAGATATGTGTTTCTAATAGCAATATTCAAAAAAACACACTGAATTATGGATATCAAAATAACTCCTCTCCCCTACAATGGAGTTGACATTAGGGAGAATTTGGGTCAGTCCACCTGGGTTAATAATGCTTCTCTAACACAAAGACTTAAATGTTAACACTAAGTGTTGCACTTATGTCTAGTCCACATGCAGGCTCAATTGGCTATTCTCTCACCATTTTTAACCTGGGGGGGGGGGGAAATCACTCCTTTTACGATCAGTTTGTATACGTGAACGAATGTCCTATGCTTCTTCACACTATAGTTGTATCAAACAGTTTTCCAAGTTCACCTTTTCATGCTGTGACCAGTTAAAAATAAGGGTTGAGCTGAAAAGAAGAGAGGGGTGAGTTGTTTTTTGCCCAGTTCTCGCACTGATTATAAAATTTCCCCTTCTGGCGAAATAAGTCCTCCCTGTGTGTCATCCTGTGCTGCAATGGAACTGCCACAAGGAAAGAGAAGCAAAGTCCACCTTGTCAAGGCAGCTGGGCTGTCACTCCCTGTCATCGCAATGTACAGTGGTGTACCTCGGGTTAAGAATTTAATTCGTTCTGGAGGTCTGTTCTTAACCTGAAACTGTTCTTAACCTGAAGCACCACTTTAGCTAATGGGGCCTCCCACTGCTGCTGCACGATTTCTGTTCTCATCCTGAAGCAAAGTTCTTAACCCGAGGTACTATTTCTGGGTTAGCGGAGTCTGTAACCTGAAGTGTCTGTAACCTGTAATGTCTGTAACCTGAGGTACCACTGTACAAAATAAGGAGTTATTAATACCTGACTGCACTGGAAAGTTTTATTATATGTCTGACTCTGTTTTATATATTTCAGCATAAATAACATCAATTTGTATGTATTTTAATTATTGATATTGCCTATTTTGTAATGAATTGCAAAAGTTATACTGTTTGTATTAAAATGAATGTTTTTTTGGATCATCATAACACGTTCTGAGATGAATTGGTATTGGATTGTTCAGTGTAATGATGCATTTTTGCGGTTGTATTGCTACTGCAATACAAAATGTTTTGGGCATATTTATGTACAAAAGCAGCATACATATTGATATAATATAAACAACAACAACAACAAGAAGAACTTTTTTATGGTAATTAATTCCAGTGCTTCTGAACACTGCCCACTCATCTGATGAGACTCTCCACACCTCATGAAAGAGGTAATTGTTTTATGCCTCCTTGTAAAAGTTGATAAAGATCTTTGGTGACATCTGGAGAGGGAATGGCACTTATACCTTAATAACTAATTTTACAAGGTGGCTGAGGGGCATAGGGATATTATCTCCTTCAACTTCAAAAATTCACCATGCTGTTCTCTGATCCTTTTTAAGCAGTATCCATAGTCAGCATGCATCCTGGATTTTCCATGAGACTGTGGAGAGCATCCAGAGGGTTGCTCTTTAAACAATTGCAAGGAATAACATCCACACCTCTATACAACTTGCTTCTGGAAATTTAAGTAAAATCTCTGTCACCTTTCTCTTACTTTGGGGTGGGGGGTGGGGAGAATTTCTTTTCACCTATTTCTCTGTCAATGGCTAGAAAAATGGACAAATTATCGCAGCAACTTTACTAATCTTAGTTGGATAGGCGCCACTGGGTTTTCAGTTTCTGATTAACTTTCCTTTCAAATATTGGAACAAAAATTGAAATTACTGGAACAATGCCTAGGATATGGGACAATTACAAATGAGATGTCTATGTGCAAGACACCATCAGGTCACAACCAATGCATGTGCCAAAAATCCTGAATGCTGCTCATCATGGAACATTTTAGATTCCAGAATAGTATACCTGATAGTCAGTAAACAGAAATGTTACTCCCTAAAGATAACCATATATATATATATATATATATATATATATATATAAGCATATTTAATATTAACCAATATCTGAGGGGGGAGGGAAATACTTAAGAACATCAAATACAAATCACCATCAAAAGAACTGTAGCATCAGTACACTGAACACGAAAACTAGTTCTGTGATGTCAATTCACAAACTGAATAAGATGAGCCAAAGACTCAGGAGGAAGCCAATCAATTCGCCAATTTCATGTACAACCTTTTCCAGGTGTATGCTAGCTTAAATATATATCATACCATGTTCATGTGTAGAAGCATATTTTCCTCAACTCATACATTTCTTTTCACATACATTGATAATCTGATTGTGTTTGGACATTCTGCTGGTTATTTGATGCATGGAATTAGTTTTCCTGGGTCATTTGTACTTTCCAGGTTCCATTGGCTTAAGTGCTCACCTTTGTCCCTTACATTAATTTCTAATCCTCTTCCCTGTACACCAACTCTTGTTCAGCCTACTTGACCATGAGAGTTATTAGGACATTTCTAAGCAAATTCAACTGACTAAATTCTGCTAATTTCTGTTTATTGATCAGACTCTATATCACAGGGAACCTGTGTCCCTTCACATGTTATTGAACTGTAACTCAAATCAGTCCAAGCCAGCATGGCCAGTGGTCAGGGATAATGGAAGCTGTGGTCTAAAAACAGGCTCCCCACCCGTTTTACAATAAATGCCCCAGTAAGAATGCTTCTCCCAAGCGGTAACAGGAGTGGATTTTCATAAAGTCTTGTTTAGAAAAACCTGTCATTGTTTCATTATCATCTATGACTGGGGCTGTTGTATCTCTCAGTGGGGTCTGCCATGTTAACGATATAACTGTGTATTCCTCAGCAGGAGGCCACACCTCATGGAGACAGATTAAAATGAAGAGCTTCTTAGATGACATTACAATGAAGCAGTTTCTACCACTATTTTGGTGAATTTCATTGTAGTTTACAAGCCAGAATTTCAAAGCTAACTTACAAAGCCCTTAAATTAGTAAGCAGCATTAAGGGCACGCTATTCTTAGCTGGTTCTGGTTAGTAAGAAATAAGAAACTGCCAGGTTAATAAGAAATATAAAATCAGTTAAGTCGTATCTTCTCTCAGATGTATGTACTGTATGTGACAGTTTGCATACATCACCGGAGAGTGATAGTTCCTATATATCAGGCTTACTTGTGTGTGGCTTACCAAGCCCACCATCTAGGAAACCCATCAGAGGCTTGATAAATCTGTTGGCTTTGCTGCTTGCCTGTGACTATAAAACAGTGATGTGTATCAGGTACACTATATGGCTGGTGGGTGGCATGCTACATTGGGTAGAATTCAACATCATGCTATTACAAGTATTCCATCCACACAAGCATTCCAGCTTGCCACTTGAAATGACCCCCCTCCTCCCCTCCCCTGCATGTTCTTCTGGGAGTTCTCCCTACCTCCCATCAGATCCAAGGCCCGTGAGCAGGTATATGGGGCAGAACCCCATTGTGCAAACAGGGCTTCCACTAATGGGGCTCCTTAAGTGAATCCCACCTTTGATTCTTGGTAGGCCACAAGTTGTATGGTACTTGGTAGTGCATGTTATAGTTTAGACCAGGGGTAAGGAACTCCTAAATGAAGCTAATCCCAGTGGGGCTCACTGTCACTACAAATCCACTGATAGGTGTTCACAGTAAGCTCTAACTGTTTCTTTGAAGCAGCATCCTTACTTGCCTCACACCTGACATCACATATGACTTCAGTGAGCATGGTTGTGTTTTGTGGTTCAAACCTGGGCCTGCGGCAGGCCTAATTAGGTTCATGAGTCAGAAGTTTCTCAAGCCTGCTGTAGACTCTCACTGGATGTTTCAGATGAAGTCAGCACAGGACACTGGTAAAGCATTTTACTCTCCAGTGAGGTTAGGGTATTCTATTTGGAGCTACCTCATTTAATCCTCACAACCACTTCATGGAAAAGCAACTACAAGATGAAACAAATTTGCCTTTAGGTTCTGAACAATGACTTAGGTTTCTCTGCAAAGGCAACTCTCTTTCAGTCCAGATAAGTTTACTGACAGTACTGAGTGCATTAGTAGCATGTGAAACAGCACTATTCAGGTTTATTGTCACAATTAAAGCACACAGACAACATCTGTGAAAATGTGACTGAGCCATCAAGTAAGGTGCAGAATTGAAGTGAACCGTTATGCTAGCAACAAGAGATCAGCGATCGTTTACAAAACAAAAACAGAGTAAATAGTATGGACACTGATAGCCATTCACAAGCACTCTAGTTACAAATAGGAGTGTCCCTGTTTACACTGTTGCTGTCTCTATGGCTGAATGTACAGTAGATGGAATACTCCTGGGTATGTTGGCACAATGTCTGGGACAGTTTGCAAATTTTCTTCTGCTGTGAATCTTGTCACCTTGCTTGACAAGATCTTCTTGCATTCTCATAATCTAACATAAATGCTCTTTGAGTGGTTTCTGCATCTGAGTAAATGTGCCTCAAGCAGAATGTAAGTCAAGACTCAGGGGCTGGGGGGTGGGAATGAAAGCTGCAGCAACTCTGTGCAACTTTTCTGTACAATATTTTGGCATAGCTGTCAATGTTTCCCTTTTTTTTAAAGGGAAATTCCCTTATTCCGAATAGGATTCCTTGCAAGAAAAGGGAATAGTTGACAGCTATGTAATTTTGGTGGAAGGTGATTCTATGAATTAACAAAAAAAAAAACCCAAAACAAACAGCAAATGTATTATTTCTGTGACAGCAAATCTGTTGAAATGATTTCAGATGAGAGATGGTGTTGTCCGTCTTGTACAGGGCAAATTAAAAGAGGCTTTATGTGAGGTCCTTGAATGAGGAAAATGCTTGACATCCTAAGCCTAGAATCTGAATTTTATAGAAATAAAAATTTAAATCCAGTTTGCCAGCTGGGTCTTTCTGAGTGCAGATAACAGAAGCAAAGGGGCTGGATGGGTCAAGAAAGGGTCTTTACCATAGAAAAGAGGCTCTGTCCTTGTAGAACTAGTGAAACTTCCAAATCTTCTCTGAAATCTAAGGAACCGACAAACAGCAAGTGCTTACTGCCTATGGACTCTATGAGGTGGTTTGCATGTAGAGAAGTTTGCAGCTACTGCATTCCCCACCCACCCACCGTTTCTGTTGCTGCTGCAAGCTAAGCCCTGGTTTGGCTGTGTTTCATCTATACCCAGGCTCATGTCTTTAATCCTCCTGACAATCCTTCAGCTACAATCCCAAGAACAAACCTTGGTAACAGTGTGTGTGTTTGGAGTCAGACAAATCACAAGCCTGTGTTCAGACAACATACCACACCATGGCTTAGATCGCAGTAGCAACAGGACCAGAGAAAGAATAATACAGCTACAATCTCCTCTCCAGAAACCCACACACTTATGTGTTCACACTCAGTCATAGCATGGCTTAGTATTACGTGCAAACCAGCTTGGTGTCTTGATGGCTATGTGCTACATCGAGGAATGGAGGCAGCATGGCTCTGAAAACCAGTTGCTTGTGCACAACAATGAAGGGGAGTGTTACTTTTATGACTTGTTTGTGGGATTCCCAGAGGCATTTAGATGACCACTGTGGGAAATGGGATGTTGGACTAGGTGGCCTTTGGCTCTTCTTCTGTCTGTTCCTACTCACATTTTGTGTTTCCCTCTTCCATAGAACTCACTGCCACTTGAGGAGTGAGTGGCGGAGGCACTCAAAGCAAACCTGGCCCCTGAAATAGTGCCATATTCTTTTCAAAGCAGCAAGTAAAGAATATGGCACTATTTCAGGGGCCAGGTTTGTCCCATTGCACAGTCAGTTGCCAGTTTCTACCCCCACTGAACATCATTTAGATGAAACATTTTCTTTAAAAGACAGAAATGAGCTTCTTGCTGTCTTCCTCCTCCCCTCTTTTAAGTGACACAGACCTTAACTTTTCCCCATTGGATTAAGTTAAATTACTTTTCCATTGATACTCACAGAATGAGGATAGAGGTTCTTCTGTTTAGTAAGTACAAGTAAGTAAGTACAAGATTTCAAAGTTCCAGAGCTATGCAAGTGAGCATTTGCGTTGAAATGATCCATTCATAATAACAGGGAAGGAATATGTATTTTCCCCCTCCCGTATGTCAACAATTGTGTGTACTTTTCATGAGACTCAGAAAAAAAGGGGGGGGGGGAGAAAACTAGTGGACAGATTATTTGTTGGCTTAGTAGATTAGAATCGAGAGCTTCTGTAAATTAAAAACAAAAGCAGCTTTGGAATGTACTTTACTGTTTCTGGAAACAAAGATCATTCTTCTCTTCTTTAGAATAATCAAAAATAAGAGTGTTTTTAGTCCCAATGCTTAGATTTATACCGCTCTGCACAATCTCTTCTATGACCTGTCAGAAATCACTATTTTTCATTTTTCTAGGAAATATTTATTTAGGTTTTGGTTGATTTGTGGTTCTTCTGGAAATTGTTTATGTTAACAAGGAAACTATCTCATTACAATCTTTTAAAAATGGTGCTTAATGTGAAAGTGAATGCATAACCCTGTAAACATTGTACAATAGCACCCATGTGGTTGTTTTTTTTTAATGGTTTGCTTACAGGTCTAACTTCATTAAAGTTTATGTTCTAATTATGCAAGATTTTCCTTGTAATTTATTACAAAAAGTGTGAACGCATTCTTAAGAGGTAACGTCTGTTCTTTTGAACTGATTAAACCCCTTGGGCTATAATACATCTCATTAAGCTGGTGACATAAAAAAGAGAGGATAATCTTTAGTAAAGAGTGGATTCAGGAAACAGTGCACTGTTGATAAGACAGTTGTAGGGCAAAAGTGAAGGTGCATGACTGCGGGATACCTGATGACAGTCCTGATTATGTCACAATATGTTTTTCAATTCCTTCTTCTACACAATTAAAAAAAATGTACAACTTATCATGGCTCTCACACAAGAATGTAGCTTGTATGTAACTTGACTAGTGTGCTACAAATAATGGGTTGGGAACTACTGGTGCAGGGTTAATTTTGTCATTACAGTTTTAAGTAGTGGGATTACATACCAATTCAGACTACAGCATAGACTTTTCTCTCACATCCCTAGAATTTAATTTGATTGTAACAAAACAAACCTACCTTAATCATTTCTTTCTTCCATCTGCTTGACCCTTAGCATGGTGAGCAGTGAAGACAGCACAGAAACACGGATGAGAGATTGGATATCATGAGATTTTCCCAGGG
This sequence comes from Podarcis pityusensis, assembly GCF_964106645.2. NCBI lineage: Eukaryota > Metazoa > Chordata > Lepidosauria > Squamata > Lacertidae > Podarcis > Podarcis pityusensis. The sequence goes on along the minus strand of NC_138028.1, from coordinate 71,777,338 downwards.
GCAGAATCTGTAACAATGATGAAAACCGTGTAGCCACAGAATTGACTTTCTGATAACCACTCCCCCCCATAAATTAAGCTAAGAAAATCTTGTTGACTCTAAGGTTTTGATTTTTTAAAAGTGCTTTGCCAAAACCTGTATTCCACTTTATTGAAAGTTTCCTTCTCCCATGTAAGAGGCCTTTGATTTTCTACATCATTCATAGGAACTTAAGGTTTTATTGCTGTGAGGAGGTTGAGGAAACGGTATGTATTTTTGTTTCTGTTAAACCTTTCTCCAGCTCCCTGTAGTCTCTTTGGCTGTCTACACTCCCTGATCTGAAATGCTCAATGGGGAGAGTTACTTCATGTCATCTTTCCCTAGGCTGTAATTGAAATGTAGGGCACTGACAAGGCTGGCTATCAAGCACCTATGATTGGTGCGCTTGCTGGTTGGGTTTTTAAGGGAAGTCCTTTCTTATTTAAAAAGGTAAAAGGAAACACTTTCTGCAAGGATTACTTTAAAAGCAAAAAAAGGGGGGGGAATGAAATGATGATGATGATGATGATAATTATAATTATAATAATTTGCTGTTATGCACATGGTGGGTAACATTCCCAACTTCCAGGAAAACCCACTCCAAAACCTGGGGTTTCCAGAAAGTGTGGATGCCTGGGAAGGCTGACAAAAGCAGACCACTGGTAAAATAATTTGTAGAATGAACACAAACACTTCCCAGTCACCTCAAAAATGAGGTAAATGCAGCATAAATAATGTATTCCCACCTGTGAGAATTCTACTAGTATTCTCTCTTTCCTTTGGTAAATTTTGAATGTGATTCTTTTGCTTATTAATTGACAGATAAAAGAAAAAAAGAAACAACCCACAAGCTTTTCAACATTTTTTTTTTAATGCACTCAACTGTATACTCAAGTTTCAACTCTATAAGTAAAGCAATTGTGGAAGGTTGCATCAAAGTTTTAAATCCCAAGAACAATTTAATCCAGGCTATGACTCCCTGTAAAAGACCCTGATGTTGGGAAAGATTGAGGGCACCAGGAGAAGGGGACGACAGAGGACGAGATGTTTGGATAGTGTTCTCAAAGCTACCAGCATGAGTTTGACAAGCTGCGGAAGGCAGTGGAAGACAGGAGTGCCTGGCGTGCTCTGGTCCATGGGGTCATGAAGAGTCGGACACGACTAAACAGCAACAACAAATGGCATTAAATTCTTTCCCCATAGTTGGATTAACAGCTGAACAACAGGCTAGGATCAAACAAGAAACCAATTGCTCCTGTTAAAATGTTTATACCAAGAAAAGCTCTGCCTGTTGAACATCTGCCCGTTACACTGCTGTATACGAGCCTCACCAGAGGTATAAAAAGTTGGTCCATCCACTGCTCACTATTTGCTTTCCTTCTATGATGTCCCATTATATGTAACTGCATTTTCTACCTGCTAATACAGCATGTAATACTGGTCTTGTCCATGCTGTTGGATGACTATTTGGTAAGAGCAGTAGTGACAGTGGGAGAAACTGACAGTGCTTTATTCTTGCCAGCGAATTTCAAAGAATGGTTGTGATTCTTATATCAAAAAGTGCAACTTTGAAAAAGTGGCCCTTAAATGGGAGCTGAATCAAATTTATCCACTATCCTTAGTCTCTACACGTTCAAACTATTTAAATGCCTTTAACTCTCAGAACAAGCACTGTCTCTGTTGCCTTTTCAGTGCCTACTAAGACTTTCCTCTTTCAACAAGTCTTTTAAGTTGCGCTCTTTCCCAGTCTGCATCTATAATGGAATTGTTTTTAATGTTTTAATAAAGTTTTATCAGTTATTGCTTACTATCCTGGGCTCTTTTGGGCTGAAGGGCAGGATATAAATTAAATAAAATTGCAGAGGTTCTGAAACTGTTTACCTTCAAGGCCTGCTTGAGACATGGCCTAAACATTACTTAGGGCCACCAGTCACAAAATGGTGGAGCAAAGGCAGCTGATCACAAAATGGTGGCAGCCATCAGCATTTTAATGGATATCAGAAGAAAATGGTGCCAGTTAATCTTTGGAAATGGCTAAATTCTTTACTACAGCGTTTTTCTTGTAGCAAGGAGTTCTGCATCTCAGCTCTCCTCACACTAAGTACAGGCATTTGCTCTGGAGGTATTGTGATTCAGCCTCCCCATTTTAGGCAGAATTTGCTGATCTAGAGGCTCTAATTGGAAAATACTTTTTCTTTTAATATTTTTCACTTCCCACCCCCAGAAATACTTCAAAGTATTTTTACCCATGTCCTGTAATTTCTGCTCCCATTCTCCTGTCACACTCATATTGTAATTAATTCCCCACTGACCAACCGGCCCTCCCCCCCCAAAAAAAACTTGTGGTTTTCTTTTCATGCCTCCTTTCCGTTCCTTTTACAACCACTTCTTCCTATTTTAAGAACTTTTCTCTCTTACCCCCTTCCTTACCATTACCAGTTTATTAAGCAAGTTAGTAAATATTGACCTTTTCTTGCTTGTTCTAATTTCCTTCAGTGCATGGTCTGGTCCTTTCTTTTCAGAGGAAGGAGACATTCTCTTCCCCCGCCCTTTTTACTCAGCTCACAAACCGTTGCAGGTGCTGCTGTTGATCCAGCCAAAAGCCTATGTCATAGCTAGGAGGTGGGGCACTGAGAAGGCAATGGTCAGGGTATGGCACTGAGATCCCTCTAAAAGTGCCCCATGATCCAAGGGCCACCGATTGAGAAGCACTGCGCTCAGTGCCAGATTTACGTATAAGCTATACAACTATAGCTTAGGGCCCCACTCTCTTGCCCCTCCCCAAAATAAAGAAAGAAAAAACCCCTGAATGTACATTTCCAAAATATAAGATAAAAAACAAATAAAATAAAACCTACATACAGCAACAGTGTTTTGTGTGGTGTAGGCTCCTATGATGTAAGTAATGCCCCCCCCCCCCCGCTAGCCTGCTCCCTAAAATATCACTGGTTAGATACCTATTAGGTCCATAAATTACCATATAACATATATTCAACACAAAAAACAGCAACAATTTGTTGCTGACAAAGGACAGCTAGACATATAAAGGGCCCCATTACCTTCAGTAGCTTAGGGCCTCATCAAACCTAAATCCGGCCCTGACAGCTCTGTGGCATACACAAATCCTTGCTAGAAATACTGAACACCCTCCTGTTAACACACACACTTTCTGCACAATAAACTCTGCAGATTCAATTCCCAACCCCTTTGTAAAATCATACCTCAACAGGATAGCACCGTTGTTCCCTTGGGGGGCTCCAAAAGACTGCTTGCTCAAAAAAGTGGGGAAGGATCAGTGCAGAACAGGCGTTCCAGTAACAGGCATCTGATTGGCTCAGATGAAAATTCATGCACCTGATGGTCAGACAGGCAGATAATTCAGAAGGGCAGCCAAAATCCTAAATTACTTAATTGGCTCATAAGGAGGACTCCTATTGGCTAGTGGTACTGATCAGAGTCAGATAACCGAAGGACAAAAGAATCCCTCAGCCTTGCTTAACCCTTTCCTATCAATATGTGAGAGTTGTTACTTTCACCTAGGTGAGAGGGAAGGGAACAGCTCTCTGTAGTGAGATTTTGTGATGAGCTGTGATGTGACGACAGCAGAGTGGCCACCACAGGAGGCGGGCAGAAACAACTCCAGGAAGTTAGACATCTTAGTAAATGGAAATTTTAAGGATATGAGTTTAGGGTGACAGGATAGAGGCTGAGCTATGGTTTGGGATGCTAGTTTTTATTGGGGTGGGGGCAGAATGTGAATCCGCTGATCAGACAAAGTATCTGCATGAAGTCTGAACTCAAAGGGCTGGAGCAGGCAAGCAAATTTGTAAGTAGTGCATGAGTGTTACTATATCTGAAAAAACCGCTAGTGAGAAAAATAGGGTGAAATGGTAAAGGCGAGAGAGCCATTGTTTGTAACCACCTGGTTCAGACCCCATATTTGTTTAGATTGTAACGTTCTTCTGTCCTGTGTTATGAATGGAGTGATTGGAAAATAATATGAACTGTACATGCAGGTGTAGGTATTATTCAGCAGACCAGACTGCCATAGTCAGTTGCTACTTACTTGCATATGGGACCAAGTAAGAGGGTTAGGACAGCAGTCAGGAAGAGAAACTTAACGACACAGAGGGAAGTCACACATTAAGAGAACAGCTACCAGGAAGTGATTCCATACAGAAAGTACAGAGGAAGAGTACGAGGGAGTTAGGAGTTATAGAAAGCTTGTTTAAATAAAGTATTTTGTTTTATAGTACTCCTACCTGATCCTTAGTGATAATTAACACCACTTGAAACATGCACAGGGTTATTTAATATGAACTCCAAGCTGCTGTGAACTACAAGACCAAAACATGTAACCTTCTCGATTTGGTAAATTTTCTCTCTTCTTTCTTGCAAATGTTAAATGTAGTTATCTCCTTTCCAGATCTAATATACTTTGTTACTGGGTGTGCATGCTTTGGGCTGAGTACACACATTTTATTTTAGCACCAACAGTCTGAGTATTTCTATTTTCTATGTAGTCCAGATGCACTCCAAATCTGCACCTAGTAAGAACTGGTTTCATTCTGCAGAATTTTTTGAGTGCAAGCTAGAATCTCTTCTTCGGCAAGTCCATATATGTCCTAGATCAGGCATGGCCAAAGTTCATTTTGGGGGCCTAATCAGGCCCGCGGGTCGTTTTAATCCGGCCCCTGTGGCAGTTTATTACCTAGGGTAAAATCCTAAAAAAACCTCAACAATTCCAACCCTTAAAAAAGCTCATTAACTTCAATCCTTAAAAAAAGCTGGCCCTCTTTGAAAAAAGTTTGGACACCACTGTCCTAGATGAATGTTTTGGACATATAGGAAATAGTTGATTTCTTTTCTATACTATTTCAGCCACTCCAGGATATGCAGCTGTCCATTCCTGAACAAGGAGGGGGGCATTATTCCCAGCTGCTGTATTTAAGACAGTTGAGTTACCAAGGCCACCAAGTTAGGTTTCAGTTTGCCTTTTTATTTAGAGTGATTTTAATTCTATTCTGGGGTTGCTGTGGGTTTTGTATGTCTTGGCACTGCAATATGTTCTAGGGGAAATCCTACAAGCCTCGTTAAGAAGCCTGACCACATCATACCCTCTCTTTGGCACAATGTACACTACTAGTTTTCTTGGCTCTAGTATGTAAATCTCTTTTGATAGAAGGATTTCCATTTCCACATGTCAGCGAAATGAGCCCATGGACACCCAGATCTTTCGGTATGTTTCTTGTAGCTTATTCAGAACTTGAATGCTGGAAGCTAAACTTATCAGTTGTGCTCTCTCAGTACAAATGGAATGACACTCAAAATAAATGTTAAGAAGTTCTCAGCACTGATGGGCTGATGTTTCCTCATAGTTCCTCATAGTATATTGCTCCTGATAATATCTCTACCTTTCTTCCGGGTACCATCAGCCACAGCCAGCTTGGCCAGTGGTCAGGGATGATGGCAGCCTAACAACATCTAGAAGACAGCATGTTGGTTACCTCATTTCTATGACTTAGAAATATGGTGGGCACAATCCAGAAAAAAGTTAGTAGGGAGTAAGTCCCTTTAAAAAAAAGGTATTGACTATTCTCGATTAATGTTGCTGGGTTGTGCCCAGTGCCTCTGATATCCTAGAACTAAGTTGAACTGAAGGGTCTGAGTGTCACAAACATCTTCCCCCACCTTCTTTTGGGTGGTTGAAAAGAGGGGTCACTTTTTTAGAAAAAGGTTTACAGCTGAGGTATCTTGAATGTTTTAAAAAACTTGAGACAGTTATGTGCATCAGTGCACAGCAACAGATCTTTAAGTATTCTAATATGAACTAGCATACGCATTAGTGTACAGCAACAGGCTTAAAGAAAAGAGGCCATTAATGAGCATTAGCACACAGGGCAGGATTTTAAAAGAGCCTTTTACGTTCTGCAATTGTTTTTAAAGCCAGGCATTAATCAGTACATCAGTGCACAGCAAGGGTGTTTAAAAATTTTCTGCTAATGTGCAGCAGCATGTGCAACAGCACACAACAACAAGGCTGCAATAAAAATGTGGGCCATGTTCTCTCATAGATACTGCTACTACCAAACATAGACAACAGACGCAAATGCAGTGGCTGCAAACAGGAACAAGTTATGAAAAACCAGAGGATTTTCACAAAGCTTTTCAAGTCCTGGAAAAGACTGTTTTCACACTAAGCCATTGTCAAATCTGCCCCCTGTTAATTGACCCATCCACAGTTCTCACAACCTCAGCCTCTGGTTCAATTTTTATTTTTACTAACTTAAGATGGGTACATAACAATGTTAATTGTGGGAAAACATTATTTTTGTTACCCTTTGAACTCAGTGCTTCTTTTTAACCTATTCTCAATTAATACATTTTCTCTCTCGTTGCATTCCATAGCACACACTGAATTCAATCTGCACACTACCACACACCTGTCTGTTACGCTTCTCTCTGCTCCCTATTTGTTTTGTCTTCTGCCAAAAAGCAGATTATAGACTGCTTTTCTGTTTTAATTACGGGGCACTCTAAAACAGTTTGTACTGGATTGGAGCTAAAATTTCTCAGAAGACATTACTCTAAGAAATGTCCATAGGAAAAGAAAGGTTATGTTGCAGAATTTTCTCTTAATAGTCTCTCCCCCCCCCCCCCAGTTATGGCTGCAATTCCCGCCCCCTGAAATGATGCTGAGTTGAGGGCAGTTGCTGTTCTTGCCATTTTCGGATACAGCAGCTAAGAAGGAATAAGAAAGATGCTTCGCTCCTGCAAATGGTGGTGGTTACTCCCCTCCCCGCTTGAGAAACTGGAGAAATTCTCCTCCCCAGGCTAGGAAAATTAGGTGAAATTCTCTCTTCCCTTCCACTATCCCCAATATCTCTTCCCACAAATAAGGTATAGGATTTTGAGCAGCCATTTGTGCACAGCTCCAGCATGTGTTTCAGGTGGTGTTAAGAACCAATCAGGAGCAATATAAAACAAATAACTTTATTCAACTCCAAACTCGCTCTCTCTCTGTACTCTCACTTCCTGGTAGATGTATGCTTAATCTGTGCCTTTCCCCCCTTTGGGTCACTAGCTTTCTCTCCTAGGAGGAGGAGGAACCAGCAACTGGAGCGGCACCGGCCCCAACCATGAGGATGTCTCGTTTGTAGGTAGGTCTCAGGGTGCCCCCTCAGCTCAGCACCCTGTGCGGAGAAACCACCTGTACTGCCCTAAATCTGGTGCTGAATCAGTTCCACATACATTGGTGCAATATATTCAGGAATGGTTCCATATCAATAAATAATAATGATAACTTACTGCACTTTGTGTTATCTTTGACATATAATGTAAGACCTCTCGGAATATAACTTATTCAATCCTTTCTATATATTTTATAGACAACAACAGTATTCCATTCATCATTTTGTCACTAACTTTCGGATATGCGTGTTGTCCATATTTTACAATTGGGTGTTTGAACCCCTGTAGATATAAAAAGAGGAGGGCCGGGGATGTCACATTCTACCATCCTCTTTCTGCATACGCTTATTATTATTACAGCAGATAGTACAGAGCAGGCACCCCCAAATTTGACCCTCCAGATGTTTTGGGACTACAACTCCCATCATCCTTAGCTAACAGGACTAGTGGTCAGGGATGATGGGCGTTCTAGTCCCAAAACATCTGGAGTTTGGGGATACCTGGTATAGAGCTATTTAAATTAAGCTATTTTGGATTGAACCAACCATAGAACCCTGATAATTCCCCTCCTTTTCAGAGTCTGAAACCATTTTAAAGGTTGTAGTCATAAAACTTCCTGGCGTACAGATCCTGCTGCTCATGAACGTATGGAAAAGATACTGAAAAAACAAGACATCTCTATTCTCTAGTGTTGTGAAGACTTACATGAATACGCGAAGACTTACATGAATACCAGAACAGGTTCAACTGCCAGGATAAAAGTTCATTATTAAAAGACCCTGCATCCTTTTCACTAGGAACACGGGTGGCACTGTGGTCTAAACCACAGAGCCTAGGGCTTGCCGATCAGAAGGTCGGTGGTTCGAATCCCTGTGATGGGGTGAGCTCCTGTTGCTCGGTCCCTGCTCCTGCCAACCTAGCAGTTCAAAAGCACGTCAAAGTGCAAGTAGATAAATAGGTACCACTCCGGCGGGAAGGTAAACGGCGTTTCCGTGCGCTGCTCTGATTCACCAGAAGCTGCATAGTCATGCTGGCCACATGACCCGGAAGCTGTACACTGGCTCCCTCGGCCAGTAAAGCGAGATGAGCCCCACAACCCCAGAGTCGTTTGCGAATGGTCCTAATGGTCAGGGGGCCCTTTACCTTTTTATCCTTTTCACTATAACAGAATCATTTCATGGAACTATTTGTGATCGACCTGTAAGACTCATTGCAGAATTACTGCCTTGCCTTTTGAAGTCAAATTGCTGTTCGTAGTTAAGGGCAGCTCTACTTGTAAAAATCCATGCTTCCTGGTCTAGGCCCAGTAAGTTACTTAGTGCTATCAATTATTATCACATCCTATAATTTCTGTGTCTATCAGAATTAATCTCACTTTTCCTCTTAATAGGGAGAGATTTTTTTTCTTTTCCAAATCTCTCTGCGTGTTTTGAATTGTAGGATAAGCGAAGCACTGTGATATAGAAAATAAGTCACCTAACTTGAGACAGCATAGGTTAAAAATTAATACAGCAAACACTCAGCATTACAAGCACCAGATTGCCATAACATATCTCATTTGTGTAGTTCTGGTCTTGGTTCCAGTTATTTTTCAGAATTTTGCAAAATTAATATATAATTCACACCACCATTGATTCCGCAGTCCTAGGCGCATTTAACATAGGGGTAAGTTACCTCAAAATCGGAGGGATTTACTCTTGAGTAAACATGCACAGGGCTCAGCTATGTTTGACTGTCTTTTGGTTTCAAGCAGTTAAAGAGAAAGAAAAAAGAAACTTACTGCTTCAGGTAAAATATTACTTCCTAAATCAAACCATAGCCAAGTGCACTGTTAAGACATTTAGAAAGTTCCTAAACGATTTCCATGTTCAGAAATATTTTATGTAGTCTATTCAGTTACATTCTTGGAATAGTACATAATTGCTTTCCTGGGCTGATGTTGATGCAAATACTCCACCCCACACAACCCGCTTTTCTACCGGCGAGGTAATTCTGATATTAAGAACAGATACTGCTTTTGAATAGGACATTGTTTTGTGGCCAGATCAGTAGCAGCTACCTCCTGTTTCCTCCTTGCAGTTTCCATTCAAGATTTGAACAACATAACAGGACAAAAGGGAGACAGAATTTTGAGTGCTAGCAGACCTGTGTGGATTGTGTTTTGCTTTACTCTCAGCAATGTTCATTAATTCTTCTACTACCATCAGATGTGTGTGTGTATTTCACAGTAACTAGCAAAGAATTACCATTTGTTGATGTCAGCCTCTGTCCTTTTTTTAATGAGAATGCCAGCTCTAAATCCCCTCTGATCACTTTTATTTCTTACTGGGACTAAATAAGGATATTCCCAGTGGTGTATTAATCTCGGTTGGCACGGTTTTAATCAACTGATCTCAAAGAGGCTATGGACTCACAAGCAGCTTGCCACCCACTTGGGCTCTTTCTACACTAATAGGGTTGACTATGTTACATATAATGTCTGCTGCTCACACTGTAATTTAAGCCAAGCTGTGTTTTAAAAAAACAAAAATCACGCTCTCTCTGCAGGCACAGAGAAAGTTGTCTTTTTGTTTTGTTTCATAGCATCGAGGCTGAAGAACAGAACCAGCAGTAGCACACCAAGGGCTTTAAAAACACATTTCGTACCAGTTGAAAAATTGCATAGCAATTAAGTCTATCCCCCCACCCCACTTCAATCCTTTCGGAGAGAAAGTCTTTATGTTTTGCCATAGGTTTTCAAATCTTCGTTGAAATTGCCAGAGTGAAGGAGGAAACAATTACAGGATGCTGGCTTTCAAAGTGTCTGGGATTGCCAAATAAGTTTATCTTTTTTTTTCTCATCGTGGATAAAAACATGCTAAACCTTAAACCAAATTGTTAAACTGAAACGCATGGGAGTTGCCAACCTCTCCCTCTGCTTTTTTGTTTTACGCTGGGTTTGTTTGGATGGGTTTTCCATAGCCCTCTTTTTGCCAGTGACGACTTTTGAAGATAGTATGTTTTGAATTTGCTGAGAGATCTACTGCTCTGTGCTCAGTTTTCGGGGCTTTTAGAAAGCATTCAGCAATGCCCATTTGGTTATAAGAAAAAGTTATGAGCTGACAGGTTAAATATAATTATAGTGGGTATTCCATACAAGAAGAAAGAGGTGCCTTTTAAAGCCATCTCGGCAATCTGTTTGCACTCGTTTCATTCATAGAAATAGGTTTTCTGAGGGGGTGGGTAGTAGTAGCAAGGGGGCATGTGTTCTAAAAAAAAAAAGTTTCTTAAGGCTTAATGCAAATTTGAAAAAGTTGCAGAGATTTTATACGATGAAGGCAATGACATTTGCATTAGTATTTGGTTGTTACAACTTTCACGGTGTATGCGTAACAGCCTGAAATCCAGAAAAGCTGGAAATCCGGAAAAGCCGGATTTTGAGAAGGGATCAAAGGAAGTCATACATAGCCATAGTGGCCTCGGTTCAAACTCTTCCAAGCCCAGGTCTGGTTAAATTTACTTGTGGCTAGATCCCAGTGAAAGGAATGGAGCAAGTTAGCCATGACTGGCTTAGGTGACATTGCTTTCAATGGGACTCACTGCACTATCTTATAATGTGTTTACTTGGGGCTTCCTTGCAGGTAATGTACAGACAAATTTCTCATGTTGCAATGATATTGAGTAAAATGCAGTCCAATTCTATGAATGTTTACTCAGAAGTATGTCCCACATTGCTCAATGGGATAAATGTGCATATAATTTCCACCAAGAGTCATAGGCTTCTAACAAGTGATGGTTTTGCACGATTTGTGGAAGGCATTTAAGATTTCTGAGGTGGTGGTTTAGAACTTTGGTTCAGATGCACATTAAGTGGTATAAGGGAGGGAATATGAATCTCTTCTGATTATTTTTAACTGTTCATAGTAATAAAGGGACCCCAGACCATTAAGTCCAATCGTGACCGATTCTGGGGCTGCGGTGCTCATCTCGCTTTCTTGGCCGAGGGAGCTGGTGTACAGCTTCTGGGTCATGTGGTCAGCATGACTAAGCCGCTTCTGGCGAACCAGAGCAGTGCACGGAAACACCGTTTACCTTCCCGCCGGAGCGGTACCTATTTATCTACTTGCACTTTGACATGCTTTCGAACTGCTAGGTGGGCAGGAGCAGGGACCAAGCAACGGGAGCTCACCCCGTCGCAGGGATTTGAACCGCCGACCTTCTGATTGGCAAGCCCTAGGCTCTGTGGTTTAACCCACAGCGCCACCCGCGTCCCTTGTTCGTAGTAATATGTACACACAAAACATATGGAATAGACAGTAATTGGGGGTTTTTTTGGGGGGGGGAATCCAGTACTTCTGGCATTCCAGAAATGAAATGGAAGGGTTCCACAAGGAAGGCTTACTTTGGCACTGGCCACAGCACCAACCTCACCAGCCACTTACAAGGGGTTGAACTAGTTGACCCTTAGGAATCCCTTCCAATTTTTCGATTTCTCAAAGCCAGGTGGCCTCCCTCTCCCTGTCCTCGTATTACCTGGGGCACTTGCCGCACTGGCTCCAGGGACTTCAGCGCTTCCTGCACCTGCCCTGCCCCAACCATCGTGAATGCCACAAGTGAGGTGACCAGGGCGCACATAGCCAGCAGCAGAGCGCAGCGCGTGGCAGGGAAAGCATGTCACATGCTGTGGCAGCCAGGCTCTGGTGGGGCTTTACTCACGTCATGGCTTCCCATGAGGTTGAATGTCTTTGGGGGGGGAGGTGCTGGTACTGCATATTGTTGAATACCACCAGAAAAAAAGCACTGGGGATAACCATTGTTGCACACATCAAGGGAATTCCCTTTTTCTTTTAAAATGCTATTTCACGCTTCTTGCGATTGATGAAAATAACTACTACACACAGTCCATTTGTAGGGAACAGACTAATGACCTTATTAATTCCTGGGTGGTAGATAATTTATATATTATGTGTGAAATATATTTTTCATTAAATCGGGCCTAAAGATGCTTATATGGATTTGACTGGAGATTAGTAAGCAGCACATGTTTGGAATGATATAAATGTTTTAACTATTGCTTTAAAAAAACCAACAAAAAACCAATGAAGCAATGTGGAAGACTCTGAAAGTTATACCAGACATCTGATTTTGTGTTTAATTTTTCTTTTAAAAACAGCTGAAAAAAAATCAAAATGTCTCCTGACTTGTACCCCAGGCATATGCCATTATCAAGACTGATATCAGTTCTGCATATGAAAGCTATATGTTAGAGACTACATGAAAACTTTCAGATATCTCTTTTGCCATATGTTGAAGTAGTGCATACAAGCTTGGAGCTTAACCAGGCATTACTCATGAGTATACCTATGTGATCTGCAAGTGGAATATCTGCACGCTGTGTCTTTTTAAAAAATGACTTCCTAGTCAATGAGTCTCGTGAATGGATACTGTTGACAAAGAGTTGCTATTTTAATGAAGTCATTAGTCTCTTAAGTAATAGAATTGCATGGAACAGTTCTGGTTTGCTTGCCAAGGTGACAGCTTTCAACCGTATACATAGTCGCAAACTACAAAGCTCATCTTGCAGTACAACATGGAATGAAACTTGTGTGCAAAAACATCCATTGCCTCGCTGACAATTTCATTTCCAAGAAGGTAGAAGAAGCAAAAGGGGATCATCGATCTTGGACCTGGTCCTCACCACTAGGGAGGAACTGATCGACTAAGTGGAAGCACTTGGAATAGTAATAGTTCCATGCTATTCTGCCTTGGTCAGACCACACCTGGAATACTGTGTCCAGTTTTGGGTGCCACAATTTAAGAAGGAGGTTGACAAGCTGGAACGTGTGCAGAGGAGGGCAACCAAGATGATCAAGGATCTTGAAACCAATCCTTATGAGGAACAGTTGAAGGAGCTGGGTATGTTTAGCCTGAAAAAGAGGAGACTGAGAAGAGATATGATAGCCATCTTCAAATATCAAAAGGGCTGTCACATGGAAGATAGAACAAGCTTGTTTTCTCTTGCTCTGGAGGGTAGGACTTGAACCAATGGCTTCAAATTACAAGAAAATAGATTCTGACTGAACATACAGAAAAACTTTCTGTCAGTAAGAGCTGTTCAGCAGTGGAACAGACTCCCCCGAGAAGTGGTGGACTCTTCTTCCTTGGAGGTTTTTAAGCAGAGGTTGGATGGCCATCTGTCATGGATGATTTATCTGAGATTCCTGCATTGCAGGGGGTTGGACTAAATGGCCTTTGGGTACCTTCCAATTCTGTGATTCTAAGTAAAGTGCAATATTAGATACAGGATGTATGACAGCACAAATGCAACCCCAGCAGAATCCAGGAGGGGTTTAACCTGGAAATTAACCAACTGACACAATGCTAAATTGATTACATAGCTGCAAACCTCTTTAGGGTTTTGCACCCCTTAAAATGCTATGCAACTAGGTTGTTGTTGCCAGAGATCCAGTTTTGGCTATGCAGACCATTGAAACCAATGGGTCATTAGTTAATAATGACTAATTTCCATTGATTTACGTATATACAGTGATGTGTTCATTCTTGTTTCAAGACCCATATTTGTAACCCTTTTAAGAAAAATAAATAATAATAGCTTCATTAGAAATACTGGCATGCAAAATTCTTTCAGAGAGAGAGAGAGAGAGATTCTCACTGTGTGTGTCTGTCAGTTACACATACACACCCCTTCCCATGTTTTCTGTGGTCCTGAAATGTGTTCTGGGACTACATTAAAACATACCTCTTTCCTTGCCTACATGAATGCTTAACTATGACTCCCCCACCACCACCCCACAACTTTAAACAATTTCTGAATAATGTTTCTATGCTAACCCTAATGATAAGACAAAGAAGCATACATTGACTTTAAATGAAAATTGAAAACAGATGTCAGGAAGTATTTTTTTCATCTTGAATGTGCAGAATGATCGGCCAGGTACGGCAAGTGCCTTTTCTCATTTAGGAAATAATTAGATGGCCCATCATAGACAAAATGACTTTCCCAATTTCCCTTTTCTCTAATTTTGGTACATTTTTCTTACATCTCAGTAGCAACTCACTTTTTCCCAACTGGAAGGTTCATCATCTGCACGTGGACTTAAAAGAACAAATGAACTACTAACTGCTAAGTGAATTTCTAGCTTTAACATGTATTATGTGTCACATCAGCAGCCATTATTTTTAAAGGAGAGAATAAGGTTCCCATTGTTACCTTGATATCCTAGGCTGTGTAACCAAAATCAGACTAAGAAAATGTACACTGGGTAATTTTACTTTGCATTTTGAAAAAGAAACATAACCACTTTTTACTTTCTAAATATATATTTAAAATCCAGATATGGTTACGTCAAGAAACGAGTTGACAAGTGAAAAGTGATTAGAACTTACTCGTGCAGTCTAATCTACAAGTTTGGTAAACAGGATACTCAGAATTAAGTGGAATAGTGCCCCATTTCTGAACATCACCCTATTGAGATGCCAGTTTATGTCAGCATAAGGCTCATAAGCAGTTGTGCAAGGAAAAGAGTTAATAATATACTTACATTGAAATGTGGACTGGATGTAATTTCTGTACTGGTACCTGTCTCCTCCCCCCTCTAGTTTCAGAGTCATGGAAGAAGTCCATCTTCAGAGGCAATATTGTATAGTATTCCCCTGAATACTGGGTAATGAGGGGCAAAGTCAGAATTCCATGGGCGGTCAGTTGTGGAGGCTGCTGAACAACTACAGGGGTGGGGAGGGTTTTCTGCTCTGACAGTTTGCTTAAAACCTCAGGTGTGTGTTGTTTCACTTACCCCCGCTGGGGAAAGCTCTGGGCAATACTAAGTCATGCGACTTAGTATTGCATGTCACTTGGCCCCTTCACCCAGAGAAGCTGGTAACCATCAATTAGGCAGGAATTCTAATTTGGCCCATATGACCAATTTCCCCAAGCCATGCCCACCTGCCCCTTTTCTGATATCACATAGGGCAGCTGACCCCTGCTTAAGGCGACATTTGCCGTCACCACTTATCAGCAGTGACTTCAAACCTCCAAGTACCTTTGCAGATGCAGTTTAAATTTGGCCCATGCTTGCAAAGGAACAATTTTCTTTTTCAGTGCAGCTTGGGTTCAAGCTGGACTGGAAATGAAAATTAGGTCACTTAATGTTGAAATGGCTTGCAGAAAATGGGGAAGCTCAGGATTTGACTTGCTGTCTGGATCCTGTTCCCTACATGTGCATTTTTTGTTTTTTGCTTTAAAAACAAAACAAAAACAGTTTCCTGGAGTCATTATTCCCTTCCAAGCATATTGTTATCAACAGACAGTAATGCAACTAAATGCAGCTGGTGAAAAAAGAAAGCATAGTGATTATTGTTTTCTCCCACTATGTAAAGGAAAATTTCAGGTTCACTTATGGAGGTGAAGGAGAAACATAGCCCAGCACTACAAAACTTAGGTAGCCATAAGCATATTCTGTTATACTTATACAGTATAGTGAAACCTGAAATATTTTGATTTTAAGGTTTGGGCTTTTTATTTACTCATTCTTAATTGCAAGGAGCCCTAATTAAGTAGTGACCTTGGCATGCATGTTTCTCAAATCCCTAGGCTGCTAGAGGCTGCAAGTGTAATGGAATAATAACTATACAATTAAGCCCTATTAGTACTGTAATTAATGCAATATCCTACATTAGGAGCACTACCAAAATCAAGAGCCTGTGAAATCAAGCACCATCAAACCCAAAGATGCCAAATGCATTACCTTTATTTATTTTTGATGAATCCACTAAAATCTGTAAAGATTTAACAAAATATGCATCTTGTAAAGGGACACATTGAATTTGGGTTGGGGTGGGATGGAATGACAGTCCCTGGTAACTGCCTGCAACTCTATGCACACTTATCTGGGAGTAAGTTATTGAATTTGCTTCTCTCTCTCTCTCTCTCCCTCCCTCTCTCCCTCTCCCCATATAAGACAACTTACCAATGCCCCCCCCTTTGTCTTTACCTCAAGCATGTGGATGATTTGCATGCTGTTCACTAAGTGGTTGGCTAAATTGATATTTGGTGTAGACTGCAGTTACCTTGCGGCATGCTGAATATGTGGGTGCTTTGCTGTAGGTCTCCATGCACAATTCACATTTGGTTGGGGTGGTAAACTCAGCTGTGACTAGCACCTAAAATGGAGCCTTCTTCCATCCTGCTTATCAGTAGTAAACTGCAAAAAGAGGGAAAGTTAAGGGGAAAGATACCAACTGAGATGAACAAGACCTCCCACCTACTTTAGAGCAGCCTTTGCCAACCTGGTGCTCTCCAGATGTTTTGGACTCCCACCAGCCCTGGTCATTATTACTCATCACATAAATGAATAATTTCCATCTGTTTATTTTTGGAACAATAACCCTGTGGATTCCAGTATCTAGTATTCAGAAGCATTGCTGCCTCCAACTATGGAGGGAGAGGACTCTCCTCCATGAAGTTGTCTAACTTTCTTTTACAGGCATCTAGTGATGTTGGCCATCACTGCTTCCCGTACGAGCAAGTTCCATAGTTTAACTATGCATTGTGTGCAGAAGTAATTTCTTTCATCTGTCCTGAATCTTCCAACATTCAGCTTCATTCAAGGTCTACGAATTCTAGCATTATGAGAGAGGGGAAGTAGCTTTTTTCTAGCCACTTTCTCCATGCCATGCATAATTTTACACACTTCTCTCATGTCACTCCTTATTTGCCTTTTCTCTAAACTAAGATGTCCCAAGCGCTGCAACCTTCTTCATAGAAGAGTCGCTCATTTTGTTTGCCCTTTTCTGAACCTCTTCCAACTCAACAATACTCTTTCTGAGGTGAGGTTTGGTGAGCAGTTCAGAATATTCCAAATGTGGTCACACTGCAGTACAATGGCATTAAGCTATTTCCAGTTTTATTTTCAATTCCTTTCCTAATGATCCTTAGCAATGAATTTGCTTTTCCCCACAACCGCTGCACACTGGATTGACATCTTCATCGAGTTATCCATAGGACCCCAAGATACAGTTCCTGGCCTGTCACCACCAGTTCAGACCCCATGAGAGTATATGTGAATTAAGATTTTTAATCTCTAGGGTTTCTTTGAAGTTAGCCTTGTGATGAAGGAACAGCTAGGAAATCAGGAAGAGAAACTGGATTAGAATAATCATGTCCCTTCAGCAAATGTTTGCATAGCAGTTGGACAGGAATTTACAATGTGATCAAAATAGAAACTTTCACAAAGGGGTCTAAATATACATCTGGGATTAGGACTTCCGGGGAGGTGCCTCCGGTAATGGCTGAATTCCTCTGACCAGGAGGAATCCGCTCCGTGGGAATCTGGGTCTGGCCGCCACGGCGAAGGCGAAGACCCGTTAAAATCACAGGCGGGAGAAGCCTGTGAACGTGGGATTCGGCGGGCACCTTTCACGCCTCCCCCACTCGCGGGGAACCCCGGTTTTTGGGGCTCCGGAGCGACGTGGGGTGAGCGGCGCGGTGCATCGAATCGTCTGCTTCTTCCACGGAGCGAAGCCGCATAGCTGTTGCCGGAGAGCGCTGACCTTTTCCTGTGGACAATTTGACTTTAAAGTAATTACCCGTGAGTAGAGCTGAAGCGGAAGAATTGGATTTCTAAATGTTTAATTTGGTACCGTAACGGGGAGGTTCAAAACAGGAAGTCCGCCTTCCCCTTTTGTAAATAGACTGAGGCAATGAAGTTGCAAGCTGGAGTCCTGGAAGGTCTTTTGTAAAAGATCAAATTTCCAACGGTAAAGAATATTAAACCCCCTCTTGGAGGCAGGAGAAGAGAGGGGGAAGTTGCGGATTGAGTATGCCTGCGGGAGAGAGCGAAGAGACTTAAAACACCGCCGCTCTGACCCTGGAAACGGGCTGCTAGCAGGACTGACGTCTTTTGGAATGTTCATTGACAGCGCTTAGAACGTTCATTGACAGCTAGTTAAATAAGAGAAATACATTGTTTCTACTGTCTCCGGCTGCTTTTAAAAGGAGCAAAAGTAACTGAAAATTGAAACTAATTTGAAACTAATTATGGATTGTTTAAAAGAGGATACTATTGACTATTACAAATAGAAACTGTTTCCCCCTAGTGGAAGCCTTTGAAACTGGTTGCTTTACAAGAGCTGGACTAGGGGAATTTACAGCTGCAAGTTAAGAACCGTGAGACTCTGGGACTGACCTTGAATCTTTTAAGTGTTATGGTAAATGGAAGAGGAAAAACAGACCAGTCAACTGCTGACAAAACATTAAGGTCTGGGAGGACTTGGTAACAATCCAGGAGAATGTCGACAGAAGAGGCTTTAGTGGCTGCATTATATAAGATAAATGACTCATTGGATCAGCTTCACAGGAAAATGGACATGATAAATGCGAAAGTGGATGTTTCAATTACTAAAACTAACTTAAACACAGAAAGTATAAATAATACCAATACAGAAACCACCCAGAAATTGATACAAGAACCTATTTTGATATGGCAAACTGTGGAGGAAGTCAGGGAAAAAGTTGTTGCTGCTGAAGGTAAAGTAACACAACTGGAGAGAAGGAGAAAGAGAGCCCCAGCCCTACAGAGGCAATTTGATGAACATAAGTTGACGCTTGCTATGACTGAACTTAAAGAAAAACAGACGAATTTGAGGATTAGAGTTCACCTTTGGTGGACATGCCCAAGGATTAAGACACTCTGGGAGATGATTCATAACGAAATGAAAAAGGTATTTAAATATACCCTTTTGAAGAAACCAGAGGCCTTTATCCTGGGCACGGTTGGCCAATTGGTGTTAAAGAAGGATAGAATTTGTTTCATGTATGCAACAATAGCAGCAAGAATACTCATTGTGAAGTACTGGAAGACACAAGATTTATCTATTCGGGAAGAATGGCAGATGAAGTTGATGGACTATATGGAATTGGCGGAAACGACTGGCAGAAATCCGAGACCAGGGAGAAGAGTTGGTGGAAGAAGACTGGAAAAAGTTTAAGACTATTTATAGAAATACTGTAAAAATAATGAATGTTAGAAAAATGTTGAAATGAAGTTATACGGCTTTAGTAGAAATGCTATAAGGAATCAAGTATAAATAGATTAACAGTGTATTAAAGGGAAAATAAGGCTAGAATATGTTAAGATTCTATAGGATAGAAAACAGAGGAAGATGGAAAGGAATTGCTGAAATAATTAATAGAAGTGGAAAACAAAAAGGGAGGTGTGAGGAGGTCGTGGAAATTAGGGAATGAAAGATAAGACATTGAAATTGTTTTGTGTTTGAAATGGTTGGTGTCTTGCTTTGTTAGTTTTATGTTTTTCTTTTCTTTCTTTTTTTGTTCTTTCTTTTTTTGTCTTTCTGTTTTGTTGTGTTTAAACGGTTGAAAATTAATAAATATTTTTTTTTTTTTTAAAAAAAGAAAGAAAAAAAAGAAGAGAAGAGAAAAAAATATATACATCTGGGATTAATCCAGGTGGGGTTTGAAATACCTGGTGATTAATTCTAATTCAAAGGTGGGTCAGATTTGGAGATGTAGCCTGTTAATGTGGCCATACTACTGCTATCACCTGAAGCAGGTTCTTTCTATAAACAAACAGCACATATTGTATTTGCCTGTGATCAACAGGTCTGGGAGCACTGCTTAGAGAGAGATGGTAAATATGATAAACTGCTTAGCACGTGCTAGGATTTTCTATCACATAGTTACATGAGCACTGGTAGTACTACGCATGAGGTGTTTTGTTTCCTTTCTGCCATAAGAGTCCAAGCATAATGGCTCATTGCCATGTGAAGGATTTCCCCATTTATTTCCATTTGATTGGATGGCTATATTTATTAGCAATCCAGAGCTGGGGACACTGAGAGAATATCTTCCCAAACATCACAGTAGCCTTTCAGAAGTGGCTGCGTTTATGGCATGGCAACAACAGCAATAATAGTGGGATTTCATAGAATCATAGAATCATAGAGTTGGAAGAGACCACAAGGGCCATCGAGTCCAACCCCCTGCCAAGCAGGAAACACCATCAGAGCACTCCTGACATATGGTTGTCAAGCCTCTGCTTAAAGACCTCCAAAGAAGGAGACTCCACCAAACTCCTTGGCAGAAAATTCCACTGTCGAACAGCTCTTACTGTCAGGAAGTTCTTCCTAATGTTTAGGTGGAATCTTCTTTCTTGTAGTTTGGATCCATTGCTCCGTGTCCGCTTCTCTGGAGCAGCAGAAAACAACCTTTCTCCCTCCTCTATGTGACATCCTTTTATATATTTGAACATGGCTATCATATCACCCCTTAACCATGCCCAGCTCCCTTAGCCGTTCCTCATAAGGCATCGTTTCCAGGCCTTTGACCATTTTGGTTGCCCTCCTCTGGACACGTTCCAGTTTGTCAGTATCCTTCTTGAACTGTGGTGCCCAGAACTGGACACAGTACTCCAGGTGAGGTCTGACCAGAGCAGAATACAGTGGCACTATTACTTCCCTTGATCTAGATGCTATACTCCTATTGATGCAGCCCAGAATTGCATTGGCTTTTTTAGCTGCCGCGTCACACTGTTGGCTCATGTCAAGTTTGTGGTCAACCAAGACTCCTAGATCCTTTTCACATGTACTGCTCTCAAGCCAGGTGTCACCCATCTTGTATTTGTGCCTCTCATTTTTTTTGCCCAAGTGCAATACTTTACATTTCTCCCTGTTAAAATTCATCTTGTTTTTGCCCAGTTCTCTAATCTGTCAAGGTCGTTTTGAAATGTGATCCTGTCCTCTGGGGTGTTAGCCACCCCTCCCAGTTTGGTGTCATCTGGAAATTTGATCAGGATGCCCTTGAGTCCATCATCCAAGTCGTTGATAAAGATGTTGAATAAGACCGGGCCCAAGACAGAACCCTGTGGCACCCCACTAGTCACTCTTCTCCAGGATGAAGAGGAACCATTGATGAGCACCCTTTGGGTTCGGTCAGTCAGCCAGTTACAAATCCACTGAGTGGTAGCATAGTCAAGACTGCATTTTACCAGCTTCTTTACAAGAATATCATGGGGCACCTTGTCAAATGCCTTGCTGAAATCAAGGTAGGCTACATCCACTGCGTTCCCTTCATCTACCAGGCTTGTAGTTCTGTCAAAAAACGAGATCAGGTTAGTCTGACATGACTTATTTTTCAGAAATCCATGCTGACTATTGGTGATCACAGCATTCCTTTCTAGGTGCTCACAGACTGTTTGCTTAATGATCTGCTCCAGAATCTTCCCTGGTATTGATGTCAGACTGACTGGGCGGTAATTATTTGGGTCCTCTCTTTCCCCCTGTTTGAAAATAGGGACAGCATTTGCCCTCCTCCAGTCTGCCGGGACTTCGCCTGTTCTCCAGGAATTCTCAAAGATGACTGCCAGTGGTTCTGAGATCACATCTGCCAGTTCTTTTAATACTCTTGGATGCAGTTCATCTGGCCCTGGAGACTAGAATACATCTAAACTAGCCAAGTATTCTTGTACTATCTCCTTAGTTATTCTGGGCTGTGTTTCCTCTGCTGAATCATTTGCTCCAAATTCTTCAGGTCGGGCATTGTTTTCTTTATTGGAGAAGACTGAGGCAAAGAAGGCATTGAGGAGTTCAGCCCTTTCTGTGTCCCCTGTTTGCATTTCACCATCTTCTCCTCTGAGTGACCCCACTGTTTCTTTGTTCTTCCTTTTGCTACGAACATACCCATAAAAGCCTTTTTGTTGCTTTTAACCTCTCTAGCAAGCCTGAGTTCATTCTGTGCTTTAGCTTTTCTGACTTTGTGTCCACATGTGCTGGCTATTTGTTGTAATTCCTCTTTGGTGGTTGCCCCCCTTTTCCATTTTTTGTACACATCCTTTTTTAATCTTAACTCAGTTAAAAGTTCTTTAGATAGCCACCCTGGCTTCTTTAGGCACCTTCCATGTTTCTGTCTCATTGGTATTGCCTGAAGTTGTGCTTTTACTATCTCCCTCTTAACAAACTCCCAGCCATCATGAACTCCCTTTCCTTTTAGCATTACTGTCCATGGGATCTCACCCAGCACTTCCCTCAGTTTTATGAAGTCGGCTTTCTTAAAGTCAAGCAATTGAGTCCTAGTATGCTTGGCTGCTCCTTTCCGCTGTATAGTAAACTTCAGAAGAGCATGATCACTCGCGCCTAATGATCCTTCCACTTCTACCCCACTAACCAGGTCATCAACATTGGTTAGGACCAGATCTAAAATGGCTGTTCCTCTTGTTGCTTCTCCCACTTTCTGGACAATGAAGTTGTCTGCAAGGCCAGTGAGGAATCTGTTTGACCTTATGCTCTTGGCTGAGTTTGACATCCAACAAATATCCGGGTAATTGAAGTCCCCCATTACTACTATCTCCCTTCCTTTTGCATGCTTGGCCATCTGTTCCAGGAAGGCATCATCTATATCCTCCGTTTGGCTTGGGGATCTATAGTAAACTCCCACAATAAGGTCACTGTTATTCTTCTCTCCCTTAATTTTGACCCAAATGCTCTCACTTTGGCTTTGAGGTTCTAAATCTTGGATCTCTTCACAGGTATACACATCCCTGACATATAATGCCACTCCTCCTCCTTTCTTGTCTGGTCTGTTTCTCTGAAATAGATTGTATCCCTCCATTATTACATTCCAATCGTGGGACTTATCCCACCAGGTTTCAGTGATGCCTATTATGTCATATTTAGTTTGCTGTACCAAGAGCTCAAGCTCATCTTGTTTATTTCCCATGCTTTGCGCATTAGTGTACAGACATTGAAGTCCATTAATCATTCCCCCGTGTCTCTTATTTAAGGATTTTTTCCTCCCACCACTAGGTCTGCGTGCTGTTTGCTCCATTTGGTCTATGACATTTGGATGATCATCTTCATCAATTGATAGACTCCTACCTTCAGGAGCACTGTCTCCCTCCCCCACATTAGTCAGTTTAAAGCCCTCCTGATGAGGTTTCTGAGATTTTTGGCAAAAACATTCCTCCCAACCGTTGTGAGGTGCAGCCCATCGCTTGCCAGAAGTCCATCTTCAAGAAACTGCAGTCCGTGATCTAAGAATCCAAACCGTTCCTGTTTACACCATTTGCGAAGCCAGCTGTTCACTTCCACTATTTTTCCCTCTCTCCCTGGGCCACATCGTTCAACTGGGAGGACAGATGAGATGACAATTTGTGCATTTAATTGCTTCAATTTCCTGCCCAGAGCCTCATAGTCTCTTTTGATCTTCTGGAGCCTATTGCTTGCAGTGTCATTGGTTCCCACATGAACCAAGAGGAAGGGGTATTTGTCAGTGGGTTTTATGATTCCTTGCAGTCGTTCAGTTACATCTTGGACCTTAGCCCCAGGGAGACAGCACACTTCCCGAGACATCTTGTCAGGCCCACAGATCACTGCTTCTGTTCCCCTCAGTAGGGAATCCCCTATCACCACTACACGCCTCCTCTTAGGTTTGGTTGGGGTTCTTCCGTGTGACTAAGGGGACTTATCAATATATTTGTCCTCCCATGAAAGTAATCCTCAAAGTATATTCACTACTTGACCTTTCCCAAGACAAAATGTTCAAGTACGTTATTGCAGATGGATTTCTCATTAGCACATTTTCTCCTTATCCACACACCAGAATGTTCAGTGGAAATGGCTGACCCACTTGAATCATAAAACATGATCTCTACTTCTGTTTTATGATATTTCCAGCAAATACATATTCACTGGATGCAGGTCCATGGTTGTGAAAAATTATTCTATGTGGATCAGTCTTGCTTTCATTTTTGCAGCTTATGTGTATAGCAATAAAGGCTTTCGGAAACATTCTCCAGTGTTCTGAAGTGGGGTAGGGAAAGTGGTGAGGAAAAGCTTCATTCAGTTTGAGATGGCTGAAGAATAACAGACTGAAAATGCTCCTGTTTAATCAATGGCCATATAAAGATTTCAAACATTCTGGCTAAATATGTCTGCGTGAAATGGACTTAAATGGTTAATTGTTACAAGAGAGCCTTTTGCATTAATGCAAACAGGTCAACTTTTAAAAATGACACTGTCATTTAAATGCAGTGTGAAGGTTTCTGCGCAAATCACTTGAAGGTACATTTCTCTTTCTTTTTTTCTTTTTTTAAGAGCAGGCTAATGCAGTATTATGTTTTATGGTGCAATAAAATTATGTGCTAAAATTATGCTCATAAATGTAGGCAAATGTAAACCAAGCTATTAGTTATGTTTTCTCAGATAAAAGTGATTAGCATAGCTATCAAACTCTTCTCCCATTTGAATAACAGAATTATGTCTGAAATCTAACGCTTGTTTGCCAAGGCTGATTCTTTAAAAGAACAAATGTAAATCGGGCCATCAATTCTGAATTTGAAAAAATAAATGCAATGGCCTATCCCCCTTTCTGATAGTATTCCGGTTATTGCTGCTGAAGGAGAAGGGGGATGTGACCAAAATAGTGTCAATAAGAAACATACTTTGAACAATATTTCAGGCATTATTCCTTACACAGCTCATCGCATAAAATCCTTCCTTATCAGACACTTTCTAAAGCGCCTGGAGACAAAAGGTGTGATATGGCACCTTTTGCGAGGAAGAGCTTTTCATGTAACTCCCATTCATTTGGGTGGGGTCTAGGGCAGGAGGCTGCCCTGGTGGATTGGGCCCACGCTGGCTTACTGTGGCATGAGCTTCCATGGGCAGCAGGCTGTCTTGTCAGATCCCTCAATGCTTTTTTTTAAATATAGAGATCGTTGAGCTGCGGTCACATGGAAGGACACCCTATGAATAATTTATGAAGGAGACGGTCATCCTGCTGGCAAATTAATTTGCATTTGACAGCAATTGCTATGGCGGTGTCCTGTCAGGAAGGCCCAAGGTATATAATTTAAACCTGAACAGAACAAATTAATGCTGATTACTTTATAAACAATTCCAAAGCTGGACTCGTGTTGCCTGTCTTAGAAGATCAAAACAGATATTTCTGGGATATATATATCTCTTTTCCCCATCCAGTCTAATAGCTATCATAATAAGCAGAGTTCATAGTTACAGCTTCTTCTTTACTGACGTGATACGGTGAAGCACAATAACATCTGTAGGTAGCGAAAGCGCCACTCTTCCTGTTTACGTGTGGTTTTCTTAATTTAATAAGTTTTTCTCAAGAAATTTGCCAGACAGGACATAATTACAATCAGAGAGACAAACCACACCTGAACATGAACCCAGCAACTTGTTCAGAGGGTGGTAAATTCACACACACACACACACCCAACACACAAGTGAACTGGAACAGAACCTGAAGCTAAAATCTCTCAGGTACATTAAATACAAACCAGAACTGGACAAGTAAATTGGTAACTAGTAATGTGCAGGGTTTTTCTCTTAAAAACAAAGAAACACTGCAAACAAATTCTCCAGATTCCCTCTGTTTTTGTGAGTGCTCCTGTCCTGTTCCCCAAGCCCCGTGTAATGATTTCTTCCTCCTATTTCAGTGTGAACTGAAAAATTCTTGGAGGAAAATGAAGTAAAGACAGAGGAGAGCATGCCCTTCCTTTCCCTCACATTACCTATCACACTTCCTGGAAATTGAAGGAGAAGGAAGGTTGACTTCCTTCTCTTCCTGTTGTGCTTTTTCAAAAGTTGGTGGCAGCAGTGAGATGCTGAGGATATTTTCTGCAAAAAGCCTAGGGTACATAGTTAAGAAAACACACTTCATGTGGAGAACTTTGGGGAGAAAGGAAAGGACTATCTCACACTGCAGGACTTCACCGGAAACAGCAACAGTGAAGCCCAGCTTGTCCCTTCTGCATAACCCCTGCAGAAGGCCAGTACAGTGGTACCTCAGGTTAAGTACTTAATTCGTTCCGGAGGTCCGTACTTAACCTGAAACTGTTCTTAACCTGAAGCACCACTTTAGCTAATGGGGCCTCCTGCTGCTGCCACGCCGCCGGAGCACGATTTCTGTTCTCCTCCTGAAGCAAAGTTCTTAACCTGAAGCACTATTTCTGGGTTAGCGGAGTCTGTAACCTGAAGCGTATGTAACCTGAGGTACCACTGTAGAAACAGTGGAGGCTGGTCCATTAGGGTGAAAGAGCTCCGCTCCATCAACCTCAGTCTGCCTGCCCTTCTTACCAGATTTCTCCTCATTCTTGGTCTTCTTTTTGTACAACTCCTCAGGGTGGAGGGTGGAGATAAAACTAGAATCAGTTGGCTTTGCATGTTATTTGCTCTGGCTCCACCTACAGTTGGTCTTCCTGCCTTCTGTCTTACCAGTCTCAATGGGCACCAATCACTACTAGGAAACATCACACTTTCCCATCAAGTTCTCTCTATTATCAAAGTCAATATAAAGTCTGTAGATTCCCATAGAGTCCAGCACAGTCACCTCTGACTTTTTAAAAATGCAATTTAAAAAAAATAAATGAGGTAAGTTTTTTTAATAAAAGAATTTTAAAGAGACAGAGCATTGCCACCATAACTGCTCTAGGGCCCCCTGACAGAAGACAGCACCCCCCAGATGATACTTTGCTCAGGACCCTGCTCAGGACCCCCTCAAACTTGCAGCCAGTGTGTTGTTTTTTGTTTTATGGAACTTAAGAAGAGCCTGCTGGACCAGGCCAATGGACAGCATCCTGTTCTCACAGTGGCCAACCGGGTGCCTGTGGGAAACCTGTAAGCAGGATCTGACCACCAGAACGCTTTCCCATCTTGAGGTCTCCAATCACTGGTATTCAGAAGCATACTTCCTCAACCCTCAAGGCAGATGGTCAAGAGCATGGTAGCCATGGCTAGCAGTCATTGATAGACTTTTCGCCATGAATTTTTCATGGCCATTCAGGTTGGTGGGAGTGAGCTGTGTGTGAGAAGCTAAAAAATGTTGTGAACAACAAATGTATTATTGAGTTTTCATACGACAGGCCTCCGTCATGATTAACCTTCTAGCTCAAGCTGTACCACTTTCTCCCTCTGCTTCTGGCCCACACCCCTTGTTCCTTCCAGCTTAGCTCTTAAAGGAGCTTGGCTGTCACAGTTGGCTTTGCTGACCAGAACACAAGCAAAGTCAGGAGATGAGATTACAGTGTGTGAGGGAAGTTGGGCACCTTCCATTTAATTGATGGAGATTTGGAAGACCCAATTAGTATACAATTGCAAATAATGGCATAGTGGGATGTCAGGGAACTGACATTGGAGCTAGAGGCGGAGGGAAGGCTCTCAAATGATGCTGGAGAAGGGCCCAGCAGGGAGAGGCAGCTCCGCAGATGGGGAAGCTAATCAGCGCAACACCAGGGAAAAAGAGGGGCTGATGGGGGAATTGGTGAGAGGGCTCCAAGACTCTTCACCGGACACCAGCGGGAAGAGCACGGGTCCTCCGCTACCCACGCCCACCCTGCGCAGAAGACTTCCGCGCAGAGAGAGTAGGAGGAGACTGGGTGTCAAACAACTTTTATGTTGGAAAAGATTTAAGAAACGCCCACTGACGGATTCTGCTAGCGACTGAGGCAGTCACGAAGTGAAGGGCTGCCCAGACTGAAAGGTTTAGCAAGGCAACACAGCCTGGAGAGGCGGCAACTTACGCACGAGCAACCCATACACATTTCAGCAATCCGTCAGTCCCTGACGTCGCTCGTGCACAGCGACAGGCAGGCAGCATCATGAGCAAAACCAGAGAAGCTGGCGCCACGGAAGGAGCAGCTGGGGGGCAAAATCTGGTGGAGAGGAACCGAGATTTGGAACAGCATGTGGCTCTGCTGACGGTGCGGCTGGACGAAAGGCGGTCTCAGGATGCTCAGGTCAGACCCACCCCCATAGCAAGGAAGGTACCGGGACTGGTACACAAGTTTGGGGGGAAACCCCAGGACTACAGTGCGTTCCGAACGGAAATAGAGTATGCTTTGGAACTGCAGCAGAATGATTTTGCAGACGATGGGGAGAGGGTTGCCTATATTGTTGGACATCTGCAGGATGGGGCCAGAGATTGGATCAGGCCCCTAATGGCAACGCAGAATGCCGCCTTGAAAGACCTGAGGAAATTCTTCCAGGCGATGGATGCGATGTATTCCAGTGATGTACAGCAAAGTGTGACTCGGCGGGAACTGATGGGTTGCAAACAGGAGAACCAGTCAGTTAGAGACTACTGGTCACTCTTTGCCATGTTAGTCCACCGGCTCGGGTGGGATTTGGACTCTGAACCTATTCAAATGCTGTTCGAGGAGGGGTTGTCCCCAACGGTGAAGGACGAGCTTTCCTGCGCACCCCGCCCGCAGTCGATGGATCAGCTGACCAAGGCTGTGCTGGCGATTGGTGTAAGGCAGGAAGCGCAGGCCCAGGAGAAGCGGGAAGGGAGAGAGCAACGTTACCATGACTACCGCATTCCTGAAATACCAAGGCAGCCTTCCCCGCCGGCAGAGCCCATGGAAATAGATGGGGCGCGTGCGGGGGAGATTTCAAACTCCAGTGAAGGTCGCAAGAGAGAGGGAAAGGATGGGGAAACCACCAAGAAGTGTTTTCTCTGCCAGCGGCCAGGACATTTTGCCAGAGTCTGCCCGCAAAGAAAGGCCTGGCAAGGGATGGTGGGAGCTGCAGGGGGTGAGGAGGAGATGGCAAAGGAGCAGGGAAACGCCAAAGCTTGGCTGCCACTCAGCGGGCACAGCAGCCAGGCCAGCAACCAATAGAAGTGCCCAAACCAGACCCCCCCAGGGCGGCTATAGCCATAGAAGTGGTGCTAGAACTCCCAAATGGGCACCCGGTCAAGGTGAAGGGGCTGTTGGATTCAGGCAGTTCCTGCAATTTCTTCAGCAAGGACTTTGCAGTAGAGCACCAGCTCCACCTGCTGCCCCTGGATTTCCCCTTGCAAGTAACCACCATTGATGGCAGGGAGCTTCTGGGAGGGGAAGTGACACACCAGACCCCACCAATGAGAATGAGGGTTTCCAGGCACACGGAGACTATCGCCTTTCACGTAGCCTCACTGGCAGGGCCCCCAATAATATTAGGGATGAGCTGGCTAGCACAACATGATCCAGTGGTGGCATGGCATCAGAGAACCGTCACCTTTGGGTCCGCTTACTGCTTGGAACACTGTCTAGGGGGAGAAACCCCAAGGATGACCGTGGCCAGGGTGGCTGGGATAGCTGTGGAGCCGAAAGGGGAGGTGCCACCACAATATGCTGACCTGCAGGAGGTCTTCAGCGAGAAGGAGGCAGATAGACTACCCCCACATAGGCCCTTTGACTGCCAAATTAACATGCTCCCTGGGGCGCAGCTACCGGTGGGTAAACTGTATGCCATGTCGGACAGGGAGATGAAGGAGTTGCGGGAGTTTATTGACAAGAACCTGAAGAGGGGGTTCATAAGGGAATCAAAGGCGGTGGGGGGCAGTCCGGTGTTCTTTGTGGACAAGAAAGGGATCAACCAGCCCAGATTGGTCGTAGATTTTAGGGCGTTAAATTTGGTATCAGAACCCGTGACCTTCCCAATGCCCAGGATTGACGACATTTTAACACGGGTGAGGCAGGGAAAGATTTTTACCAAGCTGGACCTCAGGGGAGCCTACAATTTGATTAGGATGAGGGAGGGGGACGAATGGAAGACCACAATGTTCACCCCCTGGGGGCCTTTGAGTACTTAGTTATGCCATTTGGATTACAGTCAGGCTCCGCCTGTTTTCAAGCTTTCATGCATCACGTGTTGGGGTTCCTGCTGTACAAGAACTGCGTAGCCTTCTTGGACGACGTCTTAATCTATTTGGACAATGAGAAGCAACATGTCAGAGACGTCAGGGAAGTGCTGAAGAGACTGCAGAAGCACCAGTTGTGGGTCAAGCTGGAGAAATGTCAGTTTCACGCCAGAGAAGTCGAGTTTTTGGGGTACAAGTTGTCAGACAAAGGCTTAGCAATGGACCCAAGCAAGGTGCAGGCAGTGCTGGAGTGGAAGGCTCCCAAAACCCGGAAGGACGTGCAGAGGTTCCTAGGGTTCAGCAACTTCTACAGGAAGTTCATCAAGAACTTTGCCCACTTGACAGCACCCATCACAGACTGTCTCAGTAGCAAAAGGAAGTTCGCCTGGACAGAGGAGGCCCAACAATCCTTTGAAAAACTGAAGAAGGCGTTCGCATCGGAAGAGCAGCTCCTGCACGTGGATCTGGAGAAACCCATGAGGCTAGAGACCGACGCATCCGACAGAGCCATTGGGGCGGTTCTTTTGCAGCCAGGGAGGAGCAAGCAGGAATGGAGACCGTGTGCCTTCTTCTCAAGAAAGCTGAACAAGTCGGAGCAAAACTATACGGTGTATGACCGCGAACTGCTTGCGATCTATGCAGCGTTTCGTCGATGGCGACATCTACTAATAGGGGCGCAGCACAAGATCCAGGTTTGTACAGATCACAAGAACTTGGAATACTGGAGGACCGCACGAGTGCTCAACCAGAGACAGATTCGATGGGCACAGGAGTTCTCCAAGTTTTCCTTCGAAATCCGATACGTGCCAGGAGAGGAAAACGTGAGAGCAGATGCTCTCTCCCGGAAACCGGAGTACTTGGAAGGAGAGGGGCCACCGGAGATATGACATGTGATCCCCGAGGACCGATGGGTGTGTGGGGGAACCTTGGTGGGGCAACGAGAACTGGCTGGACTTACTAGAAACGACGTGTTCGCACAAACTAAAATCCGGGAACTCCGAGACGGAAGAGAAACCCAAGGAGGGTTTGAGGAGAAGGAAGGGGTGCTGTACTATAAGGGGGCGCTGTATGTACCGGGGGAGACCCTACGGGGGAAGGTACTCAAACAACTCCACGACAACCCCACAGCGGGGCACTTTGGACAGCACAAAACCATGATGCTCGTCACCAGGCAGTTCTGGTGGCCCAGGGTGAGGGAGGATGTACGGGAATATGTACGGGGTTGCGACCGCTGCCAAAGGGCAAAGGGGGAGCGGGCTGCCCCCGCAGGATTACTGGAACCCTTACCCACGCCGGGGAAACCTTGGGAGGTGGTATCCATTGATTTTATGACCGATTTGCCCAAGTCCCGGGGGAAGACAGCGGTCATGGTAGTGGTCGATCTACTAACAAAAATGTGCCATTTTATAGCTTGCTCACATGCGGTCACGGCAGAGGAAACAGCCAGGTTGTTTGTAGATCACATCTTCCGGTTGCATGGGGCTCCTTCAAGGGTCATCTCCGACCGCGGGAAACAATTTACTTCCCGTTTCTGGAGGAAGCTCATGAGCGTGCTGCAGGTCGAAGTGGGCTTCTCAACGGCGAGACACCCGGAAACCAACGGGCAAGCAGAAAGAGCGAACAGTATTCTCCAGCAATACCTACGCTGCTACGTCAGCGAGAGGCAGAACGATTGGGTAGAAAAACTAGCGCTGGCTGAATTTGTGTACAATAACGCTGAACATGTGTCAACGGGAATGAGCCCGTTCATGGCCAATTATGGTTGTCACCCCAGGGCCTTCCCGGGGAGTGGGGAGGAAGGTTGGAGTGTACCGGCAGCAGAGCAGTTTGTGGAAGAAATGGAAGCCCTGCACCAGCAACTTAAGATGAACTTGGAGCGGGCCAAGGAAATTTACAAGAGGCAGGCAGACAAGCGCCGTAGGGAAGGGGAGACCATATGGGTGGGAGATCGGGTGTGGTTGTCAACCCAAGGGTTACCTTTTAAGGGGGGGTGCAAGAAGTTGCAACCCAGGCGGCTGGGACCGTTTGAGGTAACACAGCAGGTGAACCCCGTGGCATTCAAGCTCAAATTGCCAGACAGCATGAAGATACACCCGGTGTTCCATAGGTCCCTACTCTCACCGTACAGGGAAGGAAGGGGATTCCCGGGGCGAGAGGGAGAAGTCACCACACACCCGCAGGTAGAAGAGAGGGAGCACCACAACTTGGCCACGGAAATACTTGATTCAAGGTGGCGAGGGCGCCAGGTGGAGTACTTGGTGGCTTGGGAGGGAGAACCCGGGTCGGAAAACACGTGGGTTCCCACGGAGGCAATCACTGACGGGTATCTGGTGGAGGAATTCCACCTCCTGTTCCCGGACAAACCCAAACCACTAGCGAGATTCTGGGAGGAGCAATTTGGAACCACAGACGATGAAGAGGATTTTGTGGGTTTTTCTGTCTCCGAAGGGGAGGGAGAAGAGGGTTCGGAGGAAGAAGAATCAGACTGGGAGGCCCACCCCGCGGGAAGGGATCAGAGCAGGTGGGAAGCGGGTTTTGAATCCTCAGAGGATGGCGACAGCTCCTTCCGGGGGTTCCCCGCATCGTCGGCCGAAGAAAGGGACGAAGTTGGGTCAACAGGTCGGGCCGGGGGTGGAGGGGGTCCTGGGAGGGAGGTGGATGTCAGGGAACTGACATCAGAGCTAGAGGCAGAGGGAAGGCTCTCAAATGATGCTGGAGAAGGGCCCAGCAGGGAGAGAGGCAGCTCCGCAGATGGGGAAGCTAATCAGCGCAACACCAGGGAAAAAGAGGGTCTGATGGGGGAATCGGCGAGAGGGCTCCAAGACTCTTCACCGGACACCAGCGGGGTGAGCACGGGTCCTCCGCTACCCACGCCCACCCTGCGCAGAAGACTTCCACGCAGAGAGAGTAGGAGGAGACTGGGTGTCAAACAACTTTTATGTTGGAAAAGATTTAAGAAAAGCCCACTGACGGATTCTGCTAGCAACTGAGGCAGTCACGAAGTGAAGGGCTGCCCAGACTGAAAGGTTTAGCAAGGCAACAAAGCCTGGAGAGGCAGCAACTTATGCACGAGCAACCCATACACATTTCACGGGATGAACGTTTCCCAATTCTCTGGCAATAATGTTGGTGGAAGTTCTTTCGTTTCTTCCTTTTCCCCCACCAATGACCCTAAGGTCTAATCCAGGGTGCTTGTCTTTTTGTATGCACAAGACCCTGGCATTTGTGTTTTCGATAGCAAGCTAATGAATGGCACGAGTAATGGTGTTTGCTTTTCCAACTATATACATTACTTAGATGTGAAATGTCTCTTCTAAACTGCACTCTGCTGTCAGAGACATCTGAAAAACTTCTGAAGCCCTGAATTCCTCTGATGATTAACAATCATACAACAGTCTAAATGTCTGGAAAGAGAACCAACTTGTTCTCCCCGCACTTTTCTCTCTAATAAAATGGCAGCTAATAGATGGAAAGTCTGAGAACATGCAACTCTTGCCAATATGAGGTTGGGCTCCTGCTGATGGTTAACTTGCTAAACACCATCACAGCAAGTGCTAGGACTATTTCCTCCCTTTTACTACATAATAAAACAGCATCAATTTTTTCTTCCACGAAACACCTTTAAAATACTTAGAATGTTTGTGATCAGTAGATTGCCTTAGAAGCACATGAGGGCTTTTCAAGCTTGGAGACCATACTGCCAAAACCTGGTTAAAAATAGATCTCTATGGTAATACTACCCTCCATATATGATTTTTAAGTACTTTGGAGAACACTATACTAAGTGTAGGGTCAATACTTTTGGCACTTGCTAAACTAGACTGGTAATTGATTGACTCAACTTCAGCATGTTACCGTACTTTTGAGTAGCTTCACTTGCAGTTCAAAATGGATTCCACACGATGCCCTCCCTTGCAAAAGGCAGGCTGCTGTCTTAACATCTCTCTTTTTCTAAAAAAGTAAAAATCAGTTGGATTCCCAGTTAAAGGATTCTGAGCAATGAAGCCCCACAATAAACACTTGCATATATGGGAGTTACTTAATGGACTTGCCAGTTAAGGAGCCAGCTCAGTAATGGATTGTTGTAAAGATAACTGTTCCCTTGCCCAGTCCCAAATGAAGCCCTTGAGTTCTAAAATTGCTGCAGAAGAAACGCAGTTGCCTACTGGCACAGGTTTGTCAGACTAATGCTACAGTTAGATCCTTAGCAAATTGAAATCATCTGGATGCATTGGCAGAAGTCAAAAAGCTGACTTTATAACTTTCTTTCAACAGAGCAACCAGGCCACAACAGTGGGCTATGTGGGTGGCCTCACCCAGCACCACATATGACACTGCTGGAAATGGAGGGCTCATGAAATCACCTAATGATGATCTTGACTGTGCTCATTCCAACTATGGCTTCATTGTGAAAAAAAGACAGGCAGCGGCCTGTAAGAGATGTGGGTGGAGAGACGACTGACAGACTGGTTTCTTCTTCTTCTTCTTCTTCTTCTTCTTCTTCTTCTTCTTCTTCTTCTTCTTCTTCTTCTACCATCTTTGCAAGCAGAGTTGACAATCCAGTGAGATCATTTTTATTTTTAAATGGGATGGCCAGTTCTGGCCATGAACTTGCATGCATTTCGAACCCCGTCCTTCAAGCAACCATATCAAAAGAAGGAAGGCTGCACCCCACATATCTGGGAGTAAGCCCCAGTGAATTCAGTAGGTCTTCATTCTGAGTAAGCATAGTTAGCATTGTGCTGCAAATGCTTAAGCTATATTTAGAAATATCTATTTCTGCAATGAGTAAAAGCCTATCTTGACCAGGCACACCATTTTTTTACATTTTGTAAAAAAGCCTTTCACCTGAGATAAGGAACTGGAAAGAAGAAGATGCCAAGCTATGACCTTCTGAAATACTTAACCTAATAAATCCACTGCTACCCTTCAGTTCTAGCCACAGCACCATGTGCCAAGGATGCTACACAAAAAAGGCAATTTGCTCCTTTGCATGTTAGACCACAAGTCCCCCCCAAAGAGCGCTTGTATCTCTGAAGGTTATAAGAAAGGAGTTTTTAAAAAACCAATAAACAAAAAACACAGCCATTGCTTTTTAAAAATACAGGGATTTTAATTTAATTTAATTTAATTTTAAATTGATCCAAGAGCAAGCTTTTGAACAATGCTGTGAATTTTGCCACTACTCACAATCTGAAATGATGCCATCAATAGAAATATTTTGTGGGGAGCCATTGCACACAATTATGTGCTTCAGCTACATGGCAAACTTGCGTTGCAATGTAGTATATGCCATTTATTAGACATTAAAGCAAAGTCATGAGATGAGAGGTACTAGCTGGGCAAAGTCTTGATGACTCATCGTGCATTCAGTGCCACAGATTGCTGTGCATGGGTGTTACACCGCATAAAACATGAGGGCTGTACTGTGAAGTTCTGTACCCAGTTTCATAACCCTGATAGACATAAAAATCATGAAGGGATTAGAAAAGAAAAGGAAAGAAATTGCACTTCTCTTTAAATTTTGTGCACCTCCACAGGGAGGCCACATTGAGACTCCTGGATATAAGTGAAAAATATGTGTTGCATTTACACTGTATTGTCTGCTGTATTAAGAACAGCGGCAAAAAGGAAATCAATCCTAAATCAGTCATAATGGCTTCTTATAGCTATTAGCATTCATGCAGTTTGGAGCCAGCTTTTTCAATCAGCTGCATTGTTTTACCTTGGCTAACCGCAATCTTGCCATTTGCCTGCCCTGTATCTCATGGCAATATAGCGACACTCATCTCACACATTTTTTTTATTTGTACTGCCGCTAGCAACATGAAATCATGAAAAAAAGAAAAAGAAAAGAACTCTGAGTGCCAGCAAAAAACACAGCAGTTTACACATGGCCCCAAGTGTACATTGGCTGAGAGGGAAAGCTGGCTAAAAATGAAGTTGTCAGCCCTAGTAGGAGAACAAAATCTAATTTGCCTCGGGAGAGGAATGATTCCTCCTTCTTCAGTAGCAGCCTAAATTCCTGATCAGAGTGCAGCCAAGACATACCCCCAGAAATCTAAAGCGTTTGAGCCTTCCTAATTTTATTTGGATGTTTCAACGGGACTTCATTTCTTTTCTCTGAAAAAAGCTTACACAAACAAGAAGTGCATATGTTCAGCTGAACAATGTTCTTTGGCTCCCTTGCCATATTTGTTTACCCTTTTTAGGCCTTTCTGTGATGCTTTAACTCTCACAAGCCCCACAAAAATGAAACTTCCCTCAAGGTTTCCTGCCATATTTTAGCGTGTTTTTAGTTTTAGGTACTGTCCTCCTTCCAGTGTTTTCACAGAGCCATTATTTCTAGCAAGTCAGCTACAACACACAGTGGGGTCTACAACATCTTCCCTTGTAGGACATAACCTATAATACCTTCCATCAGCTGGGAATTTAGCAATAATTCCATGCAGTCTGTCTACAAATTGCTCTTGTGGCTGTAGCAGGGAACCTGGCTACCTATGGCTGATCTGAGCACAAGCACACATGGGTAGACCCGAATTAATACAACCTGGCCTTTCTGAAGGCCCCTTAAGCAAGGAAATCTGTATTTCTCAGTTCCCCATATATCAAAGAATGCAAACATGCCCAGGAAGCTGATGACTCCCGTGGACTCTTTGAGGACGGTGAAATCCCCCCATCCCCCTGCTTGACCCACACCTTGAATTCTTTAATCAGCAATAGCAAGTGCTTAATTTCTCAAATGAAAGGTGACAGGGCTCAGATTTGCCTGGCAGCCATGGATTTTGACCCGGAAGACATTTTGCCTCATACCAGATGTGGGGCGACTAAGTGGTTATCCAGTGAGGGAAAGCTCTATGCCATTTTGCGTCTACAAATAAGTTCCAAGGCTTTACTTTTTTGATCCCTGGCCAAAGCACTTCAGAGTCTGCCCATTTTGGCTCAAGGTCTGAGGCTGAATCTAGAGCTAAGTCCCTTCAAAATGATAGCACACAACAGGCCAAGGAGACCTTGAGAGAAATACCTCTATACAGTGAATGATCAACACCTGGGCAAAGCTTCCAGAGACAGCGAAGGAGGCATAACCATTGGCACTTTAACAAACATTACGTTAGTTTGTGAAGGAAAAGGCTTTAGGCGATGCAACTGCAAGAAGTATTCGTGCCTAGAACACAATATACATTTGAATGTGACTACGGCTGTGTTACTATATTAAGGAACATTATATGTTCTCTCTCTCTCTCTCTTTCTCTCTCTCTCTCTCTCCGTGTGTGTGTGTGTGAGAGAGAGAGAGAGAGAGAGAGAGAGAGAGAGAGAATGTATGCAATTTGTTGATGGCAGACTGAGATATACATTTATTTGTAGGTAGTTTTTTTTAAAAAAACAAAACCCCACATATTCTTAAAGACCAGAGTAGTTATTTTTGTCCTCTTTGTAAATGCATATTTTGGCACCTATACTATACTATACTATACTATACTATACTATACTATACTATACTCTTTATAAAACGAAATACTTGACAATATGTACATTAATATATTCCTTGCTGGATGTTTTCCCCACTAAAGGCATTGCTGAATTTAAAGGAGGTTTTGCGTAATTCAGCACAATTTTCTTTTCTGAGTATGTGTGCATTCAGCACCCTGACCACAATAATTTCTTCATGTCCACATTTCTTTGCACTGATTGCTTCACTTTGTAAAAATATATTGTGTGCATTTTTTCAGCATATACATATTTGTGATGGTGCCCAAACTCTTCTGGCGTTGTATCCTTATGTGGGCAAGTAGGGCACTTGTTTAGTAATGGCATTCGGAACTTGCTTCAGGCAGCATGTAGATGTTGGAAGTCTCTATTGCAATCAAAATACCTATAGAAAAACATGCACAAAACCAAATACATTTTCCTCTGTCCTACTTGGAGTGGGAAAAGGCTTACCTTGGAGAATAGGAGAACCAAAACCAAGGATATCTGGATTTTGCTGATTCTAGTTAATTCCATCAGCTACACAAATGTGCCAGTAAGGAGGACATTTAGGCTATTCATATACTGTAAAACTAATTAGCAGAATGATGATCATTCAGAAACCTCACTATTCAGCCTATGAATGCCTCTTAGTATTATTTGGGACCACTGTACATCTTTATCCATATATACTCAATAATCCAAAAGCTTTATTCTCCTTCCTCCTACCTCACATTTAGGAAAACATAGATTGTATTAAAGGAGTTGTCTTTTCATTATCCTCTTATGAAAAAATCAATAGCACCCCTCATTCAACATGCGAAGGCACTGATCCCACAAAGTTGGGCCTGCCAGTCTCCGCAGTGCAATGCCACTTTCTGGCTCAGTTCTCCAGAAGCATCAATATGGTGGAAGGAGTGGTGGACCACAAACATACTGACACAATCACCTACTTTGGACTTGAGTTTTGGCACAGGGGAGTGCCTTGCTGGTTCAGCTGTATCAACTGGTTTCTGCTGCACTGGGGCTTATGTCGTTTGCTCCCCTGCGATAGCAGGGTACAGCACCAACATACACTGATTTCTATATGTAACTGCAGTGGCCCAGTAGCTCATAGTACCTCCTTAAGGATTTAGATGAAAATATAATAGAAGGCACTCCTGCTGTTTTCACGTGTTGCTTTAAGCTTCAGTGTGGAATAAAAACCCGTCTGCTGAATTGCATGACCTCATGGGCTATATTTCATGGTTCTAATTGAAATGTGGTTAAAATAATTTTGTATTTAAGCAATCCCAAACCTTCAAAAAAAAGGGCAAAAATTAACATCGGCTTGAAATAGGGCTTATGTGTGTGTGTGTGTATATATATATATATATATATATATATGTTTTTCTTTGGCTGTTTTCCTCAAATACATACACAAAACATTCATCATTAATTAATACTAACACTGTAACTTATATAAAACAATTAGAGCATTTAGAATTCTTAAAGGAGCTATTATTGCTGCCTTGGCCCTTTTAAAAAATATACTCCCCAAAGGACAAAAAGTGATCCATTAATATGTATGTATTATTTCTTTTCTTTTTTTTTGTAAGTGTAAGAGTGCTGATGCCTGTGAATATGGAAGCATTTATGGGTTATAGACGATCTGTTAGTTGACTTGCAGTTCTAAGTGCAGTATTTTCTAAAGCCTAAGAAGCAATATTAATTGCCTCTCTGCATACAGTATGGCGAGTGCAATATATATATGTATGTACATTTTCCTTGTCTGGAGATTTCGCATTTCTTGCAATCCTTCACCGGTAACATTTTCAGTTGTTAGGGAATTTAATATAATTGGCAAACTTGGGGCGGGGGAGGGACACCCTGCTTGGCTGTTTATTGCACAAATTAATAAAACAAGTTGCTTCCCATCCATTGAGCCTTTAAGGAGATTTCCCAACCCCCTACCCTTGCTTAAACAACAACACAGCAATTCTGGATGGGGTGATAAATTCCACGCAAAGCAGTAGAGCTCTTGGTTGCATTAAGTAAATGGAACAAAGGGTATAAACTACCCAGCACTGCTGTTTCCATACTGTCTATTCATTGCAATGGATCTTGTGAAGGTCTAAATCATACTCAGAGTAGACTCCCTGAAACCATTGGACACTATTAATTGGAAGTCCGTCCGTTTTAATAAGTCTACTCCCTGAGTATGACGGAATCGGATACAATCCGTCGCTTATGGAACATTGCTCGTAGGAACAACTGAGCTCACTCCACAATGCGTCTAAAGGAAATGTCTTGCTTTTTGTGTGTGTTTCAGCTTATACTGCTTATTCCGAAAGATCTTCCATCCATCCTTCTGATTTAATGAGGCTGATATAAAAAGACTTGGTGCGCAGGTCTGGAACCACAAGGAAATGACTGGCTCCTTTAGAAATGTATTAAGTGTAGTCAGTTTGCTTTCTATAAATGAAATAAAAGAAGTACTTAAAAAATTTCCATTCTTCTCCATGATCAGTCTATTGTCACATGCATTTGGCATTCATTATATGTTAGCCCCAGGCGCCTCGAGTCTTGTACTCAGGCCAGCAGTAATTTGGTTTATAGAGATCATATGGCAAGGAAACAGACCTTGAAAGACAGAACTCTAAGAAGCATATTTGATGAATTTCCTATGATTTGAGCCTGAGTTTATTCTTTCCTGTTGTGGAGCAGACACTCTGCAGCACACGCGCTGAGGCCCGATGCGCCTGAGTGAGGGCCAATTAAATGACAATGTGTGCACTGTTTTTTCGCACATCTCGGGTTGCATATCCTATCAGGGAAAAGCAGGACGGTGGGGTTGGGGAGAAAAGAAGCCTTGTAAAGGATCCAAATACAGGCAGGAAACCACACAGAGTGAAGGTTGCCTTTGTCATTAACAATTAATGTAACCACGAAAGCTGGAAAAATACACTGCTTGTATGAATGGCAAGCAGTACAGCTGCAGCAGTTTGTCTCCTCTCTTCCTTTGCCTGTGCAGCACTACAGCTCTGGCAGAGGTGGTTCTCTGGCCCCTGCTAATAAGTATTCCAGAAGCCCCTGATCATTTTAACACAGATTTAAGAGTGATGAGTCAAAGCCCAGTCCTGTTATAAACTTTGTTTCTAGTTTTCGGAAAACATAAAGCCTTTTATTACATGTGGCGTTTTGTGAGTCACTTGTAAGTTTCTAGCTCTCATGAGCCACAATCCAAAGAATTGTAGAAGTAATAATACTGCATGCCCTGTGAGGCTTTTGACTTCTGAAAATGCTAGTTTTCCTCCCACACTTCCTGGCGAATCCTTTCTGAAACATGCGGCATTTGAATCTAGCCATGTTCTCCTCAGAGAAACCTCCTTAAATCAGTAAGCTCAAGTTGTTGTTGTTGCTGCTGTTATTATTCAAGTATGACTAAACTGCACTTTCATAATGAATAAAACAAGGCAATGTACAACATAAAAGTTAATAATGTTCATTAATTTCCGCGTGCCTACTCAGAGTATGACTCAACACCCAATATAGCCTGTTGGTGTTTTGTAAGCATTTTGAGTCAGATACAGAATATGGAAGGCTGGCAGCGAGAGGCTGCTATTCAGAGGAAAATGTGGATGTTCTCCTAGGTATGGACAATCCCTTAAGGACTTTTATTTGTTTCAGTTTATGTCATCTAATGTAAAAGAATCTCTAGGCCAAAGACATAGTAAAGCAGACAAAATTAAACCCTGCAACTCAGCTAACCCATAAATTTATAAAAACAACCTAGCAATAATTCCAGCCCTAAAATCCAACATAGACAGACACAATAGAAAACCTCAGCAAACAATTCAACCAAAATCAATCCGGCCACAGAAGCTAAAACCTGGCCAAATTGCCGGCGTTCAGCACAGATTAGAATTAAGTAATACCAATAATATTAAAGGATATTTAAAAATGCTAAATGACCTGGGAGAACAAAAAATATTTGCTGCAGCTGAGAATACATTAAAGGAGGTGCTAGGCAAGCCTGTCTAGGGAGAGCATTTTACAGACAAGGAGGGCACATGTTTCAAATAACTACCTGGACAATAAAAGGTAAAGGTAAAGGGACCCCTGACCATTAGGTCCAGTCATGGCCGACTCTAGGGTTGCGGTGCTCATCTCGCTTTATTGGCCAAGGGAGCCGGTGTACAGCTTCCGGGTCATGTGGCCAGCATGACTAAGCTGCTTCTGGCGAACCAGAGCAGCGCATGGAAACGCCATTTACCTTCCCACCGGAGCGGTACCTATTTATCTACTTGCACTTTTGACGTGCTTTCGAACTGCTAGGTTGGCAGGAGCTGGGACTGAGCAAAGGGAGCTCACCCCGTCGTGGGGATTTGAACCACTGGCCTTCTGATCGGCAAGTCCTAGGCTCTGTGGTTTAACCCACAGCGCCACCCGCATCCCACCTGGACAATAAATCCCTCTATAAAAAGCAGGATGCCAACACTCAGATCTGTCTGTAAAACACCCTCATTACCAGGTGTGTGGCAGCAGGTTGTGTCTACTCAGAGGTGAAGAGAGCACTCTGTGCATGATCAGAAGCACTCACCATTATTCTTTTTTCAAATATTTCAATGTCCTGGCATAAAAAAGTTCCATAATTAAACCTTGGCTCAAATCCAATCTTAATGATAACCCAGATTACATCTGTGACATCCTTTGAAAATGTTTTCAAAACAATGTTTACAAGGTATATATCCATCTACAGTGGTACCTCAGGTTACATATGCTTCATGGTTACAGACGCTTCAGGTAACAGACTCCGCTAACCCAGAAATATTACCTCGGGTTAAGAACTTTGCTTCAGGGTGAGAACAGAAATTGTGCTCCAGCGGTGCGGCGGCAGCGGGAAGCCCCATTAGCTAAAGTGGTGCTTCAAGTTAAGAACAGTTTCAGGTTAAGAATGGACCTCCAGAAGGAATTAAGTACTTAACCTGAGGTACCACTGTATATGCTCATTGTGCTGTCCCACTCTTGCCTTATTCATTCTTAAAACAAGCTGGTGGTGGCTGAGAGGTGGTGACTTGCCAAAAGCCCTCCAATGAGTCTTTTAGCTTAGCTGCATTTGAGGTTAGTTTCCCCTATCCGAGTCCAATTTTCTATTAGCTGGACCACAGTGGATCTCTTAAACCAACTGAAGAATCAAAGGCATTGTGTGAAATTCTGTATGCTTGGACATCTGAGGGCCGATTGTATTTATACTGGGCTGGCTCCAGAGTTGCCATTCTGCACACCGCAGATCTTATTCTATTCATAAATGGGACTTGGAGCCAGCAGTGGCAGGCTGTTTTTGCCAATTCCACCTTCAGCTGCTAGCATCACCTCCCATGGTATTCCGGACAGACCCCCAACCTTCTGCAGCAGCTTTTTATGGGATACATTGAGAAGGAAGAATCTGTGAAAATCACCCTTCATTGGTATAGCATGTGGACAGAACTCTGCTGTGTGCAAATTGGGCCAAGTAGTCATTATCTACTGATAATGCCGAGGCCATATAACACCAGTCCGTTTCCGAGCACAATTCGAAGTGTTGGTGCTGACCTTTAAAGCCCTAAATAGCCTCGGTCCAGTATACCTGAAGAAACATCTCCATACCCATCATTCAGCCCGGACACTGAGGTCCAACGCTGAGGGCCTTCTGGCGGTTCCCTCCCTGCAAGAAGTGAGGTTACAGGGAACCAGGCAGAGGGCCTTCTTGGCAGTG
This sequence comes from Podarcis pityusensis, assembly GCF_964106645.2. NCBI lineage: Eukaryota > Metazoa > Chordata > Lepidosauria > Squamata > Lacertidae > Podarcis > Podarcis pityusensis. The sequence continues at coordinate 71,734,274 of NC_138028.1, read as the reverse complement.
GCGCCCGCCCCGTGGAACGCCCTCCCATCAGATGTCAAGGAAATAATATGACTTTTAGAAGACATCTTAAGGCAGCCCTGTTTAGGGAAGTTTTTAATGTTTGATGTTTTATCACGTTTTTAATATTCTGTTGGGAGCTGCCCAGAGTGGCTGGGGAAACCCAGCCAGATGGGCGGGGTACAAATATATTATTATTATTATTATTATTATTATTATTATTATTATTATTAGTTTCCAAGACTGCTTACACTTTATTGAACCAGACAGTCATTCTAAATAAACGACATCTTGAAATAGAGATCTGTCCTTTGTAATGTATGGTTACCCAACAGCTTTTTAAAGGGCTGGACCTAAGAGGGGAGGGGGCACCATTTGGGCTCCACTTTCAGCAGCACAATAAGTAGTAGACGACTAAGTTTACTCAGAGTAGACCCATTGAAATTAATGAACCTGCATTAAAGGACCTTATTTAATGTGTCATTTCTGCTTAGGGCTTACACTGGATGCCAGCAGCCATCAGGGTCAGCACTGATTTAACTTTGACAAGACTGTAGCATCCCACCCACTTCTGCATACATCCCAATCACCCAGGGGGGAAAACACACAATTGTAACATTGTTCTCCGCTGCCTGTGTGTGAGAACCAATGACCCCTAGCACCTCTATTTCGGAAACAGAACTCCTGAGCCAGTAATGACTCAGTAAATGCAATCTGATTAATCAGTGTACATTTTACAAGACATCCAAAATGTTGCACGTTATTAAAATGTAAGAAAATGGAGCAAAACTACAGTTTAACTATGTTGACAAAATATAATGCATAATTAAATAGTGATTGACAGTTATCACAGATGGAAGATACTATTATTTACAGACTTTCGATAAATTTGTTAGTCTACAAATTGAAAAAGGTGTCAGGGGTTTTTTTCTGCTGAAGAAAAGCAGATTTCTGCACAGTCAGATACAATATTTCCTCTAAAATGTGTTAGATGTTCCTTGGTTGTTTCATTCAGTTGTTATAAGTGAAGAACATATGTAATACAAATACATACAATTCCAAAAAGAGATCGTTTGGATCTCTGTTAATTTTTGTCAGTTGTAGGGCAGATATATGATTAGACTGAAGGCAAAGAAGCCACAAAATTGAGAAAAAGTATTTTAATACAATTCTATGATTCTATAAGTTTCTCACATTATATTTAAATATTGTACAAGGGAAGATAAACATGTATCAGGGGCATCTTCCCAGCGTCAAGTAGGCTTGCTCTAGGTATGTTCCAGATCAAATTGCAAGAAAACTGCAACAGTGTACTTTAAAAACTATGGTATTTACTCTGGTTACTGTTCATGCTTCAAAAAACTAGAGATACAGTTTCGAATTGCAAACTGTTACTCACATAGCTACACCCTTAAGTGCAGCCCCCCCCCCCCAAATAGTTAATGCTCAAACCCATATCTGGATTGGAACTTCAAAATTTTAACTCGTTGCCACCTTCAGCTGCAATTCAACTTGAATTACTTAAAAAGGCAAATGGGATTGTTTAAGAGCATTGCAAAATGCAGACACACTCACCTCTTGCCCCAAGCCAGGCCAAAAGCAGGGAGCAAATGGCTTAAAAAAATTAAAATCCTCTAACAGGACACACTCACCAGGGTTCCCATCTGGATTCCCTGGTCCTGCCTCACTGCTGGCAATTTGTATTTATTATTATTATTATTGCTCAAAAAATGCACCCTGCACTTAAGGATACAGCTCTGTGACCAGCATCATAGTCACAGAAGATAAAGGATAACATATTGCATGAAATTACCCTCCCACTCCCTGTTGCCCTTCCTAAAATCTACCATGACCTAACTCTTATCATCATCATCATCATCATCATCATAATTTTTTATTTGTACCCCGCCCATCTGGCTGGGTTTCCCCAGCCACTCTGGGCGGCTTCCATAGAAACCAAAAAGCACTAAAATATCACACATTAAAAACTTCCCTGAACAGGGCTGCCTTAAGATGTCTTCTGAATGTCAGGTAGTTGTTTATCGCTTTGACATCTGATGGGAGGGCGTTCCACAGGGCGCCACTACTGAGAAGGCCCTCTGCCTGGTTCCCTGCAGCTTTGCTTCTCGCAATGAGGGAACCGCCAGAAGGCCCTCGGAGCTGGACCTCAGCGTCCGGGCAGAACGATGGGGGTGGAGATGCTCCTTCAGGTATACTGGGCCGAGGCCGTTTAGGGCTTTAAAGGTCAACACCAGCACTTTGAATTGTGCTCGGAAACGTACTGGGAGCCAATTTAGGTCTTTCAAGACCGGTGTTATGTGGTCTCGGCGGCCGCCCCCAGTCACCAGTCTAGCTGCTGCATTCTGGATTAGTTGTAGTTTCCAAGTCACCTTCAAAGGTAGCCCCACGTAGAGCGCATTGCAGTAGTCCAAGCGGGAGATAACTAGAGCATGCACCACTCTGGCAAGACAGTCTGCAGGCAGATAGGGTCTCAGCCCGCGTATCAGGTGGAATTGGTAGACAGCTGCCCTGGATACAGAATTGACCTGTGCCTCCATGGACAGCTCTGAGTCCAAAATGACTCCCAGGCTGCACACCTGGTCCTTCAGGGGCACAGTTACCCTATTCAGGACCAGGGAGTCCTCCACACCAGCCCAGTGGCGTAGCGTGGGTTCTCAGCACCCGGGGCAAGGCAAGTAATTTGCGCCCCCTAACCCGGGGCAAGGCAAGTAATTTGCGCCCCCTAACCCGTGGATTTTAGCACTCGAGTCTCTTCCGCACCCCCTCCAGATGTTGCGCCAGGTGCAGCAGGCCCCCCTGCACCCCCCACGCTACGCCACTGCTCCCACCACAAGTCTTCAGGACAGCCATCCGAAGGCTGGCGCGGGGAGAAGGTCTCTCCGCCCGACCGCCAGGCTTCGGAGCAGCCTTCCGAAGGCTGGTGCGGGGAGAAGGTCTCTCCGCCCCACCGCCAGGCTTCGGAGCAGCCTTCCGAAGGCTGGCGCGGGGAGAAGGTCTCTCCGCCCGACCGCCAGGCTTCGGAGCAGCCTTCCGAAGGCTGGCGCGGGGAGAAGGTCTCTCCGCCCGACCGCCAGGCTTCGGAGCAGCCTTCCGAAGGCTGGCGCGGGGAGAAGGTCTCTCCGCCCCACCGCCAGGCTTCGGAGCATCCTTCCGAAGGCTGGCGCGGGGAGAAGGTCTCTCCGCCCCACCGCCAGGAGCATCCATCCAAAGGCTGGCGCGGGGAGAAGGTCTCTCCGCCCCACCGCCAGGCTTTGGAGGAGCCTTCCGAAGGCTGGCGGTGGGGCGGAGAAACCTCCTCCCGCCGCCAGGCTTCGGAGCAGCCTTCCGAAGGCTGGCGGTGGGGCGGAGAGCCCTCCTCCCGCCCCCAGCCTTCGGAGCAGCCTTCCGAAGCCTGGCGGCGGGAGGAGGTCTCTCCGCCCCACCGCCAGGCTTCGGAGCAGCCTTCCGAAGGCTGGCGCGGGGAGAAGGTCTCTCCGCCTCACCGCCAGGCTTCGGAGCAGCCTTCCGAAGGCTGGCGCGGGGAGAAGGTCTCTCCGCCTCACCGCCAGGCTTCGGAGCAGCCTTCCGAAGGCTGGCGCGGGGAGGAGGTCTCTCCGCCCCACCGCCAGCCTTCGGAGGAGGTCCGAGGACAGTGGGGTTCCTGCTTCCTCCAGGAGCGCCGGCCAAACGCGCCCCCCCGAAATGTTGCGCCCGGTGCGGCCGGCACCCCTGGCACCCCCCACGCTACGCCACTGCACCAGCCCGCCCCCTGTCCCCCCAAAACAGTACTTCTGTCTTGTCAGGATTCAACTTCAATCCATTAGCCGCCATCCCCATAATGACCCCCATATATCTCAGGAACAAATGGCTAAAGTCTCACAGCTCTTTGAGCCATACTATCGAGAAAGTTGTGTTACTCGGCATGTGAGAAGGGGCCTGTGATGGAAAAGTTTGTTTTGTTGGACAGGTTGGGTCAACAAGTGTTTTCTTTTTCTTTTTTCCTGCCAGCAAATGGTTAATGAATGGCAGCCTCTGATTGGCCAGGGTTCCAGGAGGGGGAGTTAAAAAGGAGAGGATTTGGAGGGACAGTGGAGGAGTAGGCTGGACTGAGGTTGGGAAATAGGGAATGAGAGGAGAGAGAGTTGGTTCTGGGTAGAAACATCCACTCTGAGGAATATATCACAAGGTAGAGAAAGGAGTCTCTGAGCTTAGTGTGAAGGACAGTGTGTGGTGTCCTGTGAGAGTAATAGGCGAGGAATTAACTGGGAGGCTGAGCCTGAGCCAGGAGAAGTAGAAGCTGTGAGAATACAGTCTACTTAGGACTCATTCCAGTCAGGAGGGGGAGATATTCTTCTACAAAAAGAGAAGACCCCCAACCAGTGATCCCTTGGGTCTGTTACTTGGAGTACCTCAGGAGTAGGGTTGTCTAAGGGCTGTGCAACTGACAGGAAGTACCACTTTGTTCAAGAACCAAAGTATTAAGCGGCAACAGCTGTCCAACAACTGAGAAAGAACTGAAGTGAAATAACATTATAATCTCAAGTATCCTATTTTATCCACTTGTGTCATAAACTTCCTTTGTTAAATAAAATCTTTATTGTTTATTTGATCAAATCCTGCCTGAGACTCCAAATTATTAAGTTTGCCCTCACACAAGTTTCCCACAGGATAATCTGGGGTAGTTTGTGGGAATTCGTGGAAGTGGTGTTCTGTGAGGTGGGTGCATTATATTTAAGTGAGGGCGGGCCCAATGGTGCCATCGTAGGGCATCGTTGAGCCATCGTAGGGCCTGCCACGAAGCCTTGTCTCTTAACCTTTGCACAAACAGTGTCTATTTGGAAGTAGCCATGAAGGCTTCCACGTGGCCTGAAGCAAAGCGTGATCCGCATGTTGGGCCATGTAGAGACCTTCATGTGTTCAGCTTAACATGTCAAAGTTGCCTCAGTGGAAACAGTTGTGCTCTTTGTGTGAAAGCTAGCAGGCAAGGCTCCTCAGCCTGTCCCCATACCCACGCTGGAGTATTAATGCCAGAAGGACACTGGTGTTGACTAAGGGAAGCCAGCTCAGGCAACACAAAGGAAAGCACACTTCCCCTCACTTCTAGTCACCTCTGCAGCAAAAGGGAGCCAAGTCTTCCCTTTCCCTCTAAACAACCACAGGGGTGGGGTATACCCAGTGGTGCCACACTGCAACAATAATGTGTGACTCAGGCTTAGTAGTCATGTGGTGAAGGGAGTTCATTTACGATTATGGCAAAAGTCTTCCTTTCATACGAAGCTCTTCAAGTCACGTGTGTATGGGTTGAAGACATGCTATGAAGACAATCAGAATTATCCCAATGTCATGCAAAACAGAATAAATCAAGTCCTTGGGGTATGGCGTGTCTGCTTGTAGCCTAAATATGCTGCTTAGAATGTCCTTTTCAGTTGGCTTCTATGCTACAAATTAAAAGTGCCTCCTGGAGAGTAAAAAAAAATCAAATCATAAAAATGTGATTACTAATGAATGAGTCAGATGGCCTGGTGGCGAATCTGCATAGCCATGTGATGAAAAAAATGTGATTGTAAAGGTAACTTGGCATCATGCAAGAGAAAGAGCTTGCTTTTTTCCTGTTTCTCCAACTGACTCATTTCTCTTTTTAAAATTTTATTTCTGCTTCACACTTTTCCCGGGGCCTGTGGGCTCCTGTCCAGGCCAAGATATTCTGTGATTGACTTTGATTTTCTAAGGTAAGTGATCTGTCGCTCTTAGACCAGTGAAAGGAGCAAGGAAGGAAGCAGCTCACTGCAGCCCAGCTTTGACTCCTGCCTGCCTGACATTGTACACGCTAATGCAATGTGAAGTAGCACGTCTAAATAGCCTGTCAAACTTTTTTGATGTCAGGGAACCCACAGATGGGATTCATTTCCACACTGTTCAAAAAACGTAAACGATACAAGGACATTAAAGAGCATTAAACTACTTGATGACATTCTGGTCACATTAATGAAAAGTGGCATTTATAAACTACTAGAGAGAGGAACAAAATAAGGAGCGATTAAAGGAGGGAACACAAGTGTGTGATAATATGCCTAAGACATACACACACACACACATACACACACACACACACAGAGAGAGAGAGAGAGAGAGAGAGAGAGAGAGAGAGAATTCAAATCAGTGAAATAATAAAGATGACTCCAGCAGTCCTGGGACATTGTCTGTAGAAATTAATGCCTTAGGAATTGCACATTAAAACACACACGGAATAAGAAAATCTGGAAAAGGACGTACTTGTTTGTTGGTGTCCAACCCCCTGATTTAAGGCCTGATCTGACTCCCAGTGAAGTCAAAGGAGGGGGCTGTAGCTCATGGTAGAATTCATGCTTTGTATGCACAGCATCCCAAGATTCAATCCCCTGCATTGCTAGTTAAAATCATCTCAGGGTAGCAGAACTAGAAGAGATCAAGACCTGACAGGGGTGCCAATCTGAATAAAATATTGGGGAGCCCCCGGTAAGCCCTGCATAATCGATCACAAGACAAGCACACACACACCATTTGAATGGCAATGCTCATGAAGTGTGTGTGTGGGGGGGGGAGGGCTCATATATTTTAAGAGTTGATTCCTATGCCTGAGACTATGGAAAACCATTGCTAATCAGAGCAGACAATCCTGGACTACACAAACCAGTGATCAGACCAATGATAACTCAGCATCAATTGGACAAATCCCCAACTACCAAAAGCAAGAGTTTCCTGACCTGAAAGCTGCCTTCCCACCCACCCCCTCTCATCCTCTACCCAAAGCATTGCTTTAAAAAAAAAAGCTCTGTATGCCTAGTATAACTGGGTTTGCCCATTTAGTGCTGACACATTACTGGATCTTTTCTGTGATGGTTCCCTGGTTATGGAATACTCTTCCATGTGAGGTGCATCAGTCTCCATCGCGATTAGCTTTCAGGACAACTTGGAAAGCATTCCTGTTCACCCAGGCGTTTGGTGGTAGAAGAATACTGTTCCTGGCAATCCCATGATCATTAGAGGGAAGTATGTTTTTAATTCTAATTGCTTTTAGAATGTTTTTAATTGTAACTGCTTTAAGATGTTTTTCATTATAATCGTTTTCAGAATGTTTTATCTGTTTCTGCTTTGCTTTTGTTTTTTTAAATTGTGTGTCTGTTTGCCTCCCTGGGCTCCTTGTGAATAGAAAGAGCAATAAAAATTAGATAAACAATATAAAGCCTTCATGAGTGTGCAGTGGGTCTTAGGAGGTAGCTGCAGAGGCAGCTTCCTATAAATGGGGCATACCTCCCATCCTTTCAGTTCAGAGCAGTGTTATACAGCTAGAAGAAATACAGGGTATCTCCTAGGAAACAGCATGTACCACAGGACAACAGTGTCCCCACTGTTGGAAGCCAGCCATGCAAATTGCATAGCTCACACCAGCCTGTCATCTACAATGCAGAATGAATTTAGGTGGTATGCTGGAAACCTGCACATCTGAACTGTAGAGGTTTGAAGTGCTGAATATAGTGCATAGTTAAACTGGATACTTAATGCTTCAAACGAGAGCAGCCAGGACGTGCTGGTATGAAATCAAGTACATGGTTTCACTCCTGTTTTTCAAAACCAGTTGCCCAGGGCAACTCTGTGGTTAGTGGGAAGGTGGACACATAACAAACATAAAGATGGCTGGAGTTACCCCACTTACTGAAAGAGATACTTTGAAAAAGCTGGTGTCTGAAGGTGTCTTAAGGGGAATTTATGTTGACATTGAAAGATAGCTTTAAAATCTTTTAAAACATAGGAGCCTTTTTGAATTATATATGCTAATAAAGCTGTCAACATTTTGGCTACTTGGCTCAGCTAGATTTTAAGAATCCCCGGGAACCAATTAGGAGTTAATATTGGGCTGAAACTTCTCTCTTCCAGTTCCTGCAGGGCTGCTACAAAATGAATCACAACAGTGGAATCTCCCATTCCTATTCGGACTTGTCATGGTTTTTTAAATTTTTATTTTTTTTACCTGGATAGGTTACAATCCTTTCCTGTAAAATAGTGCATAAACTGACTTGATTTACTCAGTTTTTTTCACCAAGTTCCATGGTTGGTTTTAAATTTCCTTTCTAAATACTGAGTGCGGTTGTAAAAGCTTCTATCGTATAAATCAATTCCTGTAAACAGAAATATTTGGGACAGTGGAGAAGTGAAAAACATCCAAAAATGCATCGTGGAATTAAATTGCATTTATAATTGAAGCTAGGTTGTATAACTGTATCATTATTGTCACTTTCGTGACTAAGAGTGGGGTCCAGCTTCTTTTGTTGTCAATGGCAAAGTGTTTCAATATCCATACTGATGACTGGCAAAAATTACCTCTCCTGTGGCATCAGCTGGATCAAAAACACTTCTGTGAGTGCGGGGACATCAACTGAATTCTCTCCCTTCACCTGCAAAAAAATATTCAAGTATCTTAGTAAAATAGTGGCATATTCACCCCTCCTTAGCCACGACAAAACCAGTATCTATTGGAACAAGTCCAATGTAGTCTGATGCCAATGAGAAGTACTGTATTTGCTCAAATCTAATGCTCACCTTTTTTGGCCAAATTACATTGTCAAAATTAAGATCCGCATTAGATTTGCTGGCACATTAGACTCGAGTAAATACGGTAATTCCAAATAGGTAACTGTATTAGCGTCTTGCAGCAAGTACAGCAATAAATAGTCCTGCGAATATGCCAATTTCGGTTTTGCTTGGTGCTGCATTTTTCCAGTTTTAAGTTCAATTCACATTTCCACATCAGTTTGTGATTATTACTGTTAATTTGAAAAAAGGTATCATAAAAACTAATAATAATTTTAGCAGACATTTCTCTAATTATACACATACAGTGGTACCTCTGGTTAAGAACATAATTCATTCCGGAGGTCTGTACTTAACCTGAAACTGTTCTTAACCTGAAGCACCACTTTAGCTGATGGGGCCTCCTGCTGCTGCTGCGCCACTGCTGTGCAATTTCTGTTCTCATCCTGAAGCAAAGTTCTTAACCCGAGGTACTATTTCTGGGTTAGCGGAGTCTGTAACCTGAAGCGTCTGTAACTCGAGGTACCACTGTATATGGATGCGATTTTGCCTAATATACATGTTTGTAAGGCAATGTTACCTAATGCATTTTGTATGTTATTATGACCAATGCATGCACTTTACCCTAATGTACACATTTTTCTACTATTACTTAGCTGATGAAATGCATTACAAAATTCAGATTTTGAAGAATGGTTGTGTTTCAATTTGCACATTGTTTTGGGAAGTTTGAATTAGGTAGGCTCACCTTTAAATGTGAACTTAATCAAAGTGCTACTACATCCCTACTTGTTGCCTCTTAAAATACGTTATTATTATTATTATTATTATTATTATTATTATTATTTCACCAGATGCACAGGAAAGTAGTGATGACTGGAAAAAGCAAGGGAGGTTACTGGTCAACCAACTCAGTGAAGGAAGGATAGAGCTGCAATGTAGGCAAGAAAATGAAATGACAAATGAGGTCCAGATAGGTCACATGACTTGGCTCTAAGATATTGCCTTTTTTCAAATATAGGAGTTGTTACTGCATCTGCCTAGTGTGTGAGTTGACAACCTATGGGTAAATTTTACCAATAAATGCATTAATTTCTATACCCACTGGATGAATTTCATGATAATGAATCAGACAATATGCAGGCAATTCAGCCACTGATTCTTCCTATATGCAGTTAAGCGAACATCAACTGAATAGTTAGGAAGTTATTACCAAGTACTAATATTTGAGGTAGATGACCCTTGCAGCCCCTTCCAACACTACAATTCTGTGATGATTATATGATTTTATGATGTTGAGGAAAAATTACTCAATCATCTGATCATTTGTTTTTAGATCCACTCTTGTAGAATGTGATTTGCTTGCAGCAATAGGTTTGGATTAACTTACCTTCAGGTATTCCACTCACAGAAGGTGTCCTGGCCCAATTTTGTGTGATCCCACTTTCCCCTAATTCTCCTAAACCACAGCCCACCCTATTCAGGAGGGTCCTTCATTCCTATGTGTCTCATTTCAGTCTAGTAGGCTCTGTTGTTCCTGAAAAGCTGAAGTTTTCAGCTCTCACAGTCATTTACCAATAATTTTGTTTAAAAATAATGGCAGTTGCCTAATCTATTCCACAAGACACAATTTCTAGCTCACAAAACAGCAGTGTTAATGCCATTTTTTTTAATGTACCCAAACTATGTTTGCATCTCAATTAACTGCTCAGAAAATGTTGGAATACATTTGGCATGGTGTTTTTTCCCCTTAAAAGATCATAATGTGAGCACTATTACAGTACCCGTTTATTTAAAGACAAACCCTGTACTGTAGGCCTTTGGTACTTGAAAGGTAAATTACATTCATGCAAAGCCAAACTGATGAACTACTGAAAGCCATAGCTGCTGAAAGAAATACCTGTGTTCTAAAGTTATAAGAACTATTGCCCATGAACACCACAGTACATTTACTCAAAGATTTAATTTCCAAATAACTTTCCTTCACTCAAGTAATGGCAACATTGGGCAGGTTTTCTATCCGTGATGTGAGGAAAAAAATGCATAATTTTGTTGGTGTTGGAAAATACTGACACTCTGCAAAGCTGCACATTAAGCGTTGTGAAGGAATTAGGCATTCTGACTTTTCTACTTATTTCTCTTACAAACCATTCGAGTGCACTTTTGATTACAGGAACTGTGGAGTGTTTGGGTCACACAACTTAACACTGAGCTTGATGGGACATGCAATGTCTCTTAAAATCAGCTCCTACAGACTCACCTGAAGAAGCATGAATTACAATATTAATGTCATAGGTCCCAATCCAGCAGTTTCTTCGTGTGGAAGGGGCTATGTCATGAGGTTCAGCTCCCTTGCACATCCAAGCTACCAAACATGTTCCAGAGACCCACTATCCATGCATATTATAGGCTTGCAACTGTGCCCAGCTGAGCTGACCTGTACATGCAGATGTTGATCAGCTTGTATGGAATGTAAAGTGGCTGATACTTTCTCCAACATCTGGCATACTGCAGATGGAAGGTACACATTCTCATTCAGGAAGATTATCTGTTTTTAATAATGACACATATATAGGCTGGGTTACGATCCTAAGGTGACAAGTGAGGACCTGCAACAAAATGCTGTCGTTCAGGATTCCAACCTCTCCTTTCCATTCCCTTCCTTCCTGTTTGCTACTCCTCCCTAGCCAGTCAGCATTCTACATCTGACCTCATTTTTCTTAATATTATTTTGGTTCACCTACAATCTTTGGGGTTTTCTCAAGACTGCTAATACTTTTATGATTAGGGAGGTGTGGGGAATAGTGAAATTTTGTTCCCAATGTACTCACAATATGATTGACCGCCTGCACAAAGGAATGGAGCACAGGCTTAAGAGTCCTGGGCAAAGGCCTAACCTCTCATCCATCCGTCACTCTTAATCTTCCACTCACATGACCTAATTCCACTCACAGACTAGATTGGCCTTTGGTCTGATCCAGCACAGCAACCCTTATATTTTTATGACTCCATCTATTCTGTATCATCGTAACTCAGAATGACAATTCTCAATGGCTGAGAGATTATTTTCCAGGTAGATTTCAAGGTGTAGACAGGAGAGGTTATTTTCCCAACCTAATCTAGAGAATTGATAAGAAATATAGTAAAGAAAAGAGCTATTGAAAATTCAGTAGGAAATCCTATTGAAAAGGTACTTGATTCACTTCTCAGATCACAATAGATTGGTTCACCCTCATATAATAATGCCCAGCGACAAGGATTAGGTGGATATTTGAAGAAGGGGAGACTTTCCAGTTCACTAACTGGTAATGTCTTCAAATATTGTTAACAAAATGTAAGAATGGGAGAGTCCGCAACAACCAAGCTGCTCAAGATTGCCCCAGACTAAATGCAGCTTATACCGGTAAGTACTGCCAGGACAGCAAGTAACACAGATATATTGTTGCTTCTGTTTGCGTTTGGATCCCCATAAACCATTAAATGGTTTTGGAAAGGTTTTGATTTTGACACCCACAAAAGCAAATGTCTACTGAGCCCTGAAGGGGCATACACTGTTGGTAAGTGAGCACAGTCATGTGCCAAACCCACAAAAACATGGAGGGTGGGTTGGGGTTTTTTTAAAGATTACTTTTAAACTTTAATGGCAAATCGTTGCTTTCTTCACATAAAAAAACAAGAGCTGTGCTCAGTCCCATTAGGGAACTGCTTTAGAATCTGATACTCTGAGCAACTTAAATAGTTTAATTTTAATTTGTAGCTTCTTTTTAAAAAATCTAAACACATTTCTTCTAAATAATGAATTTCTTTACCTTCTTTAGTTTCTCTGTTTTTGTATTCAATTTTTAAATATTTTTTAAACTTTTATCTATTCTAGCTTACTTTTGCCTAATCTCTCTCTAATTGCTTTGCCTTCTTACTGCATGAAACAGGGGAGTGGACCACACAGTTTATAGGACTCTCCCCAACTCTGATTCTATGGTTCCAAGCCATGCCTATTAATATAACTAACCCTTCCTGTAGCAACCCCAGTTTGTTTGTTGCAACCCCATCCTTTCTTCTTTGGAGCCCCAGGTAGCAAACATGGATGTATCCCATTTCTCTCTCACAATGATTCTTAGACTGAAAGTTTTTAAACCCATTTCCCAGTCCAAGTCTGATATACACTGACTTTTGCTAATGAGCAGGGGTCTCCAACATGGCATCCTCCACATGTTGTTGGACTACAATTCTCATAATCCCCAAACAATAGGCAGTAGTCAGGAACAATGGAAGCTGTAGTCCAGCAACATCTGGAGGGAACCACATTGGCTCAAGTATTACAGTTTGGCTGATGAAATATATTTAAACAATTAAAAAAATGTCCAGTAGCAGCTTAGAGACCAACTAAGTTTGTTCTTGGTATAAGCTTTTGTGTGCATGCACACTTCTTCACATACCACTTCTTCAGATACTGCGTCAGACCAACACGACTACCTACCTGAATCTAGAGATTTGGCTGATGTTAGATATATTTGACTGCTAAATGCAACATGAACACTGATAGTTACCATGAATACTATGCCACTTTATATTTCTTAAATTGCTATAGCTTGACTAAAGGTAAAGGGACCCCTGACCATTAGGTCGAGTCATGAATGACTCTGGGGTTGCAGCGCTCATCTCACTTTCTTGGCCAAGGGAGCCGGCGTACAGCTTCTGGGTCATGTGGCCAGCATGACTAAGCCACTTCTGGCGAACCAGAGCAGCGCACGGAAACGCCGTTTACCTTCCCGCCGGAGCGGTACCTATTTATCTACTTGCACTTTGACGTGCTTTCGAACGGCTAGGTTGGCAGGAACAGGGACCGAGCAACAGGAGCTCACCCCGTTGCGGGGATTCAAACCGCTGACCTTCTGATCGGCAAGTCCTAGGCTCTGTGGTTTAACCCACAGCGCCACCCGCATCCCTGATAGCTTGACTATCCTTAGACAATATATGGGACATGCTTTCCATCTCCTGGTTATGTCAGTTGAAATTTTGCCTGGAAAAGAATGTTAGGATCACTAAAGGAAAACTAGGTCTTATGGTTTTTGAATGTGATTATCACATTGGTGACATGCTGCGATTTTCACATCCATCATCACATTGTGCTACTGAATACAACTCACACTCTGTGACATCTGATCACTTCACATGCATAATGGGGCATAGTGAAATTAACAAAGTGTATTATTTTGAGATTACTTTCTCTAAATCTTCTTGTCTCTGATGTAAAGAAGAAAGCTGTCATTTTAATATCAGGAAACATGGGACATGTATTTTTAAAGCAAAATTAGCACAGGACTTGTCAACATGCCATTATGTACTAATGCACAGAATACCATCATAGTGAATAATATTAGCCTATGAAGATGGCGGTACTTTAGATACAGATTCTTCCATTAGTTTGGGAGATTTAATCCAGCGTCTGTAAAGCACCACACTGGCTAAATGATATCAATAGATAAAACTCTACCTTATTCTTTCAATACAAGAAAAGGTGGTGAACTGTTTCCCCAGAAATCCTATCACAATCACACCCTTCTGTGAAAACAGCAAATAGTCTTGTGGCACCTTAAAGACTAAGCAGTTTATTACAGCATATTAATTCTTTGTGCGTTAGTGTCCATTTCATCAGAAAGTCCTTTAGATACTTTCAAAAGGCACGTATGCTTTATGTAGGTAGGAGTGGGTGGGATCCTGCCCACTCTCTACACACCTGACCTGCTTGTGTTGATCCAGAATTAGAACAGAGTCTATGGAATATATCATGTAAATGCTTAGGCTCTCTTCACATGACTGAAGACCCTGCATTTGGCAGGGTGGAGCCCTGCTTTCTGGGAGAGACTCCATATCCATTTAAATCAATAAGCTGGAAGCCTTCCCATCTGCTGATTTTCTCTAGAAGTGGGCAATCGCCTTTGATACAATTGGATCATCTCGGTTGGTTTAATCATCAAGTGAAACGCTGCAGAAAAGTTTCCTACAATAACATTTGAACTTGGAGCACCAGCCACCAGGATCTGACATGAACTATACCAGGAATTCCCAAATCTCAGGGAATGTTTGGGAAGCAGTAATAATAATAGCAATAGTAACCACAACAAGAAGCAGTACTTAGGTAATGATTTAGAGTATACAGAGTGCTTCACATACTGTCAAGTCCTGGCAAGGATGAGCCCACAGTAGTCTGAATGAAGCGGGCCAGGCAGTAGTCCAGAACAGGAAGTCAGGGCAGGGACTGACAGCCAGGGATAGCTGTTCAAAAGTCTGAAAATTAGAAAGCAAGGGTAATAAGAACATTAATCCTTCAGAACCCTGGACAGGTCCCAGGGAAGGAATGACCTTTCCCAACAAGTGCTGGGTGCTAACTAAACCCTAATGTTGTCCCTCAGACTGAGTACCTCTCCTAGGCACTGGCTCCTTGCTAGGGAATGGAATTGTTAAAGAGGCATGCCTTTGCCTGGAACAGGTACTCACTCGCATCTCCAGCATCTCTTCCTAGGCACACTCCTGGCAGCAGTGGCAGTTGGTGACCTTTGGGACTGGTAGGGAGGAAGGCAGGGAGGTAAGCAGTGCTTGGAGCCACAGTCAATGACAGACATAGTTACTGGTAATTAATTCTAGTTTTGTCTTCCTTCTCTTCTTCAGGATGTATTATAGCAATGTTCTCCCCCCCCACCTCAGAAAATGATGGTTTTACAGTTGGAACAGCAACCCCACCAAAACTTGTAACGAAAGATAAATTCTGATTAAATGATTGTGCCAAGATGCAGTATCCACTTGTATTTTGTGTGACAAATATCTGTAAGGAAGGGACTAGATTCCTGCCCGCTTCTGTCCACCTTATGCACCTTTACACATATTTTTCATGGGGGAGAAGAAATGGAACCAGACCATAGCAGATCCAGCCAACATCCTACGAACCCTTCATCACTATGATCACTGGATTTACACCAAATGTACATCTGGCCTAAAGTGTGTGGGGGTTTCTTTTTCTTTCTTTCTTTGTTACATTCTAGATGTGCTTTGCATGAAGTGTTTTCAGACTGTCATTAACTTTGCTGCTCATTTCCTAAGTCTAAACCACAGTGCTGAAATAAAGCGCAGCAGCTCATGTAAATATGGAGTGTTCTAAGAGGGAGGGGAGATCGGGGGGGGGGGATCAAAATCTGAATTAAGTAAATGCCAGAATAAAGGAAGACAGTAAGGCTGCAGAACTGCTTGGCTCATCCTGTAAGTAGCATGACTTATATGTTGATTCAGAATAATAGCCTCGTGGCTACCTGGAAGTCCAGCAGTCTAAGCAGTAGGTTATTGTAATAAAATAAGACAACTGCCAAGAAATTAGATAGCCACATCTCCCTCGGACAAAAAGGCCTGAATAAAAGGGGAAAGGGTATGCTTCATTTTGGTTAACAATTAGCATGGAGTATATTTTTTCAGCCGTGTTCAGTAGACAAAGCCCTGTTGTCATAATATCTTTACTCCATTACACTTAAGAGATTGTCAGGTTTTCCATTATAAACCTCAGTGTTTTGAGCTTAGCAGCTTGGCTGAAAAACCAGACTTCTGCCTTAAACTTGCCAGGAAAAAGTTTGATCTTTGTGCAGACTATGTATATATCTTTATTTTCATCCCAAATTACATTGTTACACGCTCCCCACTTGGGCAAGTAGTGAGGATTTTCTAGGGCAGCGTTGCCAGCCACTGGCTCCTTTTGTGAAGGGATTTACAAAACTTAGATAATTTTTTAAAAATATCCAATACAAGAAGTACACAAATGGAGGCAAACTCATTCCTTGTGGTAGGCAGTATGCTTCTCCATACCAGTTTCTGGAAACCACAGGAGAGTAGAGTGCTCTTGTCTTGCACTCAGGTTCTGCTTGCAGGCTTCTCATTGGGACATCTGGTTGGCGACTGTGAGGCAGGGCTGTTCTTATGTTCTTAATAACAGAACAAGGCAGCAATCGGTACCCATTTACCAGGGAGTAGGCTTCATGGAGCTATGTGGAGCTGACTTCTGAACAGACATATATGGAGACGCATTAAGTTCAAGACAATTTAATGGCTTCAGCAAGTACCAGAATGGAGGGGGGGGCAGCTTCTAATACTCTCTCTCTCTCTCTCTCTCTCTCTCTCTATATATATATAGTAGATGGTCCAGCATATGCAATGGAAAAAGAAAAGTACAAAGTTGTCCTATGTAGAGAGATTATAAAGTTAAGCCTTGCTTTTCCCCCACTGTGAAATTAACTTCATGAGCAATATTTTTCCTGGTGTTAAACCAATAGTTTCAATTAATGAAGACACCTCCGGGCTTGAGCACATTCTTGAAATCACAGTATAAAAAATTTAATATATGTATATAATATATGCATGATTTTCACAGAAATTTGAAAAATAAACCTATGGAATAGAAGTGAATATATTATATGTGATTATTAAAAAAAAGAAAAATTGTGGCTTGCCAGTTCAAAAAGGCAAGCACACTTGCACTTGCTCGGAAACGGAAATTCTTGAAAATTGATTCAAGGCTTTCATTTGTAGCTGCTTCTCTCTTCTGTTCAACTATGACCAGAATCAGACTTGCCAATGAAACATTTGTTTAAAGTTCTTCCCTTCAGTAGCCAATAAAACAGATAAAAGAGATACATTCCCAGTTTGCTGTTTGCTAACGTCTAACTTTCTGTTGTTTTGTGCTAGGTGCAATTTTATTGCATTTCATCAAGGGCTTTTGTGTCTCCCTAGCAGTGGCGTAGTGTGGGGGGTGCAGGGGGGCCCGGCCGCACCGGGCGCAACATCGGGGGGGGGGGCGCTCGCACTCGCAGCTCTCTGCCCCTACCTGGCTCACTCAGGGTTAGGGGACGCAAATTACTTGCCTTGCCCCGGGTGCTGACAACCCACGCTACGCCACTGCTCCCTAGTCTCAACTGATAACAGTTTATCAAATTCTGGAATCTCTCCTTAGATTTGCATCTAGGATGCATGGTAGATTTCTACTGTGATTTGACAACAGTACTTCCTAAAGATTATATATCCTAGCTATGGATATATAGAATCAGTTCCAGAACCCCTCTGTATTCTGTTCCAAGTGGACATCTCCAAATAATACTGAAGAAATAGGTATTTGCAACTGGATTTTGCTTTCTTAAGATTCTGTTTGGTGAATGATAAGGTAAACTAGGTAACACTTTGGAAGTTCACGCTTGTGCCAAAAATATCTTGGATTTTATTTTCAGATAATGTGACAGGTGTTTTAGGCATAAAGTAGAACTCAGTTACATACACCTTCTTCTCTCCTGCCTGTGTGTGTGCTCACACAGTTAATGTTTTCTGATGCTATTGCATATAATTCAGTATTGGTATTTGTAGTCTAAAGATTCTTTAATGGAAATTATTATTTTAAGAGAGATGTCATAACAAGTAACTAGTGTACGTGTTTCAAGACCTAAAGATGTGAGGTTATAATCAACCATATTTCTTTATACAGTGAGTAAAAAAAGTAATATTTCAGCATATAATATAGTAGATATTAGTTGAACTGTTGCTAGGAAATACTAGACAGATTTGCTCAAAAAACTTGGGCTGAGATTGTTTAATGCCTGGAAACCAGTGAAAGACTTTTCATTTGAATCTGAACCTTAACAATCCTCAGACTACACAACAGGAATATTTTACAGTGGCAAAGGGCATTTCAGCTGGGTTGGCCTTAGCCTTTCAATACTTGAGAAATAATCAAAAATAACCAAGAAGTTGTGGTATGTAGGTCTTCAGTATAGACTTAAAAAGTGTTGGGCACAATGGGGAGAAATCTGGGAACAGTAGAAACAAAGCAGTACATAAAATAATCAGACCAAGGTAACAGTAGAAAAGGAAAATGGAGCACAATGAGCAAAGACGAATGGGATGTTAAGTAAAAAGTAGCAAAGGCAACAAGAAGAATGTATTTCTTTGTACCAAAATCTATGCAAGTTATTTTGAAGCAGCAATGATGAGTATGATTGGCTGAGATTCCATCTGCACTGTGCATTTAAAGCAGTAGCATACCATTTTAAACACGCCTGTCTCCCCCCAAAGAATCTTGGGAACTGTAGTTTGTTAAGGATGTTGAGCATTATTAAGAGACTCCTATTCTCCATACAGAGCTACAGATCCCAAAGGCCTCCCGGAAAGGGGGACTGATTCTTAAACCACCCTGGGAATTGCACCTCTCTGAGGCATCTGGCTTGGCCACCATGCTGGAGTAGATGGGCCCTGGAATCATAGAATGGTAGAATTGGAAGGGTCATCTAGTCCAACTCTTGTAATGCAGGAATCTCAACTGAAGCATCCATGACAGATGGTTATCCAACTTCTGCTTTAAAACCTCCAGTGAATGAGAGGGGGACCGTTCCATTGTAAAATGGAACTGCTCTTACTGTCAGAAATTTTTTGCTGATGTTTAGTAGGAATCTCCTTTCTTTGGTTTGATCCCAAGGGTTCTGCTTGTGTTCTTATGTGAGCTGGACTCTGTGGGGGGGGGGGGGGCTACAGATTCCACATCTCTGTTCTACATGCAGAGATGTATGCACATTACTGATGTGTGATAGAACTCACATAATGTGAGGGCAGGGCCTGTCAGTTACTTCTTTGTGGGTTTAGAGCTCCTTTAAATGTCTTTTTTTTTTTTAAAAAAAAGAAGAGGTTTGGGGCACTGTGCAGAGCCAGAGAAGGTTTGGAAAGATTTCATAAGTCTGCTACCTGCTGAACATTTTGTGTGCACAGAAACAGAGGATAAATGGAACATTTGTCTTGCTGAGGATCATATATGGTGCTGATAGCAGACCTGTTTTGTTTGTTTTTTGACCCTACAACTTCCAAGTCCCAACTCCATACCTCAGCTTACTAGACTTTCTCCCTGTCATTAAGCAAAGGAATTATGTGGCAGGGCTTCCGGAGCTTCACATGTCTCAAATTAGAATCATTCCAACAGGAAGATGCTTATTAGGTTCATAATGAGATTCTTGCATCACTATTTATGTTTCTCTCAGTACATGTTCTGTACTAATATAGCCTGCATATGTAGCTAACAATGGTGATAGTTGTGGCTGGGACTCAAGGGGGGGGGGCATGGAAATAACGCTGCAGATTCCAGTGGTAGGAATGATATCTATAGCCCTTTAATCTAATTTTTGCCTCACATTTCCAAATCTGTTCATAATTAGAGCCTACAATATGACTCTGATTTATATTCACCATGGTATCTTATGCCTTCATTTGCTCCATAGTTTCATTTTTACTGGTAATAAACAAAAGAGCCTGGTGTTAGATCAGCTAAAGCTTAGCAACTGCTACTATGTATTATAGAAGAAGAAAACTTTCCCCACAGTTTATATTATGTAAAGCTAGATTGTTTGAATAGAGAGTTACATTATAAAGAACGAAACCTGGGGTTGGTAGAGGATCCCCCCCGTCTGTGGAACACTTTGCAGTAAATTCAGAACAGAAGGGCACTTTTCTGGAATAAAAAAATGTGCGCTTTGTTGGCTACCAGAGTACATTTGCTGCTTCCCAATTTCAGAATGAGATGATGGATATTTAGTAGATATTGGACAGCCTGAAGTAAAACCTCATAATTTAAAACATTCCACTTTAGTGCATTCCAAGAAAAACATGGAACAGTGAACAAAAGGAGCCGTATTGTAATAAGAAAACAACTAGGTACATTTCCCTAAAATTTTTTTTTAAACTGGGAATCTAAATGTGAGTTACTAGCCAAAAATGCCATTGTATGTTTTAGTGTGTTTTTTTTTAAGAACAACCAAACTTAAGTTTGTTTAAATATAAAGTTTCCATTTGCAGACCAGGGCTTAAATGCAATTGTGTATCAATTTTCACTCGTAAGTACATCCTATTGAGCTCAATGGAGCTTACTTCCAGGTAAATATAGTTATAGGATGGCAGCCTTTATCTCAGCTGCCTGGTGACACCCTGTTCCAGAGGAACTAATATTTATGCATACGCTCCACACATGAATTGATTCCACCTTTCCTGCAAATGGCTGTAGTGATGGAAAGAACTCAACCTCAGCATCCTTGACTGTACAAGCAATGCTCTTGTACTATCACATAAACGCCACAGAACATTTCTGATTATCTGTAGGGCAGGAGAAATGTGTCCCAGACTCTGGCTCCTTGCAGCTAAGCTGAACAGATGAAGAACAGTGACAGTTTGGACAGTACTGAACACATATTGGAACAGGGTCTCTAAATGCAGACACAGCAGCAGATTGGAGTGGTTGTGTTTATAAAAATAATGGAGGCTTTCAAAATGACATATAGTTGCCCCATGGTCAATAACAACTGCCTACTACTGCCACATACTGTGTGATGAATTGAATCTCTGTACTTAGCTTTGTTTAATTTGTTTTTCATTGTCTTAACATGTGCTTTACTTTTTGTACACTGCTTTGGATATTTGGAACAAATATTTAGAACAAATAAATGAAATAAACAGCAACTTAAAATAGTTAAAATAACGTGTATTTTATTTTTAAGAGCTAATGTTAAAGCTGTTGCCAACTGCTTAGGAGAAAAGGGTTTGAAGAATAATACTCCAGTCCACAGAGATTTGCAATAAAATACAAAATTGTGTCAAAATCCCAGAGGCAGAAAGGGGTTAAGAGCATCTTCCTATGTTTTGGGAGAGGCTCCTAGCGGACTTCAGTTCTCAACTTGCAGGAAACAGAGCAGGATGGAAACTAAACTTCCATTCCCCTTCCCATTTTTGTGGAGCCATAAAAGAGAGCAGGAGCTTGGTTCTGTAGGTCTGTGCCACTATTCTCCAATTTTGATGTTTGCCTTGAAGAAAGTAAATTTGATACAGCCAAGCAATTATGGAGCATAGTTATGTGCTCAAATCCTGCTTGCGGGTTTCCTGGAGGCATCTGGTTGCCCACTATGAGAACAGGATGCTGGATTAGATAGGTCATTGGTCTGATCCAACAGGCTCCTTCTTATGAAAATACACTCTTATTCTGAAAATACACTCACTGAATCAGTTTAGTACCGTCTGGTGCCCTTTTGCCCCGAATGGCGCTGCTTCTCAGCACTATCTTCCTCCACCTCTTGCTTATCTACACTGCTGTTTAATCCAATTAGCTGTGGTATCCCCACAGGACTTTGCTTATGGTTGTCTGTGACATTATTAACATCAGATTTGGTTTCATTACATTATTTACAAAATTAAGGGACTGCCATAGCCAGTAGGATTAGATGGGAATGGGGGGAAAAGAGAGGGAAAATGGCAGAGAGAAGTACACCACCTAAGCAATATTGAGAGATGTTCACAGAGGCTTTGATGTCGACAGCGGCTTCTTATTGGCCTTCCATTTCTGCCGTGGCATTGGGACAAACCACATGATAGTGGGGATCCACTGCTGTTGGACAAACAGACTGCAGAGGGCATTTGGCAAAGAATTTTAAAGTGGCATTTTGTGCTGTGGCACAGTTTGTATTTGCCAAATGGATAGTTTTATTTAATATGTGTACTACTGAAATTTGATCAGAAAGGCACTGTGCAATTCTCTCTCTCTCTCTCTCTCTCTCTCTCTCTCTCTCTCACACACACACACACACACACCAATCTTGGTGGACTTTGGGGGCTAGTTGCAGGGCAGCTTGACATCAGACTAGCAAATAGAACCAAAACATGGTGTGTCAAATGTGTCTCCCTGAGGAAATTCAGTGTGACAACTCCAGTATGTGCCCTGACCTTCATTGCCTGAAGGACATTTGCCTTGTTCCTGTTTTTCAAGCTTGGCATTCTGTTTCCAGGCTACTCAGGAGCTAAGTCCTTTCCTTTGTATTTTACTATTCTGAATTATTTGGAATCATCTGCAGACTTGACCACTATTTACCACAGTATGCAGCACAAAGTTAAGGCTCTGTTTTGTTTCCCCCAGCTCTTGTGTGTTTAATTGGTCCTAACCTGAACTATGTTTGCTTTAACTGCTTAATTTGTGTTCTTAGACACAGTATGTAATTAAAAGCTAAGAAACTCTGTCCCATGTAAGACTGTCCCCTCCTAGTGGTGTTGTGCTGCTTTGCCCTAGCTTTTCTCTTGTTGTGAGACTTCTCACAATGCCCTGGTATAGCAGCTCCCCTGTTTTGTATAGGTTTCATTGGTGACACATAGGAGAAACCAAGCAATGCTTTTGTATTCCCATTTGATTGCAGGGTGTTTAAGGCAGAATTAAACTCAGCCTCTAGAGTCAAGCATCCATTATTTTGAGGTTGGTGGCTCTGCCCAATTTGGGGCATTTCCCTAGCACTTCCCTGTGCCCCCATCCCACACAGTTTCGGATCCCCTTTGCCATTCCAAAAAGATATCTTCAAGGGTTCATGGGGCTGGAGGGGGAATTGGGGGTGGGAACGTTGTAAGTTTGTTGTAGCACTGGGGCCTAATTTGAATAGTAGAGTGCTTGGTGTCTGGTGGGCGGGACTTGTGTGTTTTGCTCCCAAATCAGCCTCTCCCTTCAGTATGTTCAGTTAAGAATGTCAGTTACGAGGGACCAACTGCCTCTTCTTTTTTCTTGTCTCAGACTTGCCTCACATTGCATTTAGCTTCTCTCATCATGTTATTTTGTTACAATTTTCTTTATTATTAAAGCTTAGTTTACATTTACGTGAGCTACTTACTTTTCTCAAAGAAAAAGAAACTCTGCCGAGGAAAGGTGTGGAATATCCTAAACTTAGGCGAGTTAGGGGATATTCCCAGTTTGCCAGGAGAATTGATTTTGTTAATCGTCCCCCCACTTCCACAACAAAAGGTTCCTTGCATGAGCTTCCTGCTGCTGGCAGTACTTTGGATCTAAGTCATAACCGACTGAAAAATTGCTAGACATTTTATTCTATTTCTTAAAAAAAAATTCCACATTTGACTGCAGCAGGTTGCATGTGTTTAAACATTGCAGAAGCAGACAGGGATGGTTCAAGATGTTTTGCTGCCTGAGGCAAAAGGCAAGATGGCAGCCCCATTCCACATACAGAAGCCAACAGAAGTGGCAGTTGGCTCGCTTCAACACTGGGGATTGGCAGCATCCATCATCACACCTAAGAAAAGTGGGCTACCTTGGGGGCATGAGTACACCACATAGCATACACAGCCACCACTTTCTGCCTAATGTAGGGCCAGCTCAATTTTCCACCTGAGGTGGCCATCTCTATCTAATGGTAGGGCTGGCTCTAGAAGCTGGAGGGGTGTCTGGTTTTTACAACAAAGGGAGTCATACGGATGAGGCTTGCCTTCATGTATATAGCCTCTGTTCTCAGCTGAGCTACAATGAAATACTTTTTCTATTAAAACTGGACCAACTTTATGTGGTTTTGATAGATCCATGTTTAAACACACAACTGTTGCTGTCACATCTAGTTTGACCCCAAGGGCTTTAAATAGCTCTTTCCTCCATTTTTTAATTTCATATTCATGTTTGATTGGACCTGCTGCAGAGAAAGTGAGTTGCTTATTTAGTTGCACTGAACAGTGTTCTTGTTTTAATTGCTTAGTTCTGCAACAACGGAATTGAAGGAAGCTGAATGAGAACACTGCCTTTATTCTTGAAGTTTATATTTAACTGGTGAATCTGTGGGTTGCATAGATACAAGCGCAGACTAATTGTTCTGTACACCAGTCTTTTATCATCTCTCCCCACCCCCCCACCCCATGGCATTTTCAGTACTTATATTATCATATCTAAAATGACATCTTGGTCCTATTAGGGTGTGAACATCCCAAACTGATTCATCCCAAAATTCAAAACTGATTTATATATAATTATTTTCTACCCTTCATAAAGACTGGGCTTGCGCTCTCTCTCTCTCTCTCTCTCTCTCTCTCTCTCTCTCTCTGTGTGTGTGTGTATCTGTGTATGAGAGAGAATATATTTTATGTAAGCTGCTTATGGATTTTAGTGTTTAAGCTCCCAGGAAATTTGGGAACAAAGAACAAATGAGCAGAAATAATACGGAGAAGTCACAAGTGTCCCTGTCCCAGAATTAAACTGTTGTTCACATAGGAATTAAAGGTGATCTTGAATGTATAGAGTGGTATTCAGTGACGTTTTACTCAGAGTAGACTCACTGAAATTAATGGACATAGCTGATCCATGTTCATTTATTTCAATGGGTCTGCCCTAAGTAAAACTTAGTTGAATACCACTCATAGATAGTGTCACTGAGGATGAACTACTAAGCATACAAATGAGTAGAATAGAACTTGTTAAACATTATCTTTCAAAACAAGACATTCATTAGTTCTTTCAGATGAAGTCATGAAAACTCAAGGAGATGGTCATTGATTCAAGAGACTAGCAAGTCCCCTTATCACAGCTACACGAGCATTCACTTTAGGTACAAAGCATTCAAACTATTCTGTTGAAATCAGTAGTTTCCAATTTGAGCACATACTTAAATTTCTAAATAATCACCATTTGAGTTCAGTTTCACTTCATTCCTCTGAAGCTGATGACAGTTTCATATGTTTAAACTGGCAATTAAAGGATTCAGAATTATTAATGAGAGGCTTAACAGTGGGATCTACTTTATATGTGATACCATACATTGGTCACATACAAACAAATTCAAACCCACACAACTGCATTATCAGATTGTTAAAAAGATTGATGTGTGTGTAACTGACCCAACTGAAAACCTGACTGAGCCACCTCCTTTTTATGCATTGCTGGCTATACTAATTTCTTTTCCTTAAATCCTCAAACAGGTTAAGGTTGATGGGTCCAAAAAAGGATATTTAAATATATAGCCAGATAATGTTAGAAGTCCCACTGAAATCAGTGGGTCTTAAATGCTTAACTTGTGATTAGGCCCTATTGATTTCAATGAAAACTAAACATGCTGCTTCGCTTCTACTTTATGTATCTGTCAAAATAATAAAGCTGGAGTTTGCATTTTGTAATCTGGGCTCCATGACCAACTTTGAATGCCTATGAAATAGTGCAAATGTTTTCCTCCTAGACATCACTGAAGACAAAACACTGCACTGTCTGCAAGGAATAACTCAAGCAGAGAAAACTGACATCTCTAACTTAGAAAGCACTTTTACAGCATGCCTTACAAAAGGCCCTTGGGCCCTGGTTAAACAACAGCTGCTCAGACCCTATATATTCAGCTCAGCACAACCACAGCCCATTTCATTAGCTGACCATTACTCAACCATTAAATCATAACATATAGCTTTCCTCTTAAACTTGAAATGTTTTGTGTGTGAGGTGGGCAAGATACTCTCAGGTTAAGATGTAAAGATTTAGGAGAGAAATGAGGTACTGCCTACGCACTCGTGTTCACAAAACACCATTTCTTTTCATGGCACCACCTCATGGCATACATGGTCACCGGCAGTCCGGCAATAGCAGCGGTTCTGTTCCTCCTCCTTGCTCTCACCACAATCCCAGGGTGAAAATTGACTCCAAAGGGAGAACAAAAGGAAGAACAGCACCTAGCACTGCTTGGCCTGTCCATTTGGGTTCAATTCCCACTATGAGAAGAATTTGGACAGACAAGTATGAAGAGAAAAACACCAGGAGCTCACATTAGCCATTGCTACCCCACTGCATCAGATGCAGAGGAAGAGGGAAGACAGGCCGACACCACCCATCCCCAAACCAACAGCAGCAAGCCTGATGTCAGAGGTCAATGGTGTTTCAGCTGCTGGTGTGTGAACAATGTCAGATGCCCAGTGACGCCAACTGCTGATGTTGTGTTGCCTGATGTTGTGTTGCTTTGGGTAGCCCAGCGAGTTCATTGTCAGCTTCCAGCTATCACTCTCCATTCAGACAATACTCAGCTTGGGAAGCAGAAGCAGAAATCTGTCCTGCCGGGTCATGTTCCACACACTGAAATAGCTCCATGTGTTAAGATCTGAAATGGCACAAATCCCTTTTCTTCAAACAAAAGTACCTGTTTATTCAGTGTAGATGACATTAGTGTTATGAAGTACACAAAACAAACTAAATACAACAAGCACTCTTAAGATGGACTTTATTTTTATTTTAAATAATTAAGCTCAAATATACTCAAGAGTGTGTCTTGCTGAATCTTGGCCCCTTCCCTCTGCTGAAACTGTAGAAACGTACAAAAAATCCCAAGATTGGTATGACCCTTACAGGTCTCTGTTCAGTTACTGAGTAGAAGAAATGTCATAACATTCTCCAGTTCACAATTAAACAAATTCCTTTATTTCTCATTCCAACACCCCTTGTATTTTGAATTTGCCTCTATGCCTTTGTGGTCCTAATTCTTCTGCTCAGTGTCTTGGTTTAACCAAATCTCTGCCATTCCAAGTCTATCTCACTTTTCCTTCAACACATGTGTTTCTAATTTAACAATCTTGTTATATATTGTCATGAAACAACCCAGCTTCCCCCTCCTGGGTGCTTTGTGGGAATCCTAAGTAGCAGCCGTAGACAGGAACTCTCTTTTCTTTGGGGGGTTTTGTTTTAAAGAACAGTCAAGGCAAACAGATTTAAGTAAACAAATAATCCTAGAGAACCCACAAGAGGTCCCAAGGCCGAGGCTACTGTTTTATGTCTCTCAAGAGAGTTGGGCCTGTTGCCAGCATAAATCTATTCCATATTAAGAAACTTAAACCCCCTCAAATGTATTAGGCATAATACCAATATTCAGCCATTTGGTACTGGAATTTAACTTAATTCTGTTACAGTCGTCCTTATATACTTTCCCAATGAGGAATCAAAATCAAAACCAGAGACTTTTGCTTGACAAACAGTAATGGCTGACTGTTGTTTGCCTGACTACAATATAGTCCTTAATTAAGGCTGACAGAAGAGCAACTCAGAGAATCATTTGGGGTATTCACACATTGCATTCAGTGAGCGAACAACCTCTGTACTTGTGTACACAAACAGCTGAACTATATGCTTGTGCAGTTGCTCGTGTCTGTGTAACTGTATGCACAATAGTTGAGCTTCACAAATCAACAAGTGTATAATCATTCACACAACAGCTTGTTCATGGGTAGAAACAGCTTGTACCTATGTTCAGTGAAACTTGTGAATAAGCCTATAGTGACTTTAATTCAGACACAGTCAAAGTAGTGAGTGGGAGCCAGATACTTTTCTGCTACCTGTGATAGTGAAAACGTGGGACAGGGGGCCCTTTTCTTTTCCAGCACATGTGAAACTTGAGATTTTAAGTCACTTTGGAAAGGCATCCTGGAGACAGAGGCAAATTTTAGTGACTTCAACTGATTCAGTCTCTCAAGACAAATCTAAAAAAATGTAGTATAAATGCCGACAACTGGGAAACACTGGCCTGCGAGCGCTCCAATTGGAAAATAGCCTTTACCAAAGGTGTCATGAGCTTTGAAGACGCTCAAACTCAGGATGAAAGGGAGAAACATGCTAAGAAGAAGGCATGCTTGGCAAAACCTCACCGTTATCAACTCCCACCTGGAAACCTATGTCCCCACTGTGAAAGGACATGTGGATTCAGAATTGGCCTCTACAGTCACTTAGAGACTCACTGTTAAAACCATGTGTATGGAAGACAATGTTATGAGTGATCACCAAAGAAGAAGACTAGGCATGTAGCCTTGGGTGTGCCATAGGGGGCGCTGCAACAATGGTGCAGGTGAGAATTTTGGCATCATGCAGGGTGCAACGGAAATTTAAGACCCCAAGTTCCACCACTGCTGGAGATATGGAATACCCCTAAACAACCAGGGATTCAGCTGAGTTGATAAACATCACATTTTCCTCCTCACTTCCTCCACCCAAAACACTGCTTTAAAATAAGCTAAATATTGTTTAATTCCCTAAAAGTTCAAGTAAATGCAAAGACAAAGACAAAGAAGACATTTGAGAGAGTAGGTAAGACAGAAGAAGTAGAGACAAGGATTCTAAAGGATTACATTACTGTAATCTGTCTTTCTATGGTACAATGTATATATCTTAGAATTACTGGGAAATATTCTTGGAGGGACACTGGTGGCGCTGTGGGTTAAACCACAGAGCCTAGGACTTGCTGATCAGAAGGTCGGCGGTACGAATCCCCGTGACGGGGTAAGCTCCCGTTGGTTGGTCCCAGCTCCTGCCCACCTAGCAGTTCGAAAGCATGTCAAAGTGCAAGTAGATAAATAGGTACCACTCCGGCGGGAAGGTAAACGGCGTTTCCGTGCACTGCTCTGGTTCACCAGAAGTGGCTTAGTCATGCTGGCCACATGACCCGGAAGCTGTACGCCAGCTCCCTCGGCCAATAAAGCAAGATGAGCGCCGCAACCCCAGAGTCAGTCACGACTGAACCTAATGGTCAGGGGTCCCTTTACCTTTTATTCTTGGAGTAGGAATATTCGAGGGCTCAGTTCTGAAAAACACTGAAGAAAACAATAGCCTGTTATGTTGTCAATGCTTTTCAAGAATTTTCAGAAAATTCTCCTTATAATTGCTAAGAAACTGGATAACCTCTCCACAGTCTTTATATGCGTGAGAGTACTGTTGTTTTAAGCAAATCCATCTTCAAAGTTGTATAAACCTTTTGGAATCAAAAGCTGCAATGTTTTTTGGAACATTGGAACATAAAAGCTGTAATGTCAAGCTGCAATGAAATTTGCATAAAGCATATCTAGAAGTCTAAAATATATTCAGCCAAGGGTCAGATATTTCCCAAAACACTTGGAGGTCGTTTACAACCATAGTAATAGAAGTTCAGGTAAAATGTATGCAACAGATCAGGAAAGGTACCAACAAGTCCAACAGATTCTGGTATGGTTAATTAGCACAATCCAAGACCAGAACCTTTCATTTTTTTAAAAGTAAGTTCTGCAGAAATGGAGAACAAAATGGAGCACAAAACCAGATCAAAACAAATATAAGTTGACATGCAAAAACATAATTTTAGGAACACATTTCTAAAAACAGTAAGGTTAATAGCAAGGCTTGTGTAAATACGTTAGAAGCAAGAAACCACCAAGGGGGAGATTGGGCCATCGGACGACATAGTGAAAGACATGCTAAAGGAAGACAGGGAGATTGGCAGAAGCTATGAATATGCTTTCTGCTCATCTTTGCTCTCTCGTTCTAATGCAACATTGTGCAGATCTATCCAGATATATTTAAAGAACACAGAACAAAGGAGGTAAACATCAGCACAGATATCTTCCCTGCAGCAAAGCTCTGCAATCTGTTGTGTGCAGATGGATTTTTCACTATTGCCACTGATGAGTGACTTGTGGAGATTTCAGAGTAGTATGGAAAAAAACTAGAATATGTTTGGGGCATGCTGTGGTGCAGAAATGTCCAATATATTAGATGTGATAATAAATTATTATTATTATTATTATTATTATTATTATTATTATTATTATTGTTAATTACTACTACAATTACCACCTAATAATTTGGCTCCTAAGCACCTTGATTCACTAATATATATATAAATATATTGCTCTCTTTATTCCATTAATTAGTAGCTCTCTTGGCAATTTAATATGGTAGCATTGCTGTTGCCATTTCAGTACACACAGAAATGGAATTACTCTTCTGCTAATGCTAAGCTCATATGTAATATTTTCACTGGGTCAAAATCATGTGTTTAGCACCTTGTCATTTCAGACCCTTGATATGCGTCATTATAGGCAACTGCCAGTCATTTCACCTGCTAATGGTCTGATATAAAAGTAGAGATCAAAATTAATGACAGCATAAGAAAGCTCTAGGTTAATTTCTCTGAGCGACAATACTTGATATTTCCTCACATTCAGTATGCTATTAAAAGTTTATTTTTTTATAGAAATCAATTCAATATAAATGAGAGAAAAGGACATTCAGGTCAATATTATTTAAGAATTCATTGGTATGCATTGATTTTTATGACTGCGACTGCTAATTGAACAGAAAATGCTGAACAAAAAACATATTTTGAAGCCCATAAGGTGTTTGCATGAAATATGTCATTTCTTGCAATGTCTGAAAGTTTCTTCCAGGCAGAAACTATAGAAGCTCCAGTATAGCTGAACATCTGTCTTGTCATGTAGGCAGATATTAAGATTAAATTAACTAGAAATGAATAGAATGATACATGACAGGGTGCAGATGTCCCAGCCACAGTGTGATAATTTCATTGCAAAACTATGTAATGAATTCCATACATTACAGAAATACAAATGTACCACTTTAGGTAATTGTGATGAAAAGGTATAATATGCAGTGCATAAACAGACTGCAGACCCAAGGGCGTTTCTCCCCCCCTGTACACTATTTCTCTTCAGTCATTTCAAAATGATTTTATTTAGTTTAATGTAAGCCTATTATTGAATCCTTTCTGGGTATTTTCTCCCCTTCTTTCAACATTTCAGAATCTGGATTTCATAGTGGCATTAGAAAACTTCTTGCGTGCCTGCTTTTTCCAATAGATTGGTTTGCTCCCTTTTCCCTCTGTCTATATTGTACCTTAATGTGGCACATTGAAATTCACCAGGACTGGAAATACTTAAAAAGCTTTTGGGCTTTGGGTAGTTTACAAATTGGTGTCTGTTGCCTATGCACAACTTAGATTAGCAGCAATTGTTCACATACTGTCACAGATTATTAGCTAATTTTCCTTTATTACTTGCAAATGGACGATTTGTGGACCGTCTAAGTTTAGGCGTGTATAGGTTTGGAAGCATGCAACCGTTTGGTAATCCATAGTGGGTCTCGTTGTGCTTTGGCGTGTGAGAGGAAGGGAGCTAACTGGGCTCCAGGGTTGGCACTGCAGGACCTTGGATTGGTTGCCTGGTGGCAGCCAATCAGGCCTCACACCAGGGAAAAGGGGTATTGCCCAGGAGTGGACCAGAAAAACTCCTCTCCTCTGGTCTGTTCAGTGGGTATAATAACAGATGAACACATCAGGGCTCTCAAAGACTCCCTCCAATTGGCTGGGAAACCCTCTGCAGTGAGTGTTCCTCGTCAAGTGGTGCTGGGGGAGGTGGCGCTGGCCTGTAATGCCACTGAACCATCAAGAGTAAGTGGACATGGTAGGTAGACGCCACAGATAGCAACTAAGCTTGGCTTACATTCAAAAGGTGCACTGCTGCCCACCACTGCTAAAATGGCTACCCAGGGCCCTACTAAGGAGGGCAGTCAGTGGCAACTCAGCTAGCTCATGCTGCTGAGAGGCCCTTTTGCGCCCCTGGGAACCAAACTGCCCAACAGCTGGTGCCATCCAGTATTTGACAGGAGAGAAAAACTCCATGTAGTACACTGATACTGAACGAGCAAGCACATCGCAAAGTCTGGGTAGCTCTGCCGCCTCTCGCTTTATGTTTAATAAAATGTTCATTTCAAAAGTTGCATGATTCTGTAAGTCTAATAAACAAACAAATCTCACTATTTTGCTATCGGGATCTCATTCTCTAAATGCAATAATTTTGAAAACTAGGCATGCATACTTATTTTGTGATTCATTGGTTCCAAACAACAAGCAGAAGGTGGAAAGCAAACGTCCCAGGCAATGAGCAATAGCAATTTGAGTATGCAAGGAATTCAAAGTCACACTCTGTGTGCCCAGCATTGAAATCAACAGCACCTTGTTAAAGCATCGACTCTACTAAGCTAAGCTGATAGTTGTAGGGCACGGGTGTCAAACACAAGGCCTGCGGGCTGAATCCGGCCCGCCAGACCTTGCCATGTGGCCCGTGTAGCCGCCGCCAGCCGCCAGCCTTCAGCTTTTATTCTCGCTTTTTTTTTTTGACACAAGAAAGCCGCCTCTTCAGCGCATGCGCGGCAGCCTACAAGCCAGAGAACGTCTGCCCTCTAGCGGCGCCGGCCGTTCTACACAGGAAACCTCCACTTTATATGCATTCAGGAAACCTCCACTTGTTTTTATACTGAGCGCATGCTATCCTGTGATGTGACAGATCCAACGGCTGCCTGAACCCTTCTCTCCTGTACTGTAAGTCCTACAGATACAACCGGCCCTTTGAGGGTGACCAAACAGCTGATGCGGCCCCCGATGAATTTGAGTTAGACACCCCTGTTGTAGGGAGTAAGCAGAGATAGGTCATTTGTGAGACTAATAATCTGCCCTTATAGAAAGAAAGAAAGAAAGAAAGAAAGAAAGAAAGAAAGAAAGAAAGAAAGAGTGGCAATTTCTTCACATGGTGATTTTTATATGACTTATTTTTTAAATGAATACAAATTTAAGATTGTTTCTTATGCCAGCTACACAAAACTCAGTACGCTAGACACTAACATTATTTATTTTGATCTGGTGTATCTTTTCCAAGGTGTGCAATTATGTCTTCTGTGTTTTGGGCCAGAGTGGTTTAACAGTCAGTCCCTCTTTCCATGGAACTCTGGGAATTGTAGTTCTGTGAGGGGAGTAGGCTTCTCCTAACAATTATTAGCACCCATAACAAACTACATTTCCCAGGATTCTTTGGTGGAAGCCATTACTGTTTAAAGGGGTGTGATACTACTTTAAATGTATCAGACCCCAGTGTTGATCCAGGACATTGATAGGGCCTGGGGTTGGAAAGGTTGAGAGATGGTGACCATCACAAAATGGTGGATAATAATTAAGAAACAATTGTGATATCATCTTCTTTTTCTAGTGGCTAAGAAAAAGAAAGACTTCAGAAATTTTCTCAGAAAAATATATCTGCTGGGAAATGTTGGCTCATTTAGCACAGTGCTGGGTGCTCAGGGTATTACATCTTTAAAGTCAGTTTTTTTATTGCATACAAACTTCCCTGTTCATAGAGAAACACAAACATGCACTTTAAGTGGCATATGTTTTAAAATGTGGAGAGAGAACATTTCATTTCCTCCTGGTGAAAGGAGACTTTGGGTAATCAGGGTCCCCCCCCCCAACAGATGCCCAGTTTAACTCACTTAAATGAACTTGTTTTCTGACTGGATCAGTTCTTGGATAAGTTAATTGAGCATGGCTGGAAAGAAAATGTTATCTTTATGAAGAGGTAAGTAGTATGAAGCTTCTTGGGTTTCAGGGAAGGTGCCTCATTGTTTACTTCTATTCTCCTAACAGAAGGGGTGCACAAATTCAGCCCAGTGGAAATAATTCTAGCTAATCGCACTCCATTACTTTCAGTGAAATTGAGTCTGCTCATTCTACCTAGGTGAGCTGACATAGCACGGAAACAGAAAAATAATCACAGTCATGCTGTCCAAAATAAGCAATTGGCATCAGGCAGGCTGAAAACTGTACATTTTTGTTCCAATTTACACACTGTGCACACCATTACTTTATAAACTCTCAGTGGCTATGCATCATCCCAGGGAATCAATGCTGTTGGAAACATTGTTCATTAGTACCAGGCAAGTGCTCTGCCATCTTGTGCATATCACAGCTGCTTACTGATGTTCAGCCCTCGGTTTGGGGATTGTGCTGCTTTATTTGACTCTTTTCTATGGAATTCTTTGGGGGCTTCTGTGTGAATGTGAGCCAGGTACGAAACAGTGGTTCGGTAGGGCATATGATGTACCCTACGAATTAAGGAATGGGGCACTTCTAAGAGCTCACTTAGCTCAGGAATTTGTTTTCCAGACCAGAACTATGCTTGCTATCCTTTCATACAGAACTTTTCCTAGCTCCCTCCCCCAAGTTTCTTTGTTTCAACAATGTACCGTAATTTAAAGGAGGGGGAAGTAC
Source organism: Podarcis pityusensis (assembly GCF_964106645.2). Lineage (NCBI taxonomy): Eukaryota > Metazoa > Chordata > Lepidosauria > Squamata > Lacertidae > Podarcis > Podarcis pityusensis. Next base: position 71,700,024 of record NC_138028.1, on the reverse strand, counting down.
CCATTTTGGTGTTGCTGCTGTTAAACAAGTGGAAGTCAGAATAAGGTTACCAGATTTTTTCCAATGAATCCGGGGACACTTTTAAACTTCAGTGGATTTTGTATGGGGACTGATTTGTAAATCCAGTGACTGTCCCCGGGAAACAGGGATGTCTGGTAACCTTAAGTCAGAATCCCTTGACGCGAAGGATGTGGGAGGAATTTGATTTGCTTTGCATTTAAAGGTGTAGCTCCCTAATTCTTACTTTCTGAAACAATATGCAAGCTGAAGCGTACCGCTCCTTTGAAATTCATTATTCCCAGCCAAATAATGACTACAAAAATGCATATGCTGGAGCAGATTGTGGATAAAAATGCATATATTAATGAAAATAACACACAAAATGTATCTATCAGGCAAAATTGCATACAAATGTGCACATTCAGAGAAAAGGGGCAGAGTTCAGTTTCAGGGTACCTGTTTGCATTCAGATGGTCCACTATTCAATCCCTGGCACCTCCAGGTAGGGCTGGGGGAAGAAGACCCTGGCCTGAAATGCTGGGGAGCCAACGAATATAATTCTGAGCTAAATGAACCAATGGGCTGGCTTGGTATAAGGCAGCTGTTTCAGGTGGGCAGAGTATAAATAATAAAATTATTATTATTCAGTTATTTTCAAGAAATGACCCAAATGACTTGCATATTGTCAATTTCCAATATGCTAGGTTGCATTACCATGAAATCATTTGCTTCTGAAACTGTTTTATGATTTAATAACTTAGGGTACTTGAATTTTTAAGACTAAAAATTTTACTGAAAGAGCATGAGCTTTCATAGGTGATTATGTAATTCAACAGATACTGCCCTAGAAGTGAAAGCTGAATATTGGGGTGGGGGGGTGGCAGGGGGTGGGGTCCTTTTCAGTTTTTAAAGGGACAGTTACCCAAGCTGCAAAGTCTACTTTGCAAACATTGAGTTACAAAATCAGCAGTGCTCCTTCCAGCTATTATAATGCAAGAGGAAACCATAGTCCCTGGGTTAGGCTTTGATTGACACAGCCAATTTTTAAAATTAATTCCTATTCTGCCATCTCACGCTCCATATATCTACAAGCATTGATTTTCCCGTGGATAGCTACTCTGAGTTTCTGATGGAGTGTCCAGGGAGGTTAAAATGTTTATTCAAAGGATTCTTTTTTGTCTTTGTGTTTTTGTTTTTTTTAATGTAGGATTTGTATCCATCCATTATTTCTCTCAAACATAGCCCTGTCTGCACAATGCAGATTGCTGATGGCTATTCCAAGGCATGAGTTAATATACACATGAGTAGGTTGAAGCTTCACAGATGTGGTGGGTGGTGTCCCCATACCCTCTAACTAAGTTGGTAGTGTTAATTAATGGACAGACATGGCCCTTAGGTTGATCGCACGGTCTTGTGGCACATAAGAAGAGACCTGGTGGATTGGGATCATCTAGTCCAGCATCCTGTCCATACAGTGGCTAACCTGATGTGTATAAAAAAATTCCTTCCAGTAGCACCTTAGAGACCAACCAAATTAGTTATTGGTATGAGCTTTCGTACGCATGCACACTTCTTCAGATGTTTCGACTATGGCAGACCAACATGGCTACCTACCTGCAACTGATGTGTATAGGAAGCTTGCAAGCCACATACTTCCTCCAACACTGAAAGCTGCACGTTCAATGTGCAGAGTGCTCTGATGGTGTTTCCTGCTTGGCAGGGGGTTGGACTCGATGGCCCTTGTGGTCTCTTCCAACTCTATGATTCTATGATTCTATGATTCAGTGTGATTCTGCTATGGTGTACTTCTTGTGGAAGTGGTCGCACTGAAATTTTCTGTATTTTCCCTCCTATAGAATATGTACTTTGATGGATGTGGGCCATTTTTTGAAAATAACTTCTGCTATTCTATTCTATTCTATTCATTACCCTGCCCATCTGAATCAGCTGCCTTATACCAAGCCATTGGTTCATTTAGCTCAGTATTATCTTCAGTGCCGGATTTACGTATAAGCTAAACAAGTTATAGCTTAGGGCCCCACTCTCTTGGGGCCCCCAAAAAATTTAAAGAAAAAAACCCCTGGATGTACATTTCCAAAATATTGCATAAAAAACAAATAAAATAAAACCTATATACAGCAACAGTGTTTTGTGCTGTGTAGGCTCCTGTGATGTAAGTAATGGGCCCGGCCTGCTAGTCTGATCCCTAAAATATCACTGGTTTGCTCATTTCAATATATTCTGCATGTGCAAGTGGCTTTAGATACCTATTAGGTCCATAAATTACCATATAGCATATATTCAACACAAAAAACAGCAACAATTTGTTGTTGACAAAGGACAGCTGGACATCTAAAGGGCCCCATGACCTTCAGTAGCTTAGGGCCTCATCAAACCTAAATCCGGTCCTGATTATCTTCATTGGCTGGCAGTTGCTCCCCATAATTTTAGGCCAGGGTGTCCCTGCCCTAGCCCTACCAGGAGGTGCCACAATCTCAGGCTGCATCTACGCCCCCACCCTGTTATACTCGTTTCATTTCTCTACATGTTCTAGGAGACCAGGGTGGAGGGGAGCTGGCTGCAGCAAGAGGGGGAGGCTCCCTGGTTTCAGCTTCTGCTTCTGCCTCAGAGTCTGAACTGTGCTCTGCCATAGCCTCTTCCTGTTCACCAAACCCTGTCACCGCTTCTGCTTCTGACACCTCCTCCTCCTCCCGGCCTGCTCCTTCTCCCTGACCATTCTCCTGGCTCTGAGCCTTCTTCCCCTGGGGGTTCCCCAGCTGGTGCCTCTCACTACTCCTCTGCATCCAGCCAGTCCATGACATCCATTTTATGTGCAGACTGTAACTTCCAAAAGACTTTGCTAATGCTGAAGGTCTGGCAGTTTAGCCCACAGGCATGTTTTCCACAAATCAGGTGACTGAGTGTGATTTCCAGTTTCAAAGATTAGATTAAATAGATTTTACCTGTGACAGGATTGATAACAGGTCAGTTTCAAAACACATGGCCTAGAGTTGCTCATGAGCTGCTACATCGTCAACATTTGTTATTCTGTAAATTGCCCACATCAAAAGGTTTTTTTGGGGGAGAGAATTTTATGCTACGTCACCTAGGTCAGCAGATGATGGGTCTTGATTAAGGGCAGTTGTGCAATATTTTGTATAATAGTTTACCCTGAATATAACTAATGCTCAAGGAATGCAAGTCAGGTTTGAGACCATCTGAGGCACATTAACATGGCCAAATTTCAGAAATTTAACAAATTATATTGAAAACTGGTCATTTTTTGGTAATGCATGCTCCCTAATACAAATATGCCAAGAAAGAGAATGAAGCTTTTGGTCCACTAGTCGAGATAAAGTTAAAATACCAGACTAAAAAAGAATGTTTGTAATTGGAGAGCTAATACATTATTAACAAGAGCTTGAGCTCTCTAGACTTCAAGTAGCTTGCATCACACAGGAAAGCTGGAGAGGAATTAAGGAGGCACACACAGACCTCCTATATCCTATAATAATGCTTTCACTGGAGGAGAAAGCAGGGCTCTTATGTGATCATTCCATTTGTGGGTACTGCAACTATGCTTGGAATAGATTGTTCAGTGTTCTTAATTAATTTCCACAATTTGTTATTGGATCCAGGTGACTGATAATTTCTGCGCCACCATGTAAAATTATGTGGATGTTCATTTATTGTCCCGATCAAACACTGAGTTTTCATAATGTTATTGTTTCTTCATCAAGCCTTTAATAAAGAGGGATGAGAAACTTTCTTTCTTTTTTAATGTTGGTAGTATAGAAATATCTGTAAATAAATAAATAGTTTGTATGACCATAGTAATATGAACACATAGCTGGTGAACATATGCAACAGCAGTTTCTGTATTTTTGGATTGCCAATTTAGAACAAAACTGGGACAATTCTTTAAAAATCTTTAAGATGGCCTAAAAGGACTAATGAAAACATAATTAATATTGCACATTATTGTACTTCTTAATTTACTCTTTGATCCAGAAACATAGCACACACCTTCACCACTTCCCCCCCAAAGGTATCTCCATATGGGCTAGAAACTTGATTAAACACTGATATTTACATCTGATCTCCATGAAATTGACTTGAATGCTGCTTTGGGGCTGTGGACTAAATGAAATTTTATGAATATGAAGTTTATGTATGTGTAGCAAAAATCAGCTACATACATGTTATCAACTGGATTGTGTTTTCTAATTATCCATAGTCTGTAGCTCCCAAGTTAAAGTATGCTATGTAATAGAGGTGGGGCGTGAACTAACTTGTATATACACCCTGTGCTGTGTGTAATAGTGTTGACTCTCATAATTCATTCAGTATGGCAAATTTTCTTCTCAATTACTGAATTATGTAGCAAATTTGAAATTGTGCTATGCATCTTCTTTGGCATAATGTCAGCTGCTGTGTATGGGTGTTTAAACTTTACTTTTGCCTCTTTGATTTATTTATGCAAGCAAGATTTGTCATGAATTTTAATCCAAGCAAAACGCTGTGACACCCACAATAGCCTGTAAATCTGCTTTGCTGTAGCAGCAGCAGCCCTATGAAAAGAAGTAATGTGGAATAGTTGTAAGCTCTGCCAAGCCAGTTTCTCATCTCAGGCATTGTTGCATAAAATGCATTTTATGTATTGGAAGGAAACATACATCTGGAGTCTTTAGTTATTTTTTAATACAGAACAGTAGGACCTTTGGGAATATTGTGATTTCTAAGTTTTCTGATAGGCATGCTCCCACAGCAGAAGTGCTTTCTTCACAGAGATATACACTGCTACAAGTCTTTATTCATTTATTTATCATGCTGCAATTCCCTAAAAAGAAAAGACTTATTCTATGCAAAAAAATAAAAAAACAACCCCTCACATTGCTCCAATGGATAATCACAGATTCTGTTTAAATAATTGATACATAAAATTACTTTTGCCGACTAGCTCAGTTATAGTCATGTGACAGGGTATATCGTGTTTTAACCAGAGCAATTATTATTCCACAAAAAAAAAAGTACAGAAAGGAGCAGTGAAAGGAGTTGAGTTCAGTGTGTAGGTTTGCGGAAGGAAGCCAACACATTTGTCAAAGCAGTTACACCAACTGAAAACAGCTAAAACAGATAGTCACAGGAATAGGATGGGCCCTCGGGTGTCAAAGGCCAAGGTAAAGAAATGTCGCTGCAGCATCCACCCAAAACAGCAAAACAGTATAGTGAAGGTGCTACACACACTTCTCTGAGGAAATGCCACAATTTAGGCCAGGCTTCCTCAAACTCGGCCCTCCAGATGTTTTTGGCCTACAACTCCCATGATCCCTAGCTAGCAGGACCAGTGGTCAGGGATGATGGGAATTGTAGTCTCAAAACATCTGGAGGGCCGAGTTTGAGGAAGCCTGGCCTAAATTGTGGCATTTCCTCCTCACAGAAGCAATGCTGATTTAGGCATTGCTACAGAGTATGCCCTCTCCCAGGCCACCCCTACCTGAACTTCTGAGGGAGGTGGAACTACCAAGACTGCTCCCTCCAGTACTCATAACAGCCCGAAGGGTCTGTACAGAGGGCAATGATCTCTCAGGAGCATAAGTTGTAATATAAAGGAAAGTAAGGATTTGCCTATTTCTAGTCTTTGTCAGTTTAACATGTGTTCATGCCCAAGTCCATCCCATGCCACTTCGACATTATCCATTTTAAAAATCTACATGGAAGTTCATATCTAAACATTTAAATATGCATCCCCCCACAAGACACACTTTTCTAAATGTATTTTATCCTAAAATGTGCATTTCCCCCCTGTGTATATTTACAGCAGAGAACTGCATCACAAAATCTGAAGAAATGGGAAATCTGAAGGGTGACTGTGCTCCAGTTGTCACAAGTCCTCCAGGTGGTGCGGATCAGGTCAGTTCTTGTTGGAATTTGCAAAGACGGAATTCCTCAAGCATGCTGGGTAATGTAATTCAGGTTACAAACGGATGGATTAGTTCACCTTTTGATTTCAAATCGTTAAGAGGTCCCTGTAAAGAAACTATTATGGAACTTAATGGAAGAGGCATAACGTAGACCTTAGGGGCATGGGCTTTAAGGTACATTTTGATAGGAAATGAAGTGCAGCAAATATAATCCATACTGAATGCCAGAAGATGTAAATTTGATTGTGAAGACTTCTGTAACAGTTTTTAGGACCACAGCTCAATGTTTCAGGACGTGTAGGCACATGGTTCAAAGCCCGACCACTGCCAGATCTTTGTTTTTGTTTATATACATAATGGGGTTATCTAGTTATCTTCTAATTGGAAATGCCTCTGTCTGAGATCTTTGAGAGCTTCTGCCAGTCAGAGTAGGCATAACTGACCTGGATGGAGAAATAGTCCAATGTAGTATAAGGCAACTACCTATGTCCTTTCAGGTTAATAGTCCAGTGTTCTGGGAGATAGGAGCGCCCCCTAGCTTGGGGGCACTAGCTTGGGGAAATGCTGCCCTAGGCCATTATAATGGTGAGCCCTCTTAGTAAGAAAGCAATGCCCCCACCCTATGACTGTAACAGGGTAGAAGAAAGAACATGGCAACAGATTATATATATTTTTAAGGGAGGAGGAGAAAGTGGGCTATTTTAATAATGGAGAACACGATATAATATAAACTGATATTTGAACCTATTATTGCACAAGAGAAAGCACCTGCTTAGGTTATAAGCGCTGCAATGTGTGCAGCAGCAGCAGCAGCTTTTGGCCTGCACCATGTCTTCATCTTCTCCTTTCCCCAGTGAGAGTTATGCAAAACCATATAACTCGCTGGCATGTAAGTCACAGGCTGCCCTCAGGCTAACTTCTGCACTTCGCTTTTTGTACCATGTTCAAGTTTCGTTCTGTGGGATATGCATATCTTGCAAACAAGATCTCTAATGGGGGCTGCTATGCGTTTGGCTGACGGTGCAGTTTTGCTTCTTGAGCAGCAAACACACATGGTTCTGCTTTTGGAAAGGCAGAGCAGATGAACTGCTTGGGAGGGAAGTTCCCAATCAACTTCTTGATTCACACAACCATATGTTTAGTGGTGGGTATTACCATGAGAGGACTTCTGTTGTCATATAGCCCCTTTGGGGGGGGGCACACATGAGTCTTGTGTATGCTCAAATACATGTCAAGATCAAAGACCTCAGCTCCTGACTCAACCATCATTTTGAAAGTTTTCCCAGACAGTTATAAATAACATGTTTAAAAATATCTAAGCTGTGATTATATATTACTATATGATTGAATCATCTGTCCACTACCATTGTGTTTTTTCTTTGGCATAGTTCAGAGCTGCAAGGTTTCACATGTGAAGGTAATTGTTTTCCTGTCTGCTGTACTCCTGCATTGCAGGGGTTTGGACTTGGTGGCCCTTGAGGTCCCTTCTGACTACAGATCTATAATTATATGATACTTTTGTCAAGAGCTGCTGGAATTTCTGTATGGCTGGTGGAGATGAATCAGCGGACAGTGGGGAGGTTCAAAAAAGTATCTACATGGTGCCTAGAGAATCTTGCACCTAAATATTAGCAAGACAAAGGAAATGGTGTTGGACTTTCAGAGGAAGAGAGGGGAACTAACCTCGTTGTATATCGGGGGGGGGGGGTTGTGTGGAGAGAGTCTCTTCCTTTAAATTCCTGGGAGTTTACCTTAGTGAAGACCTCACTTGGAAAAACAATATAACTTAGGTGGTTAGGAAGGCCCAACAGAGACTCCATTTCCTCAGGGTCTTGCGAAAGAACAATGTTAAACAACAATTGATGACCTCCTTCTACCTCCTTCTCAATAGAAAGTGTCCTCTCGTATTGTATCACAGTGTGGTACGTTGGCTTGACAGCCACAGACAGAAAGTCTTTACAGAAGGTAGTGAACACAGCACATGATATCATGGGCTGTCCCCTGAGCCCGCTAGATGACATCGCAAGGGATCCTTGCCTTAGGAGAGCGAGAAAAATTCTCAGGGACGATTCACACCCTAGCCAGCACCTCTTTAATCTTCTACCCTCGGGCAGGAGATATAGAAGTATAATCAGCCCTACCAACAGGCTAAAAAACAGTTTCTATCCATGGGCTGTTCAGCTGCTAAATGGAAAATAATATAGTGCAACTGACTTTTGGGGTTGGTGTGTTGTGCGACAAGCACACAGAGTGCAATGAGACTGAGTGTTTGTGGGTGGGGGAGGGAGGCTCAGTTAATTTCATTATACACAGGTTGTACATTGACAATAAAGATATTATTATTATTATTATTATTATTATTATTATTATTATGGCTGCTTTTTGTGGTGAACCGCTGAAGGTAGCATTCTCTCAATGAAGACCTTCTGGATTGACTCCGCCTACATGGCTTGCCATCAGATCATCTGGGCAGCAAGGAGTATTCACAGCTTTCTTTTCCTCCTGAACCATTTCCACTGAAAGTCTTCCTGAGCTCTGGTGTGTCGCTGTGTTCTTGGTTGGTCTCTGCTCCTGCCTTGGTCTTTGGTTCTGATCACTGACTGTATCATGTTCCCTGGCTCCTGGCTCATCCCTGCCTGCTGCCCAGAACACAAGCCCTGGCAGTTGTTGGCAATTTGCTGTGCTTTTCTATTTATTCATCATTGTCTAGTAACAGCAGGAGGAGAGGCAGCAGACTTGTTGGGAACAACACCTGGCACCTCCTCCTAAAAAGCAGCTGTTGCTGCCTGCACTATTTGAGAGAGAGATAGAACTGTGCTGAAGGGGTGAACACATGGTCCCAATAATTCTTAGCAAGCTGGATTCAGAAGATGGGGGGGGGGGGGAGCCTATTCAGGCTCACCTCCCCAGCAGAGACTTGAGAAGCCATGCTCACCTGTCCTTTCATGCCACATGAAGACAGGCTGCAGCTGGTGCAGAATGTGGCTGCTAGATTGGTAAATCAGGTCCTCCCTTAATGAGGGTACGTATTGCAGTGAGACCTGGACAACCAGCACCCTGTGTTGTGGATGGATACAATTGGTCAGCCACAACACCCGATTGGTAGGTCCCTCAAAGCTGGGTGCAATCTGGCCAATGGGACGCAGTCCAAATAGTTCGAGGGAACTATTTATGCCCATGCACGTGACCCAGAGCTTCCTCTTTCAGTGCATGCATTCAGAACACCCACCCACCTCTCTCTACTTTTAGGGCTTGCTCTTGACCTTGCTATGCTGTTGTGTGTCGTCTGTCGTTGGGACAGAGGGACGGCAGGAATTTTCCCCACTTGGCTGATTGGCTGTTGCCATTTGGGTTTCACCTGCCATGTAGCAAATTGTCACAACTTGTAAGGTTGTGGATAGGCTCTGGTTCAGGTGATAGGGATGGGAGAACACTCTCGCCATCCCTATGTGAAGGGTATTCCGTTAAAGAAATCCAGGGACTCAATGGTTTGGTCAACCCCTGAGAGGGGGCTGTGCCCATGCCTGAGTGCAGGGGGACATTTGGGTGGCGGAGTTAGCCCGTTCCCGGCTTTCCGCTTATCCAGGTGTTCACCCTTGGCTGACCTATGCTGGAACCCTGTGTCAGCGCTACCTCCATGCAGGGAGCTAGTCAAACCAGAGCCTATGCAACCAGTCACTTTTTTGTATAAATAAAGTTGTGGCCTAAATTCTGCCAAAAACCAAACCAAAATTTTAGCCATGTGTGAATTTATTTAGGGGGGGAGGAGGTTTCTGGGTCTGAACAAGCAATGGGGCAGCCTGGTGGGACCCAGTGTCTCCAAAGCCATAATGGCTGCCATTGAGATACCAGGCACGGTTCAAGGTGTTAGTATTACCATTGAGATACCATAACATCTTGACCAATAGCAACCACCTCGGCCCCTACAATTGGCAGGGGAGGCCCTGTTGGTGATGCCGCTGTTGAGTTCTGCCCAGTTGCTTTCATTGGATCACCCTGAGTTCTAGTATTTCTCCATATCATCAATAATATAATGCAGCTCTATCCTGCCCCTCACCTCTTTACCCTCATTTTTTCCTAAACTAAAAAGCCCCAAATATAACCTTTCCACATAAGGGTGGTGCTCCACCCCTTTGGTTTTTTGGTTGTTCTTTTCTGATGCTTTTCCAGCTCCTTTTTGGGGACAGGCCATTCTTGTCACCTGTTGCCCTTTTCCAATTAATTATTTACATTTTCTCCCTGTTAGTGGATCATTTTATTAGCTTTCAGGGTTCTTCATTTTGGTGTTTTAGGGAAATCTGTATTTCTTTCATACTCCTTTTCTTCTTCCCTCTCTCCCCAATGTTGTCTTCATTTTACACTCATTTATGTTTGCTTTCTATACTTGGTATTTGTACAGTACTTACTTTTCATGACCTCTTTGTTTCTGCAGCTGCTGGTGGGTTTATTTTAGGAGGTGAGGGAATGGGCTGCTGGCTTTTACTCTGGCTTATCAACCCAAAAGGCACAAAGGGAGAGTAAAGCAAATCTCTAAAAAGGCAGGAATCCATTCACAGAACCCTGTCCAATTTTTTGCTGTAAATAATTTATTTTTATTATTCTTTAATGAGAGAGAGAGAGAGAGCCATGCCAGTTTCATTATTCAGAAGTGGTAGTGCCTGAAATGTTAAGGTTGTGTCAGAAATATAATGGAAGATGAAATACATGACCAGTCTTAATAACTTTTTTGTGGGGTACATTTCTGGAGCTTTGCAATGTCCTGAGTGGTTTCAATTTTAAAGTGTATGTAGGGGAGTTTTTGGAAGATAAATAAACAAGCAAACAAGAAAGAAAGATGTGCTGATATATATTTTTAAATGATTATTTTTAGAACAATCACAGCCACCCCCAACCAACTTCTGGGGTCAATTACAAGTTGTATTAGCATTATCTTGGGCTTTTACGGCAGGAAAGTGTCCCTGAACATATGCAGAACATATTTCCCACCTTCCTGAGTAACTGAGCAGTCCCTCTTCAACACATTATAGGGTCCCAGTCTATAAAAGCAAAGGGCAATGTCTAGAGCTGGGCCAACGTTTTCATCCCGCACTTTTCCAGCAATTTCACGGACAGAGGGAAAAGGTCAAGTGAAGATAGTCTATAGTTTCTGTAGGGGCAGGAGGGGTTACTATTGTAAGATGAGATGACAGAGCTTTGCGCTTATTTCTCTTTCTTTTACTACCTGAAAAATTGCTGAAAATACCCCCTCTTTAAGGGGGACTAATGGCTCTGTGTAAATTGGCAGAGAGAGATTTGAGTTAGAAGCATAGAAATGTAGAGTTGGAAATCATCACCTTACATCCTTGCATTGCAGCTTTGAGATGAATAATCCAGTTTTTTTATTTTTAACTAGGACTATTTATTTCTTAACTATACATCTAAATGGCTGTTTAAGTGGTAAATAATACAGCTTTTTTTAAAAAAAAAATGGAACAGATGAGGTCAATAGCATTAGTAGAGTGCCTTTATTTCACTGCCGCATGAATATCAACTGAGCATGCTCAGCCCCCCTTCCCTCTCTTTAGAAGTTAACACAACTTAAGGTACTAGAAAGGAGGAACTTGGGAAGTGTAGGGATGCCAAGAAAGAGGGAACTTAGCCCAGGGCTAAAGTAACTGCTTTGAATGCTGAAGGTCCCAACTTCAACCTTCACCATCTCTCCTTCAGAAAGAAGGAGCAAGTGATGGGAAATTTTCCCGAGACTCTAGAGAGTCTCAGTCAGTCAAAGTAGACAAGACTGGGCTAGACAGATGGATGATTATGGCCTGGAATAAGGCAGCTTCCCATAGGCTGTCCCAGAGACCTCTGAATCCCCAGGGCAACCTGTCCTTTCCAACAGAGAGGAAGACCTGCTCTTGCACTGCGTTTAGTCATGTCAACCTTGGAATGCCCAGCTTTCAGCCCAACAGGCGTTGCTCTCTGTGTGCAATGAGATGGCACATAACCCCCAGAGACATATTGTAGAGGCCTCACAGGAAACCGCTGATCTTACCAATGGACCAGCACCTACAAGAAAGAATCTCCTGTAGCCTTATTGAGCATTGGGTAGGGTGGTTGTGGTTGTGGACTGTCTCCAACCCAGCTGTGTTGAGAGAATAGCAGCTTATACAGGGAGAATCTGGGCTCTATAATTTCAAGAATTTGGCTGCTCTTCAGCTAATTCATAGAATATTATTATTTATTAAATTTTTGCACCACCCTTTATCCAAAGCTCACAGGGTGGTTCATAGAACAGCTTTTGGGATGGGGCATAAAAAAATTGGATCATATAAAAATAGTTGAGCAGTGAACATCTTGGCCAAATTGATCTATACACCTATACACAGCACTAGCACTCCCCACCAACAAAAGAAGATTTGCAGTCATGTGTTTAATCATCATCATCTAGGATGCTGCCTTCTGCTGAGTCAGGTCCTTGGTTCATCTCGCTCAGCACTGTCAATACTGACTGGTAGTGGCTCTACAGGAGACATTCCCAGGCCTGCCTGGACTGAAGCTAGGACCTCTTGCATGCAAAGTAGATGCCCTAAGACCGAGCTACAGCTCTTGCCTAAACCAAGCTTGCTTGGGTATTTTTTAAATTTAAAGTCTTTACATCCCACTCTGCAAACTTCCTGGGACAGGGAGCTAATTTCCATAAAGCACCAAGCACAATGATGGCAGCAAACAAATGCATGTCCTTCTTAATTGCACATGTATTTTGTATCATTTCCTTGCCACAAGATTTGTTCATTTATGGGATTCCTTACCCGCCCTTCACCAAAAAGGTGGGCTATTACAATGCAGGTTACAACAATATAACCTTGTAAACAGTTAAGGCAATTTACATCAGAGTATTAAAATCAGTTAATATTTATAATATGTCTTATATAAAGTAGTCCTAAGACACAGCATCATTCCGTTCAGTGAATCAAGAGTATTCTGCTATTTAAAGAAGCCAACAAATAGTTTCCAATGAATCATTGTGTTTTCATGGCATCTGATGCTTCATTAGCACATCTGAATTGTTCTAACTCTCTCTTGATATCCTGGATATAAATGTTTAGGATTGTGTAGGGACTAGGGGAAATAATTAGCCAAGGCACAAATTACAGTTAGGGTACCTTACGACAATTGACATTCAAAGTACTGAGGCAGCTATTTGCCATTTGTGATTTGGGGAATCTCAGCTTTGTGTCCATTATAGTTAAATAAAGCCTAATTTTATAGCTGTGTATGCTATAAAATTGGATCAAAATGGATCTGGGTTAATTCTACTCGGCGGAATTTGGTGTTCTCTCACTTAGGATAAATGGTTAGCATTGGAGATATGGAGTCGTGATAGCAATATGCCATAAAATCCAGATTGTGGATAGACCAAAAAGTGTTCACAAAAAATAAAACCTGGATGAAGGCACTCAATGAAATTGTTTATAATTACTTGTCCCATCCATATACACAGATATTGTATAGGCTCACATCCTTCCTTGCACTTACATAAGTTTAGCTCTGTTGGTTTAGCTAATCAGATGCCTCTTGAGAAGCGCACAAGCAGGACACCATGACAATATCCTTCTCTCACTGTTATTTCCAGCAACTGGTATTCAGATACACGCTGTGTCTGATTCTGAATGGAATATATAGTCATAATGGCTAGCAACCTGCATGAATTTGTCTTTTTGTCCCTTCAAAGCTATTTAAATAAAGTCACTAGTCCTGAAAGTGCTGCATTTTTATTTATTTATTTGAAAGTATTTAAATATTGTCTGATATTTTAAAAAATCTCTAAGCAGTGTCAGTGAGTTACTGGGTCTAATTCAAGCTGTTAGACTGGAAAGTAGCCAATGTAACACCAATTTTTAAAAAGAGGTCAAGGGGAAATCCTGGAAATTACCGTCTAATTAGCTGAGAAACTCTGTCCTGGGAAAACTAGTGGAAAGTATTGTTTAAGAGAAAATAACCAAGCATATAGAAGAACAAGTCTTGCTGAAGCAGAGCCAGCACAGCTTCTGGAAGGGCAAGTCCTGTCTCACCAACCTATGAGAGTTCTTTGAGAGTGTGAACAACTATATAGACAGACGTGACCTGGTGGACATAGTGTACTTTGACTTTCCAAAAGCTCTTGACTCAAGGCCTTTTTGCACCATTTAAAGTTGCATAGTTGCAACTTTTAAAATATGTTTTGGACAGGTTATCACAAGACATCATTCAGCTAGTATGATAAAGTTCTCAAAAACCTAATTTTTCCTACACCGCTTTGAAAAAGACTTTTGGGAAAGATTCCGGCTGGATCCTCAGTAATTTCCATTGTGTGGAATACATGCAGGCACCATCCTGCTTTCTGTGTTGGGGTTGTTGGGGGTGGTTTTGGAGACATCAGTTTTCTGCCACTTCCCTCTGACTGGTGCATACTGTCAATTTGTGAGCTTAGTTCAGAGGACAGGTTGGGCAGATGGAAGTGTCAAAGTACTGCCCATGACAGCAATCATTAGCTGCATATAAAATTTCATGACAAGAACAAGGTTGTTGATGTTGGCTATTGCTCAGGGAGTCACAAAATTCCTCATCTAATCTCCTATACTCCCAACAAGATCAGTATTCTGGAATACTAGGCATTAAAAAGTTTTAAGCCAAAAAAGGGGGCATTCCCTTGCACATGTTTATAACTCTGACATTTACTTGCTGGAGGAACATGAGGGTACATTAGGACTGTGACTACAATCGTGGAACTTTTCTCAGTTCAGGGAAAATCTACACTCATTCAAAATAGCGACATGTGAGTAAAGAAAATAAATAAGAGGAAAAGTTGGTGTCCATCACCATATTTCGCATGGCAGTGGGTTCCACAGATGGACGATGTACTGTGTGAAGCTCTCACTTTTGACTGTCCTGAATCTCCCACCATTGTCCTGCCCCTCCGCTGGTCCCCTCACTACACATAGAAATGAATGGCTGAAACCAGGAAATCTCCTCTAAACCAGTATTATTGAAGAGAAGATTAAAAATAACTGAAGTCTTGAACTTAGAGGCCAACGTGTATACGGGTGCAACCTCAGAAGCTGAGCAAATATATGACTGACAGAAGGTTCGTCTGAGTTTGGTGGCACTTACTCCCAAGTAAGTTTGCATAGGTCTGTAGCCCTTTTCTTTTCTCATTCACACAGCGAGATAATTGACTCAGACAAGGATAGTGTGTAGCATAAATGAAAACTGTATGTATACCCAGCCGTCTCGACTGACGTAAGCATAGCTCTTGCCCGGTGAATGGCTAGCATTTTTGTCATAATGAGGTGCCAGCCACTGCACAAGTCACAACTCGCAAAACTAAGCTGACTTATTTATTTTATTAAGTTACAATGAGTAGATGATATGAGCCAAGGAAACAGTCCTGGCTAACACATACCAAATAAATTCAAATTAGAAACAGGCTCCTGAAAGCTAACAGTTTTTTCTTTGCCTCAGAAAGTTCAACACATGAAAATGATAGGAAAACTCAAGGCCTGCAGTTCAATAAGAAAACACAAACTTGGATAACAAGATGCCCTTAACTGTGCTACAGTGGTAAAACAATGTTCATAAATGTGATGAATTGATCTGAGTTAGATAATAAGGATCTCGCCTTCCTCCATATGATAAACCCTCAGATTTAGAGAAAATGTCGGGAAAGCTTTGTTGGAGTTGGTGTCTTTTGTTCTGAAATGATGAACTTTTGGTCATATTATACTTACATAGTTTTCATTGTAGCTATCTTATTTTTAATTGTGTATATCAGTACAAAGAAGATACAGCGAGATTTCAAAAGGCCTCATTATTTGATACCAGTAACCAAACTAGGACCTATTTCACACATAGTAGTTTTCCTACATGGAGGTAGGAAAACAAGTATACACCAAGGCACCACAAGACACAACTGATCTACAGCATGAGAAGCTTGTTTGCCAATTACAACTTCCCAACCTATGCAGATGGACTAAAATATATGCATTCATGATTTGTGCACATAGTAATGTACATGAGCGTTCATGAGCTTTTTCTCTTCCTTTGTCATGGACTGGTAGGACGCAGAGGAACGTTGGGAGGAACCAGCTGGGGAACCACCAAGGGAAGAAGGCTCAGAGCTGCAGGGACAGGGAAGGTGATGGGTGGTCAGAGACAGGAGAAGACTGGCAGGAGGAAGTGTCAGAAGCTGAGGAGGTGACAAGGCTTGGTGAGAAGGGTGGTTCTGTGGCAGAGAGAAGTCCAGAATCAGAAGCTGAAGCTGGTGAGTGGGAAGGAGGTCAAGAGGCAGAAATGAGTTGGGCTAATGAAGAGTCATGGGTGTAGCTCCCTCCTGCTGCAACATGCTCAACTTCCCCGTCTCTCAGAACAAGGAGAGGCATGAAAAGGGGGAAGGAGAGATTGGCTGCCCAGAGGGAAAAAGCCTTGGAGAGGAGGAAACATAGACAGCTGTGGGGAGCCTTTCAGCCTCAGCAACTGATGGAGTAAGACCCACCAGGAATGAGATGCTGAGCTCATTAGGCCTGATGCTCAGCCAAGTCTGTGAAGATTGTGTTTTTGCTAGTAAAGAGTGAACTCCAACTTTGGTCTGTGTGATTGCTGACCAGCATGCTCTGTGACATCCTAAGGGTTTACCCCCTTGCACACTTGCATTGTGTTGAACGACCCAATGCAAGAAAATGGAGTTCACATATTGTAAAGAGATCATAAAATAAGTTTGCAGTGTCTCAGAAATCTAGGGTTGTCATATATCCCAGTTGTTGTTGTTTTTAGTCAAAGTTGTTGAGCCCCCCCCCCCCCAGGTTTTTGGGCTTCTCTTGGATTTTTAAAGCTTTATTTTATTTTAAAAATCACCCTGCTTGGCATATGTCCAGGTTTTCCCAGCCATTTTGCTGATTCAGCAAAAATCTGCCCAGACACCATTTTTGCAGCCTGATTCCTGGATGTGTCCGGGGAAACCTGTACTTATGGCAGCCCTACACAAATCAGATGTCAGTATCAGTTTATCAATGAGAGTCTGTGAGACTCCAGTCCCAGCTATAGAGTTTTGTACAAATGGAAATCAGCAATCAATATCAAATGTCAGAACAGCATTCAGATGAAGTACTTAGCTACATAAATGATTTATGTCTGTTTCCCAGTGTATGTACAACATTCACTGTCCTTGGTTTTTTAAAAAAAGTAACAATATGTTTTAGCGAAGGCAAGCAAGATGGTTTGAGCATATACAGTAACGCTAATCCTAGCCTGACGGCACTGGCTGCCAACTAGTTTTCAGGCCCAATTAAACAATCTATTGCCTTTTAAACAGAGTGTGTTTGTGTTTGTTACTTACTATGTTATGTGTTTTGTGTTTATATATTAGAAATTACCTTGCAATCCTCAGATGAAGGGAGGTATACAAATTCAATAAATAAAATACATTCTTAACTTATGGGGGGGGGGAACAACCACACTTTTCCAGCTAAGATATCTTAACAACAGAATTCAAATAACAAAAAATGCTCCAGGACTAATGAAATAACTAGATTTAACATGCCCACAACCCAAGCAGACATCTAACGCATTGCTTTAACTGTGTGATTATTTAATGCATTATTATTTCTCAGATGGCCCCTACAGTCATGCTGTTTATACAAATGTTCGCTGGCAACTTTGCACTCAGTATATATAATTTTACTGTTTGAACTTAAAAGTCACAAGGCTGAAATAAAAAGGCATGGGTGGCGCCTTGCCATACTGCCCCTGGAGAACAAGAGGCCGACAGCTCATGATTCGGTGCCAACAGGTTGCTGGGAACTCGACTAAACGGAGCAGCAATAAGTCTACACAGTGGAGCTTTGCTGAAAGATGTGATCACACCTCCTAATGTGACTCCATGGCTCTGTTACTTACAGCTAAATTACATTATTATGACTTCATTGTTGAATCCCAATTCTCCTAATTATAGCCTAGAGATCTATTATTTGATTTTGTAACACCAAGTGCTTCTTTTCTAAATCATGTAATCTCTTGTAGCTTATTAATGTCAGGTTTGCGCACACACAGGGACTTGGTTGTTTGCCAGGCAGAATCAAATTTTCAAATTTTCACTGTGTTATGTTGTGAGGATTTGCTTGTTACAATCTAATTATATTGGCACTGAAAGCAAAATTATATTATAAAGCACTTTAACTCTTTCACGGGAACAGATTTGCATATGTTAAGTGTCCTCATTGCCATTGGTTTATTAGCCTTTTCATCAGAAAATATCTCTTGGAATTGTATGCCGAAGATAAGAATTTCTGTGGTGTTACCACTTTATCTTCACTGGAATGTGGCTTTCAGTTCATTAAAATATTCTCTCAAAATATGGGATGTGAAACTACCATATAGTAATATGAACAATTAGGAGTCCTGTGGCACCATTAATATTAGGTTTTTTTATTGTGGCATAAGCTTTCATGGGCAGAAGCCCACTTTCTCAGAAAAAAAACAACAGCAGTGTTGTTTGCATCAGTTACCTTGTTCGTTCATACTTGTAGGATTCCTAGCCATGGATTTCATGTGAACGGCAGTACAGTGGTACCTTGGGTTACATACGCTTCAGGTTACATACACTTCAGGTTACAGACTCCACTAATCCAGAAATAGTGCTTCAGGTTAAGAACTTTGCTTCAGGATGAGAATAGAAATTGTGCTCCGTCGGTCCAGCGGCAGCAGGAGGCCCCATTAGCTAAAGTGGTGCTTCAGGTTAAGAACAGTTTCAGGTTAAGAACGGACCTCCGGAACAAATTAAGTACTTAACCTGAGGTACCACTGTATCTGCAGTCCTTAAATCATATAGTCAGGAATACAGTGCCATTTATATAAAAGAAGCTAATATAGATAGTTGCTTACATCAGACAAAAGTTGGCAATCATTCATTCATGTTAGCTGACACAGTACATATTTCTCTATCCCTGCAGTGAACTTGTTCTAGAGCAAAGAAGCCTATGCAGACTTTGTAGTCCAGAGGATGCTCCTTGAGCTACGGTACATTAACCTGAATGACACAATCTGCTCTTACAGATAAAACAATCAAAAGATGCACTGTGCAGTGTGGTTCTCTGTGAGTCATGGTGTCGGAGGCAAATAATGCACCAACCTTGCAGAAGCTGAGCAGGTCTTGGTTTGGTGTGGGAGACTGCTTGGGAACCCTATAGAATATACATTGTCTGGATGTAGATATAATGAGTAATGCTTAAGTCAGTACTCAAGACACAATGTCAGATTTAACTAACTTGATCACTGATATTGAGAAATTGTTATGGGACTATCAATGTTCTTTATTGTCTACATTCTGAAAGTGACTAGAACCACAAATGTCAAGAACCTCATATTTTGTGCTTTACACAAACATATAGAATTTACTTATACAATTTCTTGGTTTTATTATTATGGGTCAAATGAAACCACTACCTAAGGCTGTGCCAAATGTTCTTGACCAGTACTTTTGGTATATAGGGGAATTTGGGGGAGGGGGGGCTTGCTCTCTCTGCTATAGATGTCCTCTGTGAGGGCATTCTTGTGTCCTCCATGGCAATCATCCCACATTAATTTACATTTAAAATCCTTCATCAGTTCAGATCCCGGAGTGGTTTACAACAGCATTCTGCCCATCTGCAATTCTCAGGGGAGGGAGGGAGAGAGAGAGAGAGAGAGAGAGAGAGATCTAAGGTCTCCTCCCACTGATCTTCATTGCTCACTGCAGATTTGAACCTGCCAACGTGTAACCAACCTCTATGCCACAATGGCTTCCAAACCATATACTGCACAACTGTATGGGTTTCACTCACAGAGAAGTGTCCATTTTTCATAGGAATAAACCAAGGTCTGGGGAGATTGCATTATTCAGCCAAGAGCTTGTGGCAGGCCCAAGCCCTTAGGTTTAACTGAAAAGCTGACCTTGTTACCTAATTATAATATATTTCACTTTCCTATTATTAGTCTGCAGTGTCTGAAAACGATGCTGTTTCAGCTGGATTTAATGTTATGCATGTTCCAGTTATATATACTTTTTTCTGGGAAAATATTTAATACAAAATCAATTACTAATAAAAGGGAATTTGAACCCAAAGGAGACTCCCCCCAGAAAACCAATTTTCAGTGGCAATGTGACCCATTAATGAGCTCTGCTCTGTGCTGCCATTGTGCTGAGTGCCTCCTAATGAAATACAGCAGGTTAATGGTTGTGGTACAGTGGACTTAAATATGAACCACAGCAGGTGTGTATCTTAATGAGGTGTTAATAGTGCGGCAGGTGCATGTAAATAAGGAACACTGAGGGTAGTAATGGGTGAGTCAAGAGGGCCAAGTACCGAAAACATTGAAAGCTGGAACACACATAATGGCTCGTTTACGCTCTGATTGTTTGCAATGCAATGTTTGCTCCCCAGCAAGTGAATCTGGAAAAGTATTTTAAATGATCACATTGTCCTCACAGAGTTCTATTTAGAAGATATTTCAAGGCATTTGTGGCAATGTCTAGTGCATTGAGGCTGGGCAGAAAACTCCAGCTTTTACTCGTTGCATCCTACTGCCACTTTTTTTGTTTCTTGGGATGGGCAAAAATGCCCATTTCAGTTACTCCGTGTTTTTCATTTTTTTAAATCTTCACTTCTCCACATTTCTAAATCTGCTTCCTTGAGGGAAAAAAGTTCTCATGAAAATTCATCAGCATTTTAGTGTGAATTTCTCCTAATTTACACATTTTTGCATGCAGTTTTTCCTAAAATACACATTTTTGTATCTTCCCCTGATATAATGTATTTTTGCATGTTACTTTCACTAATATATGCATTTTTACGCACACTTTAATCTAATAACTGTTGTGCACATTACCTGACTGGAGATTTGTGTTATAAAATTTGGAGAAGTGCAAATTTCAAAAGATATCTGTGCTTCGGGTTACATACCGGTTCAGAAAGTATGCAACTGGTAAGTTAGCCTTTAGATGCAAACTGAATTGAATTTCTTCTCCATCCCTGATCACCACTTCAAAAGCTTTTCAGTGATGTTATTCCTAACAAATTAAATGTCCTCTTCTTAGCTCTGTTTCTCCTTTACTTGTCTGCTGCTTGTAGCACCAACCTCACTGCTCACAATATCTTTCTACCACCTTGGCAGAAAGGAAAGCATTCCTTCCTTCTTCTGTTTTATCTTTCCAATATTTTCTCTTACAAAAATCACGCCACTAGCCCAGAAAAACTCGTTCTGCTTGTCCCATTGGAATCAATGGGATACAATATCCTCAGGTAAGATAGAAAAAATTGCTCAGTGGCAGAGCAGCTACTTTCAATGTGAAAGGTCCCTGGTTCAGTTCCTGGAACCTCAAGGCAAGGCAGAGAGAGGCCGCAGCCTAAAACCCTGGTGAGTCACTGTCTATCATTGTTGATAATACTGGGCTAGATGGTCAGCTTTCTGAGTTTCTATGTTCTTTTTGCTCATATTTCCTGCTGGGAAGATCTCCAACATCTCAGGTTAAATATGATGAAAAGCAGAGCTCCTGATCTCTTCCCCAGCACCATACCCCAGCTCTCTTTCCTTACAGCTAGAAAGGCACTGTTTTAGTGTATTTTAAGAAGTTTACATTTTGTACTCTGTTGCATAGGAGTCAACTCCCAGGGGCTGTGGGGGCTTCGGCCCCAATAATAATAATAATAATAATAATAATAATAATAATAATATAAAATAAAAAATTATTATTTATACCCGGGTTTCCCCACCCACTCTGGGCGGCTTCCAACAAAACACTAAAATACAATAACCTATTAAACATTAAAAGCTTCCCTAAACAGGGCTGCCTTTAGATGTCTTCTAAAAGTTTGGTAGTTATTTTTCTCTTTGACATCGGTGGGAGGGTGTTCCACAGGGCGGGTGCCACTACCGAGAAGGCCCTCTGCCTGGTTCCCTGTAACTTGGCTTCTCGCAGCGAGGGAACCGCCAGAAGGCCCTTGGCGCTGGACCTCAGTGTCCGGGCAGAACGATGGAGGTGGAGACGCTCCTTCAGGTATACTGAACCAAGGCCATTTAGGGCTTTAAAGGTCAGCACCAACACTTTGAATTGTGCTCGGAAATGTACTGGAAGCCAGTGTAGGTCTTTCAAGACCGGTGTTACATGGTCTCAGCGGCCGCTCCCAGCCACCAGTCTAGCTGCCACATTCTGGATTAGTTGTAGTTTCCGGGTCACCTTCAAAGGTAGCCCCACATAGAACGCATTGCAGTAGTCTAAGCGAGAGATAACCAGAGCATGTACCACTCGACAGCTCGCGCCCCCCCAAAGATGACGAGCATTCCCATTCAAATGGGTTTGTGCGCACTGCGTCATGTGATCGATTATGCAGGGGAAGGGCTTTCCTGGGCCCCCACAATATTTTATTCAAGTTGGCACCCCTGCTCTGTTGTAAAAGAGGATGGAGTACAATAGAACAGGATTGTAGAAGTATAACGGCTCATTGAGAATCTCAAAAACAAAATATGGAAGCTGCCACCACCACTGCTAAAGGAAACAATAACAAAGAGTAGGCCTAGCCCCTTCAATAATGAACAGTGGGCCTAGCTCCTATTTGAAGGCCTGAATTTACTCCTTCTTTACTCCCTCACAACAGTCACCAAAATAATAATGTTAGAAGTTTTCATATCAGCCTAAGTCTGCCCCTGGCTGGCAGTGGTATGGCTTGGTAGAGCCATGCAGCCACCACTGCAACCACAGACGCATTGCTTGCACATGCCAGGGAGGAAGGTGGGAAGCAATAAGGATGAGGATGCCCCTTTACTGTGCCAGATCCCAGACTGACATAGTAAAGAGGCCTGGACTGCCCCTGTTGCTATCAGAACCACCCCTCACAATGCCCCATTGTGGGTGAGGGAGGTTTCCTCTGGCTATACCATTGGCAGGGACACTGCTGGCAGTAGCTTCCTACCTGCTGCTTGCATGGGCACTTTGGGGTGCTCCTTGCTTGTTGGTCTTTCCCACCAATAAGAAAGCTCCTCCACCAGTGAGGGATGATGGACGGACACTTTAACTCCACCTAAATCCCTTCTGTTGAAGAGCATCTGTGCCTTGGATCGCTCTGGAAAACAGTTTCTCTTCGAAAGCCTGGTCTAAATCCAGATTAATAGATCTAGATCAGGAGAGGGCAGACTTCAGACTTGTTTTTGTACTTTGCATCTGTGTGCAACGTTTATTCTTCACTAAAACTTCAGCCAGAGCCAGATGCAAAATAGAAATAAGGAACATTCAGAGCCTAGGAATTTGTTTTCACTACCAGAGCAGGACACAAACCTTTCATACAAAAAGAAACTCTTGGTGGGTTTTCTTCATTTTAGCAACTGAAATTAGGCGGGAAAAGCAGTTTTGTTTGTTGCTATCGTTAAACATTTGGGTGTCAGAAACATTTACTGATTTACTGCGGATCAGCCCAAGGTCTACCAGTAGTTTCCGGTCTGTCTACCTTCTGCTCACCCCTCAACTAGAATGTGGTTGTTGCTTTAAAGAGTAATTATAGACATTTCACTTCATAAGATTTCAGTATTTATAACTTTTCCACCTATTGAACTGCTCCATTTATATGGAACAAGAGAAATTATAGATCCAAGCCTTGGGTGAAAAGTAGAAAAGAAACCTTGCATTGAGAAGCCAGGGTCGGGGAGAAAACATATGTTAGTCTTGTGAGGTGTTCATTTCTGTTCAATTTGTGAGTGAAGCTGACAGGCACTTTAGACAACTTACCATGACACCGGGTGCCATAAACGTGACGCAGAGATCCATAAATGTGACAGAGTGTTTCTAAAAGAACCACCGACATTTAAAGCATCATTCTCATTCTCCAAAAGTGGAATATTTACTGTAAGTGCAGATTGTTGAGTTCTGGTGGGTAATCTGCTACCTGCACTGCTGTAATGTGTTTGTGAATACTCATAACAAGTATGCAAATTATCAGCCTCCATGACTTGACTGTGCTGCAAACCAGAGCTGACAGCACAATAGAATACAATAAAAGGAAGTGTCAGCATTGCACTCTGAATGCTGGAACATAGAGAAACAAACACCATGAGTGCAAACCAAAATAAATATATGTAATTGACAAGTGTACAGTATCACGTATAGCTCCTTGCAGTACCCTGTTTATTATAGGAGCCAGCCAAGTATAGAGGCATGCCCCCAGCACCCAAACAATTTAAAAAGAAGACGGGAAATGGCAGGTGTACATTCCCCTCCCCCCATCTTCTTTCTCAAGGCAGACATCACTATTACAGGATTGGGACCGCCATCCATAATCCAATATAATACTTCAAATTATGGACAGAATAAGAGAAGACGAGGAAAGAGGGATATTGATCTTCTTTCCCCCCTCTTCCTTCAGCTTACAGGATTTTTCCTCTGTACCCCATTATGCCTCAACAATCAGGAAAAAGACCCCCTTTTGCTTATTCTGCTGATAAAGCCCTAGAGGCAGAGAGGTAAAAGCAGCAGACCTGTTGCAAGGAGGCCTCTGTGACTGGACCCCTATCTTCACTATGCCCCCTTGGATGGCTTCTGGGATGTGGGCACGGGATTGCTGCCTAAATCATTTCACAGTTTTGAAATATGATTGAGGTTCATTTTAGGGGAAAGCAGAGAAACAGTATAGGAGATTGTGCAGGCCATGAGTGTATGGAGGTTTCATTCTGATTCTAAAATGTTAGGATGTTCACATAAGCATTTGACTATTCATACGCATTTCTTCATAGACTCTATGTGCAACATACAGTTCATTTTTTCATCTCATTGTTAAGTGCAATATGTGAATGCTGGTAAGTGCTGATTAGTTTAAGATTAGAAATGAATGCATTAAAGGCCACACGAACCTAGAATTCATGGAAACTGCGTGCTGCAGCTTCATGAACTGGAATCAGGAACTGGTGTAAACTAGAGGATGCTACATTTTGTTCACTTCTAAGTCACAGCTTGTTTTTATTTTTCCTTATTTATCTTTTCTTGCCACACAGTTTAAGCTAGTGTGCTTAGTTGGAAAAACATGTTTAATTGCACTTTACAGATATTCTCATTTGAAAAGAAGAAAAATGTTTTTCAAATAAAGTTCTAAAATGTTTAGGGAAACATCTGGACATTTTTTTATAAAAAGAATATGAGAGACATGTAGAACCTCAGATTCTTTAGAAGGCTGCGTGTTACAAATGTATTTGATACCATGGAAGAAACAACCCACACAATAATCTGTTCTCACTCTTTTAATGTAAAGCAGTCTCTGTTGCTAAACACAAATTTGATACAGTGGAATTCACTTCCGTTACATTCTAAATCTGAAGTCAATATGAAAAATAGATTTTTCATTTGGTGTTTCAAATTTATTTTTATTCCTTTATTTTAAAAAAGAAAAGAGAAACTGTTTACAATTGGGCTCAATTTAATTTAATCTGAAGACTCTTTCTCACATGATAACATGTAGCAGGAACAAATAGTTGTGCAAGTGATGCATGAGTCAGCTTTTCAAGGCCTATTGCCTTGACTCAAAATGGGGACTCACCAGGAGCAGGATATGAACACTCCCATATATACTATGTTTCACACAATAAGGGATTATTTCTCAGAAACCCCTATATCTAGAGGGACAACACAGTGTTGTGGTTTGAGTGTCCCAATTCAGCCTGAAACTCCTTGGGTGACCTTGAGCCAATAACTGTCTTTCAGCTGAACCTACCTCAAACAGTGGTTTTGAGAATAAAAATGGTGGCAGCAGTGTGGGGAGAAAACAATGTATGCCACTTTGAGTGCTGTGGATGAAAGGAAGTTTATAAATGTCATAGTGAATCAATAAACAAAAGTATAGTTGTCATGAGATGCACATACAAAGGAACCACAACAAACACTCTTTTGAAAATGGCTTCTTGTCATTTAGCATTGGATAGTTTTGAGAACATACTTTCACTATTGCTGTGAATTTCTTTGTCCTCTGCCTGAAACACACACAGGGGAAGCCGAAATGTTGCTCTTAGGACTTCCAGTTTGCTCTATGAGAAAAAAGATGCATGGGAGAAAAAGATAAGAGTCCCGTGCAGCTCCCTGCGATAGAGAATATGAGTTCACTTCTTATACAAGACAATAAGCAACAAATGGAGTATGTATCACTTCCACGCCTGCTGTTCTTACACATGTTTGACTATAGTACATTTCTCAGGAAAACTCTAAAACAGGAAAATAATGCAGCCCACAATGTAGAAAAACAAATATATATATATATATATATATACAATATTGGCTGCTACAGTATGCAGATCTAATGGGTTGGAGCCAGACTTAGTCATGCTTAGAACTTATGTCCCCTTGATCTAAATGTTCCTACTCTAAGCATGACAGGAAGCCTGGATCCTATCTCCCATAAAGGAATCATGCAGTTAGGGAACCCAAGAGCAATCTGCAGCTTTGATTGGGTAGGAAACCTACTAAATACCACGAGTTACTGAATATCAGGAGAAGGGAAACTCAGATCCTAAACATCTGCTGCCTTATGGCTATATTCATTCGTGAGAAAGGCTTCAGGAGTAAACCCCGAGGAAAAATCTGTACCCACTGCTTGTGGGACATCTTGGGGAGAAGAAAAGGCTAAGGAGTAAACCCTACACATATCTGGAGTGGAATCCCTAAGACAGTTGAATGGCATATTGTGTGCCTCCTTCTCATAACTCCTGCAGCCAAGCTGGTGCCAAATACCGGTATATTGCTCTGCTTTCCTTTGGATCACATTAGGGAAGCTGAGAGTGGGGTCTTGTCATCTGGGTAGCCCAGGACCTCCATATACACTGCCCAGGCTTGTGCCCCAGAGTGGAGGCACACTCCATTGTCTTGTGAGACAGAAAGATGCCAACAACTGGATATTACAGAAAGTCCTTCTTCCACATAGGATTCAAATTTCTGTTCGTATACAGCAATGTTTTTAATAGAGAACACACAAGTTTTCAGGTAAAGATGCCACCTAGCAGTCCTGTGAATAACATCCACCCTGCTGAACAGCTACTGCATTGGGGCATTGTTCACAGAAAGTGAAATCCCAGGAATCTAGGATTCATGCAATTCCCACATTAATCTGTGCACCTTGAAGTTACGTTGTGGCTAATGCTGCTATAAGTATTGCAGTCTCTTCTGGACTGGGCTACCGATGGCTTTATGGTCACTCTTTTCTTCTTCTATTAGGACACAGTCTATGCTTGTCTGTGTTCTCCCATTCCGGACTGCATAGTTCTGGCTCTAAATTGGAAAACAAATAGCTACTGGCAGCTTGGATTACACCTATAATTTTAGGAAATGGTGGACTATATCGAGAGAGGGCAGAAAGTAATGTAATACAAGAGTCAGTGGAATGACTTGCTTAAATACATATTAAAGAATAATACGGTAGATAAATTGTTTAGTTTTTAAAAGCATTCACAGTCTGCAACGCTATCCAGGAGAGCCAGAACACTCTTCTCCTCTAATCATTTCTGAAGACTCCAAAACAGCACACACATTTTAGCATACTTGAATTATCATTTGCTGCAATGCTGTTCCGTTTCAGCTGCATATATGAACAATCTAAACTATCTGATTTAATGTAGCTTCTAACAACCTGCTTTTGTGATATGCCACTTCATACCTGCACGCACACCTCGTAAATACACAGAAATTTGTGCCCAGAACAATGCCACAATTCTAAAGTGGCTTTGAGAACATGACAAGGTGAGTTACATATCCACTTATTTTGAGGGTGCCAGATTTGTGTGCACATTAAGACATTGGGGAAGAAAACTTCCCCAGTTTTATTTTTTCCTTGTGAGGGTGACTGAATGGCCTCAAACAGTGGTACCGTCCTTCACGAAACACCTGCCAGGTTGATGTGTTTGCTGAGGAATCCCTGCCTTCTGCCATGAGCCTCGTGAGGCATGTTCTATGCAGCCCAAACGCATGAGTCATTGCCCCAGTCTCTTGTAGCATAGCCCAACATTGCTCCAGAGTGAACCAAAGAACATGGGAAGTTTGGAAGCATAGAAGTTTTAAAGCCTTTAAATAAAGAAGCAGAGCCTGTACATTGTTAACTGAGCCATGTCCAGTTGCCCACTGTGCTCACAGCACACACTATGATGGCATATTGCTGAGTTCCCATTATCCTTACACAGCCAAGGTAACCTGAAAACAATGCCTCTTAGTTATGGCAGTAGGTCATTAGAGGTGGGAAGAGGAAGATGGGGGTGGGGAGGGAGAAGATCAAGGGCAGGAGCAGGGAATCTTTGACTCTCCAGAAGATGCTGAACTACAACTCCCAGCAGTCCTAGTGAGCATGATCAATGACTAGGGTTGATGGGAGTTGTAACTCAGCAACATCTGCAAGGCCACTGGTTTCCCATACTTGATCTAGAAGGATTCTGAAAAGGGGGAATTTTAGTAGTGTACTTTGAATCAAAGATGACGCAAAGGATGGAATTTGGTACCCTATCTATCTATCTATCTATCTATCATCTTACATTCTTCCATATGAAAAGAACATGAAAACGCTAAACTCTTATGATCAGCCACTGATGCCCATCATCCGAAATCAGCCAGGCACAAGAAGTAGGGCCTTTTCTGTGATGCCACTGAGATTCTGGAACAGGCTGCCCAAGGACATTGGCCTGGCCCAACCACTGTTTGCCTTCTGACAGACTAAAATTAACCTTCTCCAGCAAGCATTTTTGGGTGCTGCCCAGCGAACTGGGCTGTGGTGGTGCTCTGTTGATTCTTTTTAAATTGTATTATACTTCTAGGGAGCTGTGTATGTGCAACATTCCTTGCTTTGTTTTAATTGTAAGCCATCTTGAGTATATTTTTGTTCTACAGAAAGGCAGGTTGAATGTAAAATAAATAAATACTTTAATCTACAATTTTTAGAACTACTCTGAAATATCAAACTAAGGGGACATTGTATAAATCCAGATTTCCCTTCATATAATTTACACAGCTGTCCAATTAAATGATCATCCCAATTATGAAAGGCTGTTAAAAATACATTTTTGCTCAAGGAGTTAGACACTTTAATTTCATCAGGGACTTTAAAATATTATACAGAAAAGCCAAACATTTCATAACTGTATTGAAAGTAAGATTAACACTCCTCTTACAAAAACTACCTTCTAAAAGTGGGATTGTGGTGATCTGGATTTATTTTCTCTTGACATGTTCCATACATATAGTTCTTACAGAGTTTGCAGTTCAAAAGGTTTATTTGTCTAGCTACCTCTAATGCAAATTCAACTTGATACCCAAGCCAGGCCAGACACCTTTCTTCAATTGTTTTCTTTGTGTTCTTTCTTGAAAATAAATAAATGCCAGTGAGTCAAGTCTATCTGGAGGCTCTGTCTTCAAATCACAGGTGGGAAGAATGGGTTGTACTAACTCAGAGTTTCTGAATCCTTTTGAGCTCAAATCCAATCTCAGCTCATGCTACTTTGTCTCTAGCACCATAGATTGATGTTCAGTATCCATGTACACTATTGCCTCATGCTATATGCAAGGATCTGTGGATTGGAGGCCTGTAGCAACCATGGGATTAAAAGAGGATTTGAACAAAGCCTCTTGGATGCTTCCAAAATTTACGTACAGTCATACATTATGAATATAATCAAAGCTGGACAGGAATTGGGGGAAATGATGCCCAGTTTGGAATACAGGTGCACAATACGAGTGTGCCAAATTCATATTCTGAACCTGTAATTGTGAATTTTGGCCACATTGCACACAATTTTTCATTTTCCTAGGCTCTGTGCGGGATTTTGACTAGTTAACTCACTCTTCATTTCTCCCCCTAGGTGGCAATATTCTATTGCTGGCAGTATCCCTCTAAAAAGTTAGATTGCTTGTGAGTATTCCATGTCATTATGGGGTTAGGCAGGTGGGACCTCGGAGCCAGGCAACACTTAATAACACACACACACCCCTTATGTGCAAAGATGGATATGCCCATTAGTGTATACTACTGCTGCTGTGACTATCCCTGAACTGGTTCCTACAACACCCCAAGAGCCAAATTTTGTAATCAAAGTGAAACAGTCTCATAAACAATGTTGCATCAGAACCGTGAACTCAATGCAAGATCATAGTCCCTCTTCCATGAAAGGAAAAAACGGAAAGCTTTTAAATTTTCCAGTTCACAAAGAGAAGGCAATCATGGGTGGGTAGCTCCCAAGCAATTCATTGTTCACTTGAATACATGGTCTATACAAGTAGAACCCCCATCACAACTAGGGACCCTAGTAAAGCAGGCTCCCTGATTGTGTGGAGAAACCTGTTCCTGTTCCAGCAGACGCAAGCCCAGTGCAGACCTTCCCCACATCACACAAGGAAGGTTGGGAACTGAGGAGGCAGGAAACATACTAATAATACTAATGCTAATAATTTATTTATACCCTGCCCATCTGCCTGGGTTTCCCAAGCCACTCTGGGCGGCTCCCAAGAGAATATTAATAAAGCGATAAAACAGCAAACATTAAAAACTTCCCTAAACACGGCTGCCTTCAGATGTCTTCTAAAAGTCATATTGTTGTTTATTTCCTTGACATCTGGTGGGAGGGTGTTCCACAGGGCGGCGCCACTACTGAGAAGGCCCCCTGCCTGGTTCCCTGTAACCTCACTTCATGCAGTGAGGGAACCACCAGAAGACCCTTGGAGGTGGACCTCAGTGTCCGGGCTGAACGATGGGGGTGGAGACGCTCTTTCAGGTATACTGGACCGAGGCCATTTAGGGCTGTAAAGGTCAGGACCAACACTTCGAATTGTGCTCGGGGACGTACTGGGAGCCAATGTAGGTCTTTCAGGACTGGTGTTATATGGTCTCAGTAGCTTTCATGAATACCCCTTCTCCCATCCACACTTTGAGAGAGGTGTACCAGAAGATTCCATGAGTAGCCCACTCCTATGAGCAAGTTGTGAGGCTTTTTTTTTTAGTGAATTGCCAATGCATTCTCAGAATGAATTCTGTGACTTATTCTGATCAAGTCATCACTTGATAGGAAGTTGCCTAATGTCCCATCACACTATTAGTCCATCAAACATTTTGTTACCCTGACTAGCACTGGATATGCAAGCTATCAGTTCTTCACGTCACAAGCCGCCTGATTCGTCTTCCCCCACCTCATCTTCTTAACTGGCAATGCCAGGGACTGAACTTACGACTTTCTGCATACAAACCATGTGCTCTGACACTGAGCCATGGTCCATCCCTTTCATAGTATTTCAACCATCCAGTACTTAGTTACCAGAAAATATAAACACCTAAACTCTTGCATCAGGCGCATCAAGTATAGGGGGATTGTAGATAATGTGTGGGTATTTGTGGTCACTTGCATGATTTCTGATTCAAATCAGATATGTGTAGTTCTATTTGCAAGTTCACAGAGAGTTTTTAAAAAATCCTGGAGTGCTACAAGTGTAAATTCATGGAGATTGAATTGTCCAGTGGGACTAGAATGGCCTCACTAACCCAAACACAGCCATGCCCTTACAATGTTTTGTTTGCCACTTCTTCATAACATTGCAAGGGCTCCCATTTGGATTCTCACAGTGTTCCAGCCATTCCCACAACCCACTGCTAATGTATGACAGGAAACATTCTGTAACATATATAAATAGGAAATGACACAGCATCAATTCCAACTGCTGCTAGTTGGCATTAAGGAATTGTAAGGCACACAAAAATGGAGGCGGAGAAGCGGGTCTATGTAAATCATCTGTTTAAATTAATGACAAACAAAATTGAGTTCCCTTTGTGGTTGATTTTCATCTGAGCTGCACCCTACAATAAAATAGTTATCAAAGAAAGCTACCAATTAGTTGTTAATTCAAAACATCTTCAGAAATAAGGCTTCAAATCTCAACTGATATCTTTCCAACAACCTCCTAATTGCAGCAAGTTGGTGGTAAAAAACATTGCTTTAAATAAAAAGATGTCTTTCATTTGCTGGAGTATATACTATCCCTTGCATAATTATTCCCAGAATTTCCTCATTATACCGTGAGCTTTCTCAGAAGATTTCTTGTGTATATGTCTATACTGAGATACAAAAGAAAGGACAGATTATTGTTCCCTAAACCTTATACTCTACACAGGTCTCAGGAGCTCTGGTCTGGTGGTGGTGGTGGTGGTTATGGGGACCACTTTGGACAAAACACAGTTTTTAACAGAACCGATCAGAATGCAAAGGCATGCAAAGAAAAAGAAAACTTCATCAAGGATAGAAAGATATAATTCCTTGTATCTTTTCAAAAATGAAATGTGACCCTAGATTAGGTGGGAAACAATAGTGAAAAACATGGGTGGGATTCAACTAATGAGTCCCATCCGTGGAAATTTGTGCAAGGACCTTCTTCCCCCTGCCTCCTGAAATTGTCTTGGGTGTGTCCAGCAGAACCTCCAGAACAGTGCAGACAAAGCCAGGACTGTTCTGTCTGGGAAGCTGAAATGTTTGCACTGATGGAACAATTTCAATATCATCATCATCACCACCACCATCGTTAATTTGTACACCCGCCCATCTGACTGGGTTGCCCCAGCCACTCTGGGCGGCTTCCAACTAATATAAAAACATAGTAAAACATTACACATTAAAAGGCTTCCCTATATAGCACTGCCTTCAGATGTCTCCTAAAGGTTGTATAGTTATGTAGTTACTCATCTTCTTGACATCTGATGGGAGGGCGTTCCACAACACTGAACCCATGTGTACCAGTGGGTCTTGGCTCTCGAGGATTTGACTAAGGCTGAAAGTATTTCACTCATTCTGTTCCCTCTTGTTCAGTTGGTTCACTCCACCCTAAGTTTCACTCCTGCTTAGCTAATAACACAGGAAGTCACATTATACTGAGTTGGACTATTGGTTCATCTAGCTCCGCACTGTCTACACTGACTGACACAAACCCTCTACAACATTCATTTCTCTGAGTTCTTTTGCAGGTGTGCACAGAAAAACTATAAAAAGGAACCTTATTGTGGTTGTCTGTTTAATTTTTTGACTTTTCTGGTCCGATTGAATGCTGTTTCTTGGTAGTCGTTTCATTGTTATAATACCCAGAAAAAACATTTTTTTCCTCCCACTATTTTTTTATAAATGCAAGACATTGTAAGTATATATGCACACTCCATAAATAAACCCTAACTCTGTTATTGTTCTCCATTGTGTCACTGATAATGTGTTCTATCCGCACACATTTAAAAAGGCTCACCACTTCCCTTTTTAAGAAGTTGGAGGTTCTGTCTCCATCTTCCTGGGTGTAATTAAGATGGTGACCACAAAAAAGCACTATTCTTTGGTCTGTGCTTTGTCTCCTCCTGCAATAAAATGAGAAAGATGAACATATTTTAGATCCCTGACAGCAGTAAAACTGTTTTCACTTAGGAGAGGCATCATGAAATCATTTGGCCCCCTTGTCAAAAAGAGCAATGGCTTGTTGTCAGTGTTAATCCTCTTGGTTAGACACAGTGCAAATGGGTCCCACCTATGCCAAAGGTGAATATTAGCAGTAAATATCCTTTCAAGAGATCTGCCACTGGATCATTCAGTAGTGAAAACAGCTGTCCTCACTCATGCAGAACCTTTGGGTGAATAAAAGCCTTTAAAGATTAAAGTGCACCTTTCCTCAAAGAAAGAAAAATATATATGCTTGACATAGAAGGTCCAGCATTTTATTCAGTGACAGCATTTATTTTGAGAGCATTCTATTGCATTTGTTCTACCTAGTGACTGGTTGGTAAATTGCTGTTGTGTTGAATTCCCCACCTTTCTCTCAGATGAAGTCACCAACATCTTCAAAAAGAATCTGAATTCCGGATGGGAGAAGTTCAGCTGTGTCCAGCTTATGGATCAATTATAGTTGGCATCACCTAAAGGTGTAGAAGGGAAGCAGAGGTGGTATGTGTTGGGTAGAGGGTGGCAAACAGGGAACAAACTGCAGGTTGGGTTATTGGCCATTTT
Source organism: Podarcis pityusensis (assembly GCF_964106645.2). Taxonomy (NCBI): domain Eukaryota; kingdom Metazoa; phylum Chordata; class Lepidosauria; order Squamata; family Lacertidae; genus Podarcis; species Podarcis pityusensis. The sequence continues at coordinate 71,666,089 of NC_138028.1, read as the reverse complement.
GGCCAGTGTCAGCTGGGTAGGAAAAGCTTGGACAGGACTTGTTGTGGATGAGGTTGTAGATGCTTCCATTTTGGAAGAAAACTGACACACAATCTTTAGTTGGATATTGACAGAAGCAGATGTTCTTTGTTGATCTAATTCAACTTTCAGTGGCTTTTGGATACCATTGGTCATGATGTTTTGGTGATTTATAAGACCTGGCAGAGGAATGTAATAATCCAAGGTTACAAATATGAAGGTACCTTTCTCAGCATTTGGACCCAGCTTTCAGCCTTAGTTTCATTGCTGTAATTTTTATTTCTAAATGTGAAAGAAACCAAAGATAAAATGGGAACATTTCTGTAAACTCTGGCAGATTCCCTTGGTTTGGCCATTCACCATAAGATCATGCCTGTTTTGCACAAGCAATTTTAATTAGACTAATATTTGAGTTCTTATGTTTAGTATAAACTAAATGCTTATTTGCGACATCTGTTTCTCTGTACAGCTACTGGAATATCGTATTGTGTGAGTCATGTTTTGGTTAATACGTACATGCACGGAGTTAAAGTTATCCTTACGCAGAGCTGAAGTTATGCTTATAAGATCATCCTGCAGGATGTGCTGCCTTTCTACTTTCATACAGGAAGCAAGGTTCAATACATATATTCACTCAACTTTCCTGTTTAGAAGGTTTCAGTAGAACTTAGAATAAACTGTGGATTCACTTGGCTCTGATTCCCCATTCACTAATTAACTTTGTCTTTGTCTGGTCTCTAACTCTCTCTCTCTCATTCTCTCTTTTGGTGCTACAGTACTGTCATGTTATATTTGGGTACAGATAGCTTTTCTATTATTAAAGCTTCTTGAGGGTGTTTATAGTTTATAAAGATAGTTTGTCACACTTGCATGCATGTTAAATTGGTGGGATCACTAATGAGTATTTTCTGATTATATTGGACTTTTTTGGGTGGTGTGTTATCACTGATTCTTAGGAAACATACACATATATTTTGATGGTTTTACTTCCATGGTGTGGATCTCCCACTGAGAATGGTATATCTGTATTGAAAGCAGCATATATTAGGGGTGTGCATTGGCTCTGTGTGTATTCTCCAAATTACAAGCCAAATTGTGGTGGTCTGAGGTATTCCCAAATCAGGTTGCTTGCTAATAAGGCTTGTCAAGGCAGAACAGGGAGTTTCCAACCTTCGCAGTAGCTTTGTTGTCTCAGGTTTTCAAAAAAGTTAAATATGCAACCTTCCCCCCTTGTTTTCTGAGAAACAAACCAAGCCAACTAGGAAAACTCTCAGAGCTCAAGAGGAGATCAGGTGTGGAAGAGAGACAAGGGGGTATTTTGATGTACAAGGCCAACTTTTAATAATAGTGGGATGTTTTCCAGCAGTAAGCCAATCACAGTGATTTGGAGGAAGGATTCCAAAGAAAATAACCCAAGGTTGTTCCTCACGTGGGTCCTCATTCTCCTGTGTGTTTGAGTTGTGGGAACAGAGTGTAAGTGGTGGAGTTACACCAGGGTTGAGAAACCTTAGACACACAGGTCAAATCTTGGCCTGCCAGGAAGCCCCAATTGGCCTATCAGGCTATTTTCCCAAACCACAGTCACCTACTGTCAGTTGATGGGAAGGAAGATGAGGTTAAATCCTGCACTGGCTGTGCAATTCTCCCAAGGCAGTAGGATTTAGCCCTCCTCATCAGATGAGGAGTGCGGGGAGGGAGAGAGGGAAAAGCCTGCTCAGTTCAGCAGGATTCAATGCTAAGTCCTTCCTGGATTCTCTGCTAAAATGGAGTCTTCCTCCACTGTAGGTGTATAGGACTTCCATGCTATTGAGAACTGCTACACGTGGCTGCATTGGAGTCCCTTTCAGCCAAACACATAAGACCCTGAAGGGCATGGGCAGAGGGGCACACTGACCTTGAGACATGATGCTGCAGCCCTAGCCTGTTCTTTTCTGGATTGAGGTCTTAGGGGAGGCTGGGTCAAAGCATGGGCACTTGCTCCTGTGGCAGAGGTGTCCCATCTCAAAGAACACAAACTGGTTAAGTTTAATACAGTGTTACAGTTGGCGTTTCCGAGTGGTTTGGCAACAACTACATCAATAATGGTCTGGGCACCTCTCAGAATTAAATCAAAGGCTTGTTGTAATTGTTCTAAAACAAATCATTTATCATATCTAGAACTGTGGTTGTCCCTTTGTCATTATCCAGATATACATCTACTCAGTTGATGTGAGGATAATTGAAGACACATATGATTATGACATTTTCTCTTTTGGCTGCCTCCCAGATGTCCCTCCTGGAACATTTGGAGCCAATTGTTAGTTTGCTGGCATTTTGTTTTCCGAGTTTTTCCAGAGATACGTTTTTATGGCTACTAGTGTAGTTGTTTATGAGAGCAGCTTATAACCTCCAGAATGCAAATCCTGCCATCACCTTAGTAAAAGCAAAGTGAATGGTGCCTGCACAAAAAGAACACATAAATTCCACAGAAACGAAATTAATGGGCTAGATGTTAGCCTGTGAAAGATGCTCACTCAAGTTCAAAATGCTGGTAAATACGCTAACTTAGTAAAGCTTTATTCTAGGTGTGCCCCAAAGCCATTAAACTATAGAGTAACATAAGCCTGGGAATGGATGACTTGGCATGGAGAACATACAAATGAACTTCTGGTTTCTTGTTGCCAATAATTCTGCACAAGATAAATGTGTGAGGGGTAAAGTGGGGCCACCCTCACTGCCCACCCCCTTTGTATTGTCTCTATCCCTTGGACCTGTTGCCCTCCACACACTAGATGTGTGCATTGGGGAGTCTGCTGCACATATTGAAGCCCCCATTCCCCATGATTTAGAACCTTGCACAAATCAGGGAGATTACATGAGGCGTTCCTGCACAACAATCCTGCCCTCCAATGCATGGACAGAGAGGGGTGGGGCCACAGGGTGGTTCCCCACCCCTTGTATGTTAGCAGATATCAGTAAATAAAATCATGTGGGCCGATACAACTGAAGTGGTTGGGCAAATACCTTGCTCCACTCACTTGATTTTAATTGTGTGTGGGGACTGAGTGCCCAATTATAGAGCTATTATTTCAAATATCTGATACTGGCCTCCATCAGAGAGGCTGATCCTTCTGAGTGAATAAGGTGAACAAGTGCTCAATCATTTTACATTAAAAATCAGCGTTTGAGTGCAACCAGTAGATTTTAAAGGATGCAGATGGCACTTTATTAATATGTACTGGCTTAATTGAACTAGAAGTATACGATTTAACTTTCTACAGAATCTCACTGAGTATATCTTTAATGGTTAGTGTTAAAATATGAAGTGTCCTGCATTTCTCAGATTCTAATAGGTAGTGCTCCCTCATTAAACAAAGTCAATATTTTACCATCAGCATGAGTGAATATGTATATCAAATATGTTTCAGTTAAGACATAGGTATGTGGAAAAGGCCCCCCCATGAAGTATTGCCCTTACTCATTATAATAATTATGATTATAACTCATCATATCGCCCAGCCTGGCTGGGATTACTTCAAGAAGAAGCCTCTGGTTATTTTTTAAAAGGGTACTAAAGCTGTAGATGAGAAAATGAAACAGCTGTGGACAGGTAAGAGGTAGCACATTGAAAAGGTAAACAAAGGGGATGTAATGTGGAACTTTTTGCAGCTCCCTTTGTTTAGAGGTTTTTTTTGTTGGCAAAAGTCTGGTGTCACCCTAACGTCAAAGACCAAGGTAACAACATGCAAAATGTTGATATAATACCTACTCTTGATTTCTTTATAATAAGGGCTAACAAAGCTAAACTGCATCATGGCATGTGTTTGTCACAAAGGCATGAAGTTCATATGGAAAAACCACAATGCCCGATCAATTCTTGCTGACCCATAATAATTACTAAAATATAAGAATGTGATTGGGGTTAGCATATGAAATGAGAGGTCTCATGGATAATCATACTGGCAGCATTTATGGGCCAATAAAGAAATCACATTAGACTTGTATTTTCCTAACTGGAAAGGTGCCAAAGTAATGAAAAATACAGTAATTTTTGTTGATGTCAAGCAGGGATGCAGACAAAATTGTAGACAACATGGTTTGGGCTTTTATTGGGTCATTGGAGCATCAGAACGATTAGGAAAGGGTACAAAATGCCATGTAGATTACAACAAATAATGCCACATCATATTAATTGTGCCTGCTATAACTGCTGCCTAATTCCCTATGCTGAAGACAAAAAGGTATTTTCATTTGTCAATACATGCGGACTTCTTAAAACTTAAATTTTATTGTTTGCAGCAGGATGTTATACTGAATTTCTGCAATCATTTTCTGAGTGTAATTAAACTCAGCGTAAACAAACTACTCACTATTTACCGCAAATGGGGAATGGCAACTTCCTGCTTTCTAGAAATTGTGTTATATGTTCAGGATGATCAAGATGAGTCAACAAATGAGCAGTGGCATTTATGGACTACTTTTGATGGCAGCCCTGCATAGAGCATATTACACTAGTCTGAGCTGGATGTGAATGATGGTGGTCAGGTGCCTATCTTCCAACACAGGCGGTGAATCAGTCCCATCTGAAAACTCCAGGCCAGAAAGCCTCCATCGGAAAATCTAGCAGCATCCTGAAAGCTGCTCCTTAGGTAAGAATGGAATGTTGTCACAGGTATTTCTCCAACCAGCTAATCCGCTGAGTCAGTTCTATTAGCCCACATAATTTTATGTACCGATAATCAACTAACATTGGGGGGGGGGGGTTGAGACCCCACCCCGTGGCTCCAACTCTCTTCATCCATGGATTGGGAAGCATATAAAGAGAGGAATCTCCTCTATGAGTTTAGGTTACCCTGGTTATTTAGAACACTGCATGATTAGGGTTCAACATCACCAAAGGCAGTCTATGTAGTGCAGCTTCCCCTCTTCATACATTTCCTGTCAATTCATGGATGGTGAGGTGTGGGATAGTGTAAACTGTGCAAGTGAATAATGCCATCAGCCTTATAATGGTGGTATAGCAACACAATTCCTGGTTCAAATGGATTACCAACACAACTGCCTCAGAAAAGAGAAGTATTCACTGAAGGTTATGGTGACAAAAATATATCCCACCCCCACCCCAAAGAGGAAACAATGGGCAGTATCCAGTGAAGTACCTACCTGCCACTACAATGACTTCTGGCTGTGCAATGGAACTTCCCCTCCCTCTCCTCTCCCTGTATCCTCCCACACCTCCAAAATCTCTTCTGGGTTCCCCCCTAACCCCCCAGAGGCAGCATGGGGAAAGGAAGAGGAGGAGAAAGTTCCATTGCACAAGTGGAAATCCTTGCATCACAGACAAAGGTGGGTCTATTGGAACACAGCTGGTTTGGTTGCACCAGCATCTTCAAGTAGTGACCATTTTAGGCACGTCTGATTGGTGCACGATCAAGCATACACTTGTCGCTGCCAACCTGGAAGTGGCCCAAAAAGGGTGGCATGGGGTGTGTTGGGTTTATGTGGGGAACAGAACCCCCATGCAAAATGGTCTCCACCTGTATGCAAACACATCTCTCTGTCTTTAAAAACAAGTAAAGCAAAGAGGTCAATGGAATAGCATTCTGTTGCTTTGGGTAGGCTAACCCTATATATCTCAAACCTACTTATCTGTGAAACAGATGAAGGCTGAAATCCTATATCAATTTACTACTTTTTGAAATCAGACTGACTTCTGAGATGATATGTATAGGATTGTGCTGTTGGGTTGCATTCCTGTACCTGGGAGGAACCCCCCTTGAATCCAATGGAACTTACTTCTGAGTAGCAGTGCATATTATTGCACTGTTAGGAAAGTACAAATGCTATGTGAGGGTCCGTCATTACACGTTTTTCTGCAGATGCCTTAGTTTTGAGCCTGAATATCTGTTAATGACTTGTTCTGTTAAACACTGAAACACACTTTAAGGTTTCTAAGCAGGTCTCTGTGTCACTAATGTTCTCACTTGAGTTATGAAGCAAAATCTCCTCAGACTCCCCTCCCTCCCCACTCATCCCATGAATGGACTTTTTTGTGTTGTTGCTGCTGCTGTTGTTTTGTGTTAACCTCCCCTTCCTCCCCTTCCTACTTCCCAAACAAATTGTGAAAGGCGTATTCATCTGAGCAAGGGAACTCTTTGTATCGAGTATGTCCTGGTCTTTAATAAAGCACCAGACCGGCCGGGGTGGGGGGGCTTCATTCAGATGGGATGCTGTATTACAAATCTGCTTTTGTTTTAGCTTTCTGTCCTTCTAAAGGCTTTTACTGGGAAAAGAGTAGCACATTAAGCCCAAGACTTAGCTTATCCTCGTTCTCTTTGCTGCTTTACTTAATAGGTGAGTTTGGAGAGGTGTTTAATAATACAAAACCACTCATTTCCACTCCTAATGATTGCCCAGTGGTGAGGCTCTAGCAGAAGAATTGCTTAGTGAGTCTGATTCTTAAGGGTTTGGTGTTTTTTTTAAGAAAAAAAAGTTCATCACATGGCCCTAAGGCTATTTATTAAATAATTGTGCAATTAATCCAGTAACCATTATGTGAACAATTGTTTAATCAAAGCAAAGGAAACTAGGATTTCCCCTCCTGTTCAATACTGTATTGTTTTGAGATCGCTCATCACTTCAAAGTAAACTTTCCAGTAGAAAACACATTTTCAAGTTACACAAATGCACAAAGTATTAGTAACAGCATTTAAGCAGTTCTCTGCTAAACATGTATTTCCTTTACATCACTATTTTCCTGTCAGCAGTCACCCTTAAGTCTCTGCACTGCCTCCATTTTTACAACTTTCCACATCCTTTCCCCCAAGCAAGTTTAAGCATCCTATCCTTAACATGGCGGCCATTGTGTGGACACTGGATTTACACTGTTTCTGTACAGCAGGTCAGATACCTCATACGTAAAGAAAAGCTTTAGTTATACTGTGGAAAATATGCAATCCAAATGGTAAACCATAGCTGCTTGTTGGTTTTTTTGAGGGGAGGGGGGTGACTTTCAACTCTTTCTTTCTTGTCTTATCTCCCTCTCTTCTGTTTTGATCACTAGATTCAGAACAGCAGCTTTCTGTCTCTTCATTGGACCTCCTTCAAGTCTCTCCTCAAGACCCACGTTGGGCCCCTATATCACCCTATTCTCATCTCCCCTGCCACATCCCCACTCCCAATTCTTTAATTATCACATCCCACATCCAGCAGCATCTGACGTAAATGCTATATTCTGCGGGTAGTGTCTGTGTCTTTCCTGTGTAATGTCTAGTATTTGAAAACCAGGGACAGGTATTTAAACCCAGATATTTAGAAAGTTGGTGTGAGTTTTAATCTGTTTTAGTCTATTGTTATTTTAACTTTTCAAATTATTGTTGCTGATTTTTCTTACTGATAATTTTATTGTTTTGTGTTTTTTTTGCAAACCGCTCTGAGTCCCCCCCCCCCAATCAAGCGATGTATAAATTTTATGGTACAAAATAAGAATGAAACATTGAAGTGCTTCTTGGTGTGTTTCATCCATGAAAGGGGCTCCATGCAGACTTGTGGCAGCATTGTGTTCAGAGTTCCAGATCTTGTTCATGCCTATGCACATCTTGCTCTGAACCTGTAAGATATCCACATTCAATGAACATCCATTTTCAGACGCCCATACTTGGATGTCCAGCCTCAATGAGTATAATGCTAAAAGGAATGGGGCCAACAACATTTCCCCATTTCCTCTTCTAGCTCTTCATCCTCTTCCTGTGAATGAGACACATGTTGGCAGGTATAGAATCAAGGGGTGCCCATGCAGTTCCAACTTATCAGCAGCCACAGTCCCATAGTCCCTGCTATGGAAGAGCTTTTGCCTATGGGAGGACAGTTTGCAAGTATCTAGCCATAGCCAATCTCAGTTCTTGTTTACTATTAATGTGTATTTCCAATAAACTCTGAAAAGTTTCCTAACAAGTACAATGCCAATATGAGCACACTGTGCAATCAAAATGGCACTGGGACTGTGCAAATAATTCCAGCTTTAGAAAACTTTCTTGGAAGGTTCATATGAATGCTGTAGAGCAGCCAACTGTATAGTCTTTTGCTGGAATACATTCAGGATTATGGCAAAAACCAGTGTTGTGACTAGTAAATCTGCAATGGAGGCAGGAGGCTCCTACAGTGGTGAACTACCCTTTTATGCTGCTCGGAGCTAAAAAGCCTTTGGGTTGGAAGCCAGAGCAAAGTCCCAACAAGAAGCAACTTTCCCTTCTGGGTGCTATGTCTCCTGTCAAACGGTAACATTAAGATACCCTTTTCAATTTTAATTTGGAGCAAGGGATACCTCATAACGGAGGGGGTTGGAAGGGTGGCTTCATGAGTTTGTTCCCTGAGCTCATTTGATGTTGAGTCCACCCCCTGCCCTTGAAGTTATGTGCTCAGTCTGGTACAAGACCCTCTTCCTAAACTAATCCTTGTGATGCAGGAATGCTATTGGGAAGCCTCACAGCAGACATCATAAGACATGGGTGACTTCTGATACGCAGTTTCCAACTTTCCTGGTTTACGGCTTGAGCCGTGTGTCTAATGTCAATGGATGATTCTGAGTATGCTTGGAACCCTTCACTGGTGCCAGTAAACTGAGAACTTAAGGACTAGGACTCAGCCACTATCAGTCCCCCTTTCCTTCACGCCACAAGATAAGTTTTGGAAGGAGGGAAACTAGAGATTACAGTGGCTAACAGTGGCTTGAGCTCTGTCTGAAGTTTTGGAATGACTTCAGGCTTTCACACTGACAATTCATAGGCAAAATACCCCCAAAAAACTGAGAGGAAAGCCAAAAGAGTTTGTGTGTTTACAGTGGTACCTCAGGTTAAGTACTTAATTCGTTCCAGAGGTCCGTTCTTAACCTGAAACTGTTCTTAACCTGAAGCACCACTTTAGCTAATGGGGCCTCCTGCTGCGGCCGCGCCGCCGGAGCACGATTTCTGTTCTCATCCTGAAACAAAGTTCTTAACCTGAAGCACTATTTCTGGGTTAGCAGAGTCTGTAACCTGAAGCGTATGTAACCTGAAGTGTATGTAACCTGAGGTACCACTGTATATAAAATGAATGCCATATGCATTTCAATAAGGAGAATAAAGTTTCTGAGGGGGCTTCTGCCCTTCCCTGAGCTCCACCAGATTTTGCTTACAGGAAAATTCAAGGTAAATTGGGAGAAATATTTGCAGGCCACTGATCCCCCATTTCTGCTGTGGAGACACAGTTCCTTGGAAGTGCTTGGGAAATGAGTGTACATACTCAGGGCAGTACTGACTATTCCAGCTGTTCCATTTTATTTTTTACTCCATAGATTCCTTGCTACTCCACATGCATGAAACAACCTAAACTAAAGTATTCACTGCTGGTCAGTATTAGCCACTAAAGTGGAAAAATGGATAGGAAAGACTGGACTGAACCTGAATCACATATCTAAAATATATGAAACATCGATGAAAGAGACCTTAAAAAAACCTTAGCCATTTGAATTATTAAAAAATCTAGGAAAAGCACTGAACAGATACTTTGAATATGTAATTGAACTTAATGCCCCAAATAAGAAAGAAAAGCACTGGGGCTGTTAACATCAAAGCTCACATTAAAAAATGTAGGCTTTACAACTGATAAGCTCCTTCTCGAAAAAGAAAGGATCAGAAAAATCTCCATATTTCAGTGTCACTTGAGTAAAACTGACTTGATAAAAGCAAATATGTGAAGAAAGAAAAGGCAAGGCAGGAGAAGGGGGTGTCAGGTTCCAGCTCCCAGCAATATCATACCATGTAAAGTCTTTAAGTAGTGAACTTCGTTAAAAAGTAAGTATTTCTCAGGCTTCTAACAAATGAGATCCCCCCCCCCCCGCCCACCCTCCATAGGCTCTGGTTGGGATGCTGGCACCCTCTATATCAAAGCAAAATAAGTAAAAGTTAGCCTGGTAGAAATACTCTTTAGATAAGTTTTTGGCTCCAAAGCACAAGCGGTTAATGTCCTTTTCTCTGGTGGATGATTTTATATTATTTCACAAAAGGCATACTCTTAATGATTCACAAAGGGAGCCAGCTTGATATCCAAGTGATACGATGATGAATAAAATATATTTCTTTTCAAAAGTAGCAAAATTAGCTACGGAAAAAAAAACTGAGCTAGTGGTTGTCCTAATCATTCCTTCAGTCAAAAGTGAGCAACATGGCCCATGGGTTCAACAGAGTTGTGATGTGGCTTGTTGTGTCCCCCGACTTCTTGTTATAATTCTGAGATACTTTAAAAAAAACAAAAAACCACACGCATTAAAAGTGTGTCTGTCACTCATGGTTGTGGAGATTAGCTCAAAAATGTGAAGGTAATATAAAGAATGCTGCAGTTGTAAATGGAACTATGAATAAGGGTTAGTTCGGAATAACGTTTATTTCCGGGTTGACAATTCATATGCAGATGTACTCATAGTAAAGCAGCCTTGTCTCATATGAACTGTGGTGCCCTCACTATTTCTTCAATTCTGTCAACTGTTCATTTCCATTAAAGGACATGAATGTTTTTGCTTATGCATGTATTACACACATTCACACTGCATCATAGGTTGTTGTAGTCTTAACACTGTGCAAATGTTCATTGTTCTTGCACATGTGCATATTTCTCTCTGTTTCGCCTGGTCTGCCTCCACCCTGGACAAGCGTTAGCACCCTCTCTTCAACCATATTCTCAAGTGCAGTGACTGTGGTTTGGAGGCTGCTTTTATGCAAGTCAAATGGGTGCTGTACCAGTTGGGAATCTGTAACTGTATGGGATTGCACCCTCTGCTACACGGAAACCAAACTGTTCAGGGCAACACTTTGGATGGTGTTTCGAAACAAACTGACCCCCTAGTACAGATCTCCAATACACTAGGGGGTTATAAGATAGCTATCATGACTAGTAGTCATTGGTAACCTTATCCTCCATGAATTTCCATGGAGATCTTTAAGAACTGGTGGGATCTAACTGCTGCAGTGCTTTGCTGTCAATATCCAATATCCCAGCTGCTGCATTCTGAACCAGCTGGTGTCCCCATACATTTTTGAGAACTACACAAGGAGGTGCTTTCCACGCTGTTCTGCATGCTGTAAAACCCATGCATCTGCAATGCCAAGTGCCCACCCACATGGTCACCACCACACTGGTGAATCAGGCCTCATGAACAAGAAGTTGTTTCCTTTGCTTGTAAAGGCCTGACTCTGAAAACCTTTAACATAAAGGAAAGAAGAATAAGACATATGGCTTTGCATTGTAGGTAGAATTTTTTTGTTTTGTTTTCTACAATGAGAAACATAGACGGTAACTCAAACACCGAGAGATCTATTTACGCTTCCGAACAAACAGTTTATAAAGTCTATTATATACAGATGTCTAAATATTTTGAAAATGTTTGCTTATTGGACGTGAAATGAAGCTACCTGTTTTCATTTGAAAAATTTCCCCTTGGAGTTTGCATGTAAAACTAAAATCACTTGTTAGCTGACACAGTGCAGCAAATGAGGCTTATTTACAGAGTATATGAAGTGCCTGGGCTTATGTTTGTATCCTGGAAAGCAATACATTTGAATTTTCATTAGACGATTCCCTTTTTGCAAGAAGGGGGAAAAAGTGATTCATTGTATAAAAAGAGTAGTAAGTGGCTTACTCTCAGTCTTTGTCAAGAGACAACTGGCAAATTGCGGGCTGCATAATATTTCTGGGGCTCTACTTGTATCTGGAAATTGACTGCTTTGCAGGCAGTTTAATCAACAGGGCAAATAATCTGTACAAAACAATCCTCAAAACAGTCCGGAATTTGGCACAGCTAATTGGAATTGTGTGTGCTTTTGCTAGACCACAGTCCCAAGATAATTTCCTGCATCTGATGAAGTGAAGTGTCGTCCACAAAAGTTTATGCCATAATAATTTTATCAGGGTGAAATCCAGTGGTGTCTGCATGTGAATGGAACAGACTTCTGCTCCTACAACATCCTCCCTGCAGCCCCTGTGCAGCCCAAAATGTGCTTGAGAGAGAGAGAAGACCAGTCCATTAGGGCAAATGGGCACTACCTCACCAACTTCAGTCTACCCTCAGCCACCCCCATCTGCCTAGCTTCATACTTACAACCAGTCTAGGGGTGTCAGCTTGATGCTGGCTATCAGCTTCCTCCTTCTATTCTGAGTGTTGTCCTTGCAGAACACAGCAGGGATGAGGATGGGGACAAAACCATAATTAATTGGTTCTGCCTGCCATTGGCTGTGGTTTCACCTGTTATTTGCTCTGATTAGACCTACTGTTGGCTTCCTGCCTTAAGCTCTTACAGTCCCAATGGATACCAGCCACCATAGAGATATGGTGGATCCTCAAGGCAAGGCTGGTTTGCTTTGTGTCATTAATTATCTCAATAATTTGCTTTTTGCAGGCCCTGCCACTTAAGGACAATATTTGCCCTAAATACATTAATTTAAGGAACGAGCAGATTATATTGGCTTCCCCTTAGCTGTAAAGAAAATGAAGGTGCCAGCCACCAATTTAACATGGTGAGTGAGACTGGTTGCCTCCCTTAGAGTAAGGTGCTGACCTCCAGAAAGAGGCTGGAAAGTTGTTCTAAGGCCAAAGGTGTGACTCTCAGGCAGCTTCAGGAACTAGTGAGGCACTTTACTTCTGCCTGTGAGGTGGTGGCCGCTTGGCATGCCTTTCTTCACATGCTTTGAGACACAAGATAGTGTGTTGCGCGTCGAGGTCCCCAAGCCACCCCAAATAAAGCACAATTGACACATAATTTTAGTTTAAGGTTTTTGGCATACTTTTGGCCACAATTAAAATTACAAGCGATGTGAGTGGTTGCTTAGACATTGGTTGTGACTATCTGCCCCCGCATGGGGACAAACTGACATTCACCCGCCCGCAAAGTCAGAAAGGGAAAACATTTTGGGGAGAGAGACGGAGCTGGGTACCATGCCTCACCTCTCCCCAAATGCTCCCATGGGCTCTTGCGTGGCCCTAGCCCCTTGACAGGGATTCGGACAAAAGCATGGCGATCCCCTGGAGCAGTATTTTGGAGGGACAGGCACAGCCAATCCGTACCCCTCCACCAACAAATTAATAAAACCAATTCCTAACCACAACCTTACAAGTTGTGACAATTTGCTACGCAGTAGGCAAAACCCAAATGGCACCAGCCAATCAGCCAAATGGACAAAATTCCTACCGGGCCCCTGCCCCAAAGCAGACAACCCCATGATAGGCATAGCAAGGTCAAGCAAACAGCCTAAAATAGGGAGGGAGGGCGGGTGATCCGATGCATCCAGCAAAAAGAGGAAGCTCAACACTGTGTGCAGGGCATATATATAAGCTATGGCTGTCAATCACAAAATGGCAACATATAAATCTCCCCAGCAACAGATAGGAACCAATGGATATGGTGGCTAAAATTCTTTACCTGCCCAGCAACAGTGGGGTGTCTTGTTAGCACCCATCGCAACATGTGGTCTCCAAGAAGGAGAACATGCTTTACTGCTGATCATCTTCACAGGGTGCAGCTCACATGAGAGCCGACATGCTTATGTGAAGGTGCATTTTACAGTTCAATTGCATTTCTTTCTGGAGGAGTACCTTACTGTATTGCTCAAGGCTGAACTGTCACAAATGCTGCTGCTGGAATTGGTTGGGGGGGGCATTTCCCAAGAGGCGTTGGTGGGCAGAACGCTAACTTGAAAGTTGGGTTTCTCAAGAGTCAACTCAAAACCTGACTTTTTCTGAACTGCTCCCTATCGTGGTAGCTTTTGGAAAGAGAAGTTTCACAATGTGTCCATTCAGTTTTGGGATCTTAACCTGTGCATGGTGCATTACTAGTTATTCGTCTTCACAGTCAGGATATCTGGTAACTAAAGACTTGGATTCTTAATTTCATGATTGTTTGGTCTGAGATGCTGGAATACCGCTTTTTATGTAGAGCCCGCCATCCTAACCATATTGAAATGGCTAGGAGGTGAGTCAACAGGGATGTGCACAATTGTCTGTTGGGCTTATATTTTCCGGTGTGGGGATTAGATATGATGCACTGACCTTCTTGTGCACTTCTCTACTGAAGGCTCTGACCTTTATCTGAGAGATCTGCTGCAAAGCTCTTCTTTCAATACAGTGAGTGACCCTCATCCCATTCATGACTTGTATCTTCATTATGATGGGTAATTGAGCATTTCAGAATCATGAGCAATTTCTAATGTACTTTATCTGTCTCTACCACCGCAATACACAAAGCGAATCTCGTGGTTCTTAGCTCCAGTCCTTCTTCACACATTACAAACGAAACATGAAAAGCAGAAAAGTGAATGAAATGCTTTGATTTTTATCAGAAAGCAGTGTATAAGAAAGCAATGCAGTAGCTTAAATGGTTGCATGTTCTACCCTTTGGCATGGGAAGAAACAGAGACGGTTGTTTCAGTTTCATCCATTTAGCTTTATTTTAAAATGACATGAGAGTTAACCTTCTTTTATAGGGGATCTGGCCTGCTTTATTTGCGTTCCAACATCAAAAGGGGTCTGTTTCTAGGAAAATATGGTAGCTGAACAAATTGTTAATTTTCCATTATGCTTAAGGTTAAGCTGCATCTTTCTTTTGACATTTCTATTAGAAGCCCTAATTAAAGGCAAATTCCTATGTATCCTACTGAGACTTCAACAGAGCTCAGGAATAAGGAGCTCATTGTGATGTTTGAAAATAGCTTGTTTGTCCGAAAGCCATAAAACTGGTTACTAATTGCATTTGGCAAAGTACAGTCAAGAATATGTGGGCGAATGACTGCATATGCTACCTTGATGCCATTACAAAAACTGACCTGGAAGAAAAATGCTGATCAAACTAAGGCTTGGTGCCCATATTATTATTAAACAAAAGGTGATGCTCAAAGATGAAGTGGACGTGAGACTTCACACCTGTGGACACTTTCTTAGAAGTAGATTCTCTTGAACTCTGTGGGGCATACTTCCAAGCAAACAAGCACCTGACTGGGTTGTTCCATTTAAGAAGGAATATGATTTATGATTCCTGTCTCCAAGCTCACCAAATGCCTAGAACTCCATCAATAAATCCAATTTATAAAGAACTTAAACAATAAGTGGCTGTGTGAGAGTTAAAATGTTCTATGGCAGTCCACACAGAGTAATATGTTTATTTAGGGCAGGCCTCCTCTCTCTCCACCATGTTGTGGCCTCATTTTCAGGCCAGAAAAGGGTGGTGTCCAGAAACTACTGCTAGTGCAAAATGCAGCAGCTAGGGTCCTGAGTGGAGTGTGCGTTAGCATTGTTGTTGTTTAGTCGTTTAGTTGTGTCCAATTCTTCGTGACCCCATGGACCAGAGCACACCAGGCACTCCTGTCTTCCACTGCCTCCCGCAGTTTGGTCAAACTCATGTTGGTAGCTTCAAGAACATTGTCCAACCATCTCGTCCTCTGTCGTCCCCTTCTCCTTGTGCCCTCAATCTTTCCCAGCATCAGGGTCTTTTCCAGGGAGTCTTCTCTTCTCATGCATTAGCTACACTGTTCTCAATGGAGCAGCTTGGGTGGGCTGCCAATATGCTACTAGGCCCGGCTGAAGCTTTTAGTTTTGACCTGCAGAGCTTTAAGCAACTTGGGACCAGGTTGCATGAAGAAGTACCTTTCACCCTATTGCCCTGCCTGGTTACTCACATTGTTGATTGATGTTCTGTTGGTCTAAAGGATGGGCTGTTTTTTGGGGGGGGGTGGCAATTGCCCACCAGTGGCGTAGCGTGGGGGGTGCAGGGGGGGGCCGGCCGCACCGGGTGCAACATCTGGGGGGTGCGCGCTCGCACTCGCAGCTCTCTGCCCCTACCTGGCTCACTCACTCTCTCTCACTGCAGTGCTGGCTGTGCGAATCCGATCCGAGCCGCTGGGTCGCCGCCCACTGTGGAGGGGGTGGGTGCCAGGCGTGCGGTGCGGAGAGAGAGCGAGGGACTATCTGGGGGAGGGACAGTGCAGTGGCCGCCCAGCGCAGCGCTGAGCGCGGGAGAGAACCACACCAGACCAGCCCAGGCAGCAGCAAGAAGAAGCTGGCAGCGGCGGCAGGTTAGGGGTTAGGGGGCGCAAATTACTTGCCTTGCCCCGGGTGCTGACAACCCACGCTACGCCGCTGTTGCCCACCACTGGGATAAACTCTGGTAGCACCAGTAAATTTCACCTCATACCTGGACAAAGCTCTGCATTTACCTCTGCTGAAAGTTTCTTTTGAGAAGTTTCAGCTCATCCCTGGTTAAGCTACTCTAATCTTTGCAGTAGTACAGTACAATTTTTGCCTTATGTGTTTTGGTTATTCTATGTATTATATAAATAAATAGAGGGACAACTGACCACTGCAGCAGAGTTATTTCTGGAAGGAAGGGAGATCATTAGCATCATACCTTTTTTGTATCTTTTATAAAATTTTAATGGGGTACTTTAGTCATGATTGCACATCAGGGCAGAGGAAGCAGAACAGAATAAGCTAGACTTCCCCAAACTGATGTCCTCCAGACTTTCCCATCATACCTGACCACTGGCCATGCTGGCTGTAGCTGATAGGAGTTGAGGTCCAAAATATCAGAAGGGCACTTGGTTGGGGAAAGCTATGACAAACTATTAACTTCTCTTCCTTGGACTTCTCTGATTTGCCCCGTCTCTCCTAGTTGGGGAATAACCTCCCAATGGGAGTTTGCACATCTTTCTGTGGGGGCATGTTTGGAAGACTGTCTTAGGCTGTTGCAGCAGCAAAAACAACTAAAGGGCCCAGCAGCACAATTTATGTTAACAAATCAATTATTCATCTTGTTTCCCTTCTTTTCTGGTCATGTGAAAAAGATTCAAATGTGGTATGAGCACAAAGCTATCAAAGCCATGAACAAACCATCCATCAACACTCCCAGGGAAAGGTGATGCTGGCAAATTATCTGGGTGATTACTGTTTACCAAATAAGTAAGAATATGCAAAATAATGTACTGTATTTTATAATCTCAGACCCTTCAAGTGTCTCTTTTTTCCAGGGACAGTCCTGGATTTACAGAAGCTGTCCCAGTTTCTGATTTGATGCCGGAATATCCCACTTTTTCTTAGGACATCCCTATTTTCATCAGAGGAATGCTGGAGGGTATGGAGGTATGTGAAGTTCGTTAATGTTTAGGATAGGCGGAGTGTAAATAGCAAATCATCATCATCATCATCATCATCATTAAATAGGACGTCCCTATTTTCACTGGAGAAATCTTGGGTGGTATATAAACTTTTGAAATTGTCTGGTTGTGTTCTTCTTTTTTTTACAAGAGAAGATAGGCATGTTTGACACTGAAGAAGTTTGGGAATTTGTCTGGCTTCCTGTTACTAAGAAGGGATCTGGCAATCAGTATCAAACAGCTGCTGAAGCTACTCTGATGCAGAATAAGTATCCAGAGTAGGTTTTTTATTTGGGTCGATGACAGAAAGAGGAAAGATTGGTTTCAGAAGGAATAACAAACATTTCCTCAGACTTCCAGATCTTGCATAATTGAGGAAGAGGGAACCAAAAGGGACTATTTATCTGTGTTTGACATTGTTTGAACATTTGTGTTATATTTATTACGGGGGTGAAATAACCCCCCATTTCTTCTTTCATTGGGCTTCCTTTTTCACTCTGCCCTCAATTCTGGCTTAACCAGGAGATTTTTCTTCTGTTAGATTTCATTTCCTTAGCTTTCATTTCTTTTTCAGACTCTTCCCAGCTCTGCATTGCCACTGTGCACGTGTGCATTGATGAAACATTTTAAGAAAGTAGTCTTGGTGTGATGGTATTACAAAGGGTGAGGAATTTGGGGAGGAAGGTGTCCACATTCCAGAGCAAACTCACTTGATTTGCAGCTTCTGGATTAATATTTAGATTGGAATGTGGCTTGTTCCAAAATTTATACTCCTGCCAAGTTCTATGAGGTGGCCTGAGGGCTGCATTTAATATTTCTCCCTTTCTCCTTTATATTTATTTATTTATTTGCTTGTTTGTTTTTTTATAAGATTTAGCAGCTTGGTGCAACTAGAAAGCACAGCAGCTACTGCAAGGGTTGAGAAGAAGCCAGAAATGTCCTGGAGAGGGATGACATGGAATGACATGCAAGGAGATTGTATGCAAGTAACAGTGGGGACAGCCATCCTTTTTCTATACAATGCCTGAATTCTTGTAAAACATATTTTAAAGAAGGCAGATCAGCTCATAAGTACCTTGTGTTCTGTCGAGCTCATGCTGGCAGGGCAGAAAAGAAAACAGAGCCGCATTCCTTTGCTCCTTCATCTTTTCCTGCCCCACTCCATCCAGTGACATTTCATTCAATGACATCCATCCATGAGAATGATGTGGCAGAAATTCTGTTTGCCACTTCTAGCAGAGGTGGATTTAGGAGCGCGTGATCAATTCAGTCGCACTGGGCATGGAGCCTTGGGGGTGTTGTGGGGGCACCACAACTATGATGTAAAATGGAAGGTAATATAGGGTTGCCACATTTCAAAAAGTGAGAATCCGGACAGAAAAGTTGCTGAGCTTTTTGCTTTTTATGGCCAAAGTTGCTGAGCTTTTTTTTGCCATGCGTCTGGATTTTTCAAGACATTTCAGCGATTTCTGCCCAGACACTGCTTCTGATGGTCGATTGTCAGCTATATCAGGGTATGGCATCATACAGGGTGCACTGAGATTTGAGACCCCAAGGTCCGTCACAGCCTCCAGAGTTACTATAGTTGTCTCACTAGGTTGGAGGCCTGGGGAAGCTATGGATTCTTTAGATTCTCCCAGTCGATCTTGTCACATCACAGATACACTGTGATGTTAAAAGGCCAGGTGAAACTGGCCTTTTAGGAGTTAAAAGGCCAGGTGAAACTGGCTGACGTCTCCCTCTCAACCACTCTCTCACTTTTTATACCTGTACTACTATATCCTTCTTCTGTTCCAGCAACCTGGCAGTTACATTTAAAATACTTCTAAAAGCCTCATACTTAATGGTGCGCATCCTGAACCAGAGTATATAATACAGTGGTACATCTGGTTAAGAACTCAATTCGTTCCAGAGGTCCGTACTTAACCTGAAACTGTTCTTAACCTGAGGTACCACTTTAGCTAATGGGGCCTCCCACTGCTGCTGCGCCACTGCCGCCGCGCAATTTCTGTTCTCATTCTGAAGCAAAGTTCTTAACCTGAGGTACTATTTCTGGGTTAGCGGAGTCTGTAACATGAAGCGTTTGTAACCCAAGGTACCGCTGTAAGTAAAGGTAAAGGTACCCCTGCCTGTACGGGCCAGTCTTGACAAACTCTAGGCTTGTGCGCTCATCTCACTCTAGAGGCCAGGAGCCAGCGCTGTCCGCAGACACTTCCGGGTCATGTGGCCAGTGTGACAAGCTGCATCTGGCGAGCCAGCGCAGCACACGGAACGCCATTTACCTTCCCGCTGGTAAGCGGTCCCTATTTATCTACTTGCACCCGGGGGTGCTTTCGAACTGCTAGGTTGGCAGGCGCTGGGACCGAACGACGGGAGCGCACCCCGCCGCGGGGATTCGAACCGCCGACCATACGATCGGCAAGTCCTAGGCGCTGAGGTTTTACCCACAGCGCCACCCGCGTCCCCTGTACAGAGGTTTAATGCTTAAAATAGTACCAGAGAAGCCCCTATGATATTTATATATGATTTTCTATGCCTACATAAGCTTGTTGCTAATTTAGCTTATTGCTGAAGCACGTTGGCACAAAATTAAGCCTAACACCAGCACACACCTCTTTCAACTTCCAACAATGTTGATGTTTTGATGTCACTAAGGCAAGGGCTGCAGAGGTTTCTTCAGTTGTGCGGAAAGGCCTTGTGAATCGGATCTCTGAGGTCAAACCACCCTTGGAGGGGGAGATCTGAAACATCCTTTGCCCCCTAGGATGCCCTCCCAGGGACCACAGGATTGAAGGGCTGGTCTTATTTTTCTCATTCCACACTGTAGTAGTGTATGGCAGAAAACAGCCATTCTTTGAATGGATGGCATCTAGAAGATCATCCTTGGATTCAATCCAGGCTATTATAAATAAAGACATTTAGGAAAATGCATTTACAACTGATTTCTAGAGAGCAGCAAACAAATAACAAAAACAGGCCACTTGATGCTTAAGGTTATTAGTAGTGCTCATATGTCTCTCAGCCTTTTCTCTGCCATCTGCGGGCAAAGAAGAGTGTCTGGGTTTCACTTTTATGTTGTAGAGAAGGCTGGTGAGAGCTCAATTAAGCAGGATTGACTTCTAACCCTAACCACTCTTGGCAGCCTGAGACTGTGACATCCTGTGGATCCAGCCTCACAGGGTCCCATGTGACCTTGTTGTCACCAGCCAATACTCTCATAACTTAGTTAGTATTGTTTCCTTAAGTCTCACAACCCTTGACTCTGCAACTATAAGTGCAAGAGGAGGCATGCATGATTATAAACAGACAGAGAAAGACAAACCCACTGGATGCTTTGTCATGAGCCTGTCATGAGCCTGGCCAATTTAATTCTTAACAGTGCTTTCCCTTCATTATGTCAGAAAAAACGAAACTGTCCAGACTCTGGGAAAGAAGAATGGAATGCAAAGGAGCGATGTAGTAGAAGGGATGGCAAAGCACATGAGGCATATGATTCTAAAGCAGAGCTGAAATAATATGACCAATAACGCTACCAGATCCAATGTGCATGTTTCCTTTTTGCAGATAATGGAAGAACTCCAATGGGGGGGGGGGACCACTCTCTCTGTAATTGGTTCCATTGCCAAGCTGCTCTTACCATCAAGACATTTCTGCTTATGTTCACCCAAAACCAGCACTTCCATAACTCAAGGCTATTAGTTCTAGATCAAAAACACACCATACGCTTGTGCCACTTTAACAGTCATGGCTTCCCCTGAAGCATATTGAGAACTGTAGTTTGTTAAGGGTGCTGGGAACTGTAAGCTCCGTGAGGGGTCTCCAAATAACTCTCAGCACCTGGGATTGGGAAGATGAGGGCAAAGCAGCCCTCATTCACAAGCTGAGAACCTATTACTCCCAGCTACGTAATAGGCTGGCAATGAAATTCCACGTTCTGGAAAATAAGCATCTCACTCTTATAGATCTGCATAACAACAATACTCCTCAACGTGAGATTATTGAGCAACAGCAGGAAGTGCTTAGGCCCTGCAGTTGTTGCTTCAAAGTTTGAGGCAGGGTCAGGTAGCAGCAACTCTCTAATGCACAATAAAGAGTGTATGATTAAGCAGATAACTGAATCAGTACAGGGAGCAGTTTCCCTTTCTTTCATCCTTGCAGACAGTATTTGTCCCTTTGATCCCTGAACAGATCAAACAAAACCCACTAATCAATTATTTCCCTTTTTGTCTTTCAGATGCTGCCACAGACCTTCAAACACCAACGGCAGATCTCTTCAAGAATTCTTTATTTGTTTGCTTTCCTTACAACGGCATGCCACAAATGGGTATTTTAAAACCCAGTTTATGATTTCTGTTCTTCACAGTATTACTTTGTAAAGGTGGGCTTTTTATTTTAAAGTCAGCATTTGCTCTTCTAAAGTCAACCCTGCTAAAGAAAAATATATCTGATTATATATATTTATCTAATATATCTATATCTATATCAATATCATATTAGTAGTATCTTCTTCCTCTGGTTGCTTGCTCTCTTTCATTAGACATGGGAGAATTCATGCCATCTCAGTTAGGAAATGGGCTCAGGAAAGTGATATTTTGGCAAATATATTTCAAGAAATGAAACATTTCCTTAAAAAATTGGAAAATATATTGTGATTATTTAACTAAATTGTTTAGTCAACTTTCTCAGGAAGATTCAAGGTGACTTACATAAACATACAAATTATACAACTTTCTAAAAACAATAAAATGGCAGTTTTCCCATACAATATTAAAACCACCCAGCCCCATAAAAATTCTCAAAATCAACACAACAAACAGATCAACAAAAAAATCCTAAGGAATCAAAACATCAAAACCATCAAAATGCATGTGAATAAAGATTTAACCTGGCACTGGTTTTGGTGCCAGGTGGCTCTCATGGGAACAATATTCCATACCTGTGATGCCACAACTGAAAGGCGTTTTCTTGTTCTCCAAACTAATTTCAATATGTGAATCCTGTCACACCTCCATAACATCCTCAGGACCACCATTGGTATTCCATGCCTCCCTTTCCCCCTCAGAAGCGCCCATACTCTATCCTGTGGTATTCACTTCTCACTTATTTCTCTCAAATCTTCCCAGTGTAAGGCCCTGCTGCCTTCTTTCCACTTACCTAGTAAGTGGGGGTCTGGAAGGGTCCTGTCTGCAAGTAGGCGTCTGCAGAGAGCTTGACTACCTCGAGTCACAGGTAACACCAGCGTTGGGGGCGGGGCTTCTCCTAAACAAAAAGCTTTGCCCTCATTGCTGGACTCTGCCATTAACAAATATTTTGCTTCAGAGATCTTAATATGTGGGGCACAATTTGCTCACCTACAAATATAGTTTGCCCCTTCAATGCCCCATTTTCCCCTGGTATTACCACTGCTTTTGCATCTCTTTTTTATTTATAATTTCATTTATATATATATAACAACAATTATTTGATCATAATTT
Source organism: Podarcis pityusensis (assembly GCF_964106645.2). Lineage (NCBI taxonomy): Eukaryota > Metazoa > Chordata > Lepidosauria > Squamata > Lacertidae > Podarcis > Podarcis pityusensis. The sequence goes on along the minus strand of NC_138028.1, from coordinate 71,643,449 downwards.
TAACATTTCAAACCCTGACTCCCTCCCCCCTCTTTCTGTGGTTCTTTACATTTCTTTTAATCTTCCTGCATACTCCAAATTATCTCAACATATTATTTTATATATTTATTCCCATATATATCCCATATATATTTTGAAACTGCAGATTTTTACATTAATCCTGTCAATGTCTTCATCTGTTTGCAGTTTGTTTGTAAATACACAATAGACCATTTACACTCCTTTCTAAAAAAAAAAAAAGTTATCTTGATTTCTTATTCTCCTGGTAAGTATCCCCATTTCTGTGTAGTCCATTAACTTCTGTATCCATTCTTCTCTCGTTGGGATCTATTATTCCTTCCATTTTTGGGGGCAAATAACATTCTTGCAGCTGTGGTTGTATACATAAATAAATTTCTATACTGTTTAGGTAGTTCTGATCCCATAATTCCCCAAAGAAAGGCTTCTGGTTTTTAAATAAATGTTATCTTAAACATCTTTTTCAGTTCCTTATGTATCATTTCCCAGTAAGATTTAACCTTATTACAAGACTACCACATATGAAAAGGTACCTTCTTTCTCTTTATATTTCCAGCACATATTCAATTTGGATTTATACATTTTTACCAATCTACTAGGTGTTAGGTACCATCTATATAACATTTTCATATAGTTTTCTCTTAAAGTATTGCATGCTGTGAATTTTATATCCACATTTCATAAATGTTCCCATGCATCCATTTCTATATTATCACCAATATCTATTGCCCAGTGTATCACTGAATATTTCTCTTGTTTGTCCTTTGTCTCCCATTCCAATAACATATACATGTTAGATATTACTTTAACATTACAGTTTAACAGGTCTCTTTCTAGTTGTGATGTTTGTTCCCTAAACTCCCGCTTCATATCCTTTTCAAATACTTCATACAGATTATGATATTGTAACCATGTTGTTAACATCTTAGATAAATTCTGTCTAAAGGTGACACCTCAGGACTTGACTACTCAAATTTTACTTTATTTTAGTACACCAGGTATGGAACACACTTTCTAAAGGGCAGGGGACATGAATAAGGCACAGTATTGCCACCAACTCCAGTATCCCCAAATCATCAGTATCTCCCACAAAACTGCCAGAGTTTATTTACTCTGATTTTGCTCTGAGACTGTGCACATAAAGAACATTTGAAGCACACACACCTTCAAAGAATTCTGGGCACTGTAGTTTGCTTCCAATGTGCTTTGAAGATTTAGAGTGTCCCCAGCCTTACTCAATCTGCATGCATTTCACCCTATTATACCAGGAGTGAAAAACTAACTACAGACTCATTTCTAACGTTAACTTGCCCTATTTTCAGTCTTGGCTTTAGTATCCCAAACAATAACTACTGTACAAAGAAAGATCAATATTTCTCCTGTTTTAATCAATATCACTCCCATTTTACACATGAAGACCTGTAATTCCGTGAAAGGTATTAGATTGGCTTCTTTTTATTTGTTTCTAAAAAACAGCAACAACACACATATATGTAAAAGGAGATGACACATAAATTAACCCAGTAAGAAATCTTGCTCAGGTGTTAATGCCTAGACCAAACTGTGAAGAGTTCCTGAGTTTGTCTCCTTTTTGATAGCTATCAGAGGGCATTACAAATGGAAAAAAAAAAACCCCACAACAACACCTGAGAGTGAATAATTCTGTCAGAACAAAGTAATAATGTTAGGGGGGGAATACTTTAACTTTCAAGCCAATAGTGAGAGCTGCTTCCCCCTCAACTTCTGAATTTGCCTCGGGTATTCCTAAATCACATTTTCATGTTTTGCTCTGGGGGATTTGAGGGACATTGTTTGAAACTTCAGCGATCTCCTTCTGATGTTACTATCACAAAAACTTTTGACTATTATGATTCTGTGTCATCTTTGACCTGAAGCAGTAGCAGCAAGAGTGACAATTCATAATCTGAACAGAGGAACTGCCAGTAAACCAAATTTATGAACACAAGGCCCTTTGATCCGGAGAAATGCCCAAGGGTATTGATGGATGCCTTTGATAAAGGGACTAGCCAATCACAGTACTCCCACCTCTGGTTTGATTCATACCAAAGTAGCTTTGATGCACTGTCAGTGTGCCATGCACCTTTGTAAAGAAGGCATTATTTTGTTGAGATGCCAACTCAATGGAATAAGAATGAGGAGAAAGTTCTATTTAATGTAGGCAGTAAAAGCCAAATCACATATGGCATTCACATGGTTTTCCAAATGAGAGATAATCTCCCCCATAGGATGAATCTCCCACATGTATGCTTCTCAACTCAGCTTCCCAGAGTAAAATCAACACTTGTGCTGACCTTCTTAAGTAAAAGTTTGCGGCTTTTCTTCTCTATGTGAACATTAACTCCATGCAGGAAAACCATAATATGTGAAGGGATAACTATGTTTTAGGAGACCACTGATCTGTTCCATTTGACCAGGCACAATAACTCAAAACTGGTAGTCTGCTAGCCAGGAAGCATGGAGACAGGCCTTGAGCTGGTGCTCCTTCCATATCACCCACCCATGCCTCCATAATACACACCAGACCATGAACTAGTATTCAGTAACAGCATGAAGAGGCCTAAGGGAAAGCTGGCAAGGTTACCATAGTTACTTTGTATGGGGGGAACAACAGTGGGTGGAGAGAGATGGCAAGACTACTCTTTCTCCTTACATGGCGTGTCTTATCTGCAGAGCTATATCTCCATGTACCATAAGCATGGTCACAGGGCTGCCTCTTTTCCCTACAGATGTAAACAATTCTTATTTCCCAGGCACTTGTTCACAATATGGTAGCTGTTGGCATTGGCCAACCCACTTAAAAACCAGCCAGGCAGAGAGGTTAAGAGCAGAAAGCATAGCTCCAGCACGAACGCCCCCTTTTTCTCCCTCCTTTCTAAATGGAGGGAGTTCAATCCCTCAGAGGCCTCATGCCCGTGGCAGTTGGGGCCAGAGTCAAAATTGGGCAGGGTAGCAGGTGTGAGCAGGGCCAGAATTAGGTGTGATGAGGCCCTAAGCTACTGAAGGTAATGGCGTCCTTTATATGTCCAGCTGTCCTTTGTCAACAACAAATTGTCGCTGTTTTTTGTGTTGAATATATGCTATATGGTAATTTATGGACCTAATAGGTATCTAAAGCCATTTGCACATAACAAAATATGTATTTTATCAAAGTAATTGTTGAACTGAAATACAATTAAGAAGAAGTTTATTAATAGTTAAATACAATGAAGAAGAAGTATATTAATAGTGAAATAATTATTAAGCTCTAACTGTATGTAGGTTTTATGTTATTTGTTTTTTTATCTTATATTTTGGAAATATATCCAGTTTTTTTTCCCTTTAAATTTTTTTGGGACCCCCAAGAGAGTGGGGCCCTAAGCTATAGCTTGTTTAGCTTATACGTAAATCCGGCACTGGGTGCGAGACTTAACTTTGTGCAGTAGGCAAAAGTTGGGAAATGCTGTACCTGCCCCACCCCCAGCCAGTTAATCAAGAAGCCCTATCATACTTCAAAAAGTCATTCCAGCAAGGCAAAATAACTTGAGGTGGTTAGAAGCAGGGCCAGTGTGGAATGGAGAAGAGAGTGTGACCTAGGGAGAGTCCTGGGGGCCAGATAGCGAGCACTGCAGGACCACATTTTGCCCCTAGTTTTAATATTCCTCACCCCTGCATATATATAGCAGACATCTTGGACTACTAATTAATGTTGAGGCTGAAGATCCCAGTAGCTAGCATGGCACACCCCAGGCGGACAACCCTATCCCCAGAGGCCTTTGCATATCAGAGCTCATCTACATTTTCAGAATAAAGCATGACTGGAGAAGGCTAAGCTAGAAATCATGCTGGCTCTCCATGGGAGAGTGTTAGTCTTGCACTGGGGAGATCGGGCTCCGTTCTCCATTCAGCCATGAAGCGTATCTTGCAGCTGAATCTGTTGTGGGGATAGAAGAGGGGACAATGGTACACCAGTCTGGGCTTCCTTGGAGAAAGCCAGGAGGGGTGGAAATCATTCTTGTATGTCTTCCTTGTTGCCTTCTAATTTTCAGAAAAGAAGAAATGAGTGAAGGGCCCTGGCTCAGTGGTACAGTGGCTGTTTTGCATGCGAAAGGTTCTAGCTTCAGTCTCCAGTATCACCAGGCAGGGCAGGGAATGTTCCCTATCTGAAACCCTGTAGAGCCCCTGCCCCATTAGTGCAGACACCACTGAACTAGATGGACCAATAGTCTGGCTCTCTATATTCCTACCCAAGGAAAGACCTTGTACCTTGTTGGTGAGGGCAGAGGAATTGTGGGCAAGAGAGCCTGAGGCAGAGAAGAGTGAATTAAACTGAAGTCCATTTGAAATAGACATCTAAATATTTTGCTGATTTAATTTGATAGCAGGCTGAGGTTTAAAATAACAAACATCTCCACAAACAATAGCATGCGTTAGCTATCATACATTGGCACCATGTGCTATTGTTCTCTTTTTCTTCTTCCTCCTTCTCCGTCCTCCCTTTCAACAAATTGGAATACAGTAATTCTATTCTTCCTGTTCAGCGATACCTTCCTTCCTCCTCCCCCACACCAGAAGTCCATTCCACATATTGTGTGTCCTACTTTGATAGGAAAGAAATACTATTGATATATTTTTTATTTCAGTTTGATAAGAAACATGTTTGTTTTTGTTCATAGATTTAAAGCCCAAAATGGACCAGTACTGTAAATAAAACATGCAATCTCATTTTAAAAATTTATTACAAGGAATTTTGTTTATGATTTCATGTTCTCCAGTAATAATTAATTGGAGGTCTTCACTGGTCCCCATAGACCAACTATCATTCAAAATGCACTAAAGGATGATCAACGCGCAGCATCTCTTCAACAGTAGAAGTAACCATATGTGTTTTTGCTACCAGTTCTAATATAAATTTAAACAACAAAAAGGTCTTCTTACAATGTGCTTGCAAATATCAGAAAGCTAAATTTTTCCTGTTTTTTTGAAATAGTACTTAAGTTGTGTTTTTTATATTGCGAGCAGTCATTAATAAATGATTGAATAATTGTGCTTTTGCACATCTATAGTGCCTCTTATCAAATAACCAGAAGAACTTTGCAAACACTAATTAGTTAAACATATTTATTGTGCTCAGAGCAACTTTTAAGCGTCACCCATATGAATGTTTTGCGTATTCTTTAAAGTAATGCAGCAAAAGGAGAAAAGCCACAGCAAATCTTCCTCTAATTCAATTCACGAATCAGTCCTTCAGGAGAAATTGACTCAAGAACATTTCCAAATATTACCTTTCAAGTCAAGCTCTTCATGATACAAGGTCTGAGGTAGTGTTTCAATGCCTGGAGCCATGCAGTTGCCATTTATAAGCTTAGCCTGATCTTTAAAGGGGTGGGAGTGGTCCTTTTTCTCAAAATGGGGAGTCTTCTCTACTCATGGAGTCTCCCTCTGGAAAATCAGAGTTCTAAAGGGTATGGAGATTCAGGAACTTGTGGGGGGTGCAGGGAGCAGAACCAGTGGGCAGAGTGAGTGTTCTTGTCTCTGCTGACTCCCATGCACATTCACTTAACTTGGAGGAACCTAAAGAAGGATTTGGTAATGAACACCATGCATTTCCTCAAATTGGCGTAAGGCCAGCACCACCAGTGTATTTGCCCTTTGCTGCTGACATGTTCCGTACAGGGCCCACGACCAGCATTTTGTTCGTATCCATAGTTAAACTGTGGCACATACTTTTGGTGTACAACAAATGTTCCTGTCCCCATTTGGCAGAAGGTCAAACTGAGGCACAAGAGCAACCCACAGGAAGCAGGAACAGTGTTTGCAAAGGAAAGCTTTTAAGCATTCGATTTTGCAAGGCAGCTTTTTAACAATTAGGTCGCATTCCCCGTAGCATGTGGCACATCCTTTTATTATTTATGCAGTTGTGGTTATTGTTTCAATGATAAGTCCATATAAAGTCCCATAGAGACAAATAATCCAGCCATGGTGGCCCCTTCCCATTCCGGACTCCAAATTGATAATTATGCACAGTGTAAAATTACTTTTCCTATTATGTTTTATTTGTTACTTGACTATTCCATTGGTCAGCTCTCTGGTACTTAAGTAGTAAAACAAAAGGGAAAACAAGAATGCTAGACTGACTCTCTCTATGCCTTTCATTATTTAACATGCCATTTTATAGCCACATGCCAGTGCCTATAAATCTTACTGGTTTTTGTCCACAGTAGCTCTGTGTATGTGTTGCTGAGCGCTTGGCACTTTGGACCAGGACTTGCATGTCAATACAAACTCCTATTTCTTAGTTTTGATGCCAAGTCCAACTTTTTAAATTTTCTTTTACATTTTTATGCCAGCACATCTTGACTTCCTTCTTCCCCTAATAAATGAAAGACCTGGCTGAAGCCTCAAATATCTGAAAGCCTCAACTATGTCCATCACTAAAGACCTTCTCAGTTGTTAAGATCTGCAAAGGGAGCTCCCTTCTTACAAGTGTCATCACCTTCAGGTGCGTGTGGAAAGTGGGGTTGGAGAGGAGTTTATCTGAGGCTGTCCATGAATTGTGAAAGTCCCTCTGAGGGACATCTAGTCAGTGGAGGAGCTTCACGCTTCAGCACCAGGGGGGCAGAGAGCAGGCGGGAGCGTGGTTCTCCATCTATGGGGGCGTGATGGTGTGGCGCCCAGCATGGGCGGGGGGCAGCCGCAATGGCACCCCACTGGGATTGCGCTGCCGGGGGCGGTATGCTCCCCCCGCACTCTTCTTCCTCCGTCAGTGCATCTAGCACCTTCTGCTGTATGCTGGAGACTTATCTCTTGACAGTTGAGGTATTTTGTTTCGTGGGACCCACTCCTTTGGTGGAATCTATTTTGGTGGGACAGGTTTACTTACTTTGCCTGTTCTTATAAATATATAATTAAATTGTTGTAACCTGCCCCAGAACCTTATGGCAACTGGCGAATAAAAAACCCCTCCCTCAAATAAATAACAACCACACTCACCTCCCCCTTGCCATTCTTACAATGTCCCTTCAGGCAGAGCTCCATTGCTGAGCAGAGGAAAAGGGTGGTGGTTCTCTCCCAATGTTTCAAAACACATGTGATTTTTACACCCCTACCCCCAACCGAGGAATACCTTTAACCAGTGGCTTAGTGTGGGTTGCCAGCGCCCAGGGCTGCACGGAGGAAGGAGGGAGGGAGGGAAATGGAGTACGCATGCTCATTCAATGGCCTAACAGCGTCCACGGCACCCAGGAGATTGCAGCCACAGAAATAGGAAAAGAAGAGTTGTTCTGTTGTCTGGAGAGGTCATTTCCTGCTTGGCATGGAAGTTTTCAATGGAGCCCAGCGACAGAAGTGCACAGTTGTATTGAGGCTGCACTGCGTGTTGAAATTTTGCGTCCTCTAACAATTTTGCGCCTGGGGCAACTGCCCTTGTGTCCCCCATGCTACGCCACTGCCTTTACCTCTGGTTCCTGTGAGGTATTTAAAAAATAACCATAAGGAATGCTGCTGGAAGAGTCTGCCTCTTGCAATTTAATTTTCAAGCAGGCCTTTGAACCTTATTGTGACCCTTTCGCCTTCTGGAACTCTCTTTACTCACCCCAACTGAAACCTGCTCACTATCACTGTTGTCCTCAGCGACTGCTGCCTTCTGCAAATTAAGAGACTGCCCATGACAGCCCCCAGTGTTGGTCTGGCTCAGGCCTTGTTTCCAATTTGTGAGAGAAGCAAGAGAATCAAAGGCTGTGATGTACAATCATTTATTAAACTGCTGTTTAATATATTTGGGTTGAAACACAGCTTAGTTTTTCTCATCATGATGTAGACAATAGTTGATTTTGCTCCATTGGTATTTGAAACTATCCTGTAATAATATTCTCAAGCTCTAAGATATTCTTCACAGAGCACAGTAGTGGCCCAGCACAGCAATAGAGTTTGCTCCTTAATGACTAATTACACTCCATTTTCAGAACTCACATAATTTAATTATTTAAGAAGCTTGCAATGCATTTACTACAAAGCAGGGATATTCATAATTCCAATTTCACATTATCTTTGAAGTGTATCCACTTAAAAAAAGAAAAGAGGGGGGGGGAAAGATTACACACTGAAATAAATGAAAATATGTTATAAGGAAGCCTCTTCCCACTCGCCCCTTTCCCTCAGCACAATTTTAATATTTTTTATTTAACTCTCCAGTGCCTGAAGATAAACAGCCATGAACAGGAGATTTTTAGCACTCCATATAAATGTTCCAAATGCTGAAAATAGTGTCTGCACGTGATATTTTATAATTAAACATGGTGTTTAGCATGAGGACAGTCAATATTCCGGTGATTTCATTTTGTGGTATAATTACAGGTAAGACATCTTGAGTGCATTAATTTGCTTTTTATAACTCTCCATTCTGTTCTCTTACAGCTATTGAAGAGCAATTGCACTTTTTCTTACCTTTTTTAGGGTGTTAACAAAAAACAATCATTGCCAGATCTTTCAATATGGCCCTTAGAGGTTTGGATTTGAGCCAATGTGGCCCTCATCTAGTGGATATAGAAAGCTGGGTTAGGAAGATTCTTGCTCAGCTATGAAGCTCAGCAGGTGCTGTTCAGCAAATCCCCATCTCTTCAGAAGGGTTGCTGCTGCTGCAAGAGGAGAGGGGGACATGTGCACTGCCTTGAGTAAGGGGTAGGATGAAAATGATATGTTTGTATTTCCTTAATAATTATTGAAATAAGAAACAGCACCAAAACTAGCTTTGTACAGGCCAAGGGCGCTGGTTCCCTCAATGTTTAGAGGGCTGCCTGCGTGACATCAGCCTCTGCTATAGGCACACTTTCACAAGTTATCACAGATCCTCTTTTGTGTATTTGCCATCTTGGCAAATGGTCGCTAAAGAACTCATGCAAGAAAAGGAGCGTGTCTGCCCAAGCTAAATATGTACTTAGATGTCAAAGAATCACCCAAACATGAAGATTCTCTGCACATCTTTTTTTTAAGATAAAGAAAACCATGGGGTCTGTTGCAGAACGTGGACTTGCCACTTACATCATGAGATTTTAAACCTAGCAATTTCTTTGTGTCCTGTCCTCCCATGTAGGAGCATGAAGTGACCTGCTTCAGAGGGTGCCAGGCAGGGTACAGAAGGGAGGGACTAGAATCTGAATGGTGGGGGAAATGTGCTTCACTTAAGCCACTCCAGAACAAGATGCCCTTTTTGTTGTCGCTATTAAAATGCAGAAACAACATAAATAGCAAACAAATGAAAAAGAAAAAAACCAAACACCATGCAAGTTGATATGCAGCTTTCTTTGCATATCCCAGAATTTATGTAACTAGGCAAGCCTCCTCTCTGAAACATTCCAGAGCTATCCATAAGTCCAAGTCCCTTTTCTTTCCAAAGTTTTATATTAGGCCACATAATTGTCTGTGACAATGAGGATAGAGGATAAGGATCTTACTGATTCAATATTGCACTGGGTGGAACTGGATATCTGAGGCTTCTTCAAATTGGTTGGAAAAGGTAATCAACTTTCATCAGAGTTTGGTAAGGGAGACAGTTCTACCTTGCCCAAAGTTACTCCTCCTTTGCATACAATTAGGAAGAGAGTCTCGGCTGTTTACCCAGCAATCGGCCCTTTCTGAGAAAAAGATGTGTCAAAAAAGAACAGGATATCGGCGCAACTGCATGTATCGCTAATCTACTCCTGATTCAGCAGTGCTTTCATGAGAAAGCTTTAACACTCTGCCATTATCAGGGCCACAAAGCACACTTTTGAATTTTTGATAGGAAAGGGACATGAAGGTTTATGTGGGGACTAATCTGATACATTATATGCCGTAAAAATTTTGTGCTCACCTTTGACTTCTCAGCAATCCAAATTGAATTCATGCCTATAAAAATTAATTGATTATTAAGCCTTTTTTCGCCCCATTCCTGCCATAGTATATATTACACTTTTCAATAGCTATAATGTAAGTAACTGAACCTGCTAAAGCCTTTATTAAATGCTACTCATCTTGTATCAAATGAACATACTGAAAAATAATGAGACCTATTAAAGATAATGGATAGTTTCAAATACTCTCTTTTTAGGTCATAAGTATATCACTTAAATGCCTTAAAAAGGTTGTTATTATACTGCACACCAATCCAGCATTTCTGCCAATCCCTTTCTATCAAATCCTTTTACAGTTCTTTGTTGTTCGGCCAAATATACTGCCACATTGTCTGTACACACATTACAGCTGGATAAAGCCCCTAGTTCCCTAGACTGAATTTGTACTGTTCTCCAGCCTGGTCTCTCAATGCTATCTCCTTGCAACAGCAGACACTGAAAGCATGCTATTCCCACACCCACCAAACACAGCTCTTGGGATAAGAACTGCGCCATTGATAGAGTGCGTATTCTTTTCCATAGGTTCCCACCAGCATGTCGCTAACAATTTCCTGGGCCTTATCAAATAAATAAAAAAAAAGCCTTTGAAAAGTGGAAACAAAGCATCAGACTACATTGTTGTGCAACTTTCACTGCCCTAATCTGTGTTTTCCATCACTCTACATGAAGAGACTACAAACACCACCTAATACAGATACCCAGATCAACAGTTTACTGTGGACGGTTATTGTTCGGTATCTGTAATCTTTCATCCTAACATTTCTGGGATTTATTTTAACCCTTTTCATTTCTTTTGAGATGCTTGAAACAAGTTTTTAAACCTCCTTTGCTTCTTACCTGTCAGAACGAGAAACAATAGAGTTACATTTCAAACTTGGGCTTCTTTCTTGTAAACAAGGATATGAGTGCCAGAGATTTTTTTTCTGCTGGACCACTAATTGCATGCCTCCCCTCCCTCTTTTTTTTAAATAAAATAAATAAAATAAAATAAAATAAAATAAAATTGTGTGTGTGTGTGTGTTTAAATCATGCTTACACAGTGACTGAGCACAGTACAAATGCAACACCAGGGAGACCCAGCCATCTTCCACCTTAATTTGTGTTAGTTTTAATACATTTATAAGCAGCATGATGGCCAATCCACCTCATGCAGTGAAATACCCGTAGGAACCCACTATGACATTTTTACCACTCTGACGGGGCGGGCATTTAATGAGGAGAGAGTCTCAATAGGGTTGTTTCTGAAGGAAATGGTGAGGGAGGCAGTCACATGGACTGTTTGGCCAATCAGCATGGGGGTTGGTATGCCCTATAAAAAGTGGTACCCCCATCATCACATATCTCTCTTGCTATTTGCAGCATCCAGCTCTTCCACCCGGGAGGTGGGGTGGGGGGTGGTTATGAATTGTCAGGGTCCACCTCAATTGGTCTTTGGTGCACCTTTTTCCACACTATCCTTAATTAGATTGCCTTATCATGGACGGGTGTTGTTCCTTTTAATGGCTCTTGGGGGTCTGGTGGGTGCCATCTGCTTTATACTTAACAGTAGGGGTTAGGGTTGCCAATATGGTTACATACACCCAATGCTCCTTTTTCAAGGGAGATGGACATTGTGGAGTCCCATCATGCCATTTAGAATGGTGGGACACTCTTGGGGTGGTTTTGGCCTTGGCAGCAGGCAGCAGGTCTGCCCATGCTATCTCTGCAGATTACAGTTGTCCAGGCATGCCAACTCTACGGGGTCAAAGGCACCTTGGCCCCCTCAATATTTGTTTTAAGGACACCAGGCCCCCTCAATCTTCAGGTGGCCCTGTACATGTTGTGCACTGATCCAGTGGCCGGCTCCTCCAGAGCACTTGGCATCCTGTGTCACGCAAACATTGTATGAAGAAGATATTACGATCTTCAACCTTACATCTTGAGGGTGGTCCAGCAACACTTCCTTGCATGTATGCTAGCTCCCTTGCTTAGCAGAGTAACACTCACGCAGCTTAAGTGTTGAAGGTTCAAGTTGTGCACAGACGATGTCAGTAAAACACTCATGGAAGTAGTAAAGTTCAGTCAAGCATTGTTTAATTGACAGGCATCGACAATCTTGCTGGTAGAAGAATATTTACAACTTTTCTACCACACAGATAGTAAGGCACACTTCAGTCGAACAAGCTGCCTGCCCTCGGCTCAGCTTCTCTCCTCTGTAGGAATCACACAAGTCCACAGCTATTTATAGCTGCTATAGACTAAATAATATTGCACCTCGATGCTTCAAGAATCTTATCACAGTTCCTGGAAACTAATGGCTCTTTCTCAGTTACTCTAACATTGTGTTTGCATCATCACATGCATATAATGTGTGAGACATCACACACACGGCACGTGTTGCATGCGTGATTTTGCATGCACAATGAGTGTCAGGTTCCCCAATCGTGGGGGCAACCTGGTGCCTCTGCAGCTGTCTACACTTGTTAAGCCGAACTATTGGCACAGATCCACATGTTATATTATTAAACGATAAAGTGGTCTCTTTGGGGGGGGGTGTTAAAAAATGAGGTGCTATTGCTCTTTATAAAAGCGTCATGGGCACCAGTCCAAAATGGCTGTCATGAGGAGCAAAAAAGGAGGTGTCAGTACTCCATACCTGTGACTATAATCACAAAAAAGTGCACTAAATGTATATAACATTGATATCAAATCTGTTCTCTTAAGCCTTCATTTTGGGATTGAGGACACAGTCCAGTTTTCCCCCTCTTTTAATGTCAACTGAAATTTACATCTATGCATATAAGTTAGTATATGAAAATTGTATGCAAATTGGTATGATGGAGCTTGAGTCCTTTAAGTAACTAGTGGTGTCCCTGCTTGTAAAAGTGAAAGGCAGAACATATGTGTTTGCTCTAGAAATCATACTGAAAAAACATTGGGACTATTAAGGTTCTGTTTGTACAGTCAACTAACTTGAGATTACAACCCCTGGCCTGTAGTATACATTCAAGTGATGAATCAAAAGTATCAGTGAGTTGAAAAAGAGTCAACAACCATGACAGGTCAGGGACTAGAGTCACCTCTCATTCATTCTAGGTTAAGGGATCATGTAAACAGTAGCTGCAGTGACACCCTACACATTTTCATTGAGAAATGCTGTGCATGGGAATGACCAAGATCCAGGTATTGCTGAAGAAGTGCTTGCTGTCTTTGAGAACTCCTGTGCAAAAACTGAACTAACACCTCCTGAACTAACATATAAATCAGACCTCTCATTTCACCAAATGTTGTGATGCAATTCTGGGCTCAAAGGCATGCCAAAATACATTTAAAAATGCAAATTTTATAATAAAATGCTTTTAGATATGTGTACTCTGAGATAAAATATGTTTATAAATACATTTTAAAATACATATTTAAAGAAACTGTTTGTGGAGATAAAAAATTGCAGATTAATGCAGGGACATGACAGACTTATGAATGAACATGTGGGAAATTGATACAGTCTGGGAAAAGCCTGTTTTATCAATCCTGAGGCATATGTTTCCTAAGCAGTGTCCTTTCTGATTCTTCCACATTGTATTCCACTCCTCTGTAGAATGACAGAACTGGTAAAATCAATGACAGAACTGGTAAAATCAATGAGGCGAGGGTCTGCTGCACCTCGGAAGAGCTGCCAGTGTAGCCATGGAAATTCCCTCATAACCTTTATTCCTTGTGATTTTCTCATTTTATAGTTCTCCTTATGAACCCACCAGGCAAATCAGAAGCCCTTCTCTGGGTTTCCGCACTCTGAGAGGTTAGCTGCCTGGCTAATGGTGAGATGATATTCTCAGGGATGGCTAACCAAGGTTGAAACCACCTCCCTAAGTATCTTCGCCTGGCATCTTCATTGTGGTCCTTTATATGCCTGGTGAAACCCATCCTGTTCTCTCAGATGTTCAATGGCATTTGAGCTTCTTTTTAGAATATTCCACCACCCTGGTTTGGGGCTTATTCTACCTGGATCCTGATTTGTTTTTCTGCAGAGGTGAGGAACTTCAGGCCCAAGCGCTGAACATAGCCCTCCTGGCCTCTCTATCTGCCATTCAAAACTCTCTCCAGGCCACACCCCTCTCTGTCCCTGCTTCTCAGCCCAAAGTGGCATACCTTTGTTACCAAAGCACTTAAGAACGCTGAGGTGACTTGACTCATTCTTCTGTACCCAAGAACCCAAGGCTAGATTATCCATGGTGCAACTGGAACAATTGCATGCTTGCAGGGAGCGGGATGGTTAAAGTCTTAGCTTTACTTTTTAGAAAAGCAAGTCTCTAGCCCTCCCAAGTTATGAATCAAAATGTGCAAGGTACCAACCTGACTGGAAACAAGATATTTCTGAAGTAAGAGACACGGGCTTCATATTGCTTTGCAGAGCAGTTCAAGGAGTCACAATGGCTCGTCCCCTTACAATCTGTTTGACTGTGAAATAATAATCTCCCCTTATTTTTGGAGGGAATTCTGAGTTAGTCAGGAAGGTGGTTGTAGCCAAAGGTAGGCCTGTTTGCCTCTTTTAAGGTGTTTGGACTCAAAAGATGGTAATGGGGTGAGGGCTTATATTGTTGCCCAGAAGTGATTTTGAGTAGCAGGAGTGAAGAAAACAATAGCAGGGATCGCTTCATCCCTGTCCTCATTTCCTTCCCACTTGCTCACTCACCAGTGTGCTGGTGGTGGCTTGGATATTTGCTGCAGAAAGAAGGACTTTTGAAGGAGGGAGAGAAAGAAGTGTAATTATATGGTGCATTCCTTCCTATCTCACCTACTTGTTCCTGCCTGCCTATGTATTGCTGGTGTTAGGGACCAGATATGTCCCCAAATCGGGAAGAAATTTAGCCCAGCATCCCATCTTCTTGAAACAAAAAGCAGGAAGATGCAAAACAGATGGAGGAGTGCAAGAGTACTTCTCTACCGTTATCTCTGCCCTGATGGGGAGAGGCACTTGCCTTTGCTCCACCCCCCACAAACTTAGGATGACATCATAAATAGTATATGCAACAAAACACAAATAGTACCAATCGTAGCACTGAGTGATTATATGGGTCTCTCTTACTCTGTACCTAACAAAGCAAATGTAACTCATTAACAGTAGGAATCAATATCTTTATTTCTGAATAATCTGGTGCAAATAAATGAAAATAAAATGCCCAGTATTCTGTGTTTTTTTGTGTGATTTGAAAAAGTACTGTCTATTTCTCACATTAATCATTTATATTACTTCAACAGAAATCTTATCAAAGAGAAATAAAAATATTAAATAGAGAGATAAAAGAAGACATTATTATACCTGTAATATAGGACTAGATTAAAAAAACCCCACTGTGCAAAGAAAGGCTTTTTGTGCTTTTAAAACCTGTTTTCAATAATGGAATCTCTTAAACCAGTTAACTGAGGAACAAAGATTGCAAAAAGATTTAATACCCAAACTCACTTTAGTTATATTTGTTATCTATTTTACTTTTAATTGTGGGGAAAGCTAGAAGTTGGTTGTTTTGCTTTTCTTAAGAGCACAGAGGATTTAGTCTCTTGCTGAAAAAATAATAATATTACATTCCTACAGTTCTGCAATGTTATTGGAGAAGTATTGCAAAAAGACAAAAGGAAATTGAGAAAATCATGCTGTTGGAAAAGCTTGATCATTTGAGCTTTTAAAGATGCACTTGTGTCATCGAGGGTGAGGACAGTCTAGATTGTTTGAGCAGTAAAGCCACCATGAATTCATACTTGGTAAACATGTGATTGCCTATCCCAGATTGAGGTCACAGGAAACCAGGGTTTTTTAAATGAATTTTCACTGGGAGGAGGAATGAACTCAAAAGGGCACTTCAAAATAATATAAAAGGGCATTTTTAATCTTCATTTTAAATAATTAAACACACATTTATTTAAATAAAGAAACGTCATGAAATGTGTATTTTAATAGTAAATGATTGCAATTTAAAGAAATGTGGGATTTAAATTTAGCTAAAAATGTGCAGAACTCCTATCGATCAATCTATCTTACAAAATCCCGCTGGATCTATGTTATGAAATGCCATCTCTGGAACATGCTATCATTGTCTTCTGTTTTTGGTTGAAAGATAGTGGACAACAGTAAGTTGTACCAAACCCATGCTGCACTATGTTTAGCCGTGCATTAACAAAGTGTCAGCACTGTAAGTGTCAGCACTGGACACAATTCTTTGAAGTTTGCATTGAGAGACTTGCAGTTGCTACCAGAAGTTATGGACAATGGCTGGTAAGGCTACACAGCTACTGAAGATCCTGTATCACTCCTTAGTGCAAGATTGGGCACCTCAGGAATCACATGTCATTGTCCATATACCTCAACCACACCTATTTTGTATTTCCCTGGGAAGCATCTGGTTCACCGCCCATGTCAGTTTAAAGTATTTTGCAGCAGCTTGTTGAAATTCATTTGGCACTGTGTATTTCATCTGAATGCCAATATCATCATAATATCAGTGGTATACCTTCCTCAACCAACCATGTTTTTGAGCTGCAAACATTGGAGGTATTATTTGCTTGTGCAGATTCCCACAGAGCTCAGCAGAATCCTATTTCTTCCTTCTCTGCCTGTTGTTATACACGCATTGACAGGGCCAGCACAAGACATTGTGTTGCCAAAGGTGAAGGAGAAGATGGCAACTTAAAGAATTTTGTTTCAGCACTAGTGATAGGACAGCATCCTCTTCTGCACTTGAGAGCTAGCTTAGAAGTTGCAGTACATACAAGCTATGTGGCACATCCAGCTCTTTCTTCCAACATCTTGCTGCCACTTCCATCTTCAGCCTGACGCATTATTATTATCATTAATTAAATTTCTATACTGCCCTTCATCCAAGTATCACATGGCAGCACAAAAATATGTAATATAGTAGCAAACAAAAACAATACCTCCCATAGTTTAAAATGCCACATACAGTGGTACCTCAGGTTACATACGCTTCAGGTTACAGACTCCTCTAACCCAGAAATAGTGCTTCAGGTTAAGAACTTTGCTTCAGGATGAGAACAGAAATCATGCTCCGGCGGCGCAGCAGCAGCAGGAGGCCCCATTAGCTAAAGTGGTGCTTCAGGTTAAGAACAGTTTAAGGTTAAGTACGGACCTCCAGAACGAATTAAGTACTTAACCCGAGGTACCACTGTAGTGTTTAATTAGCCAAAAGCCTGGGAGAAGAGGAATGTTTTTGCCTAGTGTCTTTGTTACATAACTTTAGGCCCCAGGTGAGCCTCCCTGGGAAGAGGATTTCCACAAGCAAGGAGCCACCGCAGAAAAGGTCTGTTCTCATGTTGCCCCTGGACACTTGAAGAACGGCCTCAGATGGTGATCGCCGCAGGGACCAGGTCAGTTCATATGGACAGAGGCAGTCCTTGAGATAATGTGTACCTGAGTCATATAAGGGTTTATACATCAAAACCAGTACTTTGAATTGGGCGCCAAAACTAATTGGCAGCCAGTGCAGTCGGGCCAGGATTGGCACTTTATGCTCAAACCGTCTTGCCTCGGTGAGCATCTGCCTCACTTTGCTAAATAAGAAGGTTGGCTTTGTGCAGTCAGCAGAAAGGGGGGTTTGTGTGTGCGCCTTCCATGTCCCCCATACAGCCTGCTTTCTCTGCTTCATCAAGCTGACCCAGGTCTGGAGCTCACATGACTTAATCAAGTAGAGGAGGTGGGCAGGATGGGGATATGAAAGGTGTGCACAGACCTCCTTTTCCTCAGACTGTCCTAGTCAACTACCCATGAGCCCATGCATGAGCACAGAATGTAGAAGAAGGCTTCGTTGAGTTCTATATGGTTCTTTTTGGGTGTGGGCACAGGAGTCATATGTGTAATCATACCATTATTATTTAATATCTCACACATTATTTATTAATCAAAGCTCTCTCCATTAATTCACAAAAGGCTATTTTGCTTCCAATCATGGAAAAATCTTGGAGAGAGAGAAAAAAATCATTATAGCATAGGTCAAGTTTGGCACAAAATTTGCAATGAAACACATACTGCTCGTGCATTTTTGCAAATTATGAGCTGTGTCAAATATTCATTGCAAAATAATTTTAATACTCAAAGGAAAGCATGGTTCCTGACAGAGAAGGCAAGGCACAAAGAATTATTAATGATCCTAACTCTATTTTATGATATGGATTTTTTTCCATTTTTAAAGAAGCATATAGACTATTTTCTTAAATATTTTTGTATTCTGCATAGTAAATAGGAAAACAGGCTATTTCCATGCTGGGTGATAATTCAGTGTAAAAAGCTGCAGCCTAATATCTAAGTAAACAGTTTTGTAAAATGAAGAAACATCAAGATATTCTAAAATTAGAAATTATAGGAGTGATGAGCAAATTTCTGTCAGCTTGCCTTGAAAACCATTTTTTAAAATTGTTCATTGAAAACTATTTTTAAAAGGCATGCTAATTTTCTTCATGAAAGCTAACCCCCCTCAAATTCAAGAATAAAACACAGGCCCCATTAGTCTCCCCCTTCCTAAGCAATGTTTGAGACAAGGCAGAAGTTAATTGTAACTGGGAGGACTAAGTTATAATCAGGCCATGCTGGCCTCTCAGTAACTGGGAATGATGCTCTTCTGGTGGGTCAAGATGAGTGTGATTTCTTGCCTAGGCACTTGAGATGGGTAATTGATTTAGATTCCTAAACTAAATCCGAAGGCCAAGGGAACTAGGATCTTTGTGTTCACAGGCAGGAAATGATAATTAGGGAGCAGGGATTAGCAGGAATGGGAGCAGCCAGTTATCCCACCCCACACATGTCTGTTGAGATTAAGCATCAGGCTTCTAAATGGCTGGTAGATTTTAGATTAGCAGGCCAGGATTCAGTTCCACTCTGACAAAACCGTAATACTTGACCTGAATTCTGGATCCTCCACCCCCTCATTGCAAAGCAGTTTAGAATGATAAAACATATCACGGTAAATGCGTTCTTGAATATAGAATTTGACAAACCTTTCTGTCATGGCAGGCATTCCTACATACGTGTTAAATTTCCATGCCCTGACCTCCTGGATATATTATTGCTGCTTCAGTTCAACAATTCATTTCCCCTCCTGCTATTGTTTTGTATGTAACATTTATGAGCTCGTAACATTTGTTAACAGCACAATCCTATGCATATATAATCAGAAGGAAATCCCACTCAAATGGCAGCCCTAAAAAGTTTAAACACTGGCAAAGAAGAAGAAAACTATTTGCTCATGTACAATGGTAATTACAGCAACCTACTGAGCTGTGCATCTCTGAGAAATCAGGCTTTGAGAAGAAGATGTTTTTGTATTTGTTACTGTCATAAATGTTATTGAACTACCCTAGTATTTAAATTAATAATTTAAATGTTTGCCTAATGAACTGAACTTGATTAAATTAAAGCATTCTCAATTAATTTTGACACATCGTCAAACCTTGAGGTATGCGCTTCCAAACCGAGAAGGGGGGAAGAGAGAGATTTATGTACTGTTGCAGAATAAAATGTCAGCTGAATGAATATTTCTCAAAGAATTTAAAAATAAAGCAAAGAAAATCTAGCCCCCCAAAAGAAGGTTTCTCGTCCATTTCATAACTGCAAGGGCATCCCAGGCACGCTGCTTTAAGTAGACAATTGTAGCAGTTACACTAGGCTTTGCTGAATCGCAAGAATAAATGATGTACTTGTAGAACAATTGGTCCATATGGTGAAAATCCTATATTGGCAAGCCCAGATCTCTACTATTTATGACTCAGCAAGCTGAACCACTTGCCACTCTGGGCATGGTGAGCCTTGCCACTTCTTCTGCCCTTCCATGGGCTGCAAAACAGCAGGGTTTTGAGAGAAGCCAGAGAGAAGCACGTGAGAAGCCAGTGACTTTACTGCTAATCTGATGAGCAGCGTAACCTTTGAGTGGCTGCTGACCATCCTACTACAGAGCTGCCCATGATGGAAGAGATTGCTCCTTAGGTAAGTGGGTGGGTGGATGTAAGCGTATGAATGGGGGAAGAGTGTGAATGGAATATAAAGGTTTTTATGTGGTATAGGTCCCACCAATTCCAGGCTTTGGCCCTCCCCTCCATGGGCACACAGGCCCTGGGTAAGGATGGACTTTGGTCTTTCAGATTCTGCCTTCCGTTCTGCTTAATCCACTATGTCATACTTGGAATGCTCTGCGGCGCCCCCTAGGTTTGGCACCCAGTGTGGCGGAACCAGTCATGCTGTCCTAAACCCGCCTCTGCCCTAGGAAGTTGCCTGCAAGGGAACGCAGCCCTCAAGCTGAAAGAGGTTCCTCTAGAAGGAGTACTGCTCAGGCACCCTGAAGCCTAAAGGGTGCAATTCTACCAGGCATGTTCTGTCTGTAGTAACTCCTCTGCACTGCTAGATCATTCCATTCTTCCGCATAGGTTTGCTTGGACAGATGAAAGGAATTGGTGGGGGGAAGGTGGCAGGCACCTTCAGCTTTCTCAAAGCAGAACAAAACAAAAATACCACCCACAAAGCTCTCCCCAAGTATTCTAAGAGAGGGCTCAAAAAAGCCTGAATAAAATGCAAGGCTACTCTGAGTTTGCTCATCATGATTCATTACTTCCCTGAAGCTTCAGCTGACACCTTATATTGTTTCAGCCACTACTCAATTCATGCTTTCGATGTGATTTATTGAGTCTTACACTGCATACCTAAAAGAATACCTGCATCCCTCAGTTTTATCAAGATACCTAAGATAAGCTAAGGAAGTCCCTGACCGGGACTAAGGACTTCCCTGACCTGAGCTTTGTATTTTTACAATTTTTACTATTGTTCATTTGCCCCCTTGTGTCTGCTGAAAAGTTGCTCCAGGAGCTTGGAGACCCCTCCGAAGTGGTGTGAGGAGCTTCAGGGGCAAAAGGGAGTCAGTAAAAATCACACTTTCCTTTCTCCAGTGGGAGCTACCCCTGAATTGCAATCCCTTATGTGAGTGGAAAGAAAAACACCCTCCATTCATGAAAGGAAAACTCTGTAAACAATCTGATGTCTTTTAAACGTAAGAGTTGTGTTACTCAGCCGAAGCAGCTATGATTGAAAAAGCTAATAATATAAAGGGGGGGGTGCTTTAATGTCAAACTTTAGTTGTCCTGGGATTATCTTGATCTGCAACATTTCATCTTTAGTAGACCAAACTCTGCTTTGGAAGTGAGAGAGGCCCTGTTGACACTCAGGACTGTAGGGAGATTTCTACACATGCCAAACCAAAGATTCTCAATGCATAAAAGGTATGAAATATTTGTGACTTTCATTAGGGACATTCTGAACTTTGAAGCTGCAGGCCATACCTTAACACGACCTTGCTGTTCTCAGGCTTTCTCTTTTGCTATCGATTTGTCTCAACCTATATATGCTAAGCTGCCAGCCAGCTTACCTCTTCAGTCTACTGCTAGCCTTCCACTTATACCCACAGAAGAGATATGGAACCCATTATACAGCCATAGATGGTTTAGCCTTCCTGCCTCTACGCACCTCTCAAAAATAATTAAGCAAGTTTTCAGTTTGCATTACCTTTCAGGTGTACTGTTTGAAACCCAGGATGTCATCTGCTTGAAAATATATGTTCATTCATTTTCAGAAAGAAATGCTGTTCTGAAAGTTGTTACAAGTTATTGGTGTATTGCATTAATGGTGAACTACCCCAGTTCACACTTCCAAAATGCGAAATACAGCTATCCAACAGAATTAACAGTTCCCTGTACTGTATTATGAAAAACAAAAAGTGTTGTATAAAAATGACTATTTGGGGAATGTGCACACCAAAGGGTTTATATTACTGAACTTAATGTGCAAGAGTCAGCAGAAGTTGCTCGCAAAAAAATATGCACATTAGATAAAATTGTGTACAAAAAGCATACATTAAGTGAAATGCACAGAAAAATACACGTGCATTTTCATGCTGACTTTTCTTTTTTTTTAAAAAAACACAGATGGGTGTGGAAATGCGAAGAAGTGAATTTAAAATTGGGAAAAACAGAGAGAAACAAAATCCCTAGAATTGTCCATTCCTCCTTCTAGCTACTAATATTTAGCACACAGAAGTGGAGACTCCCAACAAAGTTTGTGGTAGGAGTTTTTTGAGTGGAGAGGGGTCTGTCTTTCCAGGCACAGGCCTGTTTACCTGAGATTAGTGGGAGGTGGCAGGGAGTGTTAGGGATGATAACAGAGAAATGTAAGATAGGTTCAAGGCCCATGACAACTGTCACTATATAAGCTCTATCACTATGTTTTTCCATTATGCTTAATGGAAACTTCAAACAGTCAAGCTGTCTCGTAATAATTGTGATCACCGCATAGCCAGCATAGTTCCATTAATCTATAGCTGCCCAAGTCAGTTCCACTGAAGAAGTCAGCTAGCAGAAGTTTTCCCCCCTGAACTTTAGTGTGGAATTTAAACCAGAGCTGTACTTTTCTGTACACACACGGAGATGCTCTTACAAATGCACTGTTGTAACAGTAGCCTCAATTTTGCTTTATTATTCATTTAGCTTTCTCCTTGTATTTCGTGAAAGCTCCTGTTTAGAAAAGACGGTTTACAAATTCTCTCTGACAGTTCTTCTTCTATCTGATAAATTCATAACTCTAGGGCAGCAAACGTCTTGGACATATTTCGTTTTAGCTTTTATTTTAAGCAGAAGTGGGCTTTTTGAGATCAGATTCTTCACTGCCTACTGCCCCCTGCTGCCAGATGGAAAGAAATGCATCTAGACCTACTTTTGTAAAATTATGTGAAGCAGAATTGTAAATATAAAGTTGTTTAAATGTCTAGTGGATTATCTGTGCACACACATAAGCGCGTGCGCACACACACACACACACACACACACACATATATAGACACATATAATGAACTGTTTATTTCTCAGGAGAAAGGAAATTGTAAAGACAGAGGCAGCATGCATTAAAAAAGTTAAATGGTTTCGTTTAACAGGTGTCATTCCTTCTCATATATAATCAGATACTTTGGATTGAAAACATTTGTATAAATAATTGTCTTTTGTTGTTGGCTTATTTTTCAATTAAAAATCCCTTTGATGTGGTCACCCTCCCAGCTCTACTCGGGGGTTTAATTCATTTGATCTCTAAAATGCAGTTGCAAATGTAAAACCATCCCTTCAGAGAGAGGGGGTGGGGAGGGGTGTGTGTGTGTGTGTGTGTGTGTGTGTGTGTGTGAGAGAGAGAGAGAGAGAGAGAGAGAGAGAGAGAGAGAGAGAAGCTGTGCATGTCTCATTTCTCTGTTTTCTCTTCCATATAAATAACTTCTAGGTCCAGCTTAGACCTCATGGATGGGAGAATCAGGAGCATGTTGTTGGCTCATTACAAAATTCCTCTTCCTTCAGACACCTCATTTGCCTATTTTCCTATAACCAAAATTTGCCAACATCCAACCTGGGTAAACTACAGCTAGCATTAACCATGATTGTTTCCCAACCATAGTTTGAAAACCCATTTCAAACCATGGTTTTGAATTGCAATGTTTTCACGATTTGCATTTCCTGGCTGATAAAGAGGAATCTCAGCAACTCATAATGCTTGCTTTGAATATGAGGTGAACATCATGCTCTTATACAGCTCAGATTTAAAAAGCCAATGTGGTCTCATAACTTACCTAGGAATATTCTTAACCTAAGGAAGGAAAGGCGAAATCAACTCATGATAGGAAAGGAAGGAGGGAAAATCGGAAGGGAAAGAACAAGTACATACATCCTGAACCTCCAAATTTTGGTTTAGAGCAGGGGTGGAGAACCTTTGGCCCTTCAAATGTTGCTGGACTCCAACTTTCATCACCCTACTGGCTGATGTGTGTCAGAGAAAAATAACATCTAGATGCACCTCATGGGTGAGAGAATTCCATAAAGGAGGTGCTGCCACAGAGAAGACCCTATTCTGTGCCACTGCACCTTAAGTTTTTCTCAGTGATGGAACAACAATAAGGCCCTCTCCTGCTGATCTTAACTCATGGGCAGGTTGATACTAGAAATGTCTCACCTGGTGGAGCAGAGCCACAATGCCAGAAATGAGGGGAGGAGTGAACTATTGCCAAGGTCACCAGTGCGAGCACCAGATAGACTCTGCTGGTGTACTCACACAGGCCTGACCTCAGTGCCAGCTAGACCCTCTTCTTCTTCTGGTAAGCAGAAGCAAGGCTAACTCCACCCCATTCTGGTGGAGACACTGCTCAATATACTTGAGTCTCAAGTCATGTAGCATACATGCTAATAGCAACATCTAGATTCAGGCTTGGTGGCACATATGCAGCCTGGTCACATATAGGCAGAAAGTACAAGTGCTTCAAGATTGGTGCTATGCGGTTCGACCACATAGGATTCTCATAGCCACTTTCCCTCAAGATGAACCCAGTTGGGGGAGACAGATTCAAAAGGCTGTAAGCCTAAATACAATAAAATACACTAAAGTAAAACCCTACCCACTTTCTGTCATCATAATGCATAGATAAAGTCTGTGTTATTTGAAAAATACTGCCCATGTACATTAATGGGCTGATGGTAACCTGCAAAAATTACTGGAAATCATCATTATGTACTTTAGGGAAATGGCAGTTGTATTTTTAGAAGGTTTTTAACACAGAGAGAGATGAAAATATCTGCATATAGTCTTTGACTGCATATTCTGTATTTCCATAACTGTTATCAAACTATATTTGTTGTTGATAATGACACAAATTATTTCTATCTATCATCTGTCTGTCTGTCTGTCATCTATCTATCATCCATCTATCATTCATCTATCTATCTAAATATGTCTATGATAGGTCCTTCGTTTCAATTTATCAGAAATGACTGACTGGGAGGTTATACAATCGGGCCACAAAAAAGAAAAAAAAGATAATAGGCAAATAAATGTGTATTGAAGCATCTGCCAGCCCAAGGGCCTTTTATAACTAGATAACAAAGTACAATGAAACTCTTTTATTGGCAGCTGGTGCCAAATTTAAATTCTTTATTTCAGAAAGAAAGTTAATAATTGCATTGTGATATCATCATTATATTATGATGCAATTTTAATCTTTTAAGTAAAGATTCAAGGTTGTGAAAAGGCTCACGTGATTTTACCATAGAGTGGTTGTGGTTTTGAAGTAAAAAAATCAAAAAAATCAATAATGTGAGAATTCATTCTACAAATTAAGCAGTGCTATAAAGCACATCTTCATTTATCCAAATAGTCTGGAGGACATCCAAAACGTGTGGATAATGAGACACTTGGCTAAGTGTGTAGCCATTTGGGTATGGCTGCATTGACATAGAGTTGCATAGAAGTCATAAGTTACAGTCGGTTAACTAATGAGATATTCCAGTATGGGACAATGAGAGTCTGTCCATGAAGTGTCATTACTGACATCAATGTGGCCAGACTGTGTTGAAGAGTTATGTGCATTATGCAGTTTGCTGCCACATGAAATCTTAGGGTGGTATTCCACTATGCTTTACTCAGAGCAGTGGTTCTAAATTAGCTAAGGACTGTCGGCCCCTTGTTTTTCAAAAGCCATGGACTCCTTACTTTTGAAAGTTTTGATATCTCTAGTGTAGTTTTTGTTATGTGAATGGTGCCATGTACCCCCTGAGTGGTTTATGTGGACCCCATGGGGTCCTCAGACTAATTGGAAACCACTGTC
The DNA here is from genome assembly GCF_964106645.2 of Podarcis pityusensis. Lineage (NCBI taxonomy): Eukaryota > Metazoa > Chordata > Lepidosauria > Squamata > Lacertidae > Podarcis > Podarcis pityusensis. Next base: position 71,617,888 of record NC_138028.1, on the reverse strand, counting down.
TCAGAATTACCCACTGAAATTAATGGATATAACTTAGTCATGGTCATCAATTTTAGGGAGTCTCCTCTGTGTAAAACGTAGCTGAATCCCACCCTTAGGATAGGACAGGTTCAAAGTCAGTTTTGATGCTGTGATGAGGAGCCTATGGCCCTCTGGATGTTGTTGACCTCACACTTCCATCAGCTCCAGCCACCATGGTCAATTGCCAGCAGTGATGGGAGTTGTGGTGAATAGAAATGAAGAAGAATAGGAGCTCAGGAAACACTGGAGAAGTGGGAGTCATAGACGGAACCAAAGATTGTTCCAGCAGCTGGAATACTGATGGCAAGTTGCAGTAATAGAGAAAAGAAAGCAAGTAGGTGTGTCCAGTTACCAAGTCCATAAGGAGAGCCTGCTGGATCAGGCCTGCTAGATGAGGTAATTAATAGGATCCCGGAGCAGGGGGTTCTATGTAACTACAGCCCATCACTGAGTTTTAGAAGAGCGTAGTTCACAGTCAAATCGTAGACTTTGTTGAGCAATGAGACTTACTCCCAGATAAGTGTGTGTAGGATTTCAGCCTTAAACTCACATAACCTAACAAGCAATGCTTTCATTTCCTCCCCCTTACTAACTTTTGGTTCAGGATTTCAGAATGCTTCTAAAAAAGAATCCTTAATGAAAGAACGAAATAATGGAATAAAAGGTTCACACACACCCAGGCCAATGGAATCAATTCTGCTAATTTTCTTTATTAACAACTGTGTGAATGATTTTTTTTTTCATCAAGCCCAGAAATGGTATATTCCAAACTGCCAACCTAGCAGTTCAAAAACATACCAGTGCGAGTAGATAAATAAGTAGATAAAAGGTAAAGGTAAAGGATCCCTGGATGGTTAAGTCCAGTCAAAGGCGACTATGGGGTTGCGGCACTCATCTCGCTTTCAGGCCAAGGGAGCCGGTGTTTGTCCACAGACAGCATTCCGGATCATGTGGCCAGCATGACCAAACTGCTTCTGGAGAAATGAAACATTGTGACGGAAACCAGAGCACACAGAAATGCTGTTTAAATAAATAAAAAAGTACCGCTGCGAGGGGAAGGTAACTGGTGTTTCCATGCGCTCTGACACTCATCACTGTGTTCCGTTGCACCAGAAGCGGTTTAGTCATGCTGGCTACATGGCCCAGAAAGCTATCTGCGGACAAACGCCGTCTCCCTTGGCCTGAAGCGAGATGAGCGACACACCCCATTGTTGCCTTTGACTGGACTTAACCGTCTAGGGGTCCTTTACCTTTACCTATAAAGATGTAGATAGGTAAAAGGTAAAGCGACCCCTGACCATTAGGTCCAGTCGTGACCGACTCTGGGGTTGCGGCGCTCATCTTGCTTTATTGGCTGAGGGAGCCGGCGTACAGCTTCCGGGTCATGTGGCCAGCATGACTAAGCCGCTTCTGGCGAACCAGAGCAGCACATGGAAATGCCATTTACCTTCCCGCCGGAGTGGTACCTATTTATCTACTTGCACTTTGACGTGCTTTCAAACTGCTAGGTTGGCAGAAGCAGGGACCGAGCAACGGGAGCTCACCCCTTCACGGGGATTCGAACCGCCAACCTTCTGATCGGCAAGCCCTGGATGTCCCAAAGATGTATCGGTAGATACAATACAACACTATAACACCACCCACGTCCCAAAGATGTACCGGTAGATACAATACAACACTATAAAGCATTTATAAACGATACTGTATCATATGAAGGTAAGGACATTTAAAATATAATTTTGCAATGGAAAGAAATGGGGGGTAGAGCCTTGTTACATATCAATTTAATTTAGATTCAAGTAAAATAAATTTCTGAATTTGCAGTAATAACAAGTCTGCAAAAGTGGCTGTAACTGTCACAGAGTTGTTTGAGGATCAAGATAATTGCAGTATACAGGATAACAGAGAATAGAATATACTTGCATCCTGTATCTATTCAGCTAATCTCCATCCCTTGACAGATGTTCAAACACAGGACTTATAAAGACTGCCTTAAAATGCACACACGCAGGATGATTCACTTATTAGGTATAAAAAACATGCTAAGGAATTCAAAGCATGCCAGCCATTAAGTTATAATTCATGCACAGAAGCGCAATAAATAAGGTAAAAAGTCAAATGTGCATTGATCGAGTTCCAAATAGATTTTTTTTTAAAAAAAACAAAGTCTGTGATCCATGTCCCTAAAAAATAAATAAAAATATGTTAAGCAAGGGTCTTAAAAGTGGAGGATCCTTTGTTGAATATCAGTTACAGAAAGTGGGAATAATGGCATGGGGTGGGGGAGACCATAGGTGTCAATTGTCAAGGGATTTAGGTTTTGCTTTACTGTTACATATAACAACACCCTAGTGCAGGCTACTACCATCCAGATGTTGGGGGCTCGGGCTGGGTCTGATGGGAGTCAGAGTACAAAACATCTGGAGGATGTTTTGTACTCGTTTAATCTCACTGTAAGCAAGTGGTACAGTGACAATAAAGTATTTCTATATTTCTATAGGATACCAGATTGATGAAGACAGTGCTATTAGATGCTAGTTGTGTTGAACTGGGAAGGGAATCAGATTTGTGTGTGATCATGTTACACTGAAGTTTTACGAGTCTGAAAAAAAATGCAAGAAGATGAGTAATTAGCTTATCATGTAAGCAGTTCAACATTCTTACCCAAGAGATGTTCAGCGGCTTAACAACATAAGCACTTGGAACGGCAATGCATTGTTTTATTGTACAGCAAGAGCAAGTGCCATCTTCCTAATTATTGACCGACTGACTGACATACTGGGAGTATATAGCTGAAGAACTCTGGATAACAGTACTCTGGGTGAATCACAAAACAAATAGAACAATTAAAACACAATGATCAAACAGGGATAGGAAACCTGTGGTCCACCAGAGGTTTCTCAGCTATAACTCTCATCTTTCCTAACCATTGGCTGTGCTGGCTGGGGCTGAAATAATATAAAATAATAAGAGCTACTGCATACATACATAATTTTATTTGAATGCTGCCTTTCCACAGTTTAAACCATGCTCAAGGTGGTTCACTACATGAAAAAAAAATACTTAACTACAAGAAAAGCAGTCATAAACAAGAATAAAACATTTTTAAAATGCACAACCAAACTGAACAATTTCCACCTAAATCAAATCTAAAATGAAGATACAAAGAAAATGGCAGCAACAGGAGCAACAACCCCCTTCTGCAACCCACCCCCAGCCCCCAAACAACACCCCAGCCCAAGAGTTTCTTCACCAGCCTCAGCTTTTGTAGCTGGAGTCTGTCCGGGACCTACGGTCCCAGGCCAGGTGGGAAAAGGCCTGCAAGGCAGGGAGCAGGTCAGTCCACTGTTCTGTGTATTTGGGAAAATACATTACAGTATTTCTTCTCTTAATTGGAGCATCATCTTCTTCTGGCAATCCAAAAAATTCAGAATATTCGATGTCAGGTTCGTAATAACAGTTGTCACCACTGTCTTCTTGATCATCCTGTTCTGCTCCTCTCTCTCTCCACCCCTCTCAGTCAGAATTATATAAAATTATATCACACTTAAAATTTTTTTAAAAAACACAATTAAATCACAGGGTGTTATTTTATTTAAAAAAAACAACTTAAAGGATCAGACTCTAAAACATAAGTTATTTTCACATGGCATCTGAAAGGGTTTTCACCAGGCAACCATAAGATACAAAGATGGTGCCTATCTGGGAAGGCTGTATTGTCACCAGGGAGCCACAACCAAAAAGATCCTCTCCTGGTAGTCCACACCTTCCTTCATTTAGAGGGTCACTCAAAGCAGGTCCACTGAAGAAGAAGTTATAGTTTGTGTAGATTCATATGGAAGAAGTTAGTCTTCGATAGTTGCATGATTAAAAGGTGACCCAAAGGTAGTTGTGTGATTTAGTAAGAAATAAGCCAAAGCCTATAATGATAAGGTGACATAAATATCAACTGTTTTAGCAGCAGCCTTCATTCTATACCTGATGCTTGAAGTGGAAGAAGAAGAAGAAGAGAAGAAGAGTTTGGGCTTGATATCCTGCCTTTCACTCCCCTTAAGGAGTTTCAAAGCGGCTAACAATCCCCTTTCCTTTCCTCCCCCACAACAAACACTCTGTGAGGTGAGTGAGGCTGAGAGACTTCAGAGAAGTGTGACTAGCCCAAGGTCACCCAGCAGCTGCATGTGGAGGAGTGGGGAATCGAACCTGGTTTGCCAGATTATGAGTCCACCATTCTTAACCACAACACAACGCTGGCACTTTCCATGCTCATCTTGGTCTCAGACTTCCCACACAAATTGCTACCAATGCCTTGTTGCCTGCCGGTGATGTAGCAGTGATCAAACAAGGGACCAAAGATACAGGACCTTTTCTTTCAGAGCAGAAACGGTGACATCATCTGATGAAGCACAAGAGGAACTGATGAATCCTTCTTGTTCTGGCAAGTAAGTGAATGAGGCAGAACATGTACAGGAATGAGACCAGCTGGAACATGTGCAGAGGAGGGTGATCAAGATGATAAAAGGTCTGGAAACCAAGCCTTATGAGGAACAGTTCAGGTAGCTGGATATGTTTTGCCTGGAGAAGAGAAGACCAAGAGGTGATATGATAGCCATCTTCTTTTTTTTTTTTCCAGATAAATATTTATTGATTTTTCAAAGAGAAAAAAAAACAGAAAAGGAAAACCACATACAACAAACAAAAAGAAAAACAACAACAAAACACAAAACCAATAAACAATATACACAATAAAGAAGTTTTCACCTACAATTTTACATTGTCATTTCTTTCTGGGCTTCCTTCAGCTCGTCCGTAAATCTTCCGTAGTAGAAATCAAAATTACGCATTACCTGGTTTGTATTGTCATTATACATTTCTCTTCTTCTATTTTCATTAAACAATAACTCTTAGTCTTTCACAGTACTTCTCTGAATCCCCTTAACGTTATTTGTCCTTTGCTAATATGTTCCAGGTAATCTACATATTTTCCCCATTCCTTGATAAACTTTTGGTCTCTTAGATATCTAATCTTTCCCGTCAATCTATCTAAGTCCGCGTAGTCTAATAACTTTAATCTCCACTCCTCTATTGTTGGTATTTCCTGTTTTTTCCACTTCTTGGCGAGGGTTATCCTTGCTGCTGTAACTGCATAATATACAAATTTATGATCTTTCTTTTTTATTTCGTTCCCTAATATCCCCAACAGGAATATTTCAGGTTTTTTTATAAACGTATACTTTAACACCTTCTTTAGTTCATTGTATATTTTTTCCCAGAATTCTCTCACTCTCCCACACTCCCACCACATGTGGTAAAAGGAGCCCTCCTTCTCTTCACATTTCCAGCATTTGCTATCTACTTTATACATTTTCGATAGTTTCGCAGGTGTTATATACCACCTGTAAAACATCTTCATAACGTTCTCTTTCACCGTTATACACGCCGTAAAGTCCAAACCTTCCTTCCATAGATTCTCCCAATCCTCAAATTGTATGTTGTGACCCACATCTCTAGCCCATCCAATCATCACTGTTTTAACTTCCTCATCTCCCAAGTTCCAATCCAGCAATATCTTATACATTTTAGATATTATTTTCACATCGTTGTTTATGATTTCCATCTGAAATTTTGATTCTTTATCTGCATACCCTCTATCTTTGATCTCTTTTCTAAACATCTCATTGACTTGGAAGTAATGGAGCCAATCATACACATACTCCTTAACCTGCTCATATGGCTTTAGTTTCCATTTCCCATCATCTTTCATTAACAGTTGACCATATGTTGCCCAATCACTTCTCATATTGGTTTTCTTGACACTCATCATTTCAAGGGGTGAGAGCCAGTGCGGTATTTTAGGTTCTAGTATGTTTTTATACCTTTCCCATGTTTCAATAAGTGGACCTCTAAAAATATGATTCTCAAACCCCTTATGCACTTTCCTCTTGCCACACCATAGGTAGGCATGCCAGCCGAACCTATTGTCGAAGCCCTCTAAATCGAGTAGCTCCTTATTCACTAATTTGACCCAGTCTTTTATCCAACAGAGGCATGATGCCTCGTAATACAGTCTCAAATCTGGCAGGGCAAATCCTCCCCTTTCCCTTCTATCTGTCAACAATTTAAATTTTATCCGAGGTTTTTTGCCCTGCCAGATATATCTTGAAAGCACTCTTTGCCATTCTTTAAATGTTCGGCTCCCTTTAATTATGGGGATAGTCTGAAATAGGAATAGTACCCTCGGTAATATATTCATCTTAATGGTATTAATCCTTCCCCAAAAGGACAGTCTCAGTCCTCCCCAAACTTCCAAATCTTTTCTTATTTCTCTCCACACCGACTCATAATTATTTTTAAATAGATCTATATTTTTGGGCGTAAGCCAAATCCCAAGATATTTCACTTTCCTAACCACCTCTATCTGTGATTGGTGTTGGATTGTCTCTATTACACTTTGATCGACGTTCTTAGCCATCATCTTCGTTTTCCTCTTGTTTAATTTGAAGCCTGCCATTTCCCCAAATTGGTCTATCTCCTTTAAGATTTCTTCTATTGTAGTTATTGGGTCTTCCGTCATTATTACTAGATCGTCTGCAAATGCTTTGATCTTATAGGCATTTTGTCCAATTGTTACTCCTTTAATTTTCCCGTTTTGCCTAATTGAATTCAGAAGTACTTCTAATACCATTATGAATAGCAGCGGGGAGAGTGGACATCCCTGTCTTGTACCTTTCTGTATCTTTATTTCTTCTGTCACGATGTTATTTATGATCAATTTAGCTTTTTGCTCTGTGTATATCGCTTTTACACCATTGAAAAAGTCCTTGCCCACTTCCATATGTTCCAAATTCTTCAGCATGAAGTCCCACACTACATTATCAAACGCTTTTTCTGCGTCCACGAACATCATTATTGCTTGTTTATCAATCCTGACAGATAAGAAATCTAACATATTAATTATATTTCTTATATTGTCTCTCATATACCTGCCTGGAAGGAAACCAGCTTGATCTTTGTGGATAGTTTCTACCAGTAGAGACTTCAGTCTTCTCGCCAGAATTCCTGCAAAGATTTTATAGTCCGTATTTAGCAGCGAAATCGGCCTGTAGTTTTTAACCTGGGTTAGATCTGCGTCCTGTTTTGGGATAAAGGTAATATATGCCTCTTTCCAGGTCTCCGGAATCTCCCCTTTTCTTAAGATGTTATTCATAGTCTCCTTCAAGGGATTCATCAAAACAGATTTCATCTCTTTATAATAACCCGCTGTAAATCCATCAGGTCCCGGAGCCTTCCCTCTCTTTAGATCTTTGATTACCTCCTCTATCTCTTCTATTTCGATTGGCTCATTTAGTCGTTGTTTCTTATCCGTTGGGATTTTCTGCACCGTTTTATTTTTCAAAAATCTCTCTATCCTCCTTAAATTATTTCTCTCTTTATTTTTGTAAAGGCTTCTATAGTAATTCAGAAACTCATTCCTAATTCCTTTTGGGTCAGTTACTTCTTCTCCCTCTCTTATAATTCTATTTATTGTACCTTGTTCTTTCCTTTTCTTAATTTGCCATGCAAGCCACTTACCAGATTTATTTGAAAATTCGAAATTCTTTTGTCTTAGTCTTTTTATATTCCACTCTACTTCTCTGTTTATTATTGTGGCAAATTGGGCTTGCAAAATTTTGATATTTTCTTTTGTTTCCTGACAGTTAGGTTTCCTAATTAATTTTTGTTCACTGTCCATAATCTGCTTTAAGATTATCTCTTTTCCTTTCTCTCTATTCTTATTTTTAATCACATTCTGTTGAATAAAATATCCTCTTATTACAGCTTTACTTGCATCCCAAACTGTATTAATGCTTGTACCTTTGTCACAATTATCCGCAAAGTAATCTGTTAGCTTTTTTTGCGCATTCTCTACAATTTCCTGGTCATCTAGGAGGTATTCCTTTAGTCTCCATCTGAAGGTTCTTCTCTCGAAACTCTCCAATTCATATTCTATCGGACTGTGATCAGAAATTACTCTCGGTTTTATTTCTACTTGTTTGATCCTAGGGCACAATTCACTCGATACCCAAACCTGATCTATCCGTGACATCGACTGGTGTGGCTCAGAGTGAAAGGTATACTGTTTGCCTAATGGATGTCTAAGACGCCAAATATCTATCAAATTACAATTTTTCACCATTGAGAAAAAGGATTTTGGTAGTTTCCCTTCTTTGCTTACTCCTTCCCTAAGTTTATCCGCATCTAGGGAAACCACACCGTTCATGTCCCCCATTAAAATAATTTTCTGATCCATATATTCCGAGATTTTCCCTTCGAGATTTTTAAAGAAATCAGTCTTATTGCCGTTTGGCGCATATATTCCAATCACAACCAAATTCTCTCCTTGCCAATTAATTCGAACCGCTACCATTCTCCCCTCCTCATCTTTGAATATTTGTTTGGCTTCAATCTTATTTTTAATGTACAGCACCACCCCTCTCTTCTTTTCTCTATCAGAAGATTCGAATTCAATTCCTAATCTTTTATTAATTAACAGTTTTTTATGTCTTTTAGCCACATGCGTCTCTTGAAGACAGATGATATCCAGGTTTTTCTTTTTCAAGAATTGTTCAATTTTATTCCTTTTTTTTTCCTCATTCATTCCATTAATATTCCAACTCAAAATTTTTAACCCCATAATGCCTGGCATTCACCTGACTTTTCTCTTTTTTCTCCCTTCTTTTCCTCTCTTTTTTCCCTTATAAGTTTTCTGTGTTTTCTTCCTCCCCTTCTTCTTCTTCGTTCGATCTACTTCCGCTCGCTTCCTGTTCGTCCTCTGTTCTTATATCTCTTGGTGATCCACCCTCTGCTTCTTTTGCTCCACCCTCCTCAGATTTCAGCTCCTTATACTTCCTCAAAAATTTCCCAGTTTCTTCTGAGTTTACCAGCCTATGTCTTTTGCCTCTGTACTCAAATGATACTCCTTCGGGGAACTCCCACCTAAATTCAATTCTATTCTTCTTCAATGTCTGTGCTAGTGGTTTATAAAAGTCTCTTCGTTTAAGTAATCTAATTGGGATATCTTTAAAGATGATTATGTAGTTTCCCCCTATGTTCAGCCTCTTTTCCCTGTTTTTTTGTAGAATCCTATTTCTCACTTCCTTATCCCTAAATGTAATCAAACAATCACCTATGAATTTTTTCGCTCTTATTGTTTTAGCACGCATTCTAAATGCATTCTGCACATTATTAGCCATTTCTTCTACTGGTATGTCCATCCAATCTGCTAATTCTTTTATCAATCTTTCTTTAATATTTTCACCTTGTATCTCCGGAACTGCTCTCAACCTGAGATTCGCCTCTCTCTGCCGGAGTTCATTCATTGCTATAACATCTTTTATCTCCTCTTGTGCTTTATTTAAATCCAACATTTCGGCTTTAATCCTTTCCTTGTCCCGTTTGATATCCTTTAATTCCAATCTTGTCTTCTTTATCCCTTCCTCTACATTTTGCGTTCTCCTAAATACTTCTTTTATCTGGCCTTTGAGTTCACTAACAGTTTCATCAATCTTTTTATCCATATTTCCAATTTTATTATCCACTTGTTCTAACTTATGCTCTAAATTATTTTGACTCTGTTTAATCTCCACTAGCATCTTCACAATATCCGCCTTAGAATCTGTTTCTTGCTTAGACCCCCTCCTTTCTCCGGGAGTCCCCCCATTCGTACCTTTCTTCACCGTATATGACATCTTGTATTCTTATATTTTCCTTGTTCCCCCTGTTTCATATAGCACCTTCACTTATATTTCCCTCCTCCAATTCCCCCCCTCTTTTTTTTTTTTTTTTTTTTTACTGTTTAAACTGCATGAAATTGCTATCTCCCACCCAAATATTTACCATTCATTCAATATATGGTTCTCTCCCAGCGGAGCTTTTTAACCACTCAGAATACTCCTCTAGTCAAATAGACACACAGGCTGGAGTTAATAGAGAGAGAAGTAAAGTTGGTTGGGAGAGGAGTGAGGTAAGATGAGAAAAAGGAGGGAACAGAAAAGCGGGTGGAAGCAAAAAGTTGTAAATCAGTTAATCTTAGTCTCGCCACTAGAGGTCACCAAGTCTCTTCAAAGTAACGCTGTTTCTTGAGATATCACAATATCTTGATTCACAAACATTCAATCTCTCCTACATATCAAAAATCCTGAAGAGCAGGGGGATAGTATATCTACAGTAAGTCCGAGATGTGTTTGCAGTAAATCCGAAGCGTCTATATTTTCCCCGCCACAGAAATAGATGTAGTTATAGTCTTTTTCTTTTTCTTCCTTTCTCCTTATGCTTTCCCTCAATCCACCACGCTCAGAAATTTTTAATGGCGACGGAGCCTTCTCTTCCGGTTTCCCTTCTCTTTGCGCTTTTAAATTCAAAATAGGGAGAAGTACCCCTTTCGTCTATTTCAAGCCTCCGTTTCCTCAAGGACTCTCAGCTGCAACAATTTGTCCCTGGTCTCCCCTTTTCTCCCACAAGCCTTTTAATATTGAGTCTCTGCACAAAAGTTACTTTTAAGAGGGAGATAAATGAGAAGAAAACAAAGTATCCGCCAAGGCAACTCACTTTCACTTTCCCAGCACTGGAGTCGTATTGCGTCTTGCAGATTCCGTTTTCAAGCTGAACTCCGTTTACACCTTTGTTTCACTCCCCGACTTCCTTGTTAGTATTACCACAAAATTAGGCGTTTTTGAAGTCGGAGTTCTTTGGTATGAGAGCGCAGCGCTTTCACAACAAGCCCGGGGCTTCGCTATATGGAGGTCGGCAATGGCTTCCCTCGACCCGCTGAGCAACACCGCCGTTCTCTTCGCTTCGTTTGAAGCTACCTGACAGCAGAGCTGGTCGCTTCCAGTCGCTACGGGAACCAGGTTCTCTGGACACCCTCCAGAGATGTTTTCGGGGGGCTTCCGCGCCCTAAAGCCCCCCTAATCCTCCAAAATAGCCCGGGGTTTCCCTCTCGGTAAAACCCCCGCTTGTAACGAGATCGCGCTGCACCGGAAGTCGATATGATAGCCATCTTCAAATATTGAAAGGACTGTCCCATGGAAGGTGGAATAAGCTTGTTTTCTCCTGCTCTGAAGGGGGGGACCCAAAACAATAGATTCAAGTTACAAGAAAGGAGATTTTGACTAAACATTAGGAAGAACTTTCTGATGGTAAGAGCTATTTGGCAGTGGAAAGGACTCCCTCAGGAAGTGGTGGACTCTCCTTCCTTACAGAGGTTGGGTGGTCATCTTGCATTAGGTGGGGTATGCATACAGAGAACAAGGTCTGCTGGCACAACCCCTTTTCTCCTGTCATGCTTCTCACAACTCTCCATGACAGATCTAGGGGGCACTGGGGAAGGAGAGGAGGGAAGTCCTATTATGTGAATAGACCTTGTCCCAGACATGCAACAACTTAGTAGAATCCCACCCATGACTAATGTACAGTGGTACCTCTGGTTATGTACTTAATTTGTTCTGGCGGTCTGTTCTTAAGCTGAAATTGTTCTTAACCTGAAGCACCACTTTAGCTAATGGGGCCTCCCGCTGCCGCTGCACTGCCGGAGCACAATTTCTGTTCTCATCCTGAAGCAAAGTTCTTAACCCGAGGTACTATTTCTGGGTTAGCGGAGTCTGTAACCTGAAGTGTATGTAACCTGAGGTACCACTGTAGATTTCTTCAGTTCAGGAGGTCTAATCTGCATAAAGCTTAGTTGGCTACAACCCTACATACGTATATTGACTAAAAAAATGTGCACAATGCCCTCTTCATGAACGCATTCTGTATGAGGCCTGGTGAATGTGCAAAATGTTTGGTTACTATGCACATTAACTGCTCAACTTACATTATCTACATGTATACAGGTGGCAATCATTTCCTGTGGGCGTTCCATTCCCAGTCCCCATGCATGTCAGCAGAGCATGAATAAATGTACTGTGCCCTGTTATGCCCCACCCTGCCCCGCCTCTGTTGTGCTCTGTTCCACCCCCGTTCTGCCATCTTCCGGGTACAAAAGGATCCACGCTTCAGGGATCATGTGTCAACTGGACATGCCTAAAATGGTTGCCTCCTGTATATGAGCTACCTTTACTAAGTTGTAAGTCCCACTGAACTCAGTAAACATAATTAGGATTGCATTGCACATTCGCTTAAGTGGTTAGGGGTCCATAGGCCCAGAGAAAGCGGCCTTATACTGAATCAGACCACTACCCCCATTTAGCTGAGTAATGTTCTGCAGTAACTAGCAGTGACTCTCCAGGGTTTCAGGCAGGGAGAATTCCCAGCTATACCTGGATATCCTAAGGATTGAATTAGGCACCTTCTGCATGCAAAACAGATGGTATGACCTATAAATGATGGCAATAAAGGATGCATATGTTGAGTATGTATGTGTGTTTTACTTTCCCTTCTGGGAAATCTGGTTTGACTCCCTACTCTCCTCTGTGCCTCTTCAAAGAAATGAGTATGTAATTGACGTGATCTTTTCCTCCCTCTTATTGCATAAGTAAATTCCTTGTAGTTAATGGGGAAGGAGTTAACTGTAACCCTTCTCTCCTAACCTTTATTCTACAAGGAATTAACCCGGCATCATAAATTCATTACTGTCAACTGTTTTCACACTAGGAATTGGTTCATAGTGTTGCAGGAAAATGCTGGCATACATTGAACATGTAGCCGCTTCGCCATAAGCCCCAGATCAGCCCACTTTCAGTGCTATATGAACAAGCCCCCAAACCCATCTCGTAGACATCTACACCCATCAGAATTATCTTTAAACAGATTCAAATGATACTCTATGGTTTGACTAATTTGGAGCATCACATCAGATTCTTTGGAATTCATGTTAGCAATACAGGGGTTTTTTCTTTACAAATTTTATTCTCAAATGCTTGCATTTATTACATGGAAATTGTTGACTATGGTGGTTCTGAGACAGAATGTATTTCCGATTACCAAGCATCCATTTATCCTGCTAATATTTCCTCGTAGCGAGTAAACATTAAGTTGAATGTAGATTCTTAAAAGGGAGGGGGGAGAGAAACAGAGTCATTAAAAAAGCATAAAGGATATGGCTTATTCTACTGGGGGGGGGGGGAGATAGTAAATTTTTACAGAATATTGGAAGTGCTTTTCAGTCTCCAGTGCATAAATACAGGCGTGCGTACACCATTCACGTCTTTTTCTCCCTGCCTAAAAATCCACAATTATTCTTCTATATTAACTTAGCATTTAAACTCTAAGTATTCAAGATGTGTCAGCAGCTCTACATGAGTATGCGGGCCACATCCTCAATCTCTCTTTCTCCCTCCAACTCTTTCTCTCTCCTGCCCTCATTATTTAGATTGTTGCCTGAGCTTGATGTAAAGCATTTCTGATCTCAGATGTTCTAATCAGGTGATAATCTTAGTTTTAACAGATGCAAGGTGATTCCCTCTAGCGAAAGGAGGATGAATCTAGATTTAGCTGCTTATCGCAACCTGCTTTAAAAGGAGCTGCCTACAGAATAAGATTTTGACATGTAATAAGAAGAGGAAAAAAAAACCTTGGGAGCTCTTCAAGCTCTTGCTTTGACTATGTGTATACTAAAACTCACACCTGAGGGATACCAAAAGGAAAGCGTTCTTCTCAGATGAAAGTAGCTCATTGCAAAGTCACTCATCCTGGAATAAGAATAATGTGTATTTACTGGTACATTGAGCTATTCAGTTCAAAACCCAGGAACATGGTGGATGGCGTTGACATTGAAATTAATGTAGCCTGACAACTGAAATCTATAATATTGATAAAACGTATGTATACTTGCAACTTATTGAAATAAATGGACTGCATTAGGGATTTTAGAGAGCAAATACTGACGGAGATGACCAAAGAGTCCACAAAAAGAACAGATTTCATTAGCAAGGATATTATGCTTTTAATTTATCACTTGATCTTTTATTCTAGACGTAGATCAAGAGCAGTTTAATCAAAGGATCATATTATTAAAATCACTCTTATTATGATTACTTTATTCCAAATATACACTGTTGGTAGAGCTAAAACTGAGAGGAAAATAAGACATCAGAAGAAATAAAATTAAGGAGCTATGGTGCTCTTGTATAGTATAATGTATCACATACACTTCATTTTGCTGAATTCTGCATCGGTGACATATTGAAATAGCCTGATAGGGCTTGTTGGATTACTGTCATGTCAAAGAATCACAAGAAGGTCTCAGTCAAAGATTCCATAAGTTAAAGATGCTGTAGGTGAGGAAATGTAACTGGTTGAGATACTCCACTTGTGACAGATACTGTATCAGCATCCCTCTGGCAAGTTTCCTACCCCACAAGTGTATTATTTAATCAAACACTGCAAACAGGTGTAAAAGCCGAAAGCCAGTGAGTGCAAGTAATATTTTATTGCCAGGTAAAAATCCCAATGCATTTTGAATGTGGCATTTCTTCCTCAGGGCAAAAGTTAAATTTAAGGCTGAACCAAAATGGCGCTCTTCAGTTTTTGCCACCGTTCACCAGAAAAGGGGAGGGGTAGGATATTTGACAGGGGTGGATATATGATGTGCCTCTGGAATGGGGTTGAACTCATTGGTGTTGGTGGTGGCAACAGCACTTTCACCAATGACTCTTAAGTGATACTGAAGTGGTAGCACTGGGGATGAGGGTGTATCTTGAGGGACTGCACAGAACAGGCAAAGTGCATTTCTGAATGTGTGTGTGTTATGCAGAAGGCCAAGCTGCATTTTTAAAGGCATGGAGACGTGAGAAGGCAGCAAATGTTATCTTGTTTACATGAATGGGTCATCTGCATGAACATTTACTGTGATACATCAGAACCATGTCAGAGCTTTCTCCTCATTATTACATTTTCCTGCAAAGCCATGTTAACAATCATAAGAAAAGCGCACACTCAAAGCCTCTGAAGGGTTTGGCACCAAGTCAAATCAGGTGTTGCCCTCCTTACACTGGTTTTGTGGGATTCAGAAGCAAATTTTGATGTGGCCATTTGAGCAGACTGCAGCCAAACGTATGGAGATACAAACTTTAGTGTTGTTGTTGTTGTTGTTGTTGTTTCGTCGTGTCCGACTCTTCGTGACCCCATGGACCAGAGCACACCAGGCCCTCCTGTCTTTCACTGCCTCCCGCAGTTTGGTCAAACTCATGTTTGTATCTTCGAGAACATTGTCCAACCATCTTGTCCTCTGTCGTCCCCTTCTCCTTGTGCCCTCAATCTTTCCCAACATCAGCATCTTTTCCAGGGAGTCTTCTCTTCTCATGAGGTGGCCAAAGTACTGGAGCCTCAGCTTCACAATCTGTCCTTCCAGTGAGCACTCAGGGCTGATTTCCTTGAGAATGGATAGGTTTGATCTTCTTGCAGTCCATGGGACTCTCAAGAGTCTCCTCCAGCACCATAATTCAAAACCATCAATTCTTCGGCGATCAGCCTTCTTTATGGTCCAGCTCTCACTTCCATACATCACTACTGGGAAAACCATGGCTTTAACGATACGGACCTTTGTTGGCAAGGTGATGTCTCTGCTTTTTAAGATGCTGTCTAGGTTTGTCATCGCCTTTCTCCCAAGAAGCAGGCGTCTTTTAATTTCGTGACTGCTGTCACCATCTGCAGTGATCATGGAGCCCAAGAAAGTAAAATCTCTCACTGCCTCCATTTATTCCCCTTCTATTTGCCAGGGAGTGCTGGGACCAGTGGCCATGATCTTAGTTTTTTTGATGTTGAGCTTCAGACCATATTTTGTGCTCTCCTCTTTCACCCTCATTAAGAGGTTCTTTAATTCCGCCTCACTTTCTGCCATCAAGGTTGTGTCATCTGCATATCTGAGGTTGTTGATATTTTTTCCGGCAATCTTAATTCTGGCTTGGGATTCATCCAGCCCAGCCTTTCGCATGATGAATTCTGCATATAAGTTAAATAAGCAGGGAGACAATATACAGCCTTGTTGTACTCCTTGTTCAAACGTGCCCCACAGTGGTAGTAGGAACGTGCCTACTGCCTTCACCTCCTGCACTGTGATGTGTCCTGTGGCCACAGCCCCCAGCAGTTGTCATTGTTAACAAGTGACACATATATCTGTGTGCATCTGATTGCGAATCCAAGCCAATCAGGATTCACCTATGGTATTTGGAATTCTGATTGGCTAGCCTTAGGCACATAGCGATTTTCCACCTGATTAGAAGTCTGAGCCAGTCAAGATTCCCAATAGCTGGAGAAGCCTACATACAGGTGTGTGTGTGTGTGTGTGTGTGTGTGTGTGTGTGTAGCCTCTTTCTTATGGACACCAAATGTGTGGCTGTCATGGACTGTGACCAGTGGGTACATTGGCATGGAAAGGGTGTGCCTAGCATGCACATTTCCATTACTTCCACATGTGTTCATTGAACATGAGAATGGTTTCATTTGACTAAAGCCCTCTACCATACTTCTTTGTGATTCAGTCACAGGATTAGGTTAAAACTTCTCTTGCCACAGTTCGCCAGAAAGTTATTATAGGAAAACGAGTCTAGTTCTTCAGGAAATCCAAATATGGAGCAGATATGATCAAAATGCTTTAAAATATATACATTTTCCCCACCAAAACAGAATACATTTGTTTTCATGTTAAAAACAGGGCCCTTTTTATAGGATAGGAACATGAATCCATTGGAAATTCAACATAAGCAGCAATATCCACAGATGCACATTTCTGATTTCCCTAGAATTGATGTAAAAGACCTTTTAACTTACAGTCTCCTTTGCGATGGATTCCAAAAGCAACCATGCACAGTAACATCAATATACTGTGGTACTAGAGGATGAAACCATGCATTTGTGACTGATGGACAAAAGAACATTCTGCTGAAGACTGTACGTATTAAAATTTTATGTGCACGAAGCTGAAGATCGAGGGATAAAACACGGTGTTGATGCAATAGATTTACTTGACAAGACAGCTGATCCCATTGTGGTACCATTAAGTGAATATGATGTTCACTGACTGTTAACATGGATAAAGAATTATTCTTTTATACAGAGCCATATGATAGAATCTGATAAAAATATTCATTACATAGAGATATCTAGTTATCTACAGTACATTTTCTTTAATTCTCAGGGGCAGGGAAGTTCTTTCTTTCTTTTTCTTTCAAGATCCATGTTGTTTTTCTGGCCTCGCTCAGATAACTGACAAATTTGCAGAAACTTGTACTTGATGGGCTTAATAAACAAATGCTAGTCCCATTAACCCTTCATATTCCAGATGCAGAGGGCTATAGATATTCTCCTAAGTGTTAGTGGTGATATTAAAAATACTGTATAGCACAGTCCCATCTATCTGAAGGCCTGGAGGATATCCAATTGTTCAGGTAATCAAAAGTTTGGATCTACTGTTAAGGGTATCATGGGACTCTGTTAGTACAGCTCCTGCAAGATGATTAGAATGAGTACACCAGGTGGCACTGGGATTGAAAGTTTCATGGCTCAATTTGAAACCTGCTGTGTTCTTACCTGCTCCTCCTGAAGTTATGCAACTCCACCACTGCCATCTTTTTCAAGTCCTTGCAGTGATGTGGCCAAATGCATTCCTGTATTTAATAATTTTAATGGGGTGGTTGACACTAGGAATGGACAAATCTGTCTAAATCCTGTTCATGTCACTTTTAGCCATTGGGGAGGTGGGGTTAAACATTTACTTTATTTATTATTAAATATTTGTTCTGTACAACCTTCCTGGGAGGTATGGCATGTCCCCACATCCTGTCACTCTCAGAGACATTCATTTGTGGGCTCCATCTTGTTAGGCCTGCCTGACCACGACCTCCACATACCTATTGACTTTGCATGCAAAGATCTCATGTGTTTGTAGGCACTTTCCCTGCTTTTTATAGCATCTCAGTTCATGTTGACCAAAGCTACATCTGCACAAGTTGTTTGCACATGGACTCCATGTTCACAAACCCAAAAAACATGGGGTGTATGAAGACAGAGGGTAGAATCCCCCCCATCTGTCTCTCCCTCTTCCCACACCCAAGAAGGAAATAAGCAGCAGAAGATTCTGTTCTGTTTTAGGACTTGCATTTATTAGAACAATGCAGGAAGATGGAAAGGAAAAAGCAAACAAACCTAGGATTACATGGGTTGCCTTTTCGAAAGATCTAATTTACTGTGGCATTGTATTGGAAAATATCCAGTTTGGTACATTTCCTAGCTAACTGTGCATATCCTTCTTTTGTCATTTAGTGTCACAGCTTCAACATCCAGTCAATGTTTTGCACATGACATACTGTTCAGCTCTTATGATTAGACACATGGGACCAAAAGTGAAATGAAAACTAATATTATCTTGGTGGGTTGTTTTTGAAGCCATTCCAACCGGGAGCAATAATTCTTACAGCATGGGATCTCTACGTTAAATACTATGTCAGTTGAAATTACTTCTGAGACTGGTAATTGACTATGCAATGTCACAAGTAAAGGAAGATTTCATTCTGCCTTATCCACTTAGAATTACAGCTCTCTGAACCCTTTTATGATTTTGCTCCCTTTGAAAATCAGTTTGTATAAGGCTGTCGTCCCTGAATATTGGGGAAGAAAAAAATGAGTGTGATATATTTTGCTGAACTTGCTGCAGGTTTGTGGGATTAGGATTCTGGCTACAGGGCTGGGTTTAAAATGGAACACTAAGATTAGAGAAATGATGCAAGATCAGAACTACGGTACATAACAGGGTGATTATTAGTCATCAAACACCTTGCTTTGGGATGCAGGGATCTGGGTTCAGATTAGCAACATAACATCACAGACTTGGTATGGCTCAAAAGAGCATTTTATCTAACCGCTTTAAGGCAGTTCCAACTACTCATTGCCTCCCTAATTAGAGGCGATTGAAACATATTGTGTTTGGGGAACAGTATCATACTGTTGTTGTTTGTAATAAGTGAGGTGGTGGAAAGGAAAAAAATAAACAGAAGGAAGAGGGTGGGAGGGAGTAGAGGTACATAAATCCTGTGTCCTTTGCAATGGTAAAGGTAAAGGTAAAGGGACCCCTGACCGTTAGGTCCATTCGTGACAGTCTCTGGGGTTGCGGCGCTCATCTCGCT
Source organism: Podarcis pityusensis (assembly GCF_964106645.2). Lineage (NCBI taxonomy): Eukaryota > Metazoa > Chordata > Lepidosauria > Squamata > Lacertidae > Podarcis > Podarcis pityusensis. Next base: position 71,598,773 of record NC_138028.1, on the reverse strand, counting down.
TTATTGGCCGAGGGAGCAAGTGTACAGCTTCCGGGTCATGTGGCCAGCATGACTAAGCTGCTTCTGGCGAACCAGAGCAGAGCATGGAAACGCCGTTTACCTTCCCGCCGGAGTGGTACCTATTTATCTACTTGTACTTTGATGTGCTTTCGAACTGCTAGGTGGGCAGGAGCTAGGACTGAGCAACGGGAGCTCACCCCGTCACGGGGATTCGAACCGCCGACCTTCTGATCGGCAAGTCCTAGGCTCTGTGGTTTAACTCACAGCACCACCCGTGTCCCATTCTGCAATGGTATTCCCCCCATATAGTATTGGACCTAGTTTGCTAAGGCATGGGCAGGCATGACCAAGCAAGCAGGCAGGTGCTCACATTAGAATTGGTGGCCGCTTCACTCCTGCCCCAGTCTTGCTGCTGCTGTGTTGCCCAGAGCAGCAAGTAAAGCTTGGCTACAGCTTGGGACTTGTCTGGAGCGAGACAAATCATGAGTCCAGGATTGAATGCAACACTAAACCAAACCATGGCTTAGCACTGGGTAGCGTAGCAGCAGGTGAAGAGCAAAGCAGTCGTGTTTCTTCCTGTGTATATCTGCAAGTCTGCTCATTTATGCTTAGCCTTGATTTTGCTTAGCGTTGTGTGCATCCTAGACTGGGTTTCAGACTCAGATTTCTGGCTATTGCAAGTAACATATTTTGTTGGTCTGCAAATCGTGTGTAATACTTGCTAAGTCATTTCCAGGAAGAACTGAATTTAAAATTGATTTTTTAAAAATGATTTTAAATATTCTTGAAGAAGAACTAAGGTAAAGGTAACCCTGCCCGTACGGGCCAGTCGTGTCCGACTCTGGGGTTGCGTGCTCATCTCGCTCTAGAGGCTGTGAGCCGGCGCCGTCCGAAGACACTTCTGGGTCATGTGGCCAGCGTGACGAAGCTGCAGCTGGCGAGCCAGCACCAGCGCAGCACACGGAAACGCCGTTTACCTTCCTGCTATAAAGCGGTCCCTATTTATCTACTTGCACTTAAGAGTGCTTTCGAACTGCTAGGTGGGCAGGAGCTGGGTCCGAACGATGGGAGCTCACCCCGCCGCGAGGATTTGAACCGCCGACCATACAATCGGCAAGTCCTAGGCGCTGAGGTTTTACCCACAGTGCCACCCGCGTCCCATTGAAGAAGAACTAGTAGGGTCTGAAATGCAGTAATCCACATTCTTGTCTACCCCACGACTTTTGGGGGGCTTCAGTTTCTAGCTCCTTTTTGGGTTTCCCATTTTTGTTGCACCTCAGTTACAGAAGAGACTGGGTGCAACGCTACAGGTTGCAGTGCAACAGGTATTATATTTAGGGTGCAATATATTCTATGCATGTTTTTAAGTAGGCATGCATAGGATTGCATCCAAGAAAGAAAGAAAAAAGACAAGTGGACATAAGCAGTAGATGTCAACCCAACCTCACTGTCTTGGTTTTTCAATTTCTCTCTTTTTTTAAAAATGATATTTATTAAAATTTCAGAGAAAAAAAGAATTACAGAAAAACAAAAAGTAAAAATACAAGAAAAATACAAAATACAAAATACAGAATAAAAGAATAAAAGACACTTAAAAAGAGAAAAAAGAAAAATGGGTCAATCTTTCCATAGCTTACATTCATATCCTTGTTTCCCTGACCTCCTCATACCTCCCTTTTTTGTATTCCAGTTCAATTAGTTAAGTCAGCAATTTCTTTCCCTCTTTGTTTTCTCATGATCCTTTAACTTAATATACTATAACTTTAAATTTTCATCTATTAACAATCCTTTTTTACACACACCTTTATAGCATTACTGCTTAAACCATCTAACTTCATTCCAACATCATTCTAACATTCATTAATTTTGCAATATTTCTGTAAATAATCTTTAAATTTCTTCCAATCTTCTTCCACCGACTCTTCTCCCTGGTCTCGGATTCTGCCAGTCATTTCCGCCAATTCCATGTAGTCCATGTTTTTCAATTTCTCAAGTGGAGGATTGCTCCTAAAATGACAGGCCTTTTGAGAAATTCACTATGGGGAGTTTGGATTTGATATCCCGCTTTATCACTACCCGAAGGAGTCTCAAAGTGGCTAACATTCTCCTTTCCCTTCCTCCCCCACAACAAACACTCTGTGAGGTGAGTGGGGCTGAGAGACTTCAAAGAAGTGTGACTGGCCCAAGGTCACCCAGCAGCTGCATGTGGAGGAGTGGAGACACGAACCCGGTTCCCCAGATTACGAGTCTACTGCTCTTAACCACTACACCACACTGGCTCTTATAAAACTATGCTTTTATAAAAACTTATAGCTATTGTTTTCTGTTTCATTAGCTCCCTGCGTAACAAGGAGTTGCTTACTTCCCTTAACAATAGTATGCTTAACTTTTATTCTGTGAAGCTTCATTTTCTGCCCAGGCTCTTGGCAAGCTTCGATCTTGCACAAATAAACACTCTTCAACGATTCCATGTGGATTTTAATGCTTCCAGTTTGTAACGTTACTTTCCCCATGCCGTGTGATTCAGTCGCAAATGATCCAGCCTAGCTGCCTCACTGTGGGAATATCTCTTGGCTTCCATTCTCAGGACTTTGGTCAAGAACGTTTGCAATTCTATTTCCTCTGAGCTGGTAATACCACTCCAAGGGTGAAAATAAGTTACATCTGACATTCCTTGGCTTTTAGCACTGACATTAAAATAGCAATCTGGATAAAATCCTGAGTTGCAGCTTTTGTCATTTAAAATATAGATCATGGCATATATCCTGCTTAGGCCAAATTTTCTGGTGAGGTAAATAATGGCTTCATTCATTCTCTGCCCGGTCACACCAGCAACAAATTTGGCCCGAAGCGTTCCTCTTAATTGGATTGTATTTTATTAAACGCAAGAGACTTCTCAGTCATTTGGGTCACTTTGGCACAGAGTTGATGATGGGCTGTAATTAATTCCAACAGATTGTACATGGCATGAAGAAAATGATATCAAGTCATCATATGTCTTTCTTAAGTTAATGACAGAGGCAGTAAATACGTTGACTCTTCTCTTTTGACTTTGGTCAGAAGTTAGGACAGCTTAAATAATTATATAATGGATGAGTTGGCTGATAAAGCTCTCCCAGAAGAGATCCTCCAGAAAATTCTGCTTTAGTCATGCCATGTTCAGAACAACTCCCATTTCCAGTCTGAAAAGTAGAAAAGCACAGTTTCTCTTTACTGCATGTTCAGCCGAGACAGGATGAATATGAGCTGTGCAGTGAAAGAATAATGAGAAATACCCCACGTCTTCCTGGGTTGCCCCAGCCTCTCTGGGCAGCTACCAACATATATAAAAACACAATAAAACATTAAACATTTTTTTCAAAAACTTCCCTATACAGGATTGCCTTCAGATGCCTCGGGGGTCGGATAACTCCATACCCTCCAGTGAAAATAGGGACATCCTACCATACCCCCCCCCCCAACATTTCTCCAATAAAAAGGGATGTCCTAAGAAAAAGCAGGACATTCCGGGATCAAATCAGAAACCAGGAGGGCTTCTCTAAATCAGGGACGTCTGGAAAATAGGGCCACTTGGAGGGTCTGCTGTTGTAGTGCCTCTCTTTGGATCATAGTATGGGAGGGCTATTCTTTACCATCCACCATTATCATCAGTGAAAGTCATCTCCCTTATCTGCTATTGGTCCATGAGGGGAAGCTGGAAACAGTGCAGAGTGTAATTAGCATTTTTCCTTTGTAATCTAGAACACACTCCTTTCTAGAACATAAGCATCCTAAAAAATAATAATTTATATGCTACCCATCTGGCTGGGTTTCCTCAGCCACTCTAGGCGGCTCCCAACAGAATATTAAAAACATGATAAAACATCAAACATTAAAAACTTCCCTAAACAGGGCTGCCTTCAAATGTCTTCTAAAAGTCAGATAGTTGTTTATTTCCTTGACATCTGGTGGGAGGGTGTTCCACAGGGAAGGCGCCACTACTGAGAAGGCCCTCTGCCTGGTTCCCTGTAACTTGGCTTCTCTCAGTGATGGAACCACCAGAAGGCCCTCGGCACTGGTCCTCAGTGTCCAGGCAGATTGATGGGGGACGCTCATTATTTCTTACCTCACAGTGGGACTTACCTTTGGTCAGGGATAAGGTCACCTTTGAAAAGCTATTCACATGGCTTAAGAAGAATTGCCCTTCCTTCCTTCCTTTTGACACAAACCTTTTCCTGTATGACTTCAAGTTAATTTCTGGACAATAGTTGGGAACAGCTGTCCAAAGTGTGAACTGTCATGCTCAGTAATATTTGCTTAACCTCATTTTCAGGACTCTGAATGAGGTACATTTAAAAAGAGAAGGAAGTTAGCCCCAGATGCATAACTGTGATTAATTGACACCAAAAAAAACCTCATTGGAAATATGCTCACTTTATTAAGAAGAGTTATCTAATCTTATCCTTTATTCTGTAGAATCACTCATGTGTGACCCATTACCATCCTACTAAGACAAAATGGAGTACAAGTATCTGAGAATTATTCTTACCATATTGCTTACTGGAGTGTGGGAAAATAGGTAGAACGCGTATTTTCATATTTTAATCAGTTTAAGTTGTGATTTATTGACAAAGACAATATGCTTATGTATCTCTCTTTATATTATTTTTTTGCTGCTGTAGACTAACACTGTGAACTCTCTGGAAGATGTCTTTGCTCCTGTGTCATATTCTTTTTCTTTAAAAACAAAAAACACCAAAACTATAATTACTTTCATTTTATCTGTAGCATCATCCAGCCTGCTCAGGTTTTAAACTTGCAGACCATCCTTCATCAGACTTACTTAAAAGCAGTAGAACATCCCATAAAAACAAACCCAAGCATCATTCTTTGCCATTGTACCACTGGAAAATTAACCCAAGAAAACCTTTTCCCCAGGCTAGTGCACACATACATTCAAATCCTGTCATCTCTTCTAACCTCTCCACTATTTTGTGGCATTTTGCTTGGTCCTAAGAAAAATATTTCCCCCTCTTTAGGATTTTTCTTTTAGACTAACACGGCTTCCTTTGCTTGTCAGCACTTGATGTCTATCATCTGAACGTGTGAATCAGTTCCATTTGCAAATATTATGCTTGAGCTGACAATGGAACACACTGTTTTACGGGGAAGTCACTGCTTGTGGTCCCCCATGGCTCAGATATATGGCTTGTACCCACCAGGAGCTGGTGTGTTCAGTATTGTGAGCTCAATTCTACAGAACTCTCTCCCAGCTGAGGTAAGACAGGCCATCCCACTGTTGAACTTCTGGTACCTCCTGAAAATTGAGTTCTGATGTTATGGTTTTAACATATTTTCACTTTCATTATACTGAGCTTCTGTACACTGCTTAGAGACAACTGTAATTAAATGGGAGATAAACAGTTGGAATAAAAAATCGTTTAAATTCCAATTGCTCAGGCAGCAATTCCATATCCATTTACATGGAAGTAAGCCTAACTGGGACTTACTTCTCAGTAGACGTGTACAGGATTTTGTCATTCACAGAAACCACCACTTTTAGAACTGCAATCAGCAAATGATCCGTAGGCTCCTATACCTGAACTGAAATTGTGCAGTATTTTATGTGTGTAGTGCTGATGGGTGAATGGAGATTTCTCTCTACTGGGAACTTGCCTCCCTAGTCCTTGATGTTAATATAGAAACCTGGATTGAGTTGCTGGAGAGACTAAAGACTCTCCAAGCGAGTGAGAGAGAAAGGAGTGTGATTTCAGAAAGGAGTGTGATTTCAGAAGGAGTTAGAACGTTAATGGACAACACTTAAAACAGACTTTGGTGACATCATTAAGAAAACTGTACAACAATGAGCCTATTATAAGACGCTTGCACTGCACATTAAGGGGTCATATGTAACTAGATCTAATCAGTTACCATTTGCAAAGGAAATCTATCCTCAACCTATACAGAATGCATATAGCCCCAAATCATTCCCTAGACAGCACTTCTGTAGCTGTGTATGACAACTAGGGGCCTGGAGTTGGAATGCATGTTCCCGTCCATCTCAAAAGGAGCAGCCAGAGATTGCCTTGTCCTCCTTCCTGGTTTGCAGCCTCATTACATTAGCACCCTTTCAACCTATTGAATCCTAACTGGTTCTCCTTGATGAAGGAACAAGCTTCCTATAGGTAAGAAAAAGTGGCAATTCAAAGAACTGTCAAATTAACTGTAGATGGATGAGAGACCACTTGGAGTAACAGCCTTAATTAGATTTAAGCAAACTGAGAGTGACTTGATCATTTGTGATGGAAGGAACAAATTTTAACAACAGAAGTAATTTGTCAGATTATCATTATATGCGACAAGATAATGCATAGAACAAATAGCCACTATTGCTTCTTAAAAAGCATTAAAACTGGTATGTTGAACCTTCCGGTAAACTTTGTGCAGTTGATTACCGTAGACTGTGCATGTCTGGAAATAGCCAAAATTCTTCTCTCAAAATTGAGAACTAGTTCAGCTTATATTTGAACCAGTATTTTGTTTAATAAATCAATAAATGGATAATTCCTGAGCCCACAATTCCAGCTAGGGTAAGTACACACATGTGGTAAAACACACACACACCTTCTCTCTCTCTCCCCCACCCCCCGTTGCCTGAAAAAAGGCAAAGGTCACTCACACCATACACTTAAAACACTCTTATACCACTTTAAAATTCATGGCTTCCCCCACAAATCCTGGGCACCTTTCCTCACATGAACCAAGCCAGACACTGAGTGCAATGGGGGCAAACACAAGAAATGACCTTTGGGGTTGCAGCTCCCTGTTTGCAGAATGCTTTCCCCAAGGAAGCATGCCTGGTGCCACCACTGTCTGTTCTTAGGTGCCATGCAAAATCATTCTTATTTACCCAGACTTACTTTTTTTAATTGGGAGAATCATTAGATATGTCCATGACCTTTGTTGTGCTCAGCGTTGAAGCAAGGTGGGTCAGACTTGCTCCTTTTACATATATCATGAGGTGAGTGTTTCAGTTTTTGTTCATTGCCCTTTTAATGTATTGTTAACATCTTTGCTATTTTATTTACAGTGGTATCTCAGGTTAAGTACTTAATTCGTTCCGGAGGTCCGTACTTAACCTGAAACTGTTCTTAACCTGAAGCACCACTTTAGCAAATGGGGCCTCTTGCTGCCTCCGTGCTGTGGGAGCATGATTTCTGTTCTCATCCTGAAGCAAAGTTCTTAACCTGAAGCACTATTTCTGGGTTAGTGGAGTCTGTAACCTGAAGCATATGTAACCTGAAGCGTATGTAACCCGAGGTACCACTGTATTACTGTGTGAGTCCCATGGACAGCAAGAAGATCAAACCTATCCATTCTGAAGGAAACCAGCCCTGAGTGCTCACTGGAAGGACAGATTGTGAAGCTGAGGCTCCACCTCATGAGAAGAGAAGACTCCCTGGAAAAGACCCTGATGTTGGGAAAGATTGAGGGCACAAGGAGAAGAAGACAACAGAGGATGAGATGGTTGGACAGTGTTCTCGAAGCTACCAGCATGACTTTGACCAGACTACGGGAGGCAGTAGAAGAGAGGAATGCCTGGCGTGCTCTGGTCCATGGGGTCACAAAGAGTCGGACACAACTAAACGACTAAACAACAACAACAAAGTCGCTTGGAGGCACTTGAGTACAAAAACAAGACCAAAAAAATAACATTAGTTATGAAAGCTGTTTACTACCTCCAAATTCGGGGGCAGCATGCCTCTGAAAATCAGCTGCTAAACAACTGTGGAGAATTCTTTTGCCTCCAAGTCCTTCTCAGGGGCCTCCCATAAGCAACTGGCTGTGGCTCATTGGGAGAGCTCCTGCTTTGCATGCAAAAGATCCCTGACTCAACTTCTGGCAACCCCAGGAAGGGCTGGGAGAGATCCCTGTCTGTATTGTTGTCTGTAACCCCAGAGAGCCTCTGGTGGTCAGTTTAGACCAGGCACCCCCAAACTCAGCCCTCCAGATGTTTTGGGACTACAACTCCCATCATCCCTAGCTAACAGGACCAGTGGTCAGGGATGATGGGAACTGTAGTCCGAAAACATCTGGAGGGGCGAGTTTGGGGGTGCCTGGTTTAGACAGTACTGAGCTGGATGCAGGAATGGTTTAACTCAGTTTAAGGCTTCCTATGTTCTTGTGGTTGGCCTTTCTTACATTCTTAACATCTGAGCTTCATTGTATAGCACCACTCACTGGGACATGTTGTAGAAAGCAGCTGCCTTTCCATGAGAACTACCATCCCTAGACACAAACATAAATACTAGACCTTTCATAGGATAGAGGTAGGAATGGTTAGGAAAGTAATCACATTTGGTCTTCTCCCTGGAAGAATGTTAAGACAGTTAAGGAACGTTTTCCGCTATTATCAGTCCTTGCACACTTTGCAAGTGCTTCAAGTACTTGGTTGGGTTTTTAAAAGAAACTGCTCTCAAGACAGTGATTCAGTATGATCTGAACCATGAAACCACATCTGTCCCATCCCTCTTACTTGGCTGGATAATTGGAAAGTTAGGTCATTTAAAATGCCTTAATTCAAAAATAAATAATAACCATAGCAACAACATAACTCATCAAAACAGTCAAGAGTATGCCTGTCTTTTGTACTTTTCCTTATAGGAATTTTACGCTCAGTCTTCAGAAGCACTGCCTTACATTTTTCTGCCTTACGTTTTTGTTTGCATTACCGTCTGACTGTATTTTAGCAACAGACTGTGGCAATGAGGGAACATCCATGAGGCTGAAGTGTCTTTGGTCTCCTTCAAGTGTTTTTGTGATTCATTTTGTGTCAATTGCTTTGATTCCCTTTCTAACAACTTGGCATGGGGTGATCTCATAGAACCAATTTATCAACATGGTTGCTGGGAATAGTGTGAGAAAGAAAAAAGAAAAAAAAACAGGCATAGCCAGCGACAAGTTTCCACAGGATCATGTTCCAGAAAGCTGCATGTAAGAAGTTTCCACAAGATTGGGGTCCAGCAGGAAGACAAGCACAGAGGGCAGGAGCAAGCTCAACCTCTGAAGCCTAGAAAATATTTCCCCGCAAACTGAAGCCACAGTGCATCCTAACATTGTGAGGCCACCATTCCCTTGTAAGGTGGCCAACTTTTTATATAGCCTCTGCCTCTGGTTTGAGGCTGATCTACAGACATTAGTGTATGAAAATGAGCTGCATAATGATTCCTGCGCATCAAGCTACCATTTAAAGACACAAAAACACACCCAGACTGTCCAGGATAGGTTGTTGTTGTTTTGTTTCCTGGACATTTGGACACCTTGCTTGTTGTGTGCTCTCCAGGATTTGACTTAGGGCATGCAGAGCATGAATTGAGACACACATTATCTGAAGCTGGGGTTTAGCCTTTTACAGTCGTACCTTGGTTTTTGAACAGCTTAGTTCTCAAACGTTTTGGCTCCTGAACACCTCAAACCCAGAAGTGATTGTTCCGGATTGCAAACTATTTTTGGAAGTTGAACGCTTCTGTGGCTTCTGATTGACTGCAGGAGCTTCCTGCAGCCAATAAGAAGCCACGCTTTGGTTTCCGAATGTTTTGGAAGTCGAACGGACTTCCGGAAAGGATTCTGTTCAACTTCCAAGGTACGACTGTACATTGCCCAAGACTGTGTGCTCTAAACCATTCTCTGGGCACAGAACAGAACAAGGATGCAACAGGCAGTATAAAGCCTCTGGGTTGCCAGAGCAGGTGCAGAGATTAGGATTTGCCCCATCTGCATTTCCTTGACCATCAGAAGAGAGGTCCTGCTTGCTGCAGTCCAGACAAAGATGTCTTAGATCCAGTTCCAACCCCTGACTCTCCTTCGAGTTATGGCTGGCCTGACTGGCAATTCAGATGTTACCCAAACTGAATGTGTTCATGAGTAATATTAGCCCTACTCACATGTTACTCAGATATTGTGCATAAGCTTGTAGCACATGGTGGAGTCTGCCACCACTCACTGGGATTATCAGAAATCTCTCCATTTGTGATTATCAACATTTAACCCCAAGCCCCTGGATAAAAATTATGTCAACGGCAACAAATTTATGACATTCACTGTAGCATTACCAATGTTTTTTTGTTATTGATGATTATTCCACTTTTCTGAAAGTAATCATACCAAGAGGTGTAGAAAATTACAATTTGGCCAGCTAAAAATAAACAAGTAGGACACAAATCTGGAAAACAATTCAGCGTAGAAATGTCCTGAGGTTTAGAAGGCTGCAGTAGGAATAAAGCAAGATTCTTTTATTCCTTTTTTGACACAGTAAAGATGCACAAGGTGACTTTTAGCTACTAGTTTTGCACAGTGAGCAGTTCTTTCAAAAGCAACTGCACGTAGTGAGATCTGAGATTTACTACATCCAGGCAAAACATGCTACACCCAAAATTACTGAGTAAAAGGCATGTTGTGGTGAATTTACTGTATCAAAAATGAAAATGAACATCTGGCCTGAGAGAGCTGCCTTGGTGTTCTGCTCCCTTATGGCTAACTCAGGCTGCAGGCCAAGAATATAGACTCTTGGCTAAATTCTGGTCTAGTCAGTCAAAAGAGAAAAGAAAAAGAAAGACCCATCTTCATTATTATCATAAACACCCTTGCTCTAAGCACTTGCAGTAAGGCTATACATTTGGGCACAATTTTTCTGTTCTCTAACTTACAAATAACTGTAAATAATTGGGTCCTCCCTTAAAGAGGGCACGTATTGTGGTGAGACCTGGAAACCGACACCCTGTGTTATGGGTGGGTACGATTGGTCAGCTACAACACCCGATTGGTAGGTCCCTCGTAGCTGGGTGCAATTTGGCCAACGGGACGCAGTCCAAACAGTTTGAGGGACCTATTTATGCCCATGCACGTGACCCAGAGCTTCCTCTTTCAGCACGTGCATTTGGAACACCCGCCCACCTCTCCCTACTTTTAAGGCTTTGCGCTTAGCCTTGCTATGCCGTCGTATGTTGTCTGTCATTGGGACAGGGGCACAGCAGGAATTTTCCCCACTTGGCTGATTGGCTGTTGCCATTTGGGTTTCGCCTGCTGCGTAGCAAATCGTCACAACTTGTAAGGTTGCGGATAGGCTCTGGTTCAGGTGATAGGGATGGGAGAACACTCTTGCCATCCCTATGTGAAGGGTATTCCATTAAAGGAATCCAGGGACTTGATGGTTTGGTCAACCCCTGAGATGGGGTTGTGCCCACGCCTGATACCAGGGGGACATTTGGGTGGCGGAGATAGCCTGTTCCCGGCTTTCCGCTTATCCAGGTGTTTACCCTTGGCTGACCTATGCTGGAACTCTGGGTCAGCGTTACCTGCATGGCCAGAGCCTATGCAACCATTCACTTTCTGTAATCAATAAAGTTGTGGTCTAAATTCTGCCAAAAAACAAAATTTGAGTCAAGTGTGAATTTATTTAGGGGGGAGGTTTCTGGGTCTGAACACGCAAATGATGGTTGTGACCTAGTAAAAATAAACCAAAGATGAACTGCTATGGTCACCTGAACCATACAGTGCACCCTTCCATTCCTCCATTGGTATTTTGGACAGTTTTTGCATTCCAGTTCAGACTAATGACCACTGCCAGTTTCTACTGTTTACCTGTACTCATCAATTGCCTTCAGCTTACCAATAAGCACTTCCAATCTGTTAGATTCTGTTGGTTTCTAATGATCAACAGGGTTTGTTTATAATGATCAGATTAGCTGTTCTTTAATCATTGTCTATTGTTTCAACATGTGAGAGGATTTCACAGCTCATTGACTGTGCTGACTCGTAATCTGCATGGAGGAAACAATGTTGCAGCTCATCAAATGTAATCAGCTACTAATTGAAAGGAAATGAAATTTTACAATTATGTGGCACCTTTCAACCACACAGGATCATGTAGCCTTGCGAGAGCGGCATGCCAGAAGCACTTGACAATCTCCCAAGTGCTGTCACCTCAGGGGTGGAACTGAGGAGCTAATTTATACCAGCACATGCTGTTGAAAGTACAGCAAAGATGGGGAATGTAAAGCATGTTGCACGCACAAAAAGAAATCACAAGGACTTCAAACCTAATAACAACAACAACAATAGCTGTGCCCCCTGGTTCAGCCAGAACACTAGGAAGAGCAGTTATTTTCTATTTGGATACATTCCTTTTTGGGTTTTGTATTTCCATTACAGGAAAACAAGTTGGTTCCAAAAATTCTTCTCAAAATTTCCCCTTGCAAAAAAATTATCTACGGAATATTCTCGAACAATGCAAATGCTAATGGCCTATGAATAAATGCATCTGAAACCCAAGGATATTTTATTTCAGTATTGCTATTTGATTGTTGATATTTATCAGTATTTAATAGTTTTCAGGAAATGATGCACAATATTTCCCCCCAATATACTCAGTGGCATACCACTCTAGTTTCAAGCTAACTTTCAGCGAATAATTTCCATATCCCCCATGCATCGCTGAGGATTCTGCTGTTTTATGGTGCATATGGCGACATTGCTGGGACTCCATCACCTATTGTGAATTGAGAGATTGCTCTGAAGCACATCCAGTATGCACATCCCATGGCAGTGCATCGCACAGACATATTTCATCTGACAGCATGGATAGACACCAAGAATTGATACGTAGCCATCAACTGCATATGAAATTTCATTGTTGAAATCTGACAAACTAACCGTCAAGAGTGACATTTGAATGGACATGTTGAAGTTGATATATCACACTTAAAATTTGAATGATGTAAATGAAAATGTTGACAAACCCTGAATGTTTGTAAATATTCATATCAGTTCTTATTTCCATAAAATGTACAACCATTTTCCGGCACAGATTCAGAAGAACAATTTCAAAGTCTAAATTATTCAGTTATTCAAAAGCATATCTAAAGTGCTTAATATTTAAAAATCTGTAAATACAATAGAAAACATTAAAATTATAAACAAGTGAGAGAGTTTCACAAGCAAAGAGCTTCTTTCCTGTAGCCACCTTTTTTGTTTCAGATTACAAGGGCACCCAGAGAAAGGACTGTGAGGAAGAGCTTAGCATATGGGGAAGTAGATGGGGATATATTCTTCCCAAGTATCCAGGCTTTAAAGATGAGCACCAGCACTTTGGAAAGGGTCGAACCCACCCAGCTAATTATGTCAATGGATTTCACCTGAGGTTGTTTTATAGAATCATTGTGAAAGAGTGAGGAGGTCATTTGGGTTCTCATAGCATGATGGTCTTATGATTACCACCACCATAAGCAGAATACAACATTGTACAAAAGTCCAGTACAAACCAGAATAAAAGTGGCCAGACAAGGTTTTGCTGTGGTTTGGTGAATGTTTATTGAGTTGTGGCATGTGCTTGCATTGAGGCACTTTGTGAGAACCCTGATGCACCACTCTCACCTCCTGAAAAGTATTGTACACAACCACTGCTTGTGAAGATTAATGAAGCTACTTGGATCTGGACATTTGTAAAACAGGGAGTTAAGAACAATTTCAGTCAAGAACCTGACAAACCATCAAAGGTAAATAGTCTTTTAGGGGGCACTTTTTCTGTTTTACTTTGAGATTGCATTTTGCTTATATCCTTAATTGAACAAGGTTTCAAGCTGAAGATTCAACACCAGATAGTCTTGAAAGAATCCATTTCCTCAGACTGAAAATGAACATAGATGCTGATGCTCAGTCATTTCCCTCAACATTCCAGCCAGTGTATGAGAAAAAAATAATATGGGTTAGTTTGCTAGGCAAAAGCACTCCGTTGCCTTTGACCTTGTCTACAAACTAAATTTCCAGAAACCCTTTTTATTCTGAGAATGCATTAACAATGAGTTCTGGTCTATATCATTCTGCAATGCAGCTCATCTTAAAACGGGAATGAAAACAAAATCCTTGATTCACACTGCCATTTTCTTTTTTGTTCCCATGGTCTTTGGTCTTGGTTAACAGCCTTATCAAAATAATGTTGGAATGTCACCAGCTTTGCTGGAAAGAAGTAATATCATATTCTTAGAAGAAGTCAGACATGGCTGTTTTACTCTTCCTTTATTGTTTGAAACTGGTACTTAGGCCTAATTACCGGCTTGCTAAAAATATTGTTGGCAAATGTACAAATGGATTAATGACCTTCCCAAGATGATTGTGCAGCTCATGAAGACAGTCTTCTGCTACATTTGGGGGGTTGTAAAGAATGCACTCAAAATAGCTTGGTCTTTCGTACTAAATTATACAAAACCTAACGAAAAGCCTCTATATGTGTTTACACTCAATAATCACACCCTTCGTTTGTTATTATTTTTGAAATTTAAAAACTCTCTCATATGTAGGAGGAGAGAGACAAAGAGGAAGCAGTGGGGAACATTTTTCAACCTGAGCGTCATATTCCCTTCCAGCAGCCAGATGTCAGTTGTGGGAAGGGTGAAGGGAAATAATGAGTGCAAATTTTACCTTTGTACATTAGGCTTGTTTCTACAGACATTCGCATAGCCCTCTATATTCCGCCCATGCAGGCAAGCAAGCAAGAGGCATTAACAGAGTCCAAGGATACATCCCAGACAGGGAAAAACACTGAAAGTATGAAGTGGCTCTGGAGGAGATGTGGCCTGGAAAAGGTCCTGAGGACCAGATAGAGAGCCCTGGAGAACCATATTCAGCCCCTGGTAGCTGAGCTTCCTTCCAGACACCCACCTGGAACAAAACTGAATATATCTGAAGGCACAACATGCTGGAAGGTGGTAAAGTGTAGGAGATGTAGGCAAAGGACTAAAATCACAGCAAACAATTTCAACCACATTTCCCAGCCTTTTGGCCTTCTATGAAACTCTGTTCTCTGTGGCTGTTCTCTATCTGAATTACCTTGCTTGTCATTTTTCGGAATCCACACAAAATAACAATAGCCATGAAAAAGAAAAACATCAGCTGTAATACGCTGAACAAGAGAGAGAAGGAACTAACCGTCTATTCAAAATAGCAAAGATATAATGACAATCACATTGCTGATTACTGAGGGTCCTAGACTCTCCATAAGGTGGGTCTAGTTTTTCGGGTTTTTAGTCTTCTGTTTTTATGCTTCCACTGGACCTCTGCCTGGATTCTGCTGTTATGGGAGCAGATGATCCAGTTATTTTGCTCTGCCTTCACCACTCTCTCCTATGTCACACTTATTTCATCCTGTCTCATAGGGCAGTTTTTTTCAGGCCTATATTTAAGCAATAAGACATGACAGGCTGCACATTTCTGGATGATTATTGTATGCCTTGGGTGGTGTTCTAAGGCAAGAAGCTGAAGGCTTTCCTTTAAGTGTCTTTTTTTGCTATTATGAAATGGAATTTATAAATCAAAATATAGGGGGGAAAGGAAGTCAACCCCCTGCACTTACAGGGCGTTATTGACATGGCCATGACATCACTGACAGTTAGTTAGAAAGCTCCACTTATATTCAGACTTTTAAAGCCATTTCATAATTTATAGTGCAACAAGGAAAAGAATTTTTGCCTTCAGAAATGTATACCAGCATTGCAGGGATTATCTCCAGAAGACACTTTAGTTAATTGATTTTCAAGAATTATCGTTTCATCTGAACACTACCTGGGATAAAGCCGGGACTCTCGGATGTGATATTTGAAACAGTTCAGAGTTTTAGCTGAGTTTCAGTGCAACTGAGTCAAGTAAGAAAGAGAATCCATAACACTGCACAATTACGGCCAGTGTATAACTGAGTCATCTGTCTAAACTACGCTGTGTAGGCTTCAATGACTTTACTCCACACCCAATATATTTATTTTGGGGGATTTTAACATTTAGTTCTATTAAATAATTGGCAGTAAATATGTACAGCATTTGATGTTAATAAAAACCAGAGCAGTGCATTAATAAATGGCCGTATAAGGTCCCTCTCTCTTTCACTCTCTCTCACACTTGTTGGTTTCTTGCTGCACAAAAACAAAGCCATTTAATCATTGCCTTTTTTTGAAGTTTTGCCCTTCATCCTTTTCTTTGTTTATTCACCCTTATTCAGTTTAGGCATACATGGTAGTGTTGTGTTATTCTCCAGACCCCATCATTATGGAAGGGGAGAGCAGTAAAGTGAATTGATGTTAACTTTGATCCTCCAAGTTTGAACCTTTAAGCAAAAATAAGATACTTGGAAGATAAGAAGATCGCTCAACAGAGGTTTAGCGATAACTAATGGTTCCTCACTGGTCTGGCATATACCAGATATATACCAGTTTGACATAAAAACGCAAGTCTGTGCATATGCAGGTTTGTGTATGTTCAACTTGCTCCAAAAAGCATTTGCCACTTTCCAATGCAGCACACACGCACAGAGCTTTCATGAACATGCATGTATAAAATATTAAATAAAAGTTGAACTGCTCACTCTGGTTTAGGCATGTAATATTTTCATGCTGGAAATCTAGAATTATATTTGTGTGTGTAAATTTACCAAAGCTGATTATGCTTTGAGTAAATCTTCTGCAACCATTACAGGATGCTTAAAAGGTAAAGGTAAAGGGACCCCTGACCATTAGGTCCAGTAGTGGCTGACTCTGGGGTTGCGGCGCTCATCTTGCTTTATTGGCCAAGGGAGCCGGCCTACAGCTTCCGGGTCATGTGGCCAGCATGACTAAGCTGCTTCTGGTGAACCAGAGCAGCGCACGGAAACGCTGTTTACCTTCCCGCCGGAGCGGTACCTATTTATCTACTTGCACTTTGACGTGCTTTCGAACTGCTAGGTGGGCAGGAGCTGGGACCGAGCAACGGGAGCTCACCCCGTCGCAGGGATTCGAACCACCGACCTTCTGATTGGCAAGTCCTAGGCTCTGTGGTTTAACCCACAGCATCACCCACATCCCAGCTTACTTCCCCACAAAGCTAGATTTGTATGCAGGACAGCCATATGCATCCCACAGTGCCAACACCTACCAAGCCTATGGGTATTAGCTGTTCTGAAATGATCCAGAGTGGTCTTCTAAATTTGCTGAAAAAGCTTTCGTTGTACTCTGAGCTGCATTTTAGAAAAACCTAACCAAACTCCCTGAGGTGAGACCAGTATTGATGCTAGATGTGTGAATCCCCCCCCCCCCACAGCACCACTTGCTCGCTTTTTTTTTTTAACTATGTGAAACAATGGGAGCTTGTTTTCATATCTAGGTGCACCCTTAAAAAAAAAGTGCAAGACCAGTCTTTCTCTCGCTCTCAGCAGTATCCCACTATTCAAGCATGAAACTGACCCAACTATAGAATGCTTGAGCTGGTCGGAAGACACAAGATCTACCCACTCTGGAAGAATGGCAGATGAAGCTGATGGACTATATGGAACTGGCAGAAATGACTTGCAGAATCTGAGACCAGGGAGAAGAGTCGGTGAAAGAAGACTGGAAGAAATTTAAAGACTATTTACAGAACTATTGTAAAATTAAGGAATTTTAGAAGGATGTTGGATAGAAACTAAGTGCTTTCCAGCTGTAATGCTTTAAGAGATACGAAAAAAGGTTTATAAATGGGTAAAAGTTTAATGGTAAGGATTTGCTGAACTAACAAACTGAACTGGAATACAAAAAAGGGAGGTACGAGGAGGTCCAGGGAAATAAGTGTAAGGAAGATATGTTATGGAAAATTAACGTGTTTTTAACTGTTTTTATTTTGTATGTTTCTTTTTATTCTTCATTTTTTTTGTTATATCTTAAAAACTTTATTCTTTTTTCTGTATTTTGTATTGTCTTGTATTTTTATCTTTTGTTTTTGTATTCTTTGAAACTTTAATAAATATCATTTAAAAAACATGCTTGAGCTGGTCTAGCCAATTTTGTAATTTCTTTTTATGAGACTAGGACAGGGGTGGGGAACCACAGGCCCAAGGGCTATATCAGACCCTTGAAGTGTCCCTATTTTCCAGGGGCATTTCTGATTTAGAGAAGCCATCCCAGTTTCTGATTTGATCCCAGAATGTCCCACTTTTCCTTAGGACATCCCTATTTTCATTGGAGAAATGATGGAAGGTATGGAATTAGCCGACCCCCGAGCTGTCTGAAGGCAATCCTGTATAGGGAAGTTTCTTAAATGTTTTATTATGTTTTTATATATGTTGGAAGCCACCCAGAGTGGCTAGGGCAACCTAGTAAGATGTCTAGGGTATAAATAGTAAAAGTACCATTATGGAATGGGACATCCCTAGTTTCATTGGAGAAATGTTGGAGGGTATGCTATACCTAACTCTCTCTCTCTCTTTCCAAGCCTTGGGACTCATCATACCCATACCTTTTCACCTCACAGAATATTTACTTTCTTCCTCAAATAACTGTAAGAGTACAGTTCAAATCCCAATGACTGGTAGAGCTGTAGGGAGTGGCAAGGCCACTGTTCCACCCACAGCCCTGCTGCAGATGGTGACTGGGGCAGGAGGTGGGGTGAAAGAAGATCTCCACAGACGGTCTTTTTTTATTTCTATTCCCATTTCTTGCCTTGGACATTCAGTTAATTAAGACGAAGCCCATCATGAGAGGCTTCCTTAGAATATCCTGCTAATTTTCTGCTCATGGAAGAAATTCAGCACAGAGTGCTGTTGACAAATATACAATGCCTCTCTAAGCAGTCTAGGCAGCAGAATGTATAGGAAACACTCCACTGCTTTTCAAAGGACTGCCTGAAATGAATGGTGTGCCAAAAGCGTGGGATAGAATGATTTATTATCACTCAGAACATGGTGGTTAAATGTTTGGAGTGTTCTAACTATTTAAAAGTACCCATTTCATAGGTAAACAGTCTGTAACATGATGGTTCCAAACCAAGGACTCTTGAAACTCTTATATGTCTACTCAGAAATAAGTCCTTGGTTCTGATTTAAAGGGGGCTTACTCTAAACGGTTGCAGTCTTAGGTGCTGGGCTGATACTTAAAGACTTGGGCTCACGGGATGAATGTGCAACAGCATATACTGATTTATATAAATACACACTTAGGCCAAATTTCAGAGAGAAGGGAAAACAAGCTCTGGCTGTTGCTGCCAAGGCTTAACTCTGAATTATGGAGGGCCAATAGGTTCTGCTGGGCCCAGTAGACTGTAATGTGGATTGGGCTGTCTGCAAAAGAAGATGGTGCCTGGTTGGGTTCTTTGGAGCATGCCCAGTTGCCCCATAATCAAACTAAAGGGGGGAAAGGGACTTCTTCAGCCGCACCCTAACCATCTCCCTGCTATGATGCAATGCTATATTCTGAAGCAATTGAAAATTCAAGGACATAGCCAATGTTAATCATGACTCTGTCTCTTAAATGTTAGTCAAATGATATGATAACTGTTCTAGTCCAGAGAGGAAACCAAGCAGGCACACCAACTTTAGGAGGGAAAGGTGTCTTTGCCCCTCTCAATATTTGTTGGAAGGGTGCTGGGCCGTCTCGATGTTGAGGGAGCAGAGGAGGTTGAGTGCGGAGCCGAATGTGACACAGATTCACTGGCTGGCTCCTCTAGAGCACCTGGCCTCCTCCAGACACTGTGACTCCATGTACACATCATGCGTCGGACCCCCTCAATCTTGGGAGCAGCTTGGCGCTTCTGAAACGAAGGGAACCGCTGGATCAGTGTGAGTGGCAGAGTCCACAGAGGTGTTGGACTGGGGATGTATGTAATCCCACATGTTCAGTTTACAAAGGAAAGATGCCTTTTCAATTCAGCCCACCCAGACTAGCAGGTAGGTAGTGCTGTTTGAATCCTTCTGGGTAGCTTTACAGTTGTGTCCATTCTCTCTCAAATCCTTGATATGATAACTAAATGAAAATGTTAGAACTAATGGAAAATGTCGATCTAAATGTTTGATATATGACAGCTGGTATTTTGCAGTATTAGATCGTTGGCATAGGGCAGCAGTTAGCATTTGACAGCATTGATGGCAATACTTCTGATTTGCAACAGAATTTATTAAAACCAAAAGCCACCCACTAGACACTCAGCCCACCTGGGTCAGTAGGTTACAAGATTCCAGCAGAGCAATGGAAACCAGCAATCAATGAAACCTACACTGCATACTTGGTAGGCGGGTGAAGGCCAGGGAAGATTTGGGGGTCACGGTGGATAGCTCAATGAAGATGTTGACCCCATGTGAGACAGCTGTGAACAAGGCAAATTCCATGTTTGGGAACATTAGGAAAAGGATTGACAACAAAACTTATCTTTCTATCTGGCCTACCCCTTGCCACCCAAAGCAGACTAGAAGCATGGTTTCTCTTGAAATCTGCTGTACCTGATAACACGAGTGTCAACAAGTTCTCATCTGGTTTTATGAGACAACTGCCAAGGTTTACATTCCATCTTTCAGGAGATCTATTCCATTCGTAGAGCCAACATCTTACAGAAACCTGGCAGCAATAGCTACTACATCTGCAGTGGTGATGTAACTTCTGCCGCATCACAGAAGACGTGTTAAGAGCCTTTCATTGAAAGATCTGTAGTGTTTTAGGCCACATATTTTAATCTGAATCAAATGTTTTCATTGCTGGATTGCAGATTTTGAGGCTGAATTGCATACCCTAACAAAACAAAGCACCTTGAGAGTATGTAAATGGATCGTATTGTTTTCAGGATTTTCTCTGAAAGAGAGCTAAACTCATGCAATGAAAACACTGACTAAATCATGTGTAAAATGGGACCACCCAACATTTGTCTATGTTGATTTGGCAGGCAGCCTTATATTCCTCTACTGTAGGCTGGTCTTGGTAGGAATTTTATACCCAAGGCATGGGTGGGATAGAATCTTTCCTGTTTATTTAATCACATCCAGGGCTGAGTGGTGATCCATTTTGGCTCACTCTATTATTCCATCTAAAAGTAACTTACATGTGATACTCTAACAAATGTAAAGTGTTATTTAACCAGGCCTTTTCAATATTTAAATTATTCAGTCAGAAATTCTGACGTTTTCTCTAAAGAGGAAAAGAAGAATTGGACTGGTGACAAAGCTTAAAGTGGACAATTTTTTTTGGTTTAACTGTAGATTTTGGTATTTTTTTAAAAATGAGTTTATGATGACATAATACAAATAAGAAAACACCAGATAGGTCCTTCAGCCCTCTTTCTTCTCATTATCCCACATAATCACCCAGCCATCCTGGCTCATGAATATATAAATCTCCAAGTCAAGAAAAAATAATTGGGATCAAAGGTTTTAATAAAGCAGTAGAATTCCCTGGGATAGACTGTTAGATTACTCTGAGGATTGTAGTTTGGAGGGAAATAGACAACTCTCATCCCACTTAATAAACTACAGTTCCCATAATTCTTTGGGGCATGAGATTATTGTGGCAGAGGGGCAGGGAACAATGGCAACACTTGTGATGGAACACACTACCTGAGGGCAGCACACTACCTGAGGGAGCACAGCTCAGTTTTCTGTGTCAGACAGGGTGTGTGTGTGTGCTGGTAATGTGCCACCTTTTGCTTCACTCAAGGAAAAAAAATGTATTGGCCAGCCTTAATGTTTGACTTCATTAAAAACTGGGTTCACCCATATCCTTTTAGGTCAATTATTTTCTCAACCAAATTTCCAGCTTCCACAGATTTCTCTTGTGTGAATTTTCTCATCATATAAATATGGACAGCAAAATACTGCACATGTAAAACTTTGCACTTTGCATCCTGCAGCGGGGTTATCCAACGGCAATCGCCAATTCAAAATTGGAATTTAAAACATGCCATTCCTGATATCAAAAGCAAAACAACACATTTGCCGGCACACACAAGACAACATTCCTAGAAAGCCCCTCAATATACTGTGCCAAAAATGATTACACCATTCATTCTTATTCATTAATTAACACATCATTAAGCAAGTGTTGATGCCAAGAATTAGTGTGAGCTAAACATTTATTTTCTTTGAAAAGGGAAGGGAAAAAGGAACAAGTACAATTCCTTTGAATGAGACAGGAATGCATTTTGGTCAAAATGATATTAAGAGCCACCAAGCAAATCCATTGGTGTAAGACCATGCTACAATAAACTGACACAGCAAACTGAATAGATGAATGGGAGAGATGGCGCGTGAGCTTTCCCCAACCTGGGGCCCTCCAGATGCTGTTGGACTACAACTCCCATCATCCTTCACCATCCACCATGCTGGCATGGGCTGATGGGAGTTGGAGTCCAACAACAGATGAAAGCACTGGGCTGGACAAAGCGGCCATATAGGTTTTTCTTCTTTAGCATACATTAAAGCAAGAGCTAAGCTACAGCTAGTTAACTTGATTTTGTATTTGTTGGAGAGTGTAGGAAAAAAACACCTCTCATTCTTGGCAATTTTGGTTGTTGGTAATGCATTCTTTTTTGTTGTTTTGATGTTTTCATTTTAGCACCCTTCCCTCTTTCTTTCTTTCCCCTGCCATGGTTAGTGCTTCCCCCACCCCATCCAGTGACATCACACGGCAGCATCTGATGTAATACTATGATGGGTGCTCAAAACCAGTCACAGCCAATCTGGCTAAATGCAAGAGAGGGCAAAATGAGGCCGAGGACTTTATGTGAAGGTGTTTATAAAAAGTAAAACCATGCCATGGAGCAGCAGCAAGAGACTCATAGATCTCTGAATAGCATCAAAAACGTTCAATCTGTTGCTTAGGACCATTTGGCTATATTAAAATTGTCATTTTGGAAGTGAATACTTCAACAATTAAATCCTCGCTAGAATTAGAAGGCATACAGCCTAACTGCCTTGCCCCGTCCAACAGCAATATAAACAAAAGCTGCACTTGCAGCCTAACTCTAATTATTTAAAAATGCATTCATAGTGATAGACAAACAAAACAACTTTACAGCAGGGAGGGGTGTGTGATCCTGTTTCTCTTATCTAATTTCTCAGTAGCTTTCCCAGAGAGTAGCATTTGAAGACTATTCCACGGACCCACAATGGTTATGGGTCCCGCAAGGCACTATTTTGTCCTGAGTGCTTAGTCTGTCAAGTTATAAAAACTAAGGCTTCTATCCTATGCTTAAAGGTAAAGGTAAAGGGACCCCTGACCATTAGGTCCAGTCGTGACCAACTCTGGGGTTGCGGCGCTCATCTCTCTTTATTGGCCAAGGGAGCCGGCGTACAGCTTCTGGGTCATGTGGCCAGCATGACTAAGCCGCTTCTGGCGAACCAGAGCAGTACATGGAAACGCCATTTACCTTCCCGCCGGAGTGGTACCTATTTATCTACTTGCACTTTGACGTGCTTTCAAACTGCTACGTTGGCAGAAGCTGGGACCGAGCAACGGGAGCTTACCCTGTTGTGGGGATTCGAACCACCGACCTTCTGATCAGCAAGTTCTAGGCTCTTTGGTTTAACCCACAGCACCAACCTATGCTTACCAGAGAGCAAATCCCATTCATCCTAGTGAGTTTGACCTCTGATAGACATATATGGAAAAGGGAGCTTTGAGTAATACTGAAAAGGGAGTTTGGAGTGCATGAATAGCTAATCCTTAGCAGCCATTATTACAAAGGGACAATTTTTGGCACATTTGAACACCCTAACAGCTGAACACCAAATACAGCATTCCATTGATTTAATTTATAGAATAATTTCACATAAAATGCCCCAATCTAGTGAACTGGGAGCACAGCAGAAGATTCCATGAGTTACCTCATTGTTGGGTGTGGTCTTCTTTCCTTGTGCAGGAAAATCCATTTTCTGCATCAGCTACTGCGGATCCTACAGGAGGTGATTATAGTCTGGAATCCAAGGTATTTTGCATCAGGGTATACAGATGATCCTTATATATACATCTCTCTCTCTCTCTCTCTCTCTCTCTCTCTCTCTCTCACACACACACACACACACACACACACACACATTATTAGTGGTTAAAATCTGCACTGCTCTCTTTAGGCTGATATCGTCTTTTTCCAAGACATGTCCTCTTTTTCACGGGTAGAGTCATCATAGTGATCCATAGTTAAAAGTAGAAGTTGGCAAATATGTCCTCTTTTTTGCTCTTCAAAATATTGCAGCCAAATGCCAGGGTGACTCTATTTGAAGGAATCCTCTAGTTTAAGTCTTGTCTGCTCCAAGTTCAGTTTAAAGATAAAGAACCATAAGAAGGAAGAACAATTGCCCTTTAACTTTTAGTACTTGGAAAACAAACAAACCCAGAGTCTTCCCCATTATGCTAGGTTGTTTTGTAATTCTATTTAGATTAGAGTAATTATTTTTAACTTTATGCAAATCTATGTCTTCTTTTGTCCTCTTCTCTGACAGTGCCTAAGTTGGCCACTGTACTTTGCACATGAGTTACAGGCCATGGTCTACACTCCTCCCTAAATCTTCTGCAGGCAACCTTAAGCCATTTCCATTCTGAACACAAGCATGCCCCTCTTGCAGAATGGATCTAGAGATCAACTTTTGTAGAAGCCAATGGGGAATAGAAAAGGCACATCCATCAGCTTCTGGGTTAGAGGTCTCATCACTAGCTATTTCTAACAGATCAGAGAGCTGGAGGAAGTGGGCTGAAGTTTCTCTCAACAGCACAGTGAAGTGGGCAAAAGGAGAAGTCAAAGAAGTTTCTCACTGCTGTTTCATGTCATGTAAAGTCACATGGCTTCCAAGAAAAAGAGACAAATTTTAAACAGAGAGAAAATTAAGAAATCTGCAGAGGGACAATGTTAAAGGGAAGATGAGGAATTCTGCCAACATGTCAGGGTGAGATTTATAACACAGAAACACATCCTGCTAGCATCTATTCTATTTCTTGTTACAAGCATAACCCTCTGCCTTTTTGGACAACATCCTTTTTTTGGGAATACATTCAGATCTGTGAATGGCCACTTCCCTCTGGTCTCTATGATGACATAAGAGAGCTTTGCATAATCATCATATCCATAATCATCATATCCATAAAACCTTTTCATGTCAACTGGACGTTTAATAAGAACCACAGCCAAAAACCACCAACAGTGATGGTTCAGATTTCCATTGTAAAAATATTTACTGATCCCAATTACTTATTAGATGTCTTTTTATGAATGAGCAGTGTTATGTTATTATCATAAATTTGAGATAAGAAAACCACAAGCTCCTTGGTGGGAGAGCAGAATTTTTTTTTCCCTATTAAAAAAATTGGAAACTTTGTGATTAGCTCAAGATTACCCAATGGACTTCAGAGTCGGGAATAAACACAGGCCTCTCCAGTCTAACCACTACACCACCCGGGCTCTCAAAGGCAACAGCTTTGGAGCATTAGTTATTAATTTATCCTACAGTGGGGAAATACTGTATTAAAAGGGAACGTAAGATGTGCTTTGCTCTGCCTGCACAGTCAGTGGCAGTAATGCTTCTAACTACCAGTTGCTGGAAACCACAGGAGGCGAGAAGGTTCGGGTGCTGCTTGTGGGCTTCCCATAGGCATCTGGGTGGCCACTGTGAGAGAAGGATGCTGGGCTAGATGGGCCATTGGCCTGATCCAGCAGGATCTTATGTTCTTATGCTCTGCTGTCTCAGGCAGAAACCTGTGTGGCATAGTGGTTAAGAGCGGTAGACTCGTAATCTGGGTAACCGGGTTCACATCTCCGCCCTCCACATGCAGCTGCTGGGTGACCTTGGGCCAGTCACACTTCTCTGAAGTCTCTCAGCCTCACTCACCTCACAGAGTGTTTGTTGTGGGGGAGGAAGGGAAAGGAGAATGTTAGCCGCTTTGAGACTCCTTCGGGTAGTGATAAAGCGGGATATCAAATCCAAACTCTTCTTCTTACCTGAGATCCTTTTAATCAGAGATGCCCCAGGAATGAACCTAGGAATTTCTCCATGGAAAGCAGGCAACCACCATCAGTGTTTTTGAAATGCTGTTTTTAAGAGGCAGTGAAAAGACTCCTTTTGAAAAGTTTCTTAGAAATAGAAGCTTCTTCTTGTCACTGCACAATATACGCTTTATAGGCCTTTAAAAAAAAAACAAAAACCTAGTTGTGCGAAATTGCAAGGTTATTAAGCAAATATCTGTGCCTGAATTTTCTGTTACTCATAGAACCTGCTTTAATTGTGGTATTTCCAGCAGATCTTTTTGTTCATTGGAATATTGGATTCCTGTGACCCATCATAGCATATATTTCACCTTGTGTTTGATCTCCCATTCACTTTTGCTGCAGAGGTTGACTGCAAAGATCAAAGATTTCTCTGTTTCCCCCTTCTATTTTCCCTGATGACAATTCCTGCACAAGAGTTTCTTTGTGAGAGAAAGTGGGAGGTGGAGAAACAAGTTCAGACAGGGGAACATTTGATCCCAAATTTGGGAGGCTAAGGCTGCAATCCCCTACACACTTACCTGAGAGTAAACCCCTTTGCAGTTGGTGGGTTTCCTTTTTCTTCTTCTGTAAAATAATTAAGTGATTTGGAAGGCAGCTTGAGTAGCTGACACTTCCAGAAGAGTAGAATTCATAGTATAAAAATAAAAGTTTCAGTAAAATTGTGGGAATGGCAAAAAGAATGAAAGATCAGAACAGGCTATCTTATGAACATAAAGAAAGTGCTAGTGTCCCCTGAAGTAGATCTACATGTTTGAATGAAATTTGTACAGGCACGCAGCAGTGGCTCATGGGAGCAGGGAAGAAGTGTTGTCTGGCCACCAGTGGCACTGCGTTCACTGGGGTGGACATGGGGTGGGGCAAAGGCAATAGGATATGGGGAGCTCTGGGGTGCAGGGGCCCCAGAGGAGTGTGTGCACCTGTAGGGCCACTGTCACCAGCCCAGAGCACCTCCAACCTCACTACCACCACCTTGCCCCATCCCATCATTGGTGTGAAGAATGCAGAACTGCTGGTGCAAGGCTGCCACTGCCTCACCCACCCCATGAGCTGTGGGAATGTTAAGGATAGTAGGAAAGTATATATTGGATAAGTAGTAAGTGATGTAGCAGAGCAGATTCCCCTCAATATAGCTGAAAGCTACTTTTCAGATTTGTTATAATCTCTTAGTTAAGATTATTCCTGGTGTCCCCTTTAATCCCTCTTAAAAGAATAAAACAAGAGTCTTTCTGAGTAAAGTAACAAAAAGTTTACTCACATTTCAGTTCACGATTTGATCCCTGAAAGGCAGACTTTACTTGGTAGTTACACAAATAAACTGTGAGTTCATCTCATATGGAGACTGAACTCATGCGCTGCTGGCTGAGAGCCAGCAGACAGCAAAATTACATTAATAGAACAAAATGGCTGCAGGAGAGCAGCATGGCAGCAAAAGTAGAACAAGACAAGTGATCAGGACAAATCTGCAAGTGAAGAAAATGGCTGCATGATTTGGTTCTTTTAAGGAGTGAGCCAGGGCCATGCCCATCTCCCAGATCACATACAGGGGGAGGAAGCTCCAGACCAGTGGAACAGGAAGTTACACTGACTGGATGTCCCCCTGCTTGTGCCCACTCTAGAGAAATAAGGAATGTTGCATTTGACTGCACCAATGGATTACATCCCACATGAGCCACCACTGCATGCAAGGAGATGAAAAGCAGGACGAGGAGATCCTTGTCTTATACCAACTGGATTGAGTGCATGATGGGTGGTTCAAAGCAAGGTCTCAGCTTGGTTCATCTGGAGCTGGAATTGTTCAACAGTATGTTTCAAGCTACAGATAGCAACTTTCTGAGAGCCAAATCCAGGAGAGAAATAAAGTTCTACTGGAATGGGCAGTGCTCCAAGCAAAACCAATGTTCATTCAATGGGGTTCTGGGTTCATGAAATATCAAAGCAGTCAGGTGCTCCAAAAGGGGTGGCAACAGGACTTTATGGCCCAGTACACTGTAGAGGAATTGGACCCTCAGACCCACCCGAGAAAGAGGACACAGATTTGCATAGTATTTGCATATGTTTTGTTGCACAGGAGCAGCTGGCCTGGCTGCACACCTATGGGACTGCAAGTTTAGCATTACTGGTGCCCTTGTGCTGCCCTGGCATTGCTGCCGCCCTACCCTGCTGCCAAGCAATCTCACTATGCCGTAGTGCTGCTGCTGTCCACACAGCATTGCCCAGCCCACCACTCCTGTTCAACTGTGTTTTGCAAAAGCGCTAAGAATAAAGAATCACGGTGGCCCTAGATCTTTTTTTCTTTACAATTTCCCTTACAAACAGAAGACATTTGGTAGCTCATTTCCACCACTTGATTTGTTCATCTAAATTATATGATCCTTGCAATTGGAATATGTGATCATGCAGTCTCCTTCTTTTTAAATGAATGATTGCATCCTTCCAGGAGATTGATCAGATTGACAGCTGTTCAGCGCCAACCACCGCTGCACCATCAGGGACTCTCAGGCCATTCCTTGCAAGCTCATAGAATCAATGTTTGCCACACTTTGAGCAGCAGTAAATTAAAAGGGGGGAAGTGTTAGAAATGTGAATGAAATGTAAAGTACACAACACTGCATATTTAAAGATCAAACTACACCACTGAAATTTTTGATGGTTCATGTGTTCCACATATTAAAATGCCATCATCATAGGCCATTTGTTTGTTTGTTTGATTGAGCTTCAAACTCATCCCATCCCTAGAGTCGGAGCAGATTACCATATAAACACGCACAATGAAATGACCAGTTGAAAATCACATTACATACACCCATTAAAAACTAGTGATGGAATACAATCTATATCTTTTCTAAATCGTCCAATATCATTTGTTGATGGCTTGCTTCTCAAAAGCTTTGCTAATGTAAACACAGCACCAACAAGTTGAAACAATTCATGGGGGGGGGGGGAATCTCTATTAAATAGTGTCAACATCAAAGGCAACAATAAGCAATTTTCTATAAAGCATAAACTGTGAAACCTTCTGAGCCAGTTAAAAACTGGCAATTATTGATATCATTTTGACATGAATTGTGGTGAGGAGGGCTGTCTGCGTGTGCTTTAATCTTCTAATATGCAATTTCTAACAAAACAAAACAATTTATGCTATTTTTTTTTTGTCTGAGTTTTTAAATACAACTGAACTGACATATGTATGAGATTGCCCTATGAGGGAAAAAGAAGACCTCTGCACTTCACACATTCGGCCTCAATTAGAGAGTATTTGATACTTCTCTTTTGAATCACAGAGCTGGTAAGCATATTAATAGAATAGGCAGACATGGTTCAGTAGGTACTGAACCTGCATGTTCATTGCTTTAAGCATACAAACAGACTCATTTTGTGGCATTCTGGCTCCATGAAATCAATAGCTTGCCACTTTTAGGCGTCTCTAGGTACAATGCTTTATCCCGATGTATTCCTTAATACCTCACAGGAACATATTCATATCATCACTGTATTTTTTACAGAAACATTATGCCACCCCACCCAGCAACTGTTCCACAATAAAGCTGCTGATATCCTAATGCTGCTACACAAACCTGTGGTGTGACTGCTTTTGGAATATTGTGTTCAGTTCTGGTTGCCTCACCTCAGAAATTATATTGTAGAGTTGGGAAGGCGTGACCAAAATGGTCAAGGGGGTGGAATGACTCCCTAGGAAGAAAGCATTTTGGAATTCTTAGTTTAGAGAAAAGTTGACCAAGAGGTGACATTATAGGTAGCCTATTCCAAGAAGTGCAATAGGAAGGGGTGTGTGTGATAAGATAATGAATAAAATAAATGACCTGCAGAGTTAAGAATGGAGGAGAGAAGGTGACTCTGGGAAAGGGGCAAAGAAGAAAATTATAGCAGTCAAGCTGAGAAAGTACAAGAGATAAAAAAGAGCATCTTTGAAGCAGGAAGAAATACAAGTTTGCTTTTATCATCATCATTTCATTTCTATACCACTTTATATTTTTAAGAAAAAAACCTCAAAGCGGTTTACAACCTACATCTAGACATCCAATAAAACAATGCAGAATAAATGCCAAATATAAAATATACATTCAAAGCAGGAATGCTTTAATAGGAAACAAAAATATTCTCTTAAATATTTCAAAAATGAATACATTACCAAGGAGATCAACTACAGAATGCACATTTAACGCATTAAAGTTAACAACAGCAAAAATTATCTTAAACCTTTCAGAATAAATCATTATTAATTTGGCTGGCTTTACCCACTCTGGAGGGACTATTATTAGTACTAGTGGGGGGGGGGGGAGAGAGAGATAACACCCAGAGAGAGACATGGATCGGCCATGTTTTAAATTTCCCAACAGTCAATGGAGTAGAGAGAACAAAGAAGACTTGGACCCTCAAGCTGGATCAGGCAGCTCCAAAGTGGTCTGAGCTAAATCAGACTGTTTTAAATGCAAAAGGTCCCCCCCCCCCCATAAACTGAGTATTGGAGTTGATGCACACCCCTAGAATAGCCCCTTTGTGAAAGCTGCCAAAAATGCTTTTTACACATGCAAAAATTGCTGCACTTTTGCATGCATGCTAGCCTTATTGCATGGAGAACTCAAACATCACTGGTTGCCAGTGAGAGATGATTTCCAAACCCTTCTTCCTTGTAGCCCACCATGCAGATAAACTTTACATTTCTGTGCAAAGGACTCGTTTTGCATTTTCCTTCCAATGTGTGGAAGGAGAGCGCCTTTCCTCTGGGTCCAGTAGCTCAGGGCTTTATTCATATCCATTAACAAAGGACTCCGAACAGAAGAGCTGAATGATTCCCAAAGTATGTCAGAAGCCGAATTACACAATTCCATTTCAAGAAGCATTACATTTCCATTTAAGACTAGTAATTTGTGGCCAATTTAGGTCAGGAAGCAGCAGTAACTCAGCACTGTCTCAAAACATATTCTATTTTCAACTAGTTTCTTTTTGAGTCTCTTTGTGTAGTTACCTCCTCATTATATTTATGCTCACTAATTGAGTCTCTAAGGCTCTATGCTCTTATTTATTCACACAGGGAGGATGAATTGAAGTAACATGATCAAGTTTGACATGCAAGTGTCCCCAAATCCTATTATCATTTCCAACAACAAAACATCTGTTGTCTGTACTAGTCACATTCATGCACCATGATTCCTTGCCTCAGATTTGAGCAGGATGCATTCCAAGCGGTTCACACATTCACATTCCTAAGCTGGTGACTGTAGCATCAAGCGCTGACTTGGATGTGTGAATGAGCCATCACAGGTCAAAACCCCTTGAATGATTTTTCATTGGGATTGTTCACCCATTCAGCTGTGAGTCATCCAGATTTATGAAATGATCTGATGTATTTGGATATACTAACTAGTCTCTCTTCTCCCTCCATTGCCATTGGGTTTTTTATGTGTATTAGTCTATGTGACTGAGTGCATATGGTTTATTTTCTTTTCATTGGGGGAATAATTTTAGGAATGCATGTGACACTTCCTAGCACTCTGCAGTCTTTTTCTCTTATTCATCTGGTTTTCAATTTCCCTTCAGTTATATCTTGAGACGGTCCTCCATTGCAGAAGACCCCAGTTCAATCCATGGCTCTTCTATGTAAAAGGATCTCAAGGAGCAGAACTGGGGGGAAACCTCTGCCTAGACAACCACCACTCAAAAACACATTTTAATATGGATGTACCCAATTCTCACTTCCTCAAACAAGGCACAAATTCAAGCACAGCAAACATTTGAAATCCACACTTTTCCAAAGTTTGCAATTTTGTTCTACAACCAAATAATGTGTACAAAGATGCAAATGTTAGAGAAAAGTGTGCATAAAAATGCATATATTTGCAAAAACATTTTATTAGGCAAAAATTCAGACAAAAAGGGGAGTGTGATAGAAGACAGGTGGACTAAAATACTGATGAATTTCCATGGGAATTTTTTTTTAAATTGCACCACTGATAACAGTATTGTGGTGAACTGAACTGTAGAATGGAAAAATAGTGGGCAGTTCCCATTCCCTCTATCTTAGTTTTATTAAATACAGGTATGAAGGGAGAGCCATTTAAAATGCATTTTGGTGTAGAGGCTCATCCCTTTCCACCGGCACTAAAACCACACATCCCTAGCTTGCTCCCAGGGGCACCAATTTGAACAGCCCCAGATTCTAAGGAGTTGAACTGTCTAATTAGAATGCTGTCTGGGACAGAAGTGTCCTACCAGCCATTATCTGCCCTCAATCAGCCCCCAGCCCAAGTGGCAGCTAGTTCACGAGGGCAAACAAGGCACCTCGCTAAAACCCTACCTGCCTGCAACCCCCTGTCAGCTTCCTCCTCCTTAGTCTCAGTGCTGTTCTTATAGAATACTGCAGGAAGGAAGAAGGCAGGGGGAACCACACCAGGATTAGTTAGATTTGCTGGCCATTGGCTCTGGCTCCACCTGTTGGTCACTCTGCCTTCTGTCCTACCATTGCAGACAGGCACCAGCCAGCACAGGTCTGAGTTCTTTTGCCAGTTCTGAGTCTTAGCCTAGTGGTGGAACGGGCAGCAAAGTTCATAGAGCTTGCAAGAATTTCACTGTGACTACTGCTGGGCCTTGAGTGCATTTCAGCAGCACACTTTCTGAGCATCAGGAGCTTTCTATCATTTGAAAGTATCTTTTTTGTATTTTTAGCGCTAAATCAACAAAGCTGTTACTGTCATTTTTTTTCAGTCAGACCGTCATCTAGTGGGAATGCGAAATTATACTCAGCTGCAGACTATTGACACTCCCCTTAACAAGAATGGTTTTAATAAATCTTTACATTAGCCTCTGAGATAGGAAAAAAAAATCTTTACCATGAAATATACAAGTATGTAAGTGTTTTATGAAAAGTTTTATTAACTTTACAAAAGAAGAATTGGCAGCGAACCATGAACATCCTGTACTTCTAACACGTGGTTATAAATTACATGTTCTTTCCAATAACATCTGAAAGAGAGACTGTAATTTAAATTTCAAAACCACTTGGCATACCTACTATATAGTGCTGACATGAAGTAAAGGGAGGATCTGGAGAGACTCAGACAAAGAGTGAAAATATAAAGACATCCTTAGCTGAAAAAGCTGCTGATGAATACAATTCCTTTCCAGCTGGACAGGGATCAAGTACTCGCTTGTCATATCATTCAATGCACTGTTCAATCAGGGATTCTTCCTTTCAACAAAAAGGAAACTTAAGTGCCGCTAATCATCCCTTGTACAACTTTATCTTGCAGATACCTTCTTTATGTCAGGAGATTTTTTTTCAATGACCAATTGCCAGCAGCCGAGGGATCAAACTTGTTATTAAGGGGGAGAAATGCAAACATGAATTACCGACTTGGGACATGGGGAGGAGAGCACGATCGTATGCACAAGTGTCATATTGCCACTGATAGCTTGAAAATGTTTAGGATGATTATATATAAAAAAAGTCCTCAGTCCTGAGGCCCCCAGAGGCTATGCTGAATAAATTATTATCATTGCTGGTTTGATCCACCAATATGGTTGGTTGGTGGGATGGGGCTGTGGGAGGTGGGAGAAAAGTCGTAATTCAGAGCCCTACCCCACCAGATAAGCAATAACTGGGGCGGCTTCAGAATGAATACACAATTCAAAAACATAGCAAGTCAGATCCTTGGTCCATCTAGCTGAGTGCTGCCTTCAGAGAGCTAAACAATGAGCTCAAGTGAGCTAGTCAAACACTGAGCTACATGGACCAAGGATCGCACTGACGGGAAGCACCTCTCCAAGATTTCAGTCTTTCCCAGCCCAGCAGTTGAACCTGGAACCTTTTGCGCACAAAGTATGCACACTTCCACTGAGCTCTTCCCCATAAATGAATTGCTAGGATCCTTCCACACTGCAGGGGTGATCACATCTTCCACACGGCCCTCCTATGGGAGGAATCCAGAGCTTGCTTTTGTGCACAGATTGCTTTTTCTGGATTTGCGCATTTGTGAAATGTGTAATTTCTGTTCCAGTCTGAAGAATTCCCTTTCTCTCCAAACCTTGATATCTAGGTTGCTTGAGTATCTGAATTCACTACTCCTAACCAAGGTAGTGTGGGAATGTTGAGGGTGGTAGGAAAGGATAAATTGATTATTAATATCCTTCTGAACTCACGCTAGCAAGTTCCTTTATATAGCAGAATTACATTCCCCTTCTTACACAGCAGAAAGCTGGTTGCATACTCATGTGAGTCTCTTAAGACAACAAGCAACTCAATCTGGCTTGCCCAGATTGAGATATAATAATAATAATTTATTACTTATACCCCGCCCATCTGGCTGGGTTTCCCCAGCAGCTTCCAACAAAATATTAAAATACAATAACCTATTAAACATTAAAAGCTTCCCTAAACAGGGCTGCCTTCAGATGTCTTCTAAAAGTCTGGTAGTTGTTTTACTCTTTGACATCTGGTTGGAGGGTGTTCAACAGGGCGGGTGCCACTGCCGAGAAGGCCCTCTGCCTGGTTCCCTGTAACTTGGCTTTTCACAGCGAGGGAAGTGCCAGAAGGCCCTCGGCGCTGGACCTCAGTGTCTGGGCAGAACGATGGGGGTGGAAATGCTCCTTCAGGTATACTGAACTGAGCCCGTTTATGTTCTATTATTCCTGGTAAGACCCCTTTGATCCCTCCTAAAAGAATAAAGACACAACAGTCTTATTCATAAGTAACAAAAAGTAGTTTTATTCATGATCAGGCAGAGCACAGTGTGATTCCTAAAGGCAAGCTTTAGGCTTGAAGTTACAAACATGTACAAACAGGTTTACCCCATATGGGAGATAAGCTGGGGGACTGCTGGCTGGCTGGCAGCCAGTAGTACAGTCCAGGTGAACCAGGAAGTTCGTAGGACGAAAAAGAAGGTCAAAGAGAGGGAGGTGGCTGTGTGACGACCTTTTACCAGGTCTGGAAAGGTCACGCCCACCTACCAGTCACATGCAAGGAAGGATGCACCAGCCAGGTGTAACAGGAAGTTCGACTGGCTGGACCAACATCCCCTGCATGACCACTCTAGCAAAACAATGTTGTACTTGACTGCTCCCAGTAGATTACATCTCACAGGTAGGTCAGTACAGTATTTGTGTCTGTGTACTTGATAATCCCCACATTTCAGATGCCTCCCTCCCCAGTATATGTTGTTTATGTCATTTTTCCAGTGTTCATTTCCATCATGTTAAGATCTGATATCACTGGACGTGAATGTGAATATGTTAATACATTGTATGTCTTTCAGTGGCAAGCCTATTGTTTTCCATACATTTTTAAAAAACCCTTAGAACATTTGGATATGTGGTCACAACTAAATCCAGCATTCGTGCTAGAATTCTGGAAAAGCATTTAACAGCCGGCTCATCTCTAACAAGGGAAGCTGGATAGAACTAGTTTTTCCACTTTGCAGTGCTATGTAAAAACCTAGCAGGCGATGCCAGCCCGTTTAGTGGCTAGAACTGAATGCGAAACCAGATAGAGAAAGCCAAACCACAAGACAATCATGAAACACTGACATTCCTTAAGACCAGTAGCTAAAGCAAGAGAAACAGAAAAACCAATGGATAACATGAAAGAAACTTGGAAAGGAGGGAGAGAGAGAGAGATGGGGGGGGGGGGGATTGCAAGCATATGTACAGAGGGCATCAAAAAGAGAGTCATGCTATTTTAGAGGGAAGCACACTTGCAATCAGCTTTTAGAGAACAAGACAAAACCTATAAGAACATGGTGGATTATAACTAGAGAAGATTGTGCTTACCGGTATATCAAAGTGCATTGGCAAGGAAATTTGCATTAGAATGGATACCTTCATGGAACTAGGATGTGCAAAGGTCCCATTTGCACCAAATTTTCACTGGCTCACACTAGTGTTCACTGGTGAACATGGACAGCCTAGGTACATGAGAACATAGGAAGCTGCCTTAGACTGGTTCATCTAGCTCAGTCTTACTGACACTGACTTAGCAGTGACTCTCCAGCATTTTAGGGAGTTCCCCCAAGCCCTACTGGGAGATGTCAGGGATTGAACCTGGGACCTTTTGCATGCGAAACATATACTCTACCACTGAGCTACGGCGCATCCCTCTAGCATGAGTTCCTCATGGTATGTCTTGTATGTTTAGTGGTAGTACCTATATGGCTTGGTGCCCATGTGGCTTTGACCAATTATAATTTGAAGTCTTGTGGTACCTTAAAGTCTGTTAGTTTTTATGGTGCCACCAGAATTTATGTTGTTTTCCTTGCAACAGATTAACATGGTGACAACTGTGGATCATATCTGATATATAATAAAGATATGAATATCATCATGCTGCAGTTTATGGAGCCACCAACAGGTGGCACTGCAAACTACTGAACAATGAGAAACTAGGCTCTCAGAACTGCTGGGCTATGCAGTAGCACTGGAGGGTGAGAAAGAGCAAACTGGAAATGGAGGCGGCTAGGTGAGTGCTCCAGGCTAACAAGTGGACAAGCAGCTGGCAAGTGAGCAGTCCAGGCAAACTGTGGAGTTTTGAAGAGGTCTAAATGGAGGGCTGGGTTTTGCAAAGTACAATTGGAGGGGATGGATGGCTTTGGTGAGGAGGAAGCCAGTGATGCGTAATGGTTAGAGTGTTGGACTATGACCTGAGAAGTCAGGGTTCAAATCCCTTCTCAGCCACAAAGCTCATTGGGTGACATTGGGCTAGTCGCTACCTCTTAGCCTAACTTGCCTCACAGGGTTGTTGTGGGGAGGGAGAGAGGAGGGGGAGAACCATGGCAACCACCCTGAGCTCCTTGGAAGAAAATGCTGTAGATAAATGCAATAAAATAAATAAAAAATGAATGTCGGGTGGTTTGGGCAAGGAGTAAATGGAGTGGCTGGGTGGCTTTGCTAGAAAGGTGTTATGCAGCTAGTTGGAGTTGGAGAGTGAAGTGAACAGAGCTGCAGCCTCTAATTGTTTAAATTTTTAAAGTTTCATTTAAGGTATTAGCCCCTGCTCCTTTTCTCGTAGCCCATTGCTTCTCTCATCCAACAATATGAACTAAGAGCAGAGTTTCATTCAACACTAATGTCCTCAGAAGAAAATTTTCTGAGAGAAACTGTGGCAGAACTCGATCTCCTCAGAGTAGAAATATTCAGCTGTATTACTGAAACCAGAGCCTTGAAAGCAAAGTGTGGTGCTGTATGTAAGTAATGTATTTGCCATGCCCATAAAAATCAACTAGGGGCATACATTCCCTTCTTTGGCCCCATTATGACCTCTGCTCAAACAGGTCCTGCAGGTTTTGTGTAGTATTTGAAACCTGAAAAACCTATTCAGCCAGTGATGATCACAAGACAAAACAAACGTTATGCGAGCAAAATTGTGTAACTGTGACTCAATTATATCACTTGCAGCTAGTTTTAAAGAGAATTAAGAAATGTTGATTTGTTTTGCCTTCCTTCTTTATGGCACTTTCTGTCTACCTGAGCTTTCAGTGGCAGGTCAATCATTTAGTTTGATTTGTTTCCCTCTTCCCCAGTATTTGAACACAAGCACAGAGGCCCCAGGGGTTGATCCTCGTGAGTCCTCCTTCATTGGGTGACTTTGTCATTCTCTCGTACTTAGTAGCACAGCTGCTGAGATCAAGCCTTTAATCAGCGAATGTTCCATTGCAATGTAATTTTGTGACCCGTGTTAGGTGTTTTCCCTCTAGTTTGTCTCGTTTGCACAGAAAAGCAGCCAACGAAAATATCTGTATAATAATCCATAGATTCGGCATTATTTTAAAAACACATTAAAATAGTGTTAGGTTCAAGACATTCTCCTTGCCTTTTAAAAATCTTTCTATTTAAAAAGAGGGGAAACGCTATTGGATGATATCCCAGAATATGCTGTGCATTCACCAAGTGAAGTATAAAAGAGATTATAAATATTTACTTATCATGCCACATCTGCTTGTCTCCAACATCACTTGGAGAATCAGAAATGGCAAAACTGTAGTTGTGAATTTTTTAGCCAAGAGTTCTGTAATGGTACTGGCTGCACTTGGCAACTCATGTGCAAAGTTGTCCATTAAAGCAGGGCAGAATTTTCAATGGTTTGGGATTTCCAACCAATTGGGGGTGGGGAACTGAATCCAGTGGGTGGGCTGTATTGACAGTCACCCTTTCCTTCATAGGTCAACTCTGACAATTGGGTAGGATCACCTTCAAAGGAACTTGCTGTAACTGCTGATCTGTTGATCAGCGGTTACCGGAAGTCCACCTGAAGCCCATTTGGGGGGAGAGGCTGTTTGGATTCAAATCATTTCTCCTCTGCATTGCCATGTTTAAAAATAGAGCATTTCTCTATCTGTAGAAGAAGCACTTTGGATTCAAATACCTCCCCCAAGCAGAGTGTTATTTTCTCCTTTACAAGGAAAAAATGTCCTGTTTGGTGGAAGCATTTTGAATGCAAAGTGATTCCTCCACCCTGCCTGATTGCACTAGGGAGTTCAACAGGTACAATAGAGAGTTCAACTTTAAGCTCCCGGTTGTTCTTTCGTAGCTGTGTCCATACCTGCCCCAAACCTGATGTCACATATAATG
Organism: Podarcis pityusensis; assembly: GCF_964106645.2. Classification (NCBI taxonomy): domain Eukaryota; kingdom Metazoa; phylum Chordata; class Lepidosauria; order Squamata; family Lacertidae; genus Podarcis; species Podarcis pityusensis. Next base: position 71,560,430 of record NC_138028.1, on the reverse strand, counting down.
TCAGGTGTGCAAAGGTTGTGGGAAAGAGCATTTGAAAGATGAAGAAGTAAAGTCAGTTATGATACACTGGGCCAAGGCTTTTGGATATAATATACAGTTAAAAGATTGGGAAAAACTGTGGAAAGAAGGAATAAAATTTACAGCATGCAATGCTTTGAAAGAAAATGTGATGAAAATGATGCACAGATGGTATATTACCCCAGTGAAATTAGCTAAAATGTATAAAACAAGTAATAAATGTCAGAAATGTAAAGAAAAAGAAGGATCTTTTTATCACATGTGGTGGGAATGTAAGAAAGTGAAAAAACTTCTGGGAAATGATATATAATGAGATGAAAAAGATGTTGAAATATACATTTATTAAAAAACCAGAAGCATTTTTACTTGGCATTGTAAGTGAGAACATTAATAGACAGGATAATAAACTGTTTTTATATGCAACAACAGCAGCAAGAGTATTGTTGGCACAGAAATGGAAACAAGAAGAACTACCGACGAAAGAAGAATGGCAGACGAAATTAATGGACTATGCAGAATTAGACAAGATGACAGGAAGAATCTGAAACCTGGGGGACCAGAGATTCTCAGAGGACTGGAGTAAATACATGAATTATTTGAAAAACAATCGTAATCAACAGATTACGCTAGTAGGTTTACAAGAATTTTTGTAAGGAGGACTATGCAAAATATTGCAGAGAAAGTATGAAGAGAATAGTGAAGGGCTATTAAAAGTACAGTGGTACCTCGGGTTAAGTACTTAATTCGTTCCGCCGGTCCGTTCTTAACCTGAAACTGTTCTTAACCTGAAGCACCACTTTAGCTAATGGGGCCTCCTGCTGCTGCTGCGTCGCCAGAGCACGATTTCTGTTCTCATCCTGAAGCAAAGTTCTTAACCCGAGGTAATATTTCTGGGTTGGCGGAGTCTGTAACCTGAAGCGTATGTAACCTGAGGTACCACTGTAATAGTGAAATTAATGAAATTTAGATTAAGTTATAAAGATTGAAAAATCTTCAGATGTGGTTGATGGAAGTCCAAAACATTGTACAAGATAAGAAAATATGTTGTATGACTTTTGGAAACTTTATGTAAACCTCCTACCCCACGTGTGTTGGAGAAATACAAATGTAATCTGGCTGTAGCCTTTTTAACAGTATAAAACACTTATAAGTTTTGCAACTTATTAAAGCTTAGGAATTAGGGAGTTTTATCTTTTTACCTCCTTTTATTTGTGGTGTGTTGACCTTTCCCTCTTCAGCTCCATTTCAGATAATGAACCACGTGTTTTTAATAAGATAAAGAGTAAAAAGATTTACTTACATATCAATGCAGGCAGCAAATACAACCACGTCATGTGCAGAAAAACACTTACAATAATAATATTTATACTAATAGTTTTTTTTATTTATAGCCCACCCATCTGGCTAGATTGCTCCAGCCACTCTGTAACTTCTACGTTACAGTAAAATAAAAGTTGGTAGTCTTAGCTAATATGGCTGAAAGCAGGAGCTTTAGCCATGCATGTCTAGTCAGCTTGGAGGCATGGCAGAAGGAGAGAGTCTTCTCACAGGCAGAAGGAAATATAAAGGATTGTCTCCTTTGTTTCAGAATTCCCGCCCAGATGAGGCAAAGGAAGTGACCACACATAGAGGGTCCTCTCTAGGAAGCTTAAGAACGCTCTGTGTACTAGCCCTGTTCTTGTCTAGCAAAACATGCATTTGTGATTTGACTACAAACCCCTCACAGGTGGGCATGGTTTCCAAGGAACGGTTGCACTGCTGCGGCCAAAGCAGAATCACACGATCTGGGGAGTCGGAAAGAGCTATCTGGCCAGGACCTGTCTTTGGAGTCCTCCCCACTACCATGTACAATATGGAAATGGGAGGAAGTGTCACTGTTTCCTTCTGCATCAAGTCATTACGGTGGCCCTACCACAGTACAGCTGGCACCACAAGCACAATATAGCTGAAGACTGTCCAGTGCTAAGTGCCATCATCAAGGGGCTAGCCATTCCTTGCAGTGGTCCTAGGACTGAGTGACAAAGTGCAGTAACTCCTAGGATCGGGCTTAAGTTTTATTTCTAAAAGAATAAATGAAATTCTAAAAGAATGTATGAAACCAGCTGGCTGTGAATGCTGCATGCACAGGATATTCAGATCCACAGCTTCCTCATCCCACTTCCTGACTAGTGGGGTTCTAGATTCCTGGCTGTTGCCTTGCACTTGGAGAACTGAACACCAAGAAACCCATTTGATTCCTGCATTTCAGGAGATCCGACTAGGTCCCTTCTATGGTTCTGTGATTTGCACATGGGATTCCCTACTCAGCTAGAGGTGTGCATGCTTAAGCCTGCTTGCGGAGCATGGGGCAGAGTGCAGCAACTGACTCAGGTGCCAGATGCTGGGGAACGGCATCCAGATGTTGGTGGAAGGAACTGTGTGGGCTACACAGCCTACATATGCACCCGGTAAGCCACTCTGCCACCCCTAGGACAATGCCGTCCCATTGCCACTTTTGCAATAAGGTTCAGCTGCTAATCTGATCAGCTTTTATATTTCAAATTTGTAGATGGAGGTGCCATCTTGCCTTACATCTCAGGCAGGAAAACATCCCGGGCCTTTTGTGAATCTAAGACTGAATAATTCACATCAGTTTTAAGGATTTTGGGCTGATCTGTCTGTACATTAGCCCAGAATTGGAGGGAGGCGGCGGGAGGGAGAGATTGCCATTCATTTCTACCTCATTGTCCTTGATGGAGAAGTGGGGGGTGAATCTCTGACCAAATAAATTATTTTTTGGTAGTTCAGAATAAGTGATACTCCCTACAAACTAGGACTTGCCCTTCTAGCAAATGTGTTAAAGGAAAATGGCATGTATATAACAAGTCTATGGAATTACAAGGGCATGATGCTAATCTTAACAGATAAGACTGTGCTATCGCATGGAGGGGGGAGAATAAAAGGGGTAAAGACAAGGAGGGACATGTATCACAATTTAAAACAAAACCCATAAAATTGCAGCAACATCACACTAATGTATTAGACAAGCAGAACCTCCAGCAAGTGACCTATGACAGTTATTATACAGAATGCCACACATAGCAGGTTATGAGAGTAGTTTGCTTAGCATAGACTGTGAAAATCTCTGTAAGAGACATGGGAAAACTTCAGAGTAATTCCGTTTTAGTATTTACATAATCACAAACCGTTCTTTTACAAACTATTCATGGACAATTAGCTGGAAACCAGCAGAAGTTTTCAGAAGGTCGTAATGGCCCAGGAAGCAAGAATCTCTTATCCACACTAGCCATTGTTTCTGCAGTCCCATAGAATTGTAGAATTGTAGTGCTGGAAGGAACCCCAAGAGTCATATAGTCCAGCCCCCTGAAATTCAGGAATCCTGCCCACAGCCATCCCTGGGCGGCCTTGAACCACCAACCTTCTGGTTAACAGCCAGATGCACTGACTCATTACACCACTTCATTTTAAGGACCTTAAGGACCACCTGTCCCAGATCAATCACTGAGATCATCTAGGCAATCACCATTAGCGGTTCCCGAAGGATCAGAAGCACATCACATATCAGGAGTCGTGGCTTTAGTGTAGCGAACCCATCTTTATGGAACTCACTCCCATTAGAAATCAGAGGGGGGGTGTGTGTGGAGCTAGTCCTCACTGCTGTGCCCTCATGTGCTATATCCCCCACAATTTGTAATTCCTGGAGAGGCCTTTTGTAGCTTTGTTAGGTCATAATTTGACTATCTACTGGAGGACTATGATTTGATTGGTTACTCTCTGGTTGATTCTAGAATTTGATGAAACATTTCACCATGTCATACTTTCCAACCTGCTGCCTGCATTAAGGTGCTCAACCCAGCTCATGCATACCTTGTGTACACACTGGAAGTTGCTGAATCAGGGCATTGAACTACTCTTGCCTCCAATTAATTATTCCTGAATGCTTTTGTTGAAGTACAGGAGGTGGATGATCTTTCTCTCTGTCTCTGGGTTCCATCTCACTCTACCTAGTAAAGAAACAGAAGTCAGGGCACAATCATGAAAATGCAAATGAAAGGGGCAGAGATGTTCACCTAGGGGCTGAATCTACTCTTAATAGTTCTTGTTGAGCTCTATAGGAGACTAGTAGATGGGCTGCAATTCTGGACACAGTTGAAGTGGGCAAACATTTCTTCCATATTAATGGATGGCTGCTGCCCACTCCTGCACGGAAAGTAAATCACTGCACTTGCGTGGAATCTATGCACATATAAAAAACACTGTGAAAATGCTTTTTTAAAAAACGTTTTGAAGAAGACATTGAATTTTGGGTTTTTTTGAGCTCACTGTCGTCATCTGGTGTCACATTTGTATATTGCGCTTTACAACACATTTAAAACGTTTTATTTGCAGCTGTATAGCTGAGACACTGTTGGAGTGAAGAGGAATATATTTATGCATTTATTTCAGAGGGACTTGAAAGTGCTTAACTGTTCTTGTATGTTGGGCTGAGATAATGTAGGAAAGGGCTTTTTTATAACATCCATGGGCCTTTCTGTACATTTACGTCATTGGCTTTTGAAAAATGTTTTTAAAAAGTCTCTCTTGAATATGTTTGTACGGTATCAGATCCTTTTCTTTTATCTGAAACCGCAATTCTGCTTCTCACATAGTGCTGGACACTGATTCCCTATTTTCTCAAGCATGTTACAAATGAAAGCCTAGTAGTGCCCAGGCCTTAGACACCTGTCATATCAAAGCAGCGACATTTGTCAGCAATAGAGAAAAACTTGAGCATGACTCCACCTCCTCTTGTTTGCAGAAGATGTCAAAACGAATGACAGGGAGCACAGAAAGGCAACAGTGACTGATAGGGCTGATATGAAAAATGCAGTGATAAAGCTTGAAAGCCATAGAAGAGCTCTTGTATATAATAGGTATTTTGAAACCTGAATTGGAACACAGCAATAGTGGAATAAATCAATTTCCTTGTTCCCTTTACAGTAAAATCTTCTGCTTCCAATTTTGGCCTTAAATGGCTTTTATATAGGAGGTAAACAAGGAGGGGGATTAACACACACACACACACACACACACACGGTATTTCAAATATAAAATGAAAAAAAGAGAAATATTTGCAGGACAAAAAAAAATTGCTGCATGAAAACAACATCTATGTCATACATATACAGTGGTACCTCAGGTTACATATGCTTCAGGTTACATACGCTTCAGGTTACAGGCTCCGCTAACCCAGAAACAGTGCTTCAGGTTAAGAACTTTGCTTCAGGATGAGAACAGAAATCGTGCTCCAGCGGAACGAATTAAGTACTTAACCTGAGGTACCACTGTATATAAATATCAGTGTGGAGCTTTGATTCACATGTGATGTTCCAGTAGATACACTGACAGCATATATCAATGACAGAAGAAGTTTCATATTTGTATCCCATTTCTCACTATGTGTGCATTGGAACATCCACAGAACTTTGGATCAGATTGCCAAAGTATTTTACATCTTCATTTGCATCCTGGGCATACCTCTAACAAACCAAGCACATCACTGCTTCATACACCTACAGCCTAGAAGTGCCTTTTAATTCCAAGTGCTGTGCTGAAATTTCCTCCTGCATTTCTCCCCAAACCACTCTCCATCAATTAATGAGAAAAGAAATTGCATTTGAAAATTATGTGTGTGGGGGGGGGGCGAATATAGGTGGAATTTTTATGAATATGCATTTTTCATCGCAGTCACCTTACTTTTGAGATAGATGGTTTAGGGGCTTTCTGAGTGTCCGCACTTTCAGTCTAGCACCATGGCAGAAGGAAACGTGGAAAATTGGAGGGCTAGTCCTAAACTGTGAGCGAGAGCTCTTCACTTCAAAAGGGAAGCAACCGAGCACGGGTAGGGCAAGCCTACAGAATATCAACTTCTCCTTTTCTCTTTCTTTGTTTTCTCCCTCCCACTAACAGATGTGCAACTACTACTCATCCAAGAGGTGGAGGCTGGTGAGTGACGAGTCCGACAGGACAGAAAGTGTGCAACCACTCACATGTTTTTCCTCAGTCTAAAGAAGACCTGTTTCGGTTGAGCACTGAGCAAGAGAAATGCCTAGTTATTATTTTCCAGATGCTGATTTAACCCTCCACAGAAGGCCATGCACAATTCAATGTATTAATACTAAACTAATAAAGCTCTGCATGACCTCTCCCTCTATCTGCTGACCCAGTCTTTGAGATATGCAGGACATGTCCTCATTGTGGTCCTGTTGGTGGCCAATGCCCATGATGCAGTGACCTTTTTTGTAATAGTACCGCAATTATGGAACACGCCCCCCCTTGAAGGGCACCAATCACCTTCTGTGTGCAGTTTTAATTGTCAGCTCAAAATGCTAAGGCAATGGATGATTGGGTGACTGTCCCAGGTTTCTGGAACACCTTGAACCTACCGATTGTCTTTGTTATTGGGAGTTAATCATTCTTGCCTCTAATGTATTTTCTTTGAATGATTTTATCAATATTAATTGTATGATATTGTTTTCATTATGCATTGTAAACCACGCTGTGATCTTTATTGATGAAAGTTGGTCTGTAAATGGAATGAAGGAACAAACAAACAATTTAGAGAATGGAAAACACTTTCTGAAAGCCCAGTTACTTCCTTTTTGAGATCACTGCACACCATGAGATTTCAGATATTTCTTTCTAGAACATACTATGAATTTGAGTGGGGGTTCTTAGTTCCGGTTCAAAAACCTGACTACTTTTTGGCTATAGATCGTTGTTTCTTACTAAACGTCTTGGACTGGACACAAAAATGTTTCATCATGTTTTCCCTTTATTAGCGAGATGCAAACTAAGTTCAGAGTTCAGATAACAATCCCTATGATTTAGGCCTGAGAAAATAGGCTTCCTTTATCTTGTTTATGTCTGCTCTTTTCCATGAGGCTCGTCTGTTTTTTGACAATGTCAGGACAGGCAAATGTGTGGACAAGTCATATCTGATATCCTGGTTAATGCTATGAGGAAGGGGCAGAATGGGAGGATGAGAATGAAGCCAAGAGGAGGAATATCTTATTTATAGAACAATCCATTTATATTTGACCTTATTATGAACAGGGTTCATTTCTGAGAAATAGGATGAAAACATATCAAATGTGACTTTGAGTATGTGAAGAGTGCCATGCCCTCCACACCACAGTCTGTCTCTGTAAGGGTTACAGGTGAGGTTAACATTTGTGATTTATTTTAAAGGTCTTAGTTAAGGGGTAAGAGCCACATAAAGGTCTGGGTGCATGGATTTCAACATCTGTAACTTTCTCATTGAAACCAGCAAAGTTTAAATGTACTTCTCTAGGACTGGGACCTGCCCTAAATGTAATGGAAACCAATGTATTTTTAATTGGAAACGAGTCCCACTATGTTGAATCATACAGTGGTGCCCCGCAAGACGAATGCCTCGCAAGACGAAAAACTCGCTAGACGAAAGGGTTTTGCGTTTTTTGAGCTGCTTCGCAAGACGAATTTCCCTATGGGCTTGCTTCGCAAGACGAAAAACGAAAACGTCTTGCAAGTTTGTTTCCTTTTTCTTAACACCGTTAATACAGTTGCGACTTGACTTCAAGGAGCAACTCATAGAACGCTGTGTGGTAGCCTTTTTTGAGGTTTTTGAAGACTTTGGTGATTTTTGAAGCCTCCATCGTTCTACCCGGACACTGAGGTCCAGCACCGAGGGCCTTCTGGCGGTTCCCTCACTGCGAGAAGCCAAGTTACAGGGAACCAGGCAGAGGGCCTTCTCGGTAGTGGCGCCCTCCCTGTGGAACGCCCTCCCACCAGATGTCAAAGAGAACAACAACTACCAGACTTTTAGAAGACATCTGAAGGCAGCCCTGTTTAGGGAAGCTTTTAATGTTTGATGTATCATAGTATTTTAATATTCTTTTGGAAGCCGCCCAGAGTGGCTGGGGAAACCCAGCCAGATGGGCGGGGTATAAATAATAAATTATTATTATTATTATTATTATTATTATTATTATTATTATTTTCCAAAACTTCTTTTGCAGCCATTTGGTTAAGTTAAACTTTTAAAACTTTTTTGGGGGTTTTTGGATTTTGGGTTGGGGTGTTTGGAATTCAAGGACTTGGTGTTGGGGAGGGGTTTGCAAAAATCTGGAAGCTTGTGTGTTTTTTTTCCTGCATTTTTATGATTTTCTGTGACCATTGGGCCACTCTGCTGTTTTTTTAAAAAAAATTCTGGATTTGAATTTCTGTGTGGTGGGTGGCTGGGGGAACAGTTGAGGAGGGGTTTGCAAGAATCTGGAAGCTTGTGTGGTTTTTTCCTGCATTTTTATGATTTTCTGTGACCATTGGGCCACTCTGCTGTTTTTTAAAAAAAATTCTGGATTTGAATTTCTGTGTGGTGGGTGGCTGGGGGAACAGTTGAGGAGGGGGTTCTTCAGCAAGAAGCAAAGAGTGGAAGAGGAACCTTCTTCGAGTTGTCCCCCAGAGTCTTAGGAAATGTACTGTACACTTTGTTGATTTTTAAATTTTTTCTGTCATGTTTAGAAACTTAATTTATTGTTCCTTCAATTTTTGAAATGCTCTTTACAGTATATGTGACTTTAAAGAGCACTTAATAAACTCTTGTTGAACCAAATTTGGCTTTGTTTGGACTTTTTTTGACCATAGGAACGCATTAATTGAATTTCAATGCATTCCTATGGGATTTCGTGCTTCGCAAGACGAAAAATTCGCTAGACGAAAAAACTCGCAGAACGAATTAATTTCGTCTTGCGAGGCACCACTGTAGAATCTTAGCATTGGAAGCGACCTTGGTCCAACCTAGTCCAGCCCCCTGCAATGCAGGAATCTCAGCTAAAGCATCCATGACAGATGGCTATCTAACCTCTGTTTAAAAACCTCCAAGGAAGGAGAGTCCACCACCTCTCGTAGGAGTCTGTTCCACTGCTGAACAGCTCTTACTGACAGAAAATTTTTCCATATGTTTAGTTGAACTCTCCTTTCTTGCAACCTGAAGAGCAGGAGAAAACAAGCATGCTCCCTCCTCCATGTGACAGCCCTTAAGATATTTGAAGATGGCTATCATATCTCCTCTCACTCTCCTCTTTTCCAGGCTAAACATACCCAGCTCCTTCATCTGCTCCTTGTAATACTTGGTTTTCAGACCCTTGCTTATCTTGGTTGCCCTCCACTGCACACATTCTAGCTTGTCAACATCCTTCTTAAATTGTGGTGCCCAGAATCGGACACAGTATTCCTAGTGTGGTCTAAGGCAGAATAGAGTGGTACTATTACTTCCCTTGATCTGGGAAGTAATACTTCTGCTGATGGAGCTTAAGATTGCATTAGCTTTTTTGCTGCTGCTGCTGCATCACACTGTTGACCCATGTTAAGCTTGTGGTCCACCAAGACCCCTAGATCCTTTTCACATGTGCTGTTAGTAAGCCAGGTGTCTCCCACCCTATATTTGTGCATCTGGTTCTTCCTGCCTATGTGCAGAACCTTACATTTGTCCGTATTGAAATTCATTGTTTTAGCTTGTGCCTGTCTCGAGGAACCTGTTACGGTCATTTTGAATTCTGATTCCCCTCAACTCCTTCATTCAAGTCATTTATAAAGATGTTGAACAACAACGGGCCCAGGACAGAACCCTGCGGCACCCCCACTTGCCAATTTTTCCAGGATGACAAGGAACCATTAATGAGTACTCTTTGGGTTCGGTCAGACATTTCAATGCATTCTTGAAGCCTTCACACGGCTGCATCAAACACTGCATAGAACTGTGGAACCCAAAGGTAGTGGGTGTTGCCATTGGCCACATTTCTTTCTACTCCCCATATCACTGAAATACATGTGCCAAACCCAAGTGCCAAATGTGTAAATTATAATGTACAAAGTAGCTCATTGACTCCAAAGACAAAGGACTGATGCCTTAATCTATGACTTCCCTACCTAACTTGGTCCAAATTTACTGGAAAGCAAACAGAGTGTTCTAAACTGCCAACATGAAGGAAACATCTATGCACACGTAAAATGCACACTTTGCTACTTCTGCTTCAGGGTTTTCTTTCATAAGCCTTCTGTTCTCAAAATACTCTTACAATAGCAACTGACATATGCTGTGGTTTGCAGATGTAGCAGCAGTAACACAGCTGGATATAATGTTATAGACATCTGGTGCCCAGATGTCTGATTCTGTAGTTGGTAACTAGCCAATGTTTTGTAGGGTTTTAGATGCTTCAGCTAGAAAGCACCAGAGAACAAGAATACAGGCCAGCAAACTTTCCCCTGTCAATTCCACAAGACTTTGGACTCTGGAGTTGTGTGAAAGCACAAATGCTGCTTGCTATCTGATGAAAACTCTTTGCTCTTTGAATTCCTTCCTGGTCTTGCAATAGTTTGCTCAGGAAGGACCCACTTTAAAATATATTGTTGACAAGAGAAAGCTAACAAGATTCTGTCTGGACCCCAACTCAGTTCTTCGCAAAACAGTCCAATTCCGTTTGGACCAATTCAGAGACCACTCAATTCAGCGTGAAGGTCCAAGTTTGCTTCAACTCCACCCCAATTTACACTTGGGAAATTTAAAATAACCACCTAGGTTTCCCTCCCTTTCCCAGGAATGGATGAAATTTGCAGGCACAGTAGCTCCTCCCAAATGTATAAAGCGTACAAAACTATAGGCCAGGCTTCCTCAACCTCGGCCCTCCAGATGTTTTTGGCCCACAACTCCCATGATCCCTAGCTAACAAGACCAGTGGTCAGGGATGCTGGGAACTGTAGTCTCAAAACATCTGGAGGGCCAAGGTTGAGGAAGCCTGCTATAGGTAAATAGGTACAGGGTCATTTGTGCTGGATAAATCTAAAATATGTGCCCCCCCCAAAGAACCATCTGTAGTTTTTTGGCCAGGATGCTTGAAGAGTTGCATTGATGATTTACTTGTCTCCTAGAAGAAAACAATGATATGGCTAGAGGCACCTCAGCATGGAGACTGTATCGCAGATGTAGCCAGCCACTGAAAAGATCCTTTGTACAGGTTTTCATGCACTACTGAGATGTTTTTGTTTCATTAGATCATCTGCTAATTTCTGTCCTGTATGGCTTTGGCTTTTTAATGGATATGAATTAAAGTTTTATAAGTGCTACATATTTAAAAATAATAACATTTTTAAATTTATTTTTGTGCTCCTTTTAGTTATTTTTATTGCCATAGTCTTCAGGTGGGTTGTTTTTTAAAAAACAAACAAATAACTGAGACAATAATAAGTTTCTGTACATTAGGATTCCCATTTTTGATGTGACAAAAGGGTACTGGAAATCGTCGTCCATTTTAGAGCTATGCCAAATCACCAAAATATTCCCAAGCAAACTCCCATATAATTCAAATTTGCTTGGAGAGGAAAGCCAAGTCATTAATATTCTCCTTATAAATGGCTTTTCGTTCTGAACATTGTCATCTATTTCTTGGATTTAAAAAGTTTGAGGTAAAAACCACCACCAAGGGTGATAACCAACCAAGTCAGAGCAGATCTACTGAAGTCAGTTGACTGCCGTGACTGAGTAACATTGGCTATCACTCAAAACAGTGGTAGCAAATGTGGCCAGATTAAGGCGATACAGTTTCCTTAAAATTAATCAAGATTAAAGCCACATTTCGAAAACAAAATTTAGAATTCGAAAAGATCAGTTGGGATTCTGAATCTGTGAGAAATCTCGTTTCAGTCTGACCCTTCCATTTTCCTGCAAATGTTGCTCTCTGCTAATAAGGTGGAATGCTAGTGGAACGACCATGCCCTAAGCGACACAAGTATGCTGGCGCTTCTCTCTCTCTCTCTCTCTTAAGGCAAATTCTAGCTGCATGTCAGTGTTGATTTTCTGAGAACTTTCTTGATTTGTGGTTTGGTATTTGCAAGTTTCCTGCTGCATGAGGAAATGACAGCTGATGAAAGGCTTCACATTTTGCCACTTTGGAATATCAGTGAGGTCAAATAAGGTAGCATTAGAAAGTAATCTGAAAGCCTGAACTGTTGGCCATATGTCTTGATTTTCATGGCTGCATGCGCATATATATATATATATATATATATATATATATATATATATCAGTTGAGTTGCAAAAAATTGAGCCCAAATAAATATAGCTTAATGGACTATATAATTTAATAGGTAGCGTCGAAGGCTTTAAAGCAAATGTCAGGATGTTTTGCAGGACCTTACTTGTGACCTTTGAATGATTAGGACTGCCAAGACTTCAGGGGTCCCATTATAGTTGACATAGGAAGAGCTGATATTGGAGAGAGACAGAGAGAGCTCATGAAAAGTTGAGGTAAGTTCTGGGCATTAAGATAACTAATTATACTTTTTTCAGAAATATTTGGGAAGCTATTAGCTTCCTTGCCTTTGGCAACATTTTCTATTCTGTAACAAAATCTCGGTCAAGTTTTGCTTTCCGGCAGGAATCCTGGCAATCTATTCCTCGAGGCACTCCATTGATGCAGGACCCGTCCAAATTCAGTGGGGCTGGTGCCGGCTGGGGTGCTTTGAGGACCCAGCTGAGACAAATCCAATTGTTACCATTGTAAATGAGAAGAAAATTCAGCACACTCTGTTTCAATTTTCACTCATGCTGCTTTTGTGCTCCAGGGCTAAAACATATTTAGTAGGTGGGAGAACACAGAGAACGTCTCAGATTGACAGCACTGGAAACACCATTCCTCGATCAGACGGTGGAAAAATACAGCAAGGTAAAACTGTTAGATTTCTAATGATGGTCTGTTGACATATATTGAATCTGAATGGAAGACATTGGGGGGTTTTGTTTGCTTGCTTGCTTGTCTGACCTGGTCTTAACTTCAGAGATGAAAAAGCAGGGTGCCAAAAATCGGAGTACTTTTAAAACATTTCACAGAAGTTATTACTGAATTTCAAGGTTGGGGCTCCATATCCTTTTTGTGCTACAGTGACCAGAATTGTACGCAACTGTGGCCACACTATACATTTGTGTAATGATATCAAGATATTGGCCATTTTATTTTCAGTCACTTCCCTAATAGGATCCCTAAGATGGAATTCACCTTCCCCCACCCCCAACTTCTGCACACTGGGTCAACATTGCTAACATGGCCGTTGTGATAAAAGGTTATATTTGTTAAAATATAACACAGGCAATCTGCAAATAAAACCAATTAACTAGAATTAGCCGAATCAAAATAGTCTAGGTAGGGAAGTGTTACAATAAGGAGGGATATACTTCCTTCTATCTCCTGGGCATGTTTACTGGTACAATCTGTGGCCCTGTAGCAAAGGATTGGATAATAATAATAAATTTATTATATATACCCTGCCCATCTGGCTGGGTTTCCCCGACCACTCTGGGCAGCTCCCAACAGAATTGATGATGATAATGATAATAAAAATAAAAATAAACGATAAAACATTTAACATTAAAAACCTCCCTAAACAGGGCTGCCTTCAGATGTCTTCTAAAAGACAGATAGTTGTTTATTTCCTTGACATCTGCTGGGAGGTTCCACAGAGCAGGTTCCACTACTGAGAAGGCCCTCTGCCTGGTTCCGTGTAACCTCACTTCTCACAGTGAGGGAACCACCAGAAGGCCCTCAGAGCTGGACCTCAGTGCTGAATGATGGGGGTGGAGACGGTCTTTCAAGTATACTGGGCCGAAGCTGTTTAGGGCTTTAAAAGTCATCACCAACGCTTCCTCTTCCTTGCTATGGGAACTTTGGGTTTGTGGACCTGACAAGTACACTGTATCCCTACTGGTCAGCATTTCCTCTAGTATGCGTGCCGACTCTAAAGGGCACCCCAAGTACTCTGAAGCCAAGGCAGCAGAAAGTGATCAAAGAGTGCTCTTAAACCGATAATGCCTCAGGTATTTCCCCAACTAGTTCCTAAAATTCTCTTTCCTGCCCGGGCTAAAAGCCAATTAATCACAATGTGAAAATGCCACTCCAAACAAACAAGAATTCTCAGCAGTGTGAAGAGGAGTTCCAAAAACCAGTCAGGGGCTCCTCCCACAATTCTTACTCACCTTCAAACAGGCAACTAGCAGAAGCCCTCACTGCAAAGGCACAGTGATGAAGAACAGTGGAGTTTTTGTGGCTTATAAAGCCTGGTCCCCAACATTTCCTGACTGACCAGTCCACCCCCATGTGGCTATCCCTGCTTCTCCCTTGGGTAAGACCATTTGAACCTTCTTCTTGGTGGAGCCGGGATATGGTCAGTTCAACCCCAATTAACAGTGAGAGTGGCATTTTCCTGAAGCGAGCCACTCTGACTCCAAGATCTCTTTCCTGATCCCTCACCTGGTTCAGACCCCATAAGCAAATATGTGAAATTATTTTTTTATCCCAATGTGCATCCTTTCTTGTCTCACATTTGCCATTTTAATGCTCATTCACCCAGTTTGGAGATATCCTTGGAGATATCCTCACAAGCCCTTTTTTTGCTCTTACCACCTGGAACAATTTGTTCTGCACTTGTGTCTGTGTTTTCGCAAGTATATCAACTCTATAGAGACGCATGACTGATTTCGAGTGACAATAGTGCCAATATTGCCATGATATGACATAAAGAGACACTTTAGGCTCTACTGGGGGACGCTATCAAATGTTGTTGTTTTCATCTCAGAACTGGTGCTCCAACTTTGCCTTCTATTGAGCTGTTCTTTTTCTTTTCTCTGTGCTGGTTGTTCCATATTTTCCCAACAGTAGTATAAAGTACAGCTGTCCTGTGCAAAACCAGTACACACACCATGGAGTCCTTCAATGTAGTGTAAGTACTATATAACAGGAATGGGGGAATTGCAACTCCCATTGTCCCTGACCACTGGCCATGTTGGCTGAGAACTAATGGGAGTCTGAGTCCAACAACATCAGGTGCCCCATCCCTGAGCACTGTAGGGGATTATTAGTCTTAGCTGCTCAATGCCATACTGGATATGTAAAGGGATGGGACACAATTGTGTGCATAAACATCTCCCAAGAATGTTTTAGTTTTTTTTAAGTGAAGCTGTTGCATATTTTTTAATATATGGAGCACTGAGCAGGCTTTGGGATTTTGACTGTTGCTGCTATCACACTGGTAGACAGTCCACACTGGTAGACAGATGCAAAAAGGTAAAGGTAAGGGTAAAGGTAAAGGACCCCTGGATGGTTAAAAAGGCGACTATGGGGTTGCGGCGCTCATCTCGCTTCCAGGCCGAGGGAGACGGCGTTTGTCCACAGACAGCTTTCCAGGTCATATGGCCACCATGACTAAACCGCTTCTGGTGCGACGGAACATCGTGACGGAAACCAGAGCACACAGAAACACTGTTTACCTTCCTGCCGCAGCGGTACT
The DNA here is from genome assembly GCF_964106645.2 of Podarcis pityusensis. NCBI lineage: Eukaryota > Metazoa > Chordata > Lepidosauria > Squamata > Lacertidae > Podarcis > Podarcis pityusensis. The sequence goes on along the minus strand of NC_138028.1, from coordinate 71,545,057 downwards.
TGCATTCATGTGCTTTCAAACTGCTAGGTTGGCAGGAGCTGGGACAGAGCAACGGGAGATCACCCCGTCGTGGGGATATGAACCACCGACCTTCTGATTGGCAAGCCCAAGAAGTTCAGTGGTTTAGACCACAGCGCCACTACCGCCCCAATGCATAGATGCATATACCATGCATGCAGTGGAAGGTGCAGATGGGCTTCTTCATTTGTTGGTGGTTTTGGACAGTAGGGAACTTATTTTGGAGATTTGTTACATGGTTCTTCTGTGTTTTATACTGCAGTCCTATACCCACTTTACGTGGGAGTAACCTCCATCCATCTCAGTTTAATTGGGTTCTGACTAGACATGCATACACTTGTTGAAGGGCTTTCCATCCACTAGATGTCTCCACTTATAAAAAAAGAAGGGAAGTAACATTCACTGATTTCGCAATTCCCCTAGAGCTCCCTGAACTACCCCAAATCTGCTCCAGAAGAGCGTGGAATGTGACTTGGGGTGGGCCAGGGTTGGCCCTGTCAGGAGTTCAGCCTACACTCGAGTAGGACCCTGACAGAGACACATTCCCGAGTGGCATGTTCTCTCCCTCCTGGTCTTTGTTTGGGAGCTTCAGTAGCTTTCTTCAGCCCGAACATCACAGCGACCGATGCCTACAGATACCAGCACACTTAAGGATCTGCAGAGTCTTCGCAACTTGCATGACAGACCTCAGCAACTCAGCATTTTGGCTAATCTACTTTTATTTGCATATAAACACACACGGAGCACTGCAACATGCCTCCCTCTTTCTCTAGCATCAGACAGCAAAGAGAAAGAACAAAGGATAATAGTCCCACTTCATGGAACACAGTAACACAAACATCCTGTTTCCGTCACTTCCCACTCTGTGGAGTCAAAACATATACCGTCATGTAATAGACAAAAATCCCATGACTGTAATCACGGAGCAGGAATTCTAACAGGCCCACTCACGAGGCAAGGTGAAGCAACCGCCCCAGGTGGCAGAATCCACAGGGGCAGCAGATCCAGCCTCCAAGGAGTGCACTGCTGGCTGCTATCGCTGCTGCCCTACTGGCAGTGACAGCTGTGGTACAGTCCTTGGAGGCCGGATCTGACACCTCCTTGGCAACACCACCCATTGCCATGCCACCTCTACAGCAGCCTCTTGGTGAACAGGAAGCTCTGCTGCTCTCCTCCCAGCCTTGTTCCCAATGTAGATCTTTATTCCCACCTTGTTCATGATATATAGATCTTCACTCACCCTTTCATCCCTGGCAGTGTGTGTGTGTGTGTGTGTGTGCGCGCGCGCGCCATTTTGTGGTTTGTCTCAGGTGCCAAACTGTATTGGGTCAGCCCTGGGTAGGGATACAGAGTGTTGGGGGAATGTGCAAAAAATAAATAAATAAAAAGTCCCCTCTTCTATTAGCAGAGGCACCTGCAAGATCAAAGACTCTGCCATGAATAGAAGGACTCCTTCCATTCATAAAAGGGAGCAACTGGATACAACCCATTGACAATAACAGACCTGCTCTCACCTGAGTTGTGTTGTGTTTTCTTTCTTTTCAGACAAAAAAAAGACTCCACTTTTAGCCTCACTCTAATTAATGAATGTGATGATAGGGGAATATGGGGAAAGGTACCATGGGGAGCCATGTGTGTGCGTGTGTGCATCCTTCTGTTCTTTCAAAAAAACCTTTTGTGTCCATTTTTTACTAAAATGAGAAGCGGCATGCTCCTCTTTTGAGCTATTTGAGTCTCCAATTCATTTGAGAACTGTTCCTTTTAAAGATACAGAGAAACCTAGCAAAATACCAGATGTTTAATCAATACTCTTAACATTCTGAAAGTCTAGAGCATGGAAACAAAATGTCAATTGAATCACTCTGGAAAAGCAGATCTTTTGATTTCACCCATCCGCAATGCACCGTATTGACACTCAAGGAGCATTTACATTTTTGAAAAATGCAAACAGGTTGGCAGAGGGGGTTGCGGTCAATAAAGCCAAAGTATAGCTTGATGGCATGAAGAATAGAAGAAAGCTCACACGTCTCTTCTGTTGTTTTCTATAGGGACGTTGAAACCTGAAATAATTAATATATGGTTTTTGAAAAGCAAGGGGGAAAATACCTCAGCTCAGATTTTTTGGGGGCAGAATCCAGCCAAAGCCAACGATTATTTTGTAAAAGCTCAGCATTTTAAAGACCCATTTAATACCTATTTAAAATACCCTTTTTAAAAGACCCATTGGGAAATCAGCTGTGCCCCTCTGCTCAACTCTAATCTCTGTTGGTGGGGAAACCCAATCAGATGGGCGGGGTACAAATAATAAAATTATTATTATTATTATTATTATTATTATCATCATCATCATCATCATTATTATTATTATCATTATTATTATTATCAACTCTTCCGTGTTGGTCTGACGCAGTCATTTTTTTTTTTTAATTGTCCAGTAGCACCGTAGAGACCAACTAAGTTTGTTCTGGACAATTTTTTAATTTCCCCCCTCTTAAATAGTTAGACATGACAACAAACTACTTTTAGCTAAAATTTGAATTCAACAGAGAAACATTTTTCTTCCTCTTTCATAACTCTAGAACCCAGGGCCAAGCAATGAAATGGAATGTTCGAAGATTCAGGACAGAGTATAAAAATTACTTTTTCACCCAGCGCATAGTTAAATTATGGAACTTGGGTAGCATGAAGAGAGGATTAGCCAACTTCATGCAGGTTGGGGCTACCAATGGCCTTGATAGCTATGTTCTACCTCCACTGTTAGAGACAGAATGACTCTGAACATCAGTTGCTCAGAATCACAAGTGGAGAAAGAGCTGTTGCCTTCATGCCTTGCTTGCAAGCTTCCAGTGTGCTTATGGTTTATCATTGTGAGAAGCGGATGCTGCAGTAGGTGGACATATGGTCTTATGTAGTATCCTTGCAGAGAAGAGGAAGTGCATGAGGCCAAGGCTTAGGTATGGAATGCTAAACTAGAAATGAGGAACCTGTGCTACCACATGTTACTGGACACAACTCCCATCATGCCTGACTCTTAGCCATGCTGTCTGGGGATGATGTTACCTGGAGTCCAAAAACGTCTGGAGAACCATAGGTTCCCAATCCCTGTGCTAAGCCACACTTGAACATTACATTCAAATCCAGCTATCAACCAGATGGTGCCCTTAGTGTTTTATGCCTACGGTAAAATATAGTTCCAAAATACAATTGTCCTAGCAACTTATGTCATGGAAGAATTATGGCAAAATTATTACTTTTAATGCAATTCACCTTAAGTTGCTTAAACTCATAAAACAGATACTTCAATTTCTTTGGATGAGGCACAGGTCTGGTTTGGTTCTTATGCTTATTTTAGTTTTGTGCTGAAGAAAGAATCTTCTGTTATATGTATTTCAAGGTATAATAATAATAAAAATGTTCAAATCCTGGATATCTTGTTACCTATAATGGCAGCACAGCCCACAATGACTCAGAGTAGGGCTGGAGAACTCCAATGTTCTCTGGGCCTGAGCTCTTCCTTTAACTATTTTTAATAACCGCTAAAACTGTAATTCCAATAGTTCTTCCTGTCTGTGTTTCTAAAAACACCCTACATCTTGAGCTTACCTTCATCTGCACAAATTGGTATGATCACACACCTTAGAGAAATAAAAATGGAAATACCTTGAACAGACCACTGTCAATGCGTCCATTCTCATGCTCTCTTCCCCCATATGTATGGTGTAAATGGGTATCCCTCTTTGCACATATATAGTACTATGTACGTATCCTCACTAATACCATATGTATTTGACTCTAGCCAAGAACCACTGTGCACCACAAGAAAACTAGGTTTGCAAAGGCCGCATTCACACAGTACATTTAAAGAGCCATGATACAACTTGCTAGGAGCTGTAGTTTAAGGATGCTGAGAGTTGTTAGGAGACCTCTATTTCGATCCCAGAGCTACAATTCTCAGAGTTCCCTGTGAAGAGGGACTGACTAATAACTCACTCTGAAAATGGTTTACAAAGCCAGGGTCAGCCACCCTGGCTTTTAGAAATAAAATGCCTCTTGTTCTCTATAAGCATCCGGGGGGGGGGGGGGAAGAATGCAATGGGGGACCATTGCTAGGCCCCTTGTGGGTTCCATTTGTTAGCATGATCACTTAAATAATGCAGATGGAATCCAGAGAGAGAGAGAAAATCCTAACAACACTTTACTGTAGAAACAGAACAAAAAGTATGTATTTTGAGGAGAAAGAGAGGTTTTGTCATCAGGGCCTTCTTACCCATAGGCACTAGGGGTGCGGGGCACCTGGGCGCCGGGCTCTCAGGGGCACCAGGCCGAGAGTCCGGGGCCTGAGAGTTGAGTCTGGGGACGAGCCCGCCCATCAGTTGGAGTGCCGCGGTGGGTCCTTCTGCTGCAGGAAGCTCTGTGCCGCGAGTTCGGGGGTGACTGAGCCAGCAAGATGCTGAAGCGGCTGGCCGGCTCCGCTCTCCTGCGCGCCTGGGACTGGGCGATCTGGAGGGGGGCACTGGGTGGATCTTTGTACCCTGGCACCGCATATGTTTAAGACAGGCCTGTTCGCCATCCTGAAAGAGGCAATCAGCCAAACATACAGAGGAAAAACTAGTTGGCAAACTAGACGAAGCTGGTAAAAGACACTCCTAGCCACAGACACTTGGGCCTCTAGTGATGAAGATGTATCCAGGAGTACGTACTCACAAAGGATCCTCTTGCTCCTTTAGAAGAAGTGAGACCTGCGGGTATAGGGCAGTACATAAATTCTAATAATAATAAGGGTAATCCCATCCAGAACAGGTAACTTGCCAATTTCCCAAACATGAGAACCACGTACCCAAAGAGCCTCTGTCTTCTCCAGATTCAGAAACAGTTTATTGGTCCTCACCCACTGCATCCTGACATCGGTCCAGAGTTTTCACAGCCTCTCTTGATTCAAATGTTGCCAAAGTTATTCCCAGCATGACACTGAGTTGACAGCACACTTTCCAGCACAGATAGAAGTTCCCCTGCTGCCCTTGGTGACTCTACAGATTAACTTCCTCCATGACCCTGTCTTGATTGCTCCCGACTCCTTCCATTCCAAGGGACTAATGACACATGCCTGTGAGACATCAGGCCTAAAGAATAAGACGGAAGAGGATCCAAGAGTTTTCAACTCTGTACTGTTGGTTTTCAAAGATTCTCTACAACTTTTTCGCCTGCTGTGTTATGACAGGGTTTAGACTTTATATCCGTGCTTATAAGGCCTACAAAGAAAGAAAACAGAGCATCAGTCACCTGGTAATTATATAGCAACTGAAAGGCCATTTAGTTACTGTGGGATAAGCAATAGAATGATTAATAATCTAACCAATTACCATTCATTATAATATCTAATTTGGCATTTGATGAGCCACAGGGGTCTCGCCTGCCTCTTTAGATACCTAATGTTTAACAATTCTGCACCAGGTCTGTTCACACCTCTCCACCTCAACGTGTCATCTTCCAGTTTAAACACCTATTTTTAGGAAATAGCAGGATTGGTTTTTACAAAGGAGGTACAAATTATATAATGCCCTGTGGAAGTCATTTACACAGCTTCCATCTAATCTGACAGGTATATTATTGCCTCTTCCTGGGCACAACATTGCCTTAAAGGTAGAGTTTAAAAGTAAAAGAAATTCAGCCCCTGAAAAGCAATGAAGAATTCTGATCGCTCATAAGGCAGGGCAGTTCTGAAGTTCTGTGCTGTGCGTTGTTTCTTAAAAATCCAAACTGAACATTATCTGTTTGTTTTAGAAGCTGCACTAATAGTGTCTTAGTGAGCAAACGATGCTGTCAATTAGAGATCAAATGTGAGGGGGGAAATGTACAAAACTCATAGGTAGAGATACTGCTCACCGTGTTCCTGAGAGAAGAAAAATACCCTTTGGAGTTCTGAAGTAAGAAAATGAACTGACCCAGGCCCTGTGATTGCCATTGGCGGCCCTTATCCCTGTGCACACTTTCCAGGAGGCCCAGGGGGTGGCAACATGAGAACAGGCCTTTGCAGTGGTGGCTCCCCACTAGTGAAATGCTCTTCCCAGGAAGGCACACACTTGGTGCCACCTTTATCTATTTTAAGTGCCAGACATAGCATGCAGGAAACCCCCCTTTTTAAAAAAAGAAAAAGAAAAAAGAGAAGTGTTTCTAACTCTTTAATTTTCTACCAGAGTGGAATGCAAGCTGCATGATGATTCCTTCTAAGAGAAGAAAGCCTGCCAAATTTCAGAAATATAGGTGCAGCAGTGCTTTATCCTTCTGGGGTAGGAAACTAGAAACCATGCTCCTGCCCCCCTTTTTTGCAGGGGCAATCAGTTTGAAAACTGGAGACATAAGAGAGGTAACTGCTGTTAAGAAACCTGACAATGTTCAGACAGATGGGTCCAGAGGCTGTCATACTACTACAGAGGTACCTCGCTTCAGGGTTACATACGCTTCAGGTTACAGACTCCGCTAAACCAGAAATAGTGCTTCAGGTTAAGAACTTTGCTTCAGGATGAGAACAGAAATCGTGCTCCGGCGGCAGCGGGAGGCCCCATTAGCTAAAGTGGTGCTTCAGGTTAAGAACAGTTTCAGGTTAAGTACGGACCTCCGGAACGAATTAAGTACTTAACCCGAGGTACCACTGTAGATGATTTTACCTTTGTTATATATAATAAGCCTTTCCTGTAAGTGCCCTCTGTGAAGAAAGAGGGAAGGAACTGGAGACACAAATTGAATTACTATTCTATGTTGATGACATTGGCTACCAGGTGGGTACAATTCACATGGAATGGTGCCTTCAGTTGCGTAAGCGCCATGTGTATATTCCAGTGAACACTTGGATCCACCACTCTGCCACTGACAGCTGACTCCAAGGTGAAGCTGGGACTAATCAGAGGACAGGACACCGTACCATAAAAATATTTCCCAAATAACACATCTGTTAAAGGTGTGGCCCTTAGCAGCTGTAATTTCCCAGCATTTGGGACCTTGAATGAACAGGGAAATCCCTTAACACACTTTAAATCCAATGGTTTTTGTTTCTTCGTTAAATGAATATTACCTTGGGGTAAAAACTTGTAAAGTCTGTTCTTTGTAAAGTGTTCTAGACGTGGCTGATGAGTTAATATTCTTATTAAGCAATAATTACTCTATTTTTTATATTCTGTTGGAAGCCACCCAGGGTGGCTGGGAGGCCCAGCCAGATGGACAGGGTATAAATAATAAATTATTGTTATTATTATTGAAAACCAATGTGCAAGTCTTCAAAGCTCCTCTAGGGCTGGATCTAGACACACCAAAGAAGCGTTTCAGTTTAAAGCATTGTAAATTTAAGCAGGGAAAACAGGTAGAGAAAAACGGAACTCCAAGTCGCCATCTGGTGGCAGAATGTTATATCGCACATACAATGCATATAAATCGCTTTTTCTTTACCAGTCGAGCTGAGTCCTAACTCAAGCTCCTGTGCAATGAACGGCCCTTGCCTGGCTGAGTGCTTTGGCGATCGTTTCCTCATTTTGGCTCCAGAACTGATACCAGGTGGTAGATGCAGGACTATGTGGTTGTGGTAATCAGTCAGATGATCAGAAGTTTTGCTAGACCTTCTTAAATGGAGTGTGCCTCTCTGAGGTACCATAGAAAGCAATTATGCCAGGCACTTAAGCAAATGGTCTGTTAATAACCAGGTAGAGGTGGTGATCTAGCATCCCAGAGCAGCTGGAAGAGTTCATTAACAAAGGGATAAATGAGTTGCCCATAAGCAGACACACTCTGGTATTCATACAATGCTTGCACCTGTTTGCACAAGATTGTTGCTACAATCTAGAAAAGTCCTTCAAAACCTTATAAGGCAACACAACTTTCCTCTTTATTTACACTTCAAGCTAGGTGTGTTATTTTCTTTTCATCTTTAATAGTCACAGAAGGGGACATGATGTTTTAGAAATTTAATTTTGATTTCTGATTCCTCCTATGTTCTTCTCAGCAATATGCTAAGCAGTACAGGAATTCTAAACTTGCTGTTCTCTCTCTGAAAACAAATCAACAGTCAACATCAGGATCCGGTAGAATCCTAGATCCCCAAACATGGGATTTGGCCAGATCGGGCTGAGGTAGTCACAGATTGCCCTGGGTCAGATCAAGTCTACCTGCAGTGATCCAGGGCTCTCGAAAGGGAGGGCAGTTTGGCAGGAGGAGGAGAGAAGGAGACACATGTATCTGCCCTGACCCCACTATGTGTTTGAGTAGAAATTTGAACATACTTGAACAAGTAGCAAGTAAGGACTATCATGCCCCAGCCCTTGAGAATTTTGAAATGATATGAAGGACATTCTGGGAAAATAGAGTAACCACCATTTACTATTTTGGAAAAATAAAGGGAGCGCCACCATTCTACTCAATGCATGGCCGAAAATGAAATGCCCACATTGTTCAGCTAGACATAGCAATGGTGTGGCACATAGAAATAACAGAGAAGGAATGAGACGAGGAGCTTGTGGCTAGGGCAGAATGGCAGGCAGGTTGTGGCCGTGAATGTGCAGAGAATCCCCTGCTATTGTGCAATGCTACCTTTACTGTTAGGGACGCGGGTGGCACTGTGGGTTAAACCACAGAGCCTAGGACTTGCTGATCAAAAGGTTGGTGGTTCGAATCCCCGTGACGGGGTGAGCTCCCGTTGCTCGGTCCCTGCTCCTGCCCACCTAGCAGTTCAAAAGCATGTCAAAGTGCAAGTAGATAAATAGGTACCGCTCCGGCGGGAAGGTAAACGGCGTTTCCGTGCACTGCTCTGGTTCGTCAGAAGCAGCTTAGTCATGCTGGCCACATGACCTGGAAGCTGTATGCTGGCTCCCTCGGCCAATAAAGCGAGATGAGAGCCACAACCCCAGAGTCGGTCATGACTGGTCAGGGGTCCCTTTACCTTTTTACCTTTACTGTGCAAAAAACGACATCACAAAGCCTTTTCTTGTGGGGGGAAACACAAGTCATATGTTCTAGGATTGTACTTCCAGAGCATTGCAGAGCACTTTATAAAGTAAGAAAAGCCTGAAATGCAGGATAATTTCAGAGGCGTAGATCTGGTCTGTTAATATGCCAGGAAGAATGAGCAATTATGATTCTCCCCCCCCCCCCATCTAAAGCAACATATGCGGTTTGCTGTCCTGTTCTGCACAGCTGTAGGTTAGATGCTGTTAAGATTAAGCCCCCTCTCTCCTCAATATTTCAAAATTGAAATTAAACTAAAATAACAGCACCTGCTGAACAAAACACTATTTCAAAATGTGTACTTGCACACAATTACTATGAAGACGCTGGCCACCATTGTTACCAGTCTATTCTTTTTGAATGGAAATGGCAGTGAAGTTTTTCCACGCAGCTGCAGCTCCTCAATTGTATAACTAGTGCTGGCCCCAAGCCAACCCTCAAGAACTCAAGTGGCACCAAAAGATACTATATTGATTTGCAATCGAACATAATAGGCCATCAGCTTAATTATTACTGAAGTGACAAGGTTCTGGATATTTCATATTTCTATTTCAGAGGCCTGGGAAAGATGAATGCAAATTTTTTAAATGCAGGCATTTGCCTTTCTTCAGAAAGGTAGAGCGCTCTTACTGTATTCAGAGGCTTTAAAAGACCAAAGGGACGGGCTATTCCTTGATCGCACGGTTACCCCTCTGTACAAATAGCTAAAAGCTACAAAACTCACTGCTCCCCATGGCCAAGTGCCCTCTGACCCCTTTTAGTCAGTAAAAAGCAAACATGGATAATTAATTTCAATTGATTCCATAGCAGGGACTGTTTTATTCTAAAGAAATGATGATTTAATTGAGATGAAAGGAATCATTGGCACCTCTTTCCACTCTGAATATCAGCTGGGTCTACCAACGCTTCACACCAAAGGACCGTTTCTCAGGGCTTTTCTTGGGAGCATCAGAGACTACAAGCTGTCCAACTTAAAGGTGGCTTCCATTGTTATATCCTATGCCCTGCTATGTTGTTCTCTGTGTTGTTGTTGTTGTGTCTTTAAGTTTGTGTTTTCCCATCTGTTGGAAACAATGGTAAAGATTGTGGGTGGTGAAATTTAGATCTGCTCTTGTACTATATAAATTTCTTCTGAGTTCAAGGGTGTGTCAGAAGACCCCTCTGGGTTTTTTGGATCCAAATCTATTCCCGGTTCTCCCCCAGCCATGCCCCCTCACTACATCCCAGAGTCAGGGCTTCAATGTCAGTTCTGCGAGGGTGTTGTTCGAGTAACAGCTAATCCCGTTCACGTTTACTCAGAAAGAAATCCCACTCTCTTCAATGGTACTTACTCCCAGTTAAGTGTGTGCAGGAATTCACCTCTTCCCAAAGCAGTGAGTGAGCTTAACTGCAAGCTCATACGAATCAGCTCTCAGAAAGAGAATGCTTCTATAGAAGGGTTGTTCTGGGCAATGCCACGCTTTCTCCTTGGCACCGTGGCCATGCAATTTATGGGTGCCAAGGCTGCCTTTAATTACCTTTGCAAACAGAAGCTTGTCTCTCTTATATAGAGTGCTGATTTGCATACTTGCATACTTTACAATTTCATAGCATATACCAGACACTTCTGATTTATGCAAGCTCAGTACAAAGTCGATCATATTTATTTTCTAATTATATTGTACCAGACAAATCTATTTTAAAAGTTATCTATAACCAGCAACAGCCATATCATTGCTCCTTCTTTCTCTTACCCTATACTATTTTTATATTTGGTAGCACAATAGCAACCCTGCTTAGGCCAGTATTATTCAGGGAGAATGGCAGAAATAAATATGAAATATGTTTTCTATGAATGATTATCTCCCATGTTAAATCTCAGTAAACCTCACCAACTGCACTGAAATGTCAGAAAAGGACCATTACTGTGGATTGTTTGCTCATATGAAAGGATTAAATATTGCTCTTGGGCAACCAAATCTCAGACCAACTTACCTTGTATTCACTGAATATGCTCATCTTTCCTTTTCCACAGTTCTTCGTCTCAGGTGATCCAAATAAGATCCCATCCTTTTATTGCTTTTTCTCTTAACTGCACCTGGAATTCAAGAGTCTTCCTACATGGGTCTTTCCCCTAATTACATAAACCATAGTTAATTATATATGCTGATTAGTTAGCATATATTAAGTTTCTAATTAATACAATGTATTGCCTTCATTCCCCCCCCCTCGCCCCAATACAGCCACACATATAGCTTTCTAGCCAGCAGCCGGGTGTTGGGGGATTCCATAAAAACCATGAAACTGTACAATGAGGAAAAAATGTTTCAGACCTGAATATTTAGTCTTCTATTGCAGAGAGGACAGACTTCCATAGCGTGGTTTTCATTTTTTTTGTATTCTACAGTACAAGCTGTTATAGTTAAACAAAAGAAGAAACAAAACGTTTTCATGGGCGATGTTTTTAAATAATATCCTTTAAACTGGATTTCTACCACAAACAGCAGCAGCAGAAATGAAAACTGCTCTTCAAGAGGGTCTCAGATGTTTCACCTTAGATCATAGGGGATGGGGAAACTTTTTAAACCTGAGTGCTACTGCACCAGGCAAAAACATTTCTGTTCTCCCTGGCCTTTGGCTAATTGATCTATTGCCCTTTAAGGTGGGTTATTGGTTTTTTCCCCCTTGTTTGTTATAACTCAGTGAGTGGCAGGGCTCTAAAGAGTGTGTGGCAGACACAGGTGACCAAGGGAGTGACCCAGGAGAGGGGACCAGTGATTTATGGGGTGTTACACTTCTTGTGGTCTAAACCACTGGGCCTAGGGTTTGCCAATCGGAAGGTTGGTAGTTCGAATCCCCGCGACGGGGTGAGCTCCTGTTGTTTGGTCCCAGCTCCTGCCCACCTAGCAGTTCGAAAGCACACCAGTGTAAGTAGATAAATAGGTACCGCTCCGGCAGGAAGGTAAACGGCATTCCCGTGCGCTGCTCTGGTTTGCCAGAAGTGGCTTAGTCATGCTGGCCACATGACCCGGAAGCTGTCTGTGAACATATGCCGGCTCCCTCGGTCTATAGAGCGAGATGAGTGCCACAACCCCAGAGTTGTCCGCGACCGGACCTAATGGTCAGGGGTACCTTTACCTTTGCATTTACAGGCAGGAACCAGGGGAGGAGGGAGAATCAGGGAAGTCCAAGGCAAGGGAAGGCATGCAGCACACGGCAGAAGAAGAAGGGATGGTTCAGGGTCTGTAGATTCCCCACCTTCCCCAGCCCCATTGTCTCCTAGAGCCAGGAGTAGCTTGAAAAGGGAAGAGCAGTGATGGCATCTGTGCAGGAGAAGTCTCAGGTTGCAGGCATGCAACCTGTCAGAGCAGGCAGGGTATGTAAGCCAGAGGAGAGACCCACTGTTGCTGCAGTTGCTCCATAGGGCCCAGACCTGTGGACAGCTGCCTAGAGACTAGACGTATGTGAACATGTGTATCCAGAGCACCATGCAAACTGCTGTGTTTCTCTTGCAAATAAAGAGTTAACTATTTCTCCCTAATCTAGGTTGGGCCATGGTATTATATTATGTATTTTTGTGTTTTTCTACTGTAAACAACCCTGTGATCCTCAGATGAAGGGTTGGCATATAAATAAATACAAACAAGCCTCGATATCTCCATTGGGTGGAACTGACCTCCTGATAGGATGGTATCTGCAAGAGGCCTTCACTTGCAGAGCACGGTAATCAATTTGGTATATAAGACAATCTTTTACATATCCTGTTCTTCAGCTCTGTAGGGTTTTATGGAACAACACCAGCACCTTGAACTCAGCCCGGTAGCTAATATGTAAATATGGGTTAACCAATTGCAGAGGAAAACACTTACAAACAAACCATGAATAATTTTCTTGTTTCACTTCTCCCCCCAAAGCATTTCCTTTCCCTTTTATCTCTCTTTCTTGCTGTCAATTAATTTACTACACAACAATACAACAAACCACATCCAGTTAGTTGCTCCAGGCAGAATCATCACAGCCGCACAATAAGAGTTTCAACGGATGCATAAATTAAAGAAAAGAAAAGAAAAGAAAAGAAAATTATTAATATGATTTCCAGTGGCTCTTGTTGGTACAGCAGCGGGGATGTTTACTGTGTTGTTGCCGCATCGTGCATCTACAAGTAACCCAGAGCTTTTGGGTTTGAGACATGGGTAGCAGTGCCCTCTTTTGGAAGAAGCACGTGAGATGCATTGTACTACTGATATCCCCTAGTGAACTCATCTGGGTAATCAAAATGACTCAGACATGAAGCCACCTTCTGTCTATTTTATAGGCAGCACTTATTTCTTAGTACTTTCAAGAAATAAAAGACGGGTTGAAAACCTGGATAACCTCAAGAAAGATAAACAAGGTTTGCATTCTTCCTGTGGCCAAACAGCTTATAAAAATGATAAGTAACAATCTACAGGCTGGTATAATCACTTGGGGAAAACATATTTGGAAAGGAACTACTATAGTTCATACCCTTATTTGCAAGTAAGTAGTGGCAGAAGGGGTGGCAAACCTGGGGACCCCGTAGATGTTGATGGAGTCCAGTTCTCATCAGCCCCAGTCCATATGGCCAATGGTCAGAGATGATGGCACTTGCAGTCATGATGAAGCCATAGACTTCTTGTATGACCTAAGGCAAAATAATTGTATCTTGGTTTTCAGTCTTTGCCAGCAAAATGGGAATGATCTCTACTTTGGAGGGATGCTGTGAAGGAGCATGACTCATCTTTGTCAGGCCTTCAGGGGCTGAGTATAGTCATTTTAAAGGATAATGATCATTATGTCTTTATGTAATGTCTGATAATTCTTTTAATATCTTGCTTGTTAGGTTATACATGACCTTGTTTCTGTAAAGTGCCCCGTGACCATATTTGGTGAAGGATGGTATAGAAATCTTTTAATAAATAAATAACTAAATATAAATGAGAAATCTGTTAGAAGTATCAGTTTATTTGTATGTTTCCCCCCCCTCCCCGGAGTGGAAAACATTTAATTAGGAGAGTCTAGGATTCAAACTGAGAGATTCTCGTACACTAGTACTAGAGGTCAGAATGAACAAAAGTCATATTGACTTCAGTGGATAATGTTTTCAGCAGTGTAAGGAAGCTGAAAGAAGTGGCCATTTAAATTAGGCACTAGCTGTTCTTTATACCTTCAAAATCAATATTTGGAAAGACTGGAAAACGATGAAGAAGAGGGGGAAGAAATGCTTTAACCACAGTCAGATCCACAGTATACTGGGAGCCAGAACAGTCTTGGGGTATTGACAAGAAATGTATGACCAGGAATCTTCAATAGAGCATTTTTTTTTGGCATAGTGAGCTCTCTACAAAAACCAACAAAGAAGAATTGATAATATTCGATTGCACGATACTTTATAAAGGAAGAAATAGCAAGCACCTGCTCAAGTAATTTTGAAATTAGAAAAAACATGCAAGGATAGAAATTGAGCATTTGTTCCTAAGTATATGAGAATCCAGCTGAACATTTTTTAAAAACAAAGAGAGGACCAAGATCAAGAAGAAAAGGCTTTTCTTTTTTCTTTCTTTCTTTTTTGTATAAAGGCAGATGAGAAGAATCCAAGAATCAGGGAAAATATGATGGCATATTATGGAGCCCAGATCTTAGATATATTTTGGATGTAATAAAATTATAACTTGGAAATATTTAAGAACTGTCTGAGCATTAAAAATGTCTGCCATGTATGTAATATCATCAATGCTACAACAAAGGCTATGCCAAATTTTTGCTGCCCCCCCCCCAAACTGTGTTTTTTTTTCAGGCTAAAAGTGTTCTTTCAAGTGCAAAAAGCAGGCTGAAATCGGTTCCAATTTCTCAGCGTGCTTCATACCATTTCATAGCCATTGTTACCCAATCTCCTGCTGCTTTGGTCCCATGCTTTAAATTTTTAACACTTCTTAAAAACTTATTTCTGCACATACAAGAGTGAAAGAACAGCGGCAGCTTTTTATGCAAGTACTGTTCTATGATTTTCAGTGACACTTAAAAATGCACCTCTTCACCCCAGACCTTTGGGAAAGCGTGTTCTTCAATAAATGAGAGCACGTGTTGCGGTGTGGGCCACCGGGCCAGGCCTCTGGTTGCCAGGCAGGTTAATAGTTGTTGCCTGGCATTGTGATTGGATAACCGGGTTGCTGGGGCAAATTGTATGTTGTAAATTGGGTGGGTGGGACCATAGTCTTTAAATATTGGTGCACTCTGGTTTCTCTTTCTCTTTGCAGAGTGCATCGGATCACCCGCCCGCCCACCCTCTTTTCCGGTTGACCTTGCTTTGCCTGTCATGGGGTCGTCTGCCTTGGTGCAGGGGCCTAGTAGGAATTTTGCCATATGGTGATTGGCTGTGCCATTTGGTTTTTGCCTACTACTCAGCAATTCGTCACAACTTATAAGGTTGCGGTTAGGCATTGGTTATAATATGCTGGTGGTGGAGGGGTCAAGATAGGCCGTGCCTGCCCCTCCCATTGCGCTGAAGGGAATTCCGTTAAAGGAATCCTGGGGCTTGCCATGATTTCGTCTAATCCCTGTCATGGGACCAGGGCCGCCCAATCCCTGTCATGGGAATCCTTGTCATAGGACCTGGGCCGGCAAGCTTTTGGGGAGCTGCTGGGGTGAGCGGCGTGGGTCCGACGCTTAGCTCAAATGACCCCCAAGTTTGACTTTCCCTTCTACTGGCTACCGATCGGACCTCGGGATGTCAGTTCTGTCCCAGGCAGGGGGACAGATAGTCATAACCAATGTCTAAACAACCACTCACTGATTTTGTATTTTAATAAAGTTGTGGCCAAAATAGTGCCCAAAAACCAAAACTAAAATATGTGTTATGTGTGAAGTTATTTGAGGGGTGGCCTGGGGACCTACACACGCAAGAAATGGATTCAGTAAGGTACAATAGATGAGGCCTCTTGGCTGTATTGATACCATTTTTTAAGTTATAGTTTTAATGTTGCTATATTTATTGTTGTAAATCCAAGCGTGGAATCCAAGTGTGGCATTCAATGAAATAGGGCAAGGAGTACAGCTAGCACAATCCCCTCTTCTCCCCCAGTGTGTATCCTATTGCACCCCCAAAACTGCTCTGGAGGCTCGGGGAAAACCACGAAATGGATTTAGAGAATATGTGAGAAGGACAGGGGGAAATCGTTCTGTTGCACAAAGAGAAATCTTTCTACAGATGGAACCAGTGACAACGCTCTGTTGAACACAAGCCCAAGAGCCTTTGCACAAGTACAGCCATTCTCAAAGTTTCAAGAAGGATATTCCACCAGCCAGTTGTTGATGCAAGCAACCCTCTGATGACTTTTCTCATTACAAAAAAGAACAGACGGAGGAAGATGTGTGCAGAAGGAATGTCAGAATGTAAATATCTGTATCAATTGTTTTTCAAAACCAACAAGGAAATATCATCATAAACACTCTTTCTTGGGTTTCCGTAGCTTGAGAGGCAACATATTAAAAAAGCCAAATATTTAGGGGTTGGGAAGGGAGAGGGGAATGTACAAGAACAAAAAGCAGAACATTTTGCAACACATCTAAAAAAACACTCAAATCGCAAATGTCAGGAGTGATTTTGGCTAAGGCTTTCTAATAGCATCGCTACGGTGGAACCTTTCTATACAACTGAAATTTCTGTTATCCTTCATTAATTGTGTCAAAGTCTCCTTAAACGAGCCAACCAAGTGGTTTGCAGTTTCCAGGAAAATATCCCAGATGAAGCTGATATTTTTGTTGCCAAAAAATTATGAGCTGAACTGTACCTTAAGCACTGATTTGCCTGGTAGAGATGTGATATTGCTAATTGTCTAAAACCGTAGCAGCTGTGTAGCCATTTTAAGAACTCCAAAAAGGATTGAGATGATTGTAATTTTGAACAGCATTTTGACATCATTTCGTATCGCCAATATTTATTTATTTACTTACTTACTTTACTGCTTTAGAGCGCATATCCCTGGAAATTTTCTGCGAGAGCGAGAAATGTTCTGGCCTTTCATTTTTATTTAACATCAGCTGCTAAGTAGCACTTCGGGGCAATTGTACCACATCAGCTTTGTAATCATGAAGTGAAGTACTTTGGTCCAGACCAATTCTTCACTGCCAGGGTTTGTCCTTTCACTTAGCACTTGCTCACAGTTTAACGCTTGACTTAACAGTCCGCACAGAACCAGGTTCACACGGCCTATCTCTTCCCTTGGCCACATTTTCTATGAGCACAGGGATAAAGGGGAAAGTGGTCAAACCAGATCAGTAGCAGTTGGCAAGGTGGGTCAGGGAGGGGCTGTGCCGCTTAACTGGATTCCCAATATTGGGGGCATCGCCAGTTACTGAGAGAAAAAGTGGGAGGGGTGAGATTGGCATGATGTAGGGACATGGGTGGAGCCAATCTGCTGCTCCCGCCCACTGTGTCCACACCCTGCTGACCTCCCTGCCACCTAGTCCCTGTCCCTCTTAGTAACCAGCAGTGACCCCAGTATCGGGAAGCCAAGGAAGCAGGGCAGCCGCCTTCACCCTGCCCCACTGACTGGTACTGAACCAGATTCGTATCAAGCTCTCTCTCTAGACAGGACTTCCCCACACTGTAGATGAGGTGACGGAAACAAAGAGATTGTAGTTTGTCCTCCTACTTCCTCTTGAACAAGTAAGTAAAGCTAGCCAGAAACACACCCACATATATACACATATGTTTAAAGACAACATGAAAAGACAACTTATTTCCCTTGTTTCTCAGGTGTAGCTTTGCTCACTTTTCCCAATACAGTGGTGCCTCGCAAGACGAAATTAATCCATTCCGCGAGTCTCTTCGTCTTGCGGTTTTTTCGTCTTGCGAAGCACGGCTATTAGCGGCTTAGCGGCTTAGCGGCTATTAACGGCTTAGCGGCTTAGCGGCTATTAACGGCTTAGTGGCTTTAAGAAAAAGGAAACAAACTCGCAAGAACTTGCAAGACATTTTGTCTTGCGAAGCAAGCCCATAGGGAAATTCATCTTGCGGAACGACTCAAAAAATGGAAAACTCTTTCGTCTAGCGAGTTTTTCGTCTTGCGAGGCATTCGTCTTGCGGGGCACTACTGTAAAAAAATAAACTTCCTTTCTAAATGTTTGGAAGGAAAGGGTTATAGCCAATGTAATGCTCATAAGGGTGCTCTCAGCACAAGGATTGCCACTAGTACAACAGGACTGACTCCTCTCTCCCCCTGACCCTCTTGAGACAAGTTTGATATTTTGTTTTACTAGCTGGTACCCTGCTTGCTGAATCATGGTTCTTCTCTGTATGTTTGTATCATTCTGAGATTTTATTTTCTATGATATTTTAGTTTTACTATGGCTTATGGTCAAAGAACTGATGAGTTCCATCAGTGGAAGCCCTTGCAAGGACTTCCGTTTCTGCAGCCGCATCTCCCCCCACTGTGTGCCACCCGCATCCCCCAAATTGGCTCAGAGGGTCATGAGAAACTCCAGGACAGAACACAAGAGAAGGAGAGGACAGATTGTTCTGCCTGGCAAGCTGAAATCATGTGGATAATACAGTGGTACCTCGAGTTAAGAACTTAATTCGTTCCAGAGGTCCGTTCTTAACCAGAAATTGTTCTTAACCTGAGGTACCACTTTAGCTAATGGGGCCTCCTGCTGCCGCCGCACTGCTGCTGCACAATTTCTGTTCTCATCCTGAAGCAAAGTTTTTAACCCGAGGTACTATTTCTGGGTTAGCGGAGTCTGTAACCTGAAGCGTCTGTAACCTGAAGCGTCTGTAACCCAAGGTACCACTGTGGTACCTCAGGTTACAAACTCTTTGGATTACAAGCACTTTGGGTTACAAACTCCGCTAACCCAGAAGTAGTTACCTCAAATTGCGAACTTTGCCCCAGGGTGAGAACCGAAATCATGCACCGGTGGTGCGGCAGCAGTGGGAGGCCCCATTAGTGAAAGCGCACCTCAGGTTAAGAACGGTTTCGGGTTAAAAACAGATCTCCGGAACGAATTAAGTTCATAACCTGAGGTACCTGAGGTAACACAGTGGTACCTTGGATGTCAAGCTAAATCCATTCTAGGAGTCCATTTGACTCCCGAAACCATTCGAAAACCAAGCGCTGCTTCCAATTGGCTGCAGGAGCTTCCTGCACTCAACCAGAAGCCACGGAAGCCACTCACTTCAGGGTTTGCAACATTTGGGAGCCGATTTGTTCGAGAGCCGTGCCGTTCGACAACCAAGGTACCACTGTAATACTTAGAGACTTACTATTTATTTAGTTATTTATTTGGTAATACTTATATAATAAGTAAATAGTACTGATAATATTAAGACAATGTGTTTAATGTGCTTTGAAATACTCCAGCCTGTCATTTAAATGCTAAGTATTACCATGATCACAGCTCGCAACCTAGCATTGTGCTGTTCTCTTCCCATCCCACAATGCGTGCAATGAGGTAGGGCAGAAAAGGCAAAGAGGCATTTTTATTTTATTGTCCCTGTAGCACATACTCAGTAGAACTAGGAAGAAGAAGAGGGCAAAGCGGCTTCTGATACCTAAGAGTTGGAGAAGGCTTTTTCTTCTTTTCAACAGCTCACCAGAACGGTGTATTGGGGGGGTATCATTCTAGCAATGACAAGGAACTAAAATATAGTGGCAATTTGCCTCGAATAACCCAAGTTGACACATAGAGAACAGTCAATTTTGAATTTGCAGGGATACTAAAAATATGCTGACATGAATATCAACGTGGAAATTGCTTGATCAAAAATCAAGCCAGAAAGGCAAAAGTGTTTTCTAGTTGACATTCACCTGATCTTTCAATAAATAACATAGAAAGGAGATCATATATCATTGCCTTTTAATTTCCTCTTACTCTAATGCTCTTTTATACGTCTTGTGGCTGACTCGGGCAGAGACCAGGCAGTGACATTCTAATAATTTGGATGTATATATTTTCTCAGATGTCAAAAATCATCTGAAAGTGTCAAGAGGAATAGGGGAAATGGTGTGAGACAATAAGAAGTGAAAAAGTATTCTAAGATGTAGTCTGCAATCACAGGCAGCTTTGTGGATGCCTGTGATTCAGATGGAGCAGAATAAAGGATTAATTGCGTCGCTGAAATGACACTGTCTCGCATAAAGCAAACGCAAGCGCGTGAAGGTATGAAAGAAAGGTAATATTGCCAACTTAGGGAGAAAGCAGTTTGAACACAGATGAGGGAACTTTCTCAGCCTGCAGAAAAGGCAGGCTGCAGTTTGCATATGGACATGGGTTTCTACAAATGCAAGGATGAAACAACTAAGCATTAAATGCCTTGGGAAATATAGTTTGCTACTCCTACTTTTAAATATTTACTTAGCACCACTTGTGTGGTTGAGAGAACATGGGTTTTGCCCCCAGTCCTTCACAAAGATTTACATAAGTTTACAGAAAATGCATACATCATCCTGCAATATGATTTGGGCATGTGTCTCTTTGGCCATATGTATATGGGAGCTCAAAGTCAACAACAATTTCCTAGTATGTGTACTTTGCAGCGAAGCAGGGGGAGAGAGAGAGAGAGAGAGAGAGAGAGAGAGAGAGAGATGTATTTAAATTTGTTGTTGTTGTTTAGTCATTTAGTCGTGTCCGACTCCTTGGGAGAAAAGCAATGACAAACCTAGACAGCACCTTAAAAAGCAGAATCACCTTGCCAGCAAAGGTCCGTATAGTTAAAGCTATGGTTTTCTCAGTAGTGATGTATGGAAGTGAGAGCTGGACCATAAAGAAGGCTGATCGCCAAAGAATTGATGCTTTTGAATTATGGTGCTGGAGGAGACTCTTGAGAGTCCCATGGACTGCAAGAAGATCAAACGCATCCATTCTTAAGGAAATTAGCCCTGAGTGCTCACTGGAAGGACAGATCGTGAAGCTGAGGCTCCAATACTTTGGCCACCTCACGAGAAGAGAAGACTCCCTGGAAAGGACCCTGATGTTGGGAAAGATGAAGGGCACAAGGAGAAAGGGACGGCAGAGGATGAGATGGTTGGATTTAAATACATAGCGATATATAGATATATGCAGATGGGGAAGAATCATAGCCCAGTGGTAGACACATGCTTTGTATTCTGATCGTCCCAAATCCAATCCTTGGCATCTCCATGACTGAAACTCTGAAGAATTGTTTCCAGTGAGTGTAGGCAATAGTGCACTAGATGAACCAGTGGTTTGACACAGATCAAGGCTGCTTCTCATGCTCTTAACGTCTGCTTTCCCCTTGCATCCATATATTTCAACAGAGGACATTCAGGGAAGCTGAATGTTGGAAGACTTAGGACAGATAGACTCTGGAACTCGTTCCCACAGCAGGCACTGAGGACCATCAACTTGGATGGCTTTAAAAGAGGATTGGACAAATTCAAGGAGGAGAAGGTTATCAATGAATATGGCCTCCATGGAAGGAGGAAACAATGCTTCTGAATACCAGGTACTGGAAATCATAAGGGAGCGAGCTCTTGTGTTCGAATCCTGCTTGCGGGTTTCCCACAGGCATCTGACTGACCACTGTGAGAACTGAACTGGAGGGCCATTGACCTAATTTGGCAGGCTTTTCCAGTGTTCACTGCTGTTGTTTATTGTTTTGAACCTGCCTCAGTTATATTCTAAGTAGAAATCCAGAGTAGAAATTCGAGAAATCAATCAATGAATAAAGTACCTATTGTCACAGGAGTGTGCTGGTCAGTAATCACATGGTTCACAGATGGAGTTAACTTGTTATTAGCAAAAACATGAGCTCCACAGAGTGTCATGACTAATGAGCAGAACTGCTCATTTCCAGTGGTCTTCCTCCATGAAAATCAGTTACTGAGACTGAAAGTCACCGCTTCCTCAGGGCTTTCTCCCAACAATCGGAGACTGTGCCTGTGTGCAGCCAACCTCTGACCTTTTCATGCCTCTTCTGGTGCTGGGAGTTAAGGGGTTAGGGGAACTTGTTACAGCAGGAGGGGGACACACCTGTGATTCTTCATCTCTGCCTGTTGACATTACTCCGCCCACTTTCCTGCTTCAGCTTCTGCCTCTGATTCTTGACTACTATCTGCCACAGACTCTCCCAGCTTACTAAGCCTTGTTAACTTTTCAGCTTCTGACACCTCTTCCCAGTCTTCTCCATCTGACCACTCGTCATGCCACCACCAATCCTTGGGCTATGAGCCTTCTTCCTTTGGTGGTTCCCCAGCTGGTTCCTCCCACCATTCATCTGTGTCCAACCAGTCCATGACACCTATATTGTAAGACAATTTCAAACAGGGTATAAGCACCAAACCCCTCCTAGTATAAATGAACATTGTTTGAACTCAGTTATTGAGAGCCATGTTAGAACAGACTGAGGAAGAGTTATAGCTCGGCACTAGAGCACATGTTTTGTATGTAGAAGCTCCCAGGGCCAGTCTTTGAAATCTCCAACTAGGCCTGGAAAAATACCCTTCTTGAAACCAAGGAGAGCTGCTGCCAGTTGCTTTAGAGAATATTGAGCTTCCTGTATAATTGTAGTTCTGTGGACACTGTACCTTTAAAACACATTCAAAGCACACAAACACACACACCCCTCAAAGAATTTTGGGCAGTGTTGTTTGTTAAGGGTTCCTGGAAATTGTAACTCTGTGAGTGGTAACCTAAAGTGCCCAGGATTCTTTGAGGGGAAGGATGTGCCTTAAATATACACTGCTTAGCAACCCATGTGGTCTATGGCCTGTCCTATCCCCTCCCACACTGCCCTATGGCAGGACATCTTAAACATAGCATGTCCCTGGGATATAATTGTATAACGTATACTACAGTCAAAGAAATAATATTTTACAACATCTCTAACTAGCTTGTTCCATTAGTTAATTCCTATTTTGGTTATGAAGTTCTTCCTGTTTCTGAACATAAATCTACTTCCCTACAGTGAAAAGAATTACCCTTTGTCATATAATCATTGAATAGGGTGAATGGTTGTTCTCCATTTGACTTCCTAGGGCTGTTAAAATAGTTGAAAACTGGCAACATATTCCCACATGTACAATTTTTCACTATGGGGTAAATGCACATAGTTTCTAAGTGTGGTGATGTGAAGTTTGGGTTGTTTGGATCCAGCTGCCTACGCCACAATGCTGCCCTTCAGCTAATTTTATTGCCTTTCCCCTCACATATCAAAGGACTAGTTTGTAAACCCAAAGCAAGATCTACAATTTCAAGCATGATTCCTCAATTGCAAAATGCAGGCAAACGTTTAATATGCAGTGTATTGACTCCTCTACAAACAATTTCATGCTTTGTTTTCCAACTCTATTGCTACAATGGATAGCTTCATGAGGCATGAAGCAAATCTCTGGTGTTAAGTATTTATTATGTAGTCTCTTTTTCTACATTCCTTTGACCATCACAATATTTCTTTGATGTCCCTGTATTTTTACATTTCAAAGGCTAAGATAACAATGTGCTTTAAGACGACTGGAGGGGGGGGGGATAAAAACAGGATGCATGTCTATAATATACTAAAAGGAAGCTGCATTCTACCACAATTTCTGCATATTAGTTCAGTTGTCTTCGTTTTGGATTTATTACACACACACACACACACACACACACACACACACGAGAAACAAAAAGGCCATGCAAATCACAATCATTGAAACTGAAAGAGCAATATCCTTTTAGATCATCACTTGCATTTTTGGTGCTTTTCAGATCAATGAGATTGTGACAGTGTGAAGCAGCTCTTTTACTTCATTTTCAATCCTTTACAGCCACCATGATGAAAGGAATTCAGCAGACACAAGGGATTCTCTGTTTTCCATACAATACTTAAAAATGGACTTTCTTTGTGGAGCCTAACTTGAGACTGCAAGCAAAATAGGAGAAAACTAGGAACTAGGACATATAGTGGAGTCCCACATATACTGATATTTACCACACACACACACACACACACACACACAATGTTCCATGTATATGTGTGATGCAGTCCACATAAGCAGGCCTCCTGAAGCACTGAAATTTCCAAGTTCTTATCAGGTTCTAATGAAATCCTGGGTTGTTGTTGTGTAGTCCTGTCACATACAAACCCCAGATCCAGACCCTTCAAGTGTCCCTGTTTTCCAGGGACAAGCCTGGATTTACAGACGCCATTCCGGTTTCTGGTTTGATCCTGAAATGTCCCGCTTTTCCTTAGGACGTCCCTATTTTCATTGCAGAAATGTTGGAGGGTTTGGAGTTATCCAACCCCCCAAGCCATCTGAAGGCAGCCCTGTATAGGGAAGTTTTTTACAAAAATATTTAATATTCTATTATGGTTTTCTATATGTTGGAAGCCTCCCAGAGTGGCTGGGGCAACCCAGTCAGAGGGGTGGAGTATAAATAGTAAAACAACGACAATTATTATTATTAAATAGGACTTCCCTATTTTTATGTTGCAGAAATGTTGGAGGGTATGCAGATCTACACCCAAGTTCCAACAGCAGCTCAATTTGGCATCATGATGACGGGTACAGAGTGGCAAATCAATAAAGCATTGGACGACATGTGCAGGACATGTCCAATATGGTTGGTTTTAGACTTGTGGTATATTTCTGTAATATACCACAGAAATATTGTAACCTTTGGTCCATGGCTGTAGTGCGCATTTTACTGTTGCTTTATTTCTGCTGAATTCCCTTGGAAAGATTTCTCTTCTACAAGGCAGGTTATGAGTTAATGAAAAACGACTGTTGTGGTGACGCAAGAGACTTAAGCGCTGCTCAAGACCTATACATTGCAGCCCTAGTTAAGGCCTTGAACGTGTCAGACCGGTGTTCTGTGAAGAGAGGGAGCGCACAGGGAATAAATCCAGCAGGGCGCAGTCAGGCTGGTAGATGAGGAAAGGGAATTGTGCACACAGCATTTGCATGGGATGCCCCTTGCCCCGATCCACCTAGAGATGTGAGCGCAAAGGCCAATTGTTATATTCCTATGCTGTCTTGGGGCACTGCAATAAAACGTGTAGTCATGTTGAGGATTTGAGCTGTTAGTTCTCTATGAGGTCTTGAGAATCCAGGGCTAGATCTAGACACATCAAAGAAGCGTTTCAGTTAAACACGTTGTAAACTTTGTATGAGAAACTAGGTTGGCAAAAAGTGGAACTCCACAGCGCCATCTGGTGTCACAGCGTTAAAATGCATATACAACATAGATAAAGCGCTTTTTCTTTGCCAATGTAGCTGCGTCCCTGGAGATAAAAATGCCATTTAAGCAACATATAATGCTTACAGGAATCATGTTCATTTCAGTGTAAAACACTGCACAAAACTGATAGAATGCTTCATTATAGATTCCTTCCCCTCTCCCAAATGTAAAAAACAAACAAACAACCACCACGTACCCCTGTGATTGTAACATAATCATATACACCTCAGGTTTATAGTTGATTCCTCGGATTTATAGTCTTCCTAGACTTCTTTTAAGTACTGGATTTTGTCAATAAAAGAAAAAAGTGTGTCCTTCCCAAATTCAAATATACCTTTTAATAATAGATTACAAGCAAAAGGCAAGGGGAATAGGCACAAAAGGAGAAACTGATCAGTCAAAGTTTTACCCTGACAAAACAAAGTTAAGGCAACAGGAATCGTACACAAGTTTAGAGCTCGATACAGAATATCCTCATGCCACAAAGCCCTTTGTTTCAAATGTAAATAATGATTCTGTTCTCTACAAAACACACCGTAGCAGTCAGGGGATTGAATGCTCGACGTAGTTAGAGAAAAGTTTGTATAACAAGCTTCCCTGCCCCCTCATGGTCTTCTGCCTGATCCAAGGAATTGCATTAATAGCTACAAATTGTATTTCTAAACCAGGCCTATTATAAGAAGACCCAACAGCTCACGACAGCAGGTACTGTACTTTGATGGGTTTCACATAGTCCCTGAGTTATATCAGTCCTCATCCCACCAATAAGAAGAGGAACAGAGAGTTGGTCATTTCATTATGCTCTTCTTTCACACTGATATCCTGTCGCATTGCAACATCATAGTTCAAGTTCCAATCAAACTGCAAAATACAAAAATACAATGAAGCACCCAGAGCAGTATAATGGTTAGATTGTTGGATTATGACCTGAGAGAGGAGGGTTCGACTCCCCACGTAGACATAAAGCTCACCTCCAAGTAAGTGTATGTAAGTTTGCAGCCTTAGAGCTTTATAGGCCAAATCTATAACCACATGCATGCTGAATAAAACAGAGCTTCCAATTGGGTTGCAAAGAGAACTGAGAATTCAGCACCAACATCCCAGCTCAGCTATCAACTCACTAAGACAAGTGAACCCCAGGAATGTTGGTATCTTGTTTTCATGTGTCAGATGGGAATCATAGTGAACCCCAGGAATGTTGGTATCTTGTTTTCATGTGTCAGATGGGAATCATGTGGTCTTTTTATTGAAACAACCATTAAAAGGGAGGTTATTCCACTGAATTGAATGGAAGCTGAACAAAATATGTTACTAAAGAGCACTACAATGCTCCAGTTCTGGATGGTCTCCCATTCACTTTGATGGATATCATGCAGAGTAATTAATGGTTAAGGTCCATATAGTTAAAGCTATGGTTTTCCCAGTAGTGATGTACGGAAGTGAGAGGTGGACCATAAAGAAGGCTGATCGCCAAAGAATAGATGCTTTTGAATTATGGTGCTGGAGGAGACTCTTGAGAGTCCCATGGACTGCAAGAAGATCAAACCTCTCCATTCTGAAGGAAATCAGCCCTGAGTGCTCACTGGAAGGACAGATCGTGAAGCTGAGACTCCAATACTTTGGCCACCTCATGAGAAGAGAAGACCTCCTGGAAAAGATCCTGAAGTTGGGAAAGATGGAGGGCACAAGGAGAAGGGGACGACAGAGGACGAGATGGTTGGATAGTGTTCTCGAAGCTAGTAGCATGAGTTTGACCAAACTGTGGGAGGCAGTGGAAGACAGAAGTGCCTGGCGTTCTCTGGTCCATGGGGTCACGAAGAGTCGGACACGACTAAATGACTAAACAACAACAAATTAATGGTAGGTTATGAGCAGAGAGAATGCAACTAGTGTAGGATCTCCACTGTTCTATGCATGCGCCAGCCAACACATTACGCTGAGCAGTTGTTAACCCATTTAGACCATTTGACTGATCCTGACAGAACAAAGAGAGCATGATTTCCTTCTTTCTCAATTATCTTTAGTTTTGGTTTTCAGAGGATTCTTGAAATGCAACTAGGCTTTCCTCTTCGGGCATGCAACATTTATTTATTTAGTAAAATACACACCACTTGATTGTAAAAGAAATCCCTATTATATATGTTGTAAACCTCAACCATAATATTCATCTCTCTGTATCTGCTGCACTGGGAAGCAACCAGATCCTCTCTGTATCATTCTGATTCCGTTGTTTATTATTATTATTATTATTATTATTATTATTATTATTATTTGGATCCAAATAAATTTTGTTAAATCCACAGTTCCTCTGCCCCTGCATTGACTAATTGGAAATTTTTGTGTTTTGTTTTCACAGAAGTGGATGGAAATTGCAGAAAAAAGAGCCCTACCAGAGTGCCTTAATTCTGCCAAATTGCAAGCAGATTCATACAAGAATTTTTGTTCAGGTTTTTTTAAACAAAGAAAGATACCCCAGCATGTTAATTTTCTGCTAGGCTTGGAAGCAAGTTTCAGGCATGGTTGCCTCCCCTGAGGGGATGAAGCTTGCAAACTTTCTGAATGACAGACTGGGGTGGAATCTACACACACAAATATATAAAAAATGCTGTGAAAATGCTTTGTTTAAAAACGTTTTGAAAAAATATTGAATTTGCCATCTAGTGTCACATTTGTATACTGCAATTTACAATACACTTAAAATGTTTTATATGCAGCTGTATAGCTGAGTTATATGCAGCTGTATAGCTGAGTCCATAGTTGTTCTCCTGCTAGGGCAGACTTTACTATTTTGAGGTGGGTGAAAAAAGAACTTGCCCTCTTCTAATGTTTTGTGGATGGTCTGAAAACTGGTAA
The DNA here is from genome assembly GCF_964106645.2 of Podarcis pityusensis. Lineage (NCBI taxonomy): Eukaryota > Metazoa > Chordata > Lepidosauria > Squamata > Lacertidae > Podarcis > Podarcis pityusensis. The sequence continues at coordinate 71,517,019 of NC_138028.1, read as the reverse complement.
CATTGGTGAGATACCCCTGGGTACATTGGTAGGAATTTACTGACAATGAGCAAGATAGATGGGAGTGTACCTAAAGGGCAAGCAGGCTTAGCTGAATTGGGGGAAATGTACCAAATCCATAGAAGGAAGGAGAGAAAACATCCATAAAAATATTAATAGTACTGGTCAGCAAGAATTCCAATTATATAAATAAATGAAAACTTTTGAAAGTTTTCCCCTGTCTTTTTTGGTATATTGACCTTTTTTGTGTGTAAACAAAGAGCCCTCTTCGAAAGGGCAGCCAAAGCTTCACAAGGATCCATGATTTAGTGAGCTGTGAAACAGAGTCATTCTTTTACGGCTGTTAACTGGCTTCCACATTAGAGAGTTCTAAATAAGATGAAGCAGTCAGTTCTTGTAGCTAATGCAGGAAGAATGGGCTTGGCAAAACAAGAGAAAAAAATGCAATTGATGTTAATGGAAGCCAAACCAGAATTAATAAGTCATTTATGAAAGTTTTAAAAGTTCTGTTTCGTAAGTGATTTCTTCAGTATTGTGCCGGAGTGACTCATTCCTACGTGAAACCATTTTACTATAGTCTGAAAAGCACAATCCATTTCACTTTCATCAGCTGAACCTTGGAAGTGGCTGAAGGGGTACTCTATATTTGGACCGTATATGCCACAAATTTACTGCTCCACTTCTGGGATGATCCCATCTTCCAGTAAGAAGTAAGTAGGTGGAAAGGATTCATATGTACGTCCCTTTACACTGAAGCAATGTGACTGGTATCTGCACTGCATTTGCACAGCTCAAATTGATGCACAATACAGTGGTACCTCGGTTTAAGAACTTAATTCGTTCCGGAGGGCCGTTCTTAACCTGAAACTGTTCTTAACCTGAAGCACCACATTAGCTAATGGGGCCTCCCACTGCTGCTGCATCGCCGCCACACAATTTCTGTTCTCATCCTGAAGTAAAGTTCTTAACCCGAGGTACTATTTCTAGGTTAGCAGAGTCTGTAACTTGAAGCATCTGTAACCTGAAGTGTATGTAACCCGAGGTACCACTGTAGTGTGTGGCCCTGTACCTAAGCAACTGTGCCCGAGAACATGGTGGGTGAAGGTAGAAATGTGGCAAGACTGGTGAGCATCTAGCCATCATCCCAGAATTGCTAACCCCATAGCCCTGAACACAGCACACACAAAACAACAAAAGGGCTACAACACTATTATTTGCTGTTGTTGTTAAATTAATTAAAATTATATACCAACCTTCACAGGGTGGTTTGCAATTTAAAAAACAAAATATATAACATAGTCATAGTCATAGTAAAATGCAGGGGGGAATACAACAGCCCTACCATAGATTGATTAACAGCTGAAAGCCTGGTTGAAGAGTTTTTTCCTGGCACATAAAAGATAGGAGCCAGGTGAGCCACCTTAGGGAGAGCATTCCAGAAATGGAGGGCCATCACAGAAAAGACCCCTCTGGACCTTCTGTGGAGGGGGCAAATGAAGAAGGGCCTTAGATGATAATCACAGAGACCTAGTTGGTTCACATGGGGAGAGGCAGTTCGTAGTGTATTGCTCTAGAGTAGGCGTAGCTGAGCCAAAACCCATGGCCTACACCTGTCATCCCCCCCCCCCCCAGGTTCTTTTGCACCCTACAGGAAGGATGGCGGTTGAAGAATGTGGACCTGCGTGTGCCAAATCACTGCCCTGTGATACTTTCAGCAGCAATGGACAACAATCACTGTTTTATCCAGTCACCCCAATAAACCCACTAATTCCCCATTTTAACCTGCCTCATGGGTTCTTCTTCTTTTGATATTTTGCCATCATTTATGTTATTTTATGCTGAAAGTTTTTAATGAAGGGAAGATTTGAACGAAGAGCACCAGTGTAAGAAGCTCGCGTCTACTTACTGGATTCCCTGTCTCTCCAGGGAGGACACGCAAGAGTCATCCTGTATTTTGCCAATAATGAAGACTCTGTAGATACTCTGTGTTATAAATAGAAACATTAACTTATAGCAGAGCTCGATTAAGAAGAATGCTTGGTATGCGGCAGCTGTCATAGAAACTCTTTGTTCTCTACTGTTATTATATTTATTTTACAGCTTTTTAAATGAATACATACAACAATCATAAAAATCAATGTGCAATAGAAGCCCGTCTCTGAAGAAAAAGAGGAGGAGTATCAGTTTCCTTCCTTTGCCATGCCTGGCAGTAAAAGTATCCATTATCTATTGGCTGGTAGGTATGCTATTTTGAGAGTTTAAATTAGTTTTTTTTTGTTGTTTTTTTTTTAAAAGGGTGGATTGCCTCCAGGTGGCTATTTATTTATTTTGTATTAACCATGTTTTGCTGAAAGATTTGTTTAAATATCCTTTATGATGTTTATCTGAATTCCTTGGGCTGGCAGTCCATAAAGACAAGGTCCCACACAGCTGGTTACGTTGGCATAAGGTACAAGAAAAACATCTCACGGGTAAGCCCATAATCTCACATTAATTTCCTGTCTCACCCATCATAGTAATGTTTCATGCTAACTAGTTGCAAAAATAAAATACAGGTGTGTTCCAGCCAGCAGAGGCTGTTCCGAAGAGTCCAGGGAAAGAAGGCAGAACAAAACAACAGAACTAGCAACATGGATGGTGGTATTGGTGTGGAATGTATTATTACTAGAGCAGTCAAGTCCAACATTTTCCTGTTCCCTAGAATGGACACACAGGGGAATGCAGCTCCAGATAGGGAGGACTTCCTGTCATACCTGCTCTGGAGCTTCCTCTCCCTATGTGTGACCAGGTAGATGGTTGTGACCCTAGTTGACCAGATGAAAGCACTGGCCACTTAACCATCTCTCTCTTGGACTCTTACTTTCTTACTATTGGACGCTCCTGGCTCTTATCTAGCACATGGCTCAACCTTCACATAGAATGGAGCCCATAAGCAGAACGTCTGAGATATAGCTCAGACTTCTTTTCACTGTAACCACAAGATAAAACCTGCTTTCAGATTACTGCTCTGAACTGAATGTGAGTAAAACTTTATTCTTACTTTTAAAGAAGGCTGAGTTGTGTTACTATTATTTTAGGATGGAAATCAAGGGGAAACTTACCAGACACAAGCCAGGCTGGACAAGCCAGACTGGATTGCTTAATTAAAGGATTCTAACGAATCATCAACTTGCTTCCAATAAGTTGCAAAGGGAATGTGCTCTGCTGTTTACTCACTAGCATGAGTGGTGAGGGATAATATCTAAACAATGTATCCTCTCCTGCCTTCCTTAACATTCCCACAATTGGATCCAGACATGCCCTTCCATTGTGAAAGGAGATGTTCCCTGATGGAGGGAGAAAGGTGATTTTCACAGAACCCTTGCCCTTTCCCCCTTGCACCCCCTAAAACTGTCTCCATGCTGATCAATGGGGTTTTAAGAATCCTTTAAATCTGCAGTTGTTTTTAAAGGCAAGCAATAGCAAGGAACAAAAGTGTTTTAAAGGGAGTCTTTTAATGTGTATTCACAAGAGTATCAGCTCCCAGCAATGAAAAAGAAAGCTCCCAGTGAAAAAGAAAGTATCAGCAATGCCCTTGGAAGTTGCTCTGAAGGAGCTGCAGATTGGATGGGCCCTGACTGGAAACAGACACAAACACTGAAAAGCCAGAAAGTATTTCATGGACCTTCTAACAGCCTTCAAAACATCAATTTTCACAATCAAAATGGAATATCATGGGCATTTGGTGTAGCAGGATTACAAAGCATGGGAGACAGAGGGAAACCTGCAGGGAAATTCCCATAGGGAAAAGCAGCAGTCTGCCAGCACCACCTTCTGGAATCTGCCATCCAGCTTGCAGTAGAACCACTCTAAAACAATGCCCCGACTCCCATTCCACAATGGTGGCTCAGAAAGATTCCGTGGTCAATGGGATCAAAAGTGTCTGTGAGATCCAAGGGACTTATCAGGCTCTTCTGGTCTCTTCCGAGGTCATCCAAGAGGACAACCCAAACAATCTTCTTCCCAAGCCCTGATTGGCTGAAATGGCACTAGATGAAAGTAGCAGTAGAGGGTCATGCCTGTATGGCTGTTCCCAGCCCCAGTGACCACACATTTTCATGGACATTTGTTGAGGGGAAGCTTTCATAGACCAGATTCTCAACCCTAACTGTGCAAAGTTCCAGAATCTGGAGATTATTGGAGCACAGGAAGCTACCTTATATTCAGACAATTGGTCCACCTGGCTCAGTATTGTCTACTCTGACTAACAATGACCTTCTGGGGTTCCACACAGGGATCTTTTCCTGTCCTATGTGGAGTTGCTGGAGATTGAGCCTGGAACTTTCTGCCTGCAAAGCAGATACGTTCTCCCACTGAGCTATCACCCTCCTGTTCGCCCCCCATTTGAATGAGCATGGCAAATGATCACAGTCCAAGAGCACATTCCAGCCAGGCAAAACTACCTGCGGAGTGCCCACAGCAGGGCCAGTGAGGGGTGTGGGATGGGGGAAGGGTCCAAGGGCCCAACAGAGAGGCCACATCTGGCCCCTGGTTCTGAAGTTCCTCGTCCCTGATTTTGGCGAGCAGCCCTCACCAATCTGGCTCCCTCCAGATGTTGCTGTACTGCAAGTCTCATCAGCCCCAGCTAGCTGATGGGAGTTGTACTCCAAACATGTCTGGAGAACATAAGGATGCTGAATATGGGGGCACAGGAACCATCACCCCATGACATGCTGTAGTACTGGGTTGATTCATTGTTATTATTTTTGCAAAAGTAGACTAATCCAGGTTAGGAGAAAAAGTAAGAACACTGCTTCTATCAATCTACCTATCTGGAGCATGAGGGGGAGACAGAATCATCAAATCATAAACAAATTGTAGAGTTGTAAGGGACCATGAGGGTCATCGAGTCCAACCCCCTGCAATGCAGGAATCTTTTGCCAATGATGGTTTCCACCACCTAAACCAGTGGCCAAGAGTTTGGCCACAGCTTTGCATGTTAACAAGGAATTAGTTCTTACTGATTTTTTATTTATTTCAAACTATTTTATCATGCCTTTCCAAAAACTCAGGGCAGCTTCCAGTCCGGCTTTCAAACACAATAAGATCATCATCCAAATGCCTTTCTTTGAACAACAGCCTTGTGAGAAAATTCCTGCATTTGTAGCTAAAATTTTTGGCTTGCCTAAAACAACCTAATAAGCATCTGCTTATTTCCCTCCAAACCTCCCCCCCCTCCCCACCGGACAGGTGCCAATAAATCATTTGTTATATTGTTGCTGCAGCCATTGTTATTCCCAAATGTGAAACATTTGAAGTGTGAATATTTTATGCTCCAAAATGCAGGCACAATACAAAGATAGGCTTCCTTGATTCAGCTTCATTCTTGCATTCCTTTAGAATCGCATAATGCTGTGAAAGAACGGGGCTGTGTGCAGGTTTATAATTCCCCACCACCACCACCATCCAGCCATTCTTTATGCACACAACAAGAAGTGAAGAGAGATATCTATTTCCCCTTGTTTCGCCTTGCTTTATTTTTTAAAAATACATCTCCAACCTGCACATACCCCCCCCTGCACCCTTTCACTTAGTCATTTGGTACATGAATGTATTCTAAATGTTTTCACAGCTGCTTGGGAGGTGTTGATTCTTAGTGTCAACTCATTCACTCAGCTTAACATAATCACTCTCTTTTAATGGAACAGTTAACATGAAAATGATGTCTATCATTTTTGCTGCTGGGGGTCCAAATGTGGGAAGAGGGAGAGGCGACAGAGGCATAATTACTGGGCCCGACACTATTTCTTCCACTTTTTAAATTTTATTTGAGACAGACGAAGCAGTGTTGTGCAACGTCAACAATCAAAAAACGGAAATGAAGGCAGCGTGAAGACCCAGGTGAGTAATTACCAGGAGGGTTGCAGCCCCAGAACCGCTTCCCAAGTGCTGGGGCTGACAAGGTGCAGATTGTTTTTATCCTCTGGTGTGAAGCATACTGATTTGCTGTTGATAGATCCAGGCGGCAATATTAATTAAAGCAGAAGCAGGAGCTAATTGAGCTGTTGACAATGCATTTGGGGAGTGTGGCACTGGGGGCGAAGTCTATCCTGTGTGGCACACGGGGAAAATGCCAGCTAGCGCTATCAGTGCCTCTTGCTTTCAAAAACACACATCGTTGGGGATTTTATATTGATGCTTTAGCAGGGAGGGGCGAATAAATACCCTACAAAACCGGGTAACAAAAACCAAAACAAAACAAGCTCAAAGAATATTGAACGACTAAAGTTCTCAGCGTTTTCTATTTCTGGGCCAGGCAAGAAGACTATGCTATTTTTCGCATGTTATTTGGAAAGCAAGAGAAAAGCATCTCTTAAGGGTCCAAACTAGACAAGGTGCAAGGAGACCCAGGAGTGGATCTTCCAGGGTTACTTACAACCCAACAACAGCAGCAGCAACAACAAGGTAGACACAAAGCCCCCTTGGGTTGGAGTTGCAGCACTGGGGCAGGGGCTCCGTCTTCCATGCAGGTGTGTGCTATGTGCAAAATCTGCGACAACCACCACCTATGGGTATCTTGGCCTCAAACCAACTTAGAGGTCTCTGAGCCATGAGTCCTGCCATGCTTTTGGAACTGAGTTTGGAACAGCAGGCTCTGAAGCAGCAGGAGGAGGAAGAAATAGGGTGTGTGCACACTGAATGGTGGTAAGAAGAAGAATCTTCCCTTTTTGCACTGACTTCAGCGATTTTGGAAGGAACAGAGATGCCAGCTCCCCCTGCCCCCACTTTCCTGTCTCCACCCCCATGGTCCAGGCTGGACACTGAGGTTCAGCTCCGAGGGCCTTCTGGCGGTTCCCTCACTCTGAGAAGTGAGGTTACAGGGAACCAAGCAGAGGGCCTTCTCGGTTGTGGTGCCTGCCCTGTGGAATGCCCTCCCATCAGATGTCAAGGAAATAAACAACTATCTGACTTTTAGAAGACATCTGAAGGCAGCCCTGTTTAGGGAATATTTTAATGTTTGACGTTTTATCCTTTTTTAATATTCTGTTGGGAGCTGCCCAGAGTTGCTGGGGAGACCCAGCCAGATGAGCAGGTTATAAGTAATAAATTGTTGTTGTTGTTGTTGTTGTTGTTGTTGTTCCTGTGGAGTGGAGAACCCCAGTGGAGGCTGGAGAGATTGTGGGCTCATCTTACATCCCATCACTCCAAATTTAGAAATCAGAAAACTACACATTATAATGCATTGTTCATTAATGTGTGCATCAGTTCCCTTGAGGTCTTCACATGAGTAGACAAAACTTTATATTAATAAAAAAGGAAGAAGCAGACAAAAGCAAACAGGTAGCACTTGAAACTCTGATGTCCAGATTATCTACTTCAGTGTTATATATGCAAAAACAACCTAGTTTTAGTATTGCAAAGCATAGAAGTTCCTCTTAAAACTTTGCACTCCATTGGAAGAAAAATAATAGTGTTAGGGAAAAGCTAATCCTGTGATTCTCCTGCAATAAGTTAGACCATTTCCAATGAAATCCCCCCCCCCCCCGGTTGCTATCTAGTCAAATAGCTACTGAGCTAGACATGATGTGGCCCCCTTGAATAAAATAAAAATCTCCCTGTTTAATTGAAAGCACAACACCCTGGAATGAGCGGCTGAAACAAGACTGTGCATGTTAGTGTTTGAAGCAATGTGAAAAAGAGACTATCGACTGGCAACACACAGAAACCTCAAACAACAAAAGCAAAAAATGATGGCTGAGGACTTCTGGTAATAGATATGAGATCTTGTCAGAGCCAATGCAAATGAAATCTAGGCAGGACTGCAAAGAGAAAGAAATAATTTTACCCCAGCAACCTGTAATAAGGTCTTTGATTATTAGTATTACACCTGAATGTATAGCCTTGAACCAGGATGCCTGAAATTCTGGGACAAGACTAATATAAAGTCAGAATTGTTGTAAGTATCCTGTCCACTGAAGAAAGACAAAATAATTTGCTCTTACTCAGACCAACACTTGCCTTCAGTGGGGTGGAAATTCAATTCAGAAATACATCCAAGAGTTCTCAAAAAAGTCAAATGTGAAATTGCTGACCTTCTAGCAAAAATTATGCATCTTGCCCCACAGAGCAGTCTCCATAATTGAAGACTGGAAGGTATCCAGTGTAACACCAATTTTTAAAAAGGAAATCAATGGGGCACCTTGAAAATTACAGGCTGCTTAGCATGACATTTGTCCTGGGAAAACTGGTGGAAAGTACTGTTAAAGATAAAATAACTAATCATATAGAAGAACAAGCCTTGCTGAAGCAGAGCCAGGATGGCTTCTGCAAAGGCAAAATCTTCTCACTAAGCTGTTAAGAGGACTTAGAAAGTTTCAACAAGCATATAGATTGAGATGATCTAGTTGACATTGTGCACTTGGACTTTCAAAAGGCTTTAAACAAGGTACCCCAGCCAAGACTCCTGAATAAGAAGAAGAAGAAGAGTTTGGATTTGATATCCCGCCTTTCACTCCCCTTCAGGAGTCTCAAAGCGGCTAACATTCTCCTTTCCCTTCCTCCCCCACAACAAACACTCTGTGAGGTGAGTGGGGCTGAGAGACTTCAGAGAAGTGTGACTGGCCCAAGGTCACCCAGCAGCTGCATGTGGAGGAGCGGAGACGCGAACCCGGTTCACCAGATTACGAGTCTACCGCTCTTAACCACTACACCACACTGGCTCTCTAACTGCCATGGGATATGAAGAGAGGATCTGTTGTGGAACAGGAATTGGTTAAGGAGCAGAAAGCAACACCAAAGATTGATATAGGGACCTTATGTTCAATTATGTTCAAAATAATCTGGATTTAGGGTTTAGGAGTGAGGGGGCCTTGTTTCCTGATGCTACTTAATTGTTCAGGGTCATTAAAAGAAAGGTTGTGGAAAACTCCAAAACTGAGTGAATGTGCAGTAAAATGGCAAACACAATTCAGCATGAATGAATGTAAAGTGATGCTTGTTGGGGCAGAAAGATCTTAATTTCATATGTAAGCTCTTAGGGTCTGAACTGGCAGTAACTGACCAGAAGACCTTGGGGCCATACTGGTTAGCTAGGATATGTCAACACAGTGTGTGGAAGCTATGAAGAAGGCAAGTTCCATGGTTGGAATCATAAGGAAATGAAAATAAAATAAAACTGCCAATATCGCAATGCTGTTCTGGTGTGACTGCATTTGGAATACTCTGGTCACCTGATCTTAAAAAGAATATTGTTGAGGTGGAAAAGGTTCCAAAAAGGAACAACTGTTAGGAACATGGCTGAATCGAATGCCTGGGAAGAGTCAGACTCTGGAGATGAAGGAATGCCAGTACAGAAGGAGCCAGAATCTGACTCTGGAGACGAGGGATTGCAGCCCCAGACAGGGCAGGAGTGGGTTAGCTCGGCCCCCCTTCACCAAGAGTTCCCACTCAGATACAGCAGTAGACTCGGACAGCAAGCAGGCAGGTGGAGGGGAGGAGATAGACGGCATTGAGGGAGTTGCTATGCAACCAGGAGAGAAACAGCGTTTAGAGGGCTTTTCTTTTGAGAACGAGGTGTGTGGGGGGGGGAAATTCCACCCACCTTCTCCCCAAACCAGAAGAGCTGAATGGGTTGAAATGCAATGGAAGTGCAAGAGAGGAAGGACTGGACTTTGGTGCCCTTCGTGGTGTGACAGCGATGGAGACTCTGAGTGACCAACTCGTAGCTAAGAGTGGCAGGCTTGGAGCCGCTCTCTGTATATTATGTTAGTTGAGAATAAACGTCCATAAAACTGCCAGAGACTCGTTAATTCTTACTGGAGCTTGCTTGCCTGCCTGAGGTCATTACAGCCACTAAAATGATCAAGGGGAGGTAAAGGTTGCAGTGTTTGAGACTTTTTCGTTTAGAAGCGACATGATGGAAGTTTATAAAATTATGCAAGGGGATAGAGGAAAGCTGTTCTCCCTTTCTCATGGCATTAATGGACACCCAATGAAGCTGCAAGTTGGAAGATTCAGGACAGATAAAAGAAAGCATTGGACGGGGGAGGCTATCAATGGCCACTGCCTCCATGGTCAGAGGAAGCAATGCTTCAGAATGCCAGTTGCTTGAATCTGCAGACGGCGGAGTGCTCTTGCTCTCAGGTCTGGCTTGTGGGTTTCCCATAGGCATCAGACTGGCCACTGTGAGAACAGGATGCTGGACTAGATGGGCCACTGGAATGACTCAGCAGGCTCTTCTTATGTTCTTGGCTAAGTTGACTGGGGATGGTGGGAATTTTTGGCCAACAACATATGGGGACCCAGTGCTGAAGAACACTGCAATAAAGAGCCTGCTGAAGAATGCAGCTGCTGTCATCACATTTCCTTTCTTATGGAAGATAAAGGAAATTCCTGCACCCGCAGGGCTCTAGACTGCACCATTACTACAGCGGTACCTTGGGTTTTGAATGTAATCTGTTCCAGAAGACCGTTAGAGTTCTGAAACGTTTGAAAAGCGAAAACTCAACAGCCGACAGCTAGGCCTCAGGATTTTGCACTCCGTGGAAGCCACGTGGCATGTTCGACTTCCGAGGCGTGTTCGAAAACCGAACCATTTGCTTCTAGGTTTTTGGCATTCAGAAACTGAAATGTTCATCAATGGAGGCGTTCGAAAACCGAGATATCACTGTATTACATTTTCAATGTTCAGAAGGCAAATCTAGAGATATACAGATATATTTAACTGGGTGTTAGAACTTACTGTCTTTTTGCAACCATATGACTTGCCATGTCTTTTCAGGAGTAAGGCAGAGGCATTTCATGTTTAACTTCATCTGAAAGTGTATGTTTCTATAAACCCGTTCTGTAGTCTCACTTGAAGCAAGTCTGCTTTGATTTAAAGCCCGTATATTTAATCAATCCCATCACTGATTTTGTTTGAAGACCTGTTGAAGCAGAAGCCGTTGAAGTTATCACCAATATTTATTGCATGCTGAGTTTAAGATGTCACAGGGCTGGCTTAGCATGCTAGACGACTAGAATAGCATCTCTAGGGTGGTGATCTCATTTCAAGAAAGCTAACCAGAACCACAAAGGAGGAGCACATGTTTCCAAATCAAACTACAATCGACCCATTGTTCTCTTGGGAAGTCAATGTCTAGGAAGCTCTGACCTACCAATTTTGGTGGAACAGCTCGTCCATAGTTCATTCTAGCAAAGTGCTTGGATTTCAGATGCTTTGTGCTTTAATCTGAAATACATTTACATGGAACTGGCTGGAAATGTACAAAATGGCCTTAAAGCTATTTCACAAAAATATCACTCTAACATATTTGCCCACCACAAATTTACTCAGAAATTGGGGTAGCTCCAGTGGAAATTTCTCCAGCTCTTTTATACATTGTTTCAATGATCCCAGGTTGATTCTGAATTTTAAAAGTACCTACTGCACCTTTCCTTCTCCAATTCACAAAGGAAATTCTCATCTTTTACAATGCAAAGAAATAAACCTGCAGTAAACATAGCCACATGCACAATAGCAGCTGATTGCATTTTGTTATTTAACTGTACCATTTTCCTCACAACAGTGCTGATTTAGGAAAGCGTGCCATTACACATGTGCAGAGTACCACTGTCTTCTCACTTTAAAATATCAATTATTCTTTATATATCTGTGAACTGGGGAAGAGCTTATATGTAAGAGGGTCTATGTATGATTTTCAAACAAGATTGACTCCGTGCCTCTTATATAGAAATTAAGCAACACATGTCACATTTTTTTGGAATACGTTTATTTCCACCTAAACATCCATTGACAAAAACTAAACAAACACACAGAAACTGTTCTAGTTTCATACAGTTTTCCTCCCCAAAGAATCATTTTAACTTTTCATTATTCAAAACAGTTATTTCTTTAAATGCAAAGAACAAAGTGTTCCAACCAAGAGACATACGTTGTTTCATTGGAGCCATGACAGATCAAAGCACATCAGAACATATTTGCAATGCGTGGCTCAGTCCTGAAAGTGTGAAGTAATAATATAAATAGATAGTATTCTAATGATGGTGCTCATGGGTGCTTCTTGTCTGGTTGAGATAGTGGAAGATTTAACTTCTGTTTGCACATTGGAAAACTTCCATAACAAGATGTGGTCCTCCATCAAGTCTTCTCATCCGTGGCTACACCTCTTCCCCACCACCTGGTTCATCATGCAGAAATACTAACTCCTTGGCCTTTAATGCTGCTGGATTCTATTTTGAACCTGTGACATTTTGTTTCTTAGGAAACTCTTCTCCAGTGCCTAACTATTATATGCTTGTTAAAACTCTGACATTTCCATTTGGAAAAGCTATTTCAGTTTTTGTGATGATTTTGTTGAAGTCAGGGCTGCAAACAGAAAGAGCGGGGAAACGGCTTAGTATATTATGCCCATCACAGGGGGAAAGAAATGGATAATATTCCTTTGAGTTGTCACTTGATACACCTTATAAACGTCAGTGATTAAGCGGTATATAAATAGCTGGAGTTAATTAATACATTATACAATCTTTAAAATAACCTAAAGTGTATTTTAAAACAGTGGGATGGGCTGGAGTATCCCTTTGGAAAATGGAATGGCTCCTTCCATTTGCAGGAAGGGCAAAAATCGAATAGAGACTCCCACTGGAGGAAGGGTGGAGCTTATATTTGTTGATTCCTGCTTCCTTGTGTAGGCCCACCGCCCACCCCACCCCCATGCCAGCTCCAGCAACTTTTCAGGAGATGAGACTTCAGGATGAAACACCTAAAATGGCCTCCTTCCTCTTCTGTCAGTGGAGTTCCACTAGTAGAGGATCCAGCCATTATATGAGACCAAATGTTTCAAGAAGCTGTGGTGCTTTGTTACAGTCATATATTTGTGTGTAGAATGTTTCAGAATGAAAAGCTATATGCGGCCCGGTTAAAATGTTTGGCACAGTTTTACAAGTCTCTTCCTATCCTTGTTTTGTAAATGCATGAAATAGGATATGGTCCAGCCACACTCAGTGGTGTTCCATTTTGGCCTGGACTTCCACCTGTGGAATGGAACTTGCCTGTCTTCTCCTCTCTCCATGCCTCCCCCTGCACACACTCCAAATCTGCTCCGTAGAGTTGGGGAACTCCAGAATAGATTCAGGGGAATACATTGGGAGGAGATGGGGAGAAACAAACAGAAGCTGTTTGATAGACTGGTCAACTGTATGTTTTAAAGAACCTCTTTACTTTAGTATGTTGTGAACTGTTATGATCTAGTAATAATCATCTGCCTGGAAAAACATGCATACATTCTAGGCTTGAGGAGTTTTGAACTATACCAGTGGCATGTTTTCTGAGTGACATAGAGGAGGAACCGCAGTGCACTGGCATCAAAATAGTATGGCTCAGTCCACATTCTTAAAATACTTGTGAAAAAGGTCATAGAGGAAGGAACTTAACTAGTGCTATTATGAACATTTTAGAAATTTTGTATTGTACATTGCTTTCATTTTTCTGTTTTTAGTTGGTTTTATCTGCTTGTCTTTTATTTTGTTAAGTCACTTTGAGATTTTTTCCCCCTTTTCCCTCCAATAATTTTTACTAAAGTTTGAAAGAAAATATTAAGGTTAGTATCAAATATCCATTATTTTTCTTTTGTATAAAGCAGCTATTATTGTTGGCATCTGTCTGACTCAAGAGGCAATGAAAGTGTGATACATCTTGTGATCTCTTGCAAGCCACAATATTAACTTTTGTTAATTATTTTAATATTGCAGCTCTTTCAACAACCACTTTCTTCAACAACTCGTTACTCATAAGAAGACCTATATGCATATGTAATCCACTTTTGTATATCTTGGCTCAAGTTTAGTACTGTTAATGTATGATAGTAAACCATCTCAGGCTTACAGTGAAATAAACCTTTCGCCTATGTCATATCAGTGGCATTTTGTTTAAAACTTTTTAAAAAAGATAATGTGTAACAACATAAATCTAAAACGTATTGCAACTTCAAGAACCTGTTTACAATGTCTGCATTCCTGAAATGAAAAAGAACACAATTAGACTAAAGGAAGATACATGTTTTGGATAGCTAGACAACCAACTTACAGTATGTACATTCCAAACAATTCTGCCACAGTTAAAAGGTATTTATATTCTGATGCAGATGAAATTGAACATGTCAACACTAATGCATTTTTCTAGGAGAATCACTACTTTCACAATAATTTCCATGGAAAATTTGTGTGCACATGCTGTAATAGACACATTTATAACATCAAAAGTGTTCAATTTTCTTTTCAATCATACCACCGTATGAATAGCTTTTCCTATTGAATTTAACAATAAGGCACATTACCAGAGTCTAAAGGATGGGATACTTCTGCTTGCTGTTATGAAAGTATGTCAGACAATATATAATATACCCCACAATAGATCTGGGTTAACGGCTCCTTTACATAGGTTTTCTTCCTAATACACTTCTGTCAGCAGAATGCCATTTTTATTTAAATTTGCCTGTGAGATCAACTACATTTCAATCTATGGTTAACTCTCAACGTTATTAAAAGAGTATTCAAATGTTATTTAAAGGAGACCCGGGGCATTTGTATCAAGAAATTAACATAAAATGTTTCTCAGAAGAATAGATTTCAGTTCAGAATTAGCAGGCGTTTTCTCCCCTGCTCTTGACATCACTTTGGAAAATAAGGCTTTACAAATTATGGTTTTAAAACAAGGCTCTTCTGCGATTCATACTGCAAATGGTATATTCAGAAAGGTGCATTGCATAAGTCTCATTTTGCTTGTGTAAAGTGGAAATATAGCTCCCCCTTTGGTGGAGTCCTTCTACCTCTGCATGGGTTATGTCTACAATGGGCAAAAGAAGGGCAAGTCATATTTGACATTGAATAAATCGTCTTTCCTTTCAGACAGGAAAATATGCTCTTCTCAAGTCTACCAGATATATATTATTATATCCTGCCTTCCCTCCAGGGAGGCCAAAGTGGTGTACATTGTTGTCCTCACACCCACCGCATTTCATCCTCATAACTTTGGAGATACACTAGAGTGACTGCTTCGTAATTTGGTTGAAGGTTAAGCAGAAATACAATGAGGGAACCACAGTGAGCATCATGGCTGAGTGGTGAGCTCCTCAGCCCTAGCCTAACTCTCTTACCACTACACCACACTAGATATAACTCCATTTCTCAACACTTTACAGGAGAATGAGGGAAGAACCAACGTAGCCCTGTTCTTGTTCTAGTTGAAACCTGTTGGAACTGACCTACAGCTCTACTTCGGCTGTGTTCTTTCTGGTGTGTTTTAAGTGACACTTCAGCACCAGCATAATGACAAAAAGTAGTGCATGGGGGGGGGGAGCGATGATGGCCATGCCCTTCTGTCATCTGCAGAGAAGCTGGATTATGAGGCGCAGAAGCTGTAAGCAAAGAGAAGGGAATCCAGCTGCAAGAATTGGAGCATCTCTCTTGCTCAGAGGTTCCAGTGGTACCTGTTTTTCTCGACCTTGTGGCCTATTGTCTGACTGACTGAATTGTGACTAGCAATGTCTGAAGGGAAGCCTCCCCACAGAGGATCTTGCCATTACCTCTTTTCTGTAATCCCCCCCCCTCAACTTAGGTTTGTTGTCAGGCCTGGCGGCTGAAAGTGGCTGTGGCTTCACAGAGGCGTACATGAACTCAAAGGCAACCATTAGAGGCTTGATCCAGGACCTTTGAAGCCAATGAGAAATGGGCCACTAATTCAAACAGGGACTAAAGCTGGAGTACATGTTCAATAGACTAAAAAGAAAGGGGGAGGATCGAGTTCATAAAGTGTACTTTGCGCGCTCTCCCCCTTTGTGCGGCACTCATGGTGTATTTGCATTAGCTTCAGTTATTTCATTTTATTTTTGCCTTCTGGATGACCTTGCCGATCATTTCTGCCTTTGGAGGCAGAATAACTAACACAAAAAGCAACTCGATGGCATGCAGATTTTGTTTATAATGACAACCCTTTGCATTTATAGAACAAACTTCAAATGTTCAGAGCACTTCGCATCCCACTTATCCCAGTAATCCTTACTGCAGCCTTTTAAGGCACATTAGTATTATCCTCATTTTGCAGAGGGAGGAGGCCAAAGAAGGAGTAGATGCAACCCAAGCTCTGTCTGTTCCTCGCAGCACAGGAGTTGACTGCATGTTTCCAGTAAGAATACCTGGGTCATGGAAGCAATGGCCTCCCTCTACTGTTGTATTCACTGGCAACCTGCTTCCAAAACTGGGACTCTACTGTACATTTACCCAGGAAGACTGGACTGGCTGGTGCAAAGGAGGGGTGTGTGTGCATGGTGCAGTCACCAGGTCTCATGGCAATGACATCACTACTACGTACCAGGCTGGAACTGAGTTCTGATGAGTTCTGGCTGAAAAAAGCCCTGTCTGGACGGTACCTCATTGTCTAGCCATGCCTTAACCCATCACTTCTTATGGCAGTGAATGCCATAAATTATTTGTGTGTCACATGAATTTTTTTGTCTGCCTTCAGTCTACTGCCAGTCAATCTCATTAGGAGACTGCTCCTTTTCTCCTTATGGTGTTGGAAAGGGAGATGATTGATTGATTGATTGATTGATTGATGATAGACTTTCTACACCATGTAAGGTAAAGGTAAAGGGACCCCTGACCATTAGGTCCAGTCGTGACCGACTCTGGGGTTACGGGGCTCATTTTGCTTTATTGGCCGAGACAGCTTGTGGCTCATGTGGCCAGCATGACTAAGCCGCTTCTGGCGAACCAGAGCAGCACATGGAAATGCCGTTTACCTTCTTGCCGGAGCGGTACCTATTTATCTACTTGCACTTTGACATGCTTTCGAACTGCTAAGTTGGCAGGTGCAGGGACCGAGTAACGGGAGCTCACCCCATCATGGGGATTCAAACCTCCAACCTTCTGATCGGCAAGTCCTAGGCTCTGTGGCTTAACCCACAGCGCCACCCGCGACCCATTTCTACACCATGTACCATCTGATAAATCTCTCACATTCATTTTAGTTGTCTTTTTTATATATATAAAAAACTGAAAATACCAAATTTAGCCTTTCCTCATAGGAGATGTTCTTAAACCACTTATGGTCACCCTTTTCTGACCAGAAACATACACAGTATTCTACATGCAACCAACTGCAGATTTGTATAATACTGACCTCTTTTTCATTCTTTCAGTTTGGAAAGAGACTTCAGAGTCTGCTTGGGTTTTCACTATCTTGAATAAGTTTAATAAAGAAAAGGAATAGATTAACTATCCCCCCCACTTGCACATGCCTAGTCTATGGCTTCACAAGTCATTGTCAAATAATGTTATAGCAGCATATATTCATAGGTGAATCACAAAACACTTTGCATCCTCAGTAGACTTCCACATAATCTGGGTTTCTCAATGCATCCATGCCAATAACAGGTCGCATAAACACAACAAAGAGTTGAGTAAATAAGTTCCCAGCTGAAAAAAGGCTGGGGACCACTGTTATAGTTTTGCATGCAGTCGCAATACAGGAGCAAATGGAAGCAAAAGAGGTCTCTATGGGCCAAAAGATCAAAAGGACAAGGACAAAGGACCAGAAAAAGCACTATATTCATGGCACACGGTATATATGCCTCTCAGAGAGATGGTTTATGGAAGGGGGTTAGCTTAGACCTGAGGGTCAGATATAGAGCCCATAGACTTGAGTTCCTCACCCCAGGTTACATTATGAAACAATGGATGTGATGAATGATACCAGAAACTGGATGGAGTCTTTGACTGGAAACAGGTGAAGAGAAAGGTCTGTAATGTACTCTCTGTACTTTCTTCTGAATGAAACAGGCTACAGAAGTCTGCAAAACTGTTTTAACAAATCTGTTCATGGGATGATGGCATATGGTAGGAGGAAGAAGTTCCTCATATGCAGAAGTGTCCCAAGTTAGCTGGAGGGGATTTCAGGAAATCTCAATTCCTGGAGCTGTTTTTTTCCCTATACTAAAACAGCAGCTGCAGTGCTTGGGATGTTTTAAAAAGGTTCCAGTTCACCCCTTCCAAGAAGGAACTAATTCACAGTTCAATTCACAGTTCATTCATACGGGCCTTGGCATTCCCTCCCCCCACCTCCCAGCCTTCAGAATTTAATGTGAAGAAAGGTAGAAATGTGATACAATCTCCGTCCAAGCAGATTATAGAGGAGACGTGTTTGCCAACAAGATCCTTGAGGTATCTGGGAGGGCAACATCCAACCATTATAAACATGGGATATTGTAAATCCATGCTCTACTTTTTGTATCTATCATACTTGTGCATCTTTGAGGATGTACTCTGTATACATTGTTGTTGTTGTTGTTGTTGTTTTCTTTCTTGTTCCTGGGTCAGCACTGAACAGGTATGGATCTGTATCAAAGGACTTTTTCTTTGTGTTTAGGAGAATCCTGCACTGTATTGCAGCCAAATGGGAACAGAACAGAGCTCCTCAGTTATCAGACTGTTTCAATAAAATAAGGAATATATTATCTGAACTGATAAATGGGTGTATAAAGATCAACGGTCAAGTAAGCTTATAGAGTGATGAAGTCTATTTGTAGTGTTTTGGAATGACACACTTCGGGTGTGATGGGATGATGAGCTGCTTGTGTGTAAAATCGTATCCCCTCAG
This sequence comes from Podarcis pityusensis, assembly GCF_964106645.2. Lineage (NCBI taxonomy): Eukaryota > Metazoa > Chordata > Lepidosauria > Squamata > Lacertidae > Podarcis > Podarcis pityusensis. The sequence goes on along the minus strand of NC_138028.1, from coordinate 71,498,385 downwards.
AGTTTGTTCAAGTCCACAAACCTCTGTCTGTGACGGAGCCCCTCAGACATGGCTCCTCTAGTCACTAGCAGATTCCGACAGTGGTTGCTTTCGGAATCGCTTCCAACATAAAAGCTCCTTAACGGAAACACGTCTTCTGGACTCTCTGCGTGACAGTTTCCGGCGAGGAGTGGGTGTCCCTACAGGAGGTCCTGAAACCTCCCCACTGTTTTCGCTGGAAGTGTCTTTGAGCCATCCCTCCAGCTCACTTTCCCTCAGCTCAGCTCCTCTCCCCCTACTGGTTCCCTCTTCAGCTGCTGAGTCTCTCCCAACCTGTGTGAGCCCTTTCACCTCCCTTCCTTCCGATGGCAGTTCCCTGACATCCACCTCCCCTCCAGGGCCCCCTTCATCCCCTCTCGCCCCCTCCTCTACGGGTGGTGAGGAGGCAAAACCCCGGAATGAACTTCCTTCATCTTCCGATGTCTCGAACACTTCTCTCCACCTGTTGCGGTTCCTGGTCTCGAAGTACTCCTCCTCCTCAGAGTCCATCTCCCCTTCCCCTTCCGAGTCCGGGAATCCTTCCAACTCCTCCTCCTCATCGGTGGTCCCAAAGTATTCCCTCCGGAACCTCTCCACAGGCTGAGGTTTCCTTGGGAACCTTTGATGGAACGTTTCTATCAATACCTCGTCATTGATATCTTCTGCCATTACCCAAGTGTTTTCTGACTCCGGTTCTCCTTCCCACGCTACCAAATACTCCACCTGATCCCCCTTCCACCTGGCGTCGAGGATTTCTGCCACATGGCTGCTGCATTCCCTTTCTTCTATGACCGGTCCCCGAGTGGCCATCCCTTCTCGTCCCCCCTCATACGGTGACAGTAACGACCTGTGAAATACTGGGTGCAGTTTCATGTGGTTGGGTAACCGGAGCCTGAAAGCCACTGGGTTGACCTGTTGAATGACCTCAAAGGGACCCAATCTCCTGGGTCTTAATTTCTTACAACCTCCTTTGAACGGCAACCCTTGGGTTGACAGCCACACCCTATCTCCCACCCTTATGGTTTCACCTTCCCTTCGGTTCTTGTCTGCCTGCCTCTTGTATTCTTCCTTTGCCCTTTCTAAGTTGAGTTGGAGCTGACGATGGATTGCTTCCATTTCTTCTACAAAATGCTCGGCTGCCGGGACGCTCCATCTCTCCCCTTCTCCCCCTGGGAAAGCCCTGGGATGACACCCATAATTAGCCAAGAAGGGGCTCATCCCTGTGGACACATTCTCGGCATTGTTGTAGGCAAATTCCGCCAGCGCCAACTTTTCTACCCAGTCATTCTCTCTGTCATTGACATAACACCTCAGGTATTGCTGGAGGACACCGTTTGCTCTTTCCGCCTGCCCGTTGGTTTCAGGGTGCCGGGCAGTCGAAAAGTTGACCTCCACCTGCAGTAAGCTCATGAGCTTCCTCCAGAACCTGGAAGTAAATTGTTTTCCTCGGTCTGAGACCACCCTCAATGGCACCCCGTGCAACCTAAAAATGTGTTCTACAAATAACTTCGCTGTCTCTTCCGCCGTGACTGCATGCGAGCAGGCTACAAAGTGGCACATCTTTGTTAGTAGGTCTACCACCACCATGATGGCTGTTTTCCCCTTGGACTTCGGCAGATCAGTCATAAAATCTATCGACACTGCCTCCCAAGGTCGTTCTGGGGTTGGTAAGGGTTCTAATAGCCCCGCCGGTGCCCGCCTCTCCCCTTTGGCTCGCTGGCATTGCTCACACCCTCTTACATACTCCCGTACATCTTCCCTCACCTTAGGCCACAAAAATTCCCTGGTGACCAACCACATGGTTTTGTGTTGTCCAAAATGCCCCGCCGTGGGGCTGTTGTGCAACTGCTTGAGTACCCTCCCCCTTAAGTCTCCTTCAGGGATATACAGTGCCCCTTTGTAATACAAAGCTCCATTTCTTTCCTCGAAACCCCCTGGTTCCTCTCCCTCACCCCTAAGACCTCTGAGCTTATTCTGGGCGTATTCATCATTCTCTGTTTCCTCTACCAGTTCTCTTTGTCCCACCAATGCCGCCCCACACACCCAGCGGTCCTCTGGAATGACATGTCTCTCTTCGGGTGCTCCCTCCCCCTCCAAATATTCAGGTTTGCGTGAGAGAGCGTCCGCCCTAATGTTCTCTGGGCCTGGCACGTAACAAATCTCAAAGTTAAATTTGGAGAACTCCTGGGCCCATCTCACTTGCCGTTGGTTGAGCACTCGTGCCGTCCTCCAATACTCTAGGTTCTTGTGGTCAGTGCACACTTGCACCTTATGTTGTGCGCCAATTAGCAGGTGCCTCCATCTCCGGAACGCCTCATGAATGGCTAGTAGTTCTCGGTCATACACCATGTAGTTCCTCTCGGATTTGTTCAGCTTTCGCGAAAAAAAGGCACACAGTCTCCACTCTGACTCCTCCTTCCCTGGCTGCAGAAGCACCGCCCCAATCGCTCTGTCTGATGCGTCAGTTTCCACTCTCATCGGTTTTTGTAAATCCACATGCAGGAGTTGTTGTTCCGAGGCGAAGGCCCTTTTTAGTTCCTCAAATGCTCGCTCCACCTCCTCAGTCCAAACGAACTTCTTCTTACTGCTGAGACAGTCCGTAATGGGCGCCGTCAGGTGGGCAAAGTTTCGGATGAACTTACGATAGAAGTTCCCAAATCCTAGGAACCTCTGCACATCCTTCCTTGTTTTGGGTGTTTTCCATTCCAGCACCGCCTGGACCTTGCCGGGATCCATGGCCAATCCCTTGTCTGACAGGCGATACCCCAGGAATTCCACCTCCTTGGTATGAAACTGACACTTCTCCAGTTTCACCCACAGCTGGTTGGCTTGCAGCCTGCTCAACACTTCTCTGACGTCTCTCACATGCTGCTCCTCATTCTCAGAATACACCAACACGTCGTCTAAGAAGGCCACACAATTCTTGTAAAGCAAAGGCCCCAGGACGTGGTTCATAAACGATTGAAAGCATGCGGAGCCTGCTTGTAGGCCGAAGGGCATAACTAAATATTCAAATGCCCCTAAAGGGGTGAACATGGTGGTTTTCCATTCATCCCCCTTCCTTATTCGTATCAGGTTGTACGCCCCCCTTAGGTCCAGCTTTGTGAAAATCTTTCCCTTCCGCACCCTTGTCAAAATGTCGTCAATCCTGGGCATAGGGAAAGCCACTGGTTCTGACACTGCATTTAAGGCCCTGAAGTCACACACCAGCCTCGGCTTGTTCATGTTTTTTTTATCCACAAAAAACACTGGGCTGCCCCCCACCGCCCTGGACTCTCTGATGAACCCTCTCTTCAGGTTCCTGTCAATGAACTCTCTTAGCTCCTGCATCTCTCTGTCTGACATGGCGTACAGCTTGCCTACAGGGAGCTGTGCCCCAGGGAGTAAATTGATTTGACAGTCAAAGGGTCTATGCGGAGGTAGTTGGTCAGCTTCCCTTTCGCTGAAGACGTCGCGGAGATCTGCGTATTGTCGTGGTACCTTCACGTTCTCCGTTACTTCAGTCCCTGCTAGGGTGGCTTGGGCCCCTGCCAAACCCTTTCCCTCTTTGCAGTGTTCTAAGCAATGTGCTGAACCAAAAGAAACCACTCTCTGATGCCAGCCCACCAGCGGATCATGTAACGCTAGCCAGCTCATCCCCAATATAATGGGAGCTCCTCCCAAGGTGGCCACATTAAACGCTATCAGTTCGGTGTGCCTTGCCACCTTCATTATCATTGGGACGGTCTGCAAGCTGACTTCTCCTCCCAACAGCTCCCTGCCATCGATCGTGGTCACCTGCAGGGGGTTGCTTAAAGGGATCGTCTGTATCTGGTGTTCAGCTGCAAACTCTTTGCTCATGAAATTGCAGGAGCTGCCTGAGTCCAACAGCGCCTTTATCTTTAGAGGGTGTCCGTTTGGCAGCTCTAGCGCCACTTCTATCACTAGGGCGGGTTTAGGAGGTTCTGGCGTGGGCACTTTCACTGCTCTTTGGCCTGGCTGCTGTGCCCCGACGGTGGCAGCCAGGCGTTGGCTTTTACTTGCTCCGGTATTTCTTCCTCTCTTCCCTCCACAGCTCCTACCATCCCTTGCCATTCCTTCCTCTGGGGGCAGACTCTGGCAAAGTGACCTGGCTGTTGGCAGAGATAGCATTTCCGGGCGCCTTTTCCCTCCTTCTTTCCCCCCTCACTGGGCTTTGAAACTGCGCGCGCGCGCGCTGTTCCGATTTCCATCGGCTCTGCCGGCGGGAAAGTTGGCTCTGGAATGTCTGGAATGCGGAACTCCTTCCAACGTTCCCCCTTCCCTTCCCGCCTCTCCAATGCTCTCGCCTCCTGGCGCGCTCCTATGGTCAGCGCTGATTTGGTCAGCTGGTCCATAGACTCCGCCCTGGGCGCCCGGGAAAGTTCGTCTTTCACAGCCGAAGAAAGCCCTTCTTCAAAGAGCATTTGAATGGGTTCCGCCGATAGATCCCACCCCAATTTATGGATCAACATGGTGAACTCAGTCCAGTACTCACGGACAGATCGGCTCCCCTGTTTGCAAGCCATTAACTGTCTGCGCACCACTCCCTGTTCAATATCGCTGGAAAACATCAGATCCATGGCGCGAAAGAACTTCATCGTGTCCTTTAGGACGTCACTATTCGCTGCCATCAGGGGTCTAACCCAGTCTCTCGCCCCCTTTTCAAGATGCCCAATCACGAAAGCCACTCGTGATTCCTCGTCAGGGAATTCATCAAACTGCAGATTGAGGGCATATTGCATCTCTGTCCGAAAGCCATGATAGTCTTTGGGCTCCCCCCCAAACTTCTGCACCAATCCTGGTACCTTTCTGGCGAGCTGGGTGGCTTTCCCCTTTTTGTCTGCATCCTGAGCCCTCCTCTCCTCAAGCCTCGCCGTCTGCAGCGCTAGCTGGACCTCCAACACCCGGTACCTTTCTTCCAGGCTTGGACCCGCTCCAGCTCCTGCTTCTCCGGTTCCGGCTGGGTTGCTCATGATGCCTTCTCTTGCACAAGCTGCTTTCAAAGACTGTCGGAATGCTGTGATGGGATGATGAGCTGCTTGTGCGTAAAATCGTATCCCCTCAGAGTTTGTTCAAGTCCACAAACCTCTGTCTGTGACGGAGCCCCTCAGACATGGCTCCTCTAGTCACTAGCAGATTCCGACAGTGGTTGCTTTCGGAATCGCTTCCAACATAAAAGCTCCTTAACGGAAACACGTCTTCTGGACTCTCTGCGTGACAGTTTCCGGCGAGGAGTGGGTGTCCCTACAGGAGGTCCTGAAACCTCCCCACTGTTTTCGCTGGAAGTGTCTCTGAGCCATCCCTCCAGCTCACTTTCCCTCAGCTCAGCTCCTCTCCCCCTACTGGTTCCCTCTTCAGCTGCTGAGTCTCTCCCAACCTGTGTGAGCCCTTTCACCTCCCTTCCTTCCGATGGCAGTTCCCTGACATCGGGTTACTATCCAACCCTATACATCATTTATTTTATTGTGCTTATTTTGTTCACCTTTTATTGCTTCTTTTTTATTGCTTTACTTTTCTCTTGCATGTTTTTGCTTTTTCTCAGGTCAATTTCCTTTTTTTTTTTTTTTTAAGTGTCCTGCATCTGCACACAGGATATAGTAGTAGCTGTTACACCATGGAGCTCTGCTTGTTTTCCAGCAAGCTACATGGTTTAGGGGCTGTGGAGAGGGTCTAAGTTCAGGATCATCTCTGAAACTGTGGGAGTTGTATAAGCAAGCAAACATGGGGTTCTGCTTGATTCCCGTGCATGCAGAAACCTAATAAGAAGTCAAATCAAATTTAAAATAATTTAAAGCATGCAAAACTCATTTTGCTTCTCCACAAGAGAGTCATACTATGGAAAATGAGCAGGAATTAATAGGGAAAAATTGCTGTTGAGTGAAGAAAGTGGATTGAGGTTTTTTTTTAATATAATATATATATATAAAATCATTTTGTTATTCCCATAGCTGGGAAGCATGAAAGCTCCTGGTTGATTCTAAATTGGAGGTTCTTAAAGCACAAGCCCAATTGCCATGTTGCTGACTCGTCAAGTTTGCCTCTGCTATTGTTGGTCAGAGAGCAATCAATGAAATTGACAAATGGCACTGAATGCAAAGTCAGCCCTGTGGAGGTTTAGATCAGGGAGATTTGTATACGAAAGAGTCAAAGGCGAAAATGTAGAAATAAAAAGCTCCTGACTGAGAAATGTATGCAAAAGCAAGCAATGAAAAGGAATGTGGCGGAGGACATCAAGGGCCAGCTGCATGACAGAAAGAAGCCCTTTCTCTGCGGCATTTTATGGGCTGTAATTTATGGCAGGTTAAACACACTAAAGCACATGATGACCTGCTTCAGTACTCAAGGGGAGCACGGAGAGAAAAACAGCATGCTTTTCAAGTTCTCACTGTATAGTACTTTAAGTCTGCTATATGGCAGCGGTTACCAGATCACCATCTGTTTCTTTTATTATTATTATTTATTTGAGGTTGTATCCGATATGGCATGTGCAATAGGACTTCCCTTTCCTTTCCTTTCCTCTCCCTTCTCCCTCATGTGCCCTCAAATACTGCTCCGGAGGATCCTGCAATCCTCTGGCACAGAGAATTTATAATCACAAAAACAAGGTGAAATATCTATCTTTCTATCTACCTACCTACCTATCTACACACACATACACACACACACACACACACACACACACACACAGAGTATCAAAAGCCAGGGTAAGAGAAGTGTATCTTCAGCATATAACAAAAGCTATACTTTTACAAAAGCAATGAAGGTGCCATGTACACCTCTGTGGTGAAGGAATTCCACAGCTAAGGGGCCACCACAGAGAATGCCCTGCAAGCACCATTGGAGGGTGGAGCTTCCCATGCAGTGGTTTGCAAAGCAGTTTAACTTATGAGTTGACATACGTCCTCTTTTCCATGGGTAGAGTCGTCATAGCATTCCATAGTTAGACGTTTTTGCTCTTCAAAATACATTTTCAGTTTTTCCACTGAAGACATTTAATCTTGGGTGGGTGGGAGGGGGGGACTGGTCCAGATTCTCACAGGGTGCCTTTGCACATTATTGCACACAGTAATGGGTCGCCAGATTGCACTCTTTAAATTGTCCTCCACAAGGAAAGCACTGCATAATATGCTACATGTGATATGCTACATGGCCCTCAGTTACTATGGATATAGTATATATATTCGCTTTCTAAAAGGAGCAGTGTCTGGGCTCAGTACTGTTTTCAACCTGAACCTCTGTCTGTGTTGTTCTTAACAGCTGGCTTGACTCTGCTTGCTGACTCTGTTTTGCAAGTGCAAAACTCCACTTGAGATACAGGAACACCTATCCACCTGCAAAAGGTAGGCAGCCTGTAATCACTCTGTTTTTCAAAGCTATATACGTAATCTCCTCTCTCTCCTTCTTTTGAAACTTTCCTGTTCAGTTCATTGCTGGATCTGGTGGTCAAATATCCTTTCTGAGTTAGAAGCAGGGCACCCTAGCCAACACCATAGCCCAGACCTTGCCTTCAGAGGCCTCTCTGTGTCCAGTCCCTGACAGCTTCAGTTAAAAAAAAACTTTAGGAGGACATACACATGTTGGAAAGCAGTGCTTGTTTTTTTGTATTTGTCTCCCCTCACCCTCAACTCTAATCGGCAATATGGAATGACAGAGATTCGTTTTAAAGGATTGTTTAAGGATTATCAGTTCTCTGAAGTCCTAGATAAATATTAACTTCCCCACAAGTTGTAATAATGGCCACCAACTTGGAAGGCTCTAAAGGAAGGCTAGACAGATTCTTGGAGGAGGGGGCTCTCCAAACTTACTAGCCATGATGGCTATCTACTACCTCCTGTCACAAGTGAAGAGAGTACAGTGGTACCTCGGTTTACGAACTTAATCCATTCCGGAAGTCCATTCTTAAACCGTTCTTAAACCGAGGCGCGCTTTCCCTAATGAGGCCTCCCACAGCCGGTGCCCTTCCACTGTTCAGATTCCGTTCTTAGACTGAGGTAAAGTTTGCAAACCAGCACACTAGTTCCAGTTTTGCGGAGTTTGTAAACCGAATAGTTTGTCAACAGAGGTACTGTACTGTACCCCTCTTAAACTGAGGTACTGTACTGTTGCATTCAGGTCTTGCTTGTGGGCCAATGTGGGAAGAGGAAACTGTTTTGGAGGGACAGGGGATGGGCACGTATGGGGGACTCCCTGGTCCTGAATGGGACAACTGTGCCCCTGAAGTCCCGCTTGGACTACTGCAATGCACTCTACGTGGGGCTACTTTTGAAGGTGACCCAGAAACTACAATTAATCCAGAATGCAGTAGTTAGACTGGTGACTGGGAATGGCCGCTGAGACCATATAACACCGGTCCTGAAAGACCTACATTGGCTCCCAGTACGTTTCCAAGCACAATTCAAAGTGTTGATACTGACCTTTAAAGCCCTAAACGGCCTCGGTCCAGTATACCTAAAGGAGCATCTCCACCCCCATCGTTCAACCTGGACACTGAGGTCCAGCTCCAAGGGCCTTCTGATGGTTGTGAGGTTACAGGGAACCAGGCAGAGGGCCTTCTCGGTAGTGGCGTTCACCCCGTGGAACGCCCTCCCATCAGATGTCAGGGAAATAAAGAACTATCTGACTTTTAGAAGACATCTGAAGGCAACCCTGTTTAGGGAAGTTTTTAATGTTTGACGTTTTATCATGTTTTTAATATTCTGTTGGGAGCCACCCAGAGTGGCTGTGGAAACCAGATGGGCAGGGTATAAATATATTATTATTATTATTATTATTATTATTATTATTATTATTAGATGTGAGATCCACTAGGACTCTTCTTATGTTCCTATTGAAATCTACAGGGTCTATAAATGCTAAACTTTGGCAGGATGATGCGCTTTGTCAACTCATCCCCTCAGTCAATTCCTTTTCAGAGCAACTTTCTTTCATTGCTCTTAACTGCTTTGAAGAAGAGTTTCCAGTTCACTTGTGAGCAGCCCCGAGAGATGATGACGCTCCCACCCACAGCACTTTCAATGCTGCACTACTAAAACAATCTGAACATCTTTGCATTGAGAAGATTTGTGATATCTTCTGGGGATTTTGAAAGCAGGTAGCCAGGGCCAGAGGCACTCAACACAATGCGGCCTCCATGTTGAACAGAACGGACAACTTCAGGACACATGAAAAATGCAGCAAAAGAATGTACACTCTGCCTTCTTTCAAATCACAGCTTTGGCTCCTTTTGTCACTCTGGCTTGGTTCACTGTCATCATCACAGAGCAGACTTGGCAACCGGCAGGTGACAGAAACTGACATTAATGCAGTCAGCATTTGCTCTCCTTACAGAGGCAGCTGTCAAAAGCCATCACACATTAAGCCAAAGTACTAGTCGCCGCGAAGCTTTCCCAGCATTAACATTTAAGAATATTCCTTTGGAGAGTTTAAAGTAACTTCGGATTGTCACTTTGTGATAAAGAAAGAGACAGACGGGAAGTCAAAAGGATGGTGCTGTGGGTTGGAAGGGTAGTGAAAGCAATCTTTTTCTTTTTCTTTAAATCAAACATGTGGTCCCTGCCAGTCTTAATCCCCAGAAGTTCAAATTGCTTAACAATTTTGGGCAGATCCCTTTGAAATATTCCATATGTTGATTTTATGTTGGTCCAATGACAATGTCTTTGTAGGGCTCATATGTCTGAAAACAGGAATGGACAAATCAGTCTATTTCCAGTCTGTTCCACCTCATTCAATCTCTAAATTTTGGGTGTTTTTTTTAAACCCATAGAAATTTGAATTTAAATACATTTCTAAATATAGTGGTACCTCGGGTTAAGTACTTAATTCATTCCGGAGGTCCGTTCTTAACATGAAACTGTTCTTAACCTGAAGCACCACTTTAGCTAATGCGGCCTCCTGCTGCCGCAGCGCCGCCAGAGCACAATTTCTGTTCTCATCCTGAAGCAAAGTTCTTAACCCGAGGTACTATTTCTGGGTTAGCGGAGTCTGTAACCTGAAGCGTATGTAACCTGAAGCATATGTAACCCAAGGTACCACTGTATGAATTTTTAAACCTGTTTTCTCAACAAACTAATTTCCGTTCATTTCAAAATGTAAAAGAAAAAAATCAATAATGTGCATCTATGAATGTAATTTGATATACTTAAACTACGAAGATTGGCATTGCAACTTATGAAGAAATGCATGATCTGTTGGGCAGCCAACTTCCAAACTGCGTATAATTCAATCACAAAGACAGAATGCCTCAAAACCAGCCCTATCTGAAAATGCCTGAATCTACTACTTCTTGTTGTTTAGTCATTTAGTCATGTCCGACTCTTTGTGACCCCATGGACCAGAGCACGCCAGGCACTCCTGTCTTCCACTGCCTCCTGCAGTTTGGTCAAACTCATGTTGGTAGCTTTGAGAACACTGTTCAACCTTCTCGTTCTCTGTCGTCCCCTCCATTTTCCCCAACATCAGGGTCTTTTCCAGGAAGTCTTCTCTTCCCGTGAAGTGGACAAAGTATTGGAGCCTCAGCTTCAGAATCTGTCCTTCCAGTGAGCACTCAAGGCTCCTTAAGAACTGATAGGTTTGATCTTCTAGTTTAGTGAAATTTGCCTGAGAATATTCCAGGTTTCTGCTTTTCTAAGCATAGAATGACATTCATCACAAAAATGGAGTTGCCGCAACAGCCCTATGTTGAGTTTCCCCTTTGGTAGCATGAAGTGGATGGCCTCATGTCACAAGAGCAACGTACTGAGTGACTGAAAGCTTCAGCCAAAAGTGTGGAGGAGAGGCCGTGGAATAGTATGATGTCATCAGGAGACATGGCACATCAACCAGTGGAGGCAGAAACTTGGCATGGGTTTGTCATTTTGGGGTTTCTGAGAATGACCTGGTTCACACAACATGGTGAGCTAAACTATGGCTTAGCGAGGCCACACCAAAGTGCAGGCTCCTGGAGCGGAGTTTGAAGCCACTTTGCTTACTCAAGAGACTTTTTCTTCAAATTTTTACTTATTAGAAGAAAAGGTCCTCTAGGGAGCATACTTTTGAGCAAGTCAGATAAGGCCACAATCACCATCCAGACAAATGACAGGCATTCCCATGGAACAGAGGTGGGAAACCTGTGGCCCTCTATATATCACTGGAGTACACATGCCATAATCCTTTACCACTGACCATGCTGGCTGGTGCTGATGGGAGTTGGAGTCCAACAACATCTGGAGGCTCACAGGTCCCGTCCCCCCCACACTTTAAAGGATCTGCCTGTTTGCTTTCCTTGAAACAATGTATCCAGACTTGCACACATTCACCCTTTCGCCATAATTGTAAATCACTCCTGCCTACAAGGGATTTCTCATTCACTTCAGTGGTGTGCAAACGGCACCTCCATTGAAGTAAATGGAGAAGTCTATTGTGGGAGGGAGATTGTATGACAGAGAGTAAACAGGACACTGGTTCTTCTGGATGATTAGCTCTAGGAAAGTTGCAAAGTGTCTTCAAATTTGATTAGGCCATGCCAATTTGGGTTGGTTATTTGTTTATTAAAGCCCTTAATATGCACTGTGCTTTCCAATGGCCCTACCTTGAGGAGCTTAGAATCTAAAATTCAATGGATGGTTGAATTTTGGTTTCAACAGAAGAAGGGGAAGAAACCAGCAGCATGGGGAAAATTGGGAGGATGTGATCATTCCAGTTACTCTTACTGTGGTTAGGTGTGTGGGTTTGGTTGAGGGCATCATACAGAAAAAGTGTATTTTGGAAGTGGAGGAAGAGAATGGTTTCCAGTTATCCAGTTCCATACCATCTTTTGTTATATGACCGCTGTATATTAATATTTCTTTTCCTCCTGCCCCTTTAGAACTTTGTGTGTTATGGTCTCTGCTGACTGGGAAATAAAATCTACAAAACTTGCTGCGTGAAATCCTTTGCCGTCCTCTTCTACTCCCCGCCCACCCACTTGATGTCTAGGAGGAACCCTGTGAAACAGAAAGTACAAATCTGAGTGCTGATGTTATCCTACAGTATCCATGAATATCAAAAAGTGGTGACAATATATAGAGGGACGGGAAGACTATTAAATATCCATCATGCCACTTCAGATCAGGCCTAATGCAATCAGAAACACATGACTACATCAACTTATCTCCTTTGATCAAATGTGATTAAGTAAGTCATTAATTTTCAAGACAAATAAAATATGCAGGATCATTTTATTATAAATGTAAATGCCTGTCTTCTTAAATGATTTTTTTCTAAAGGAAACCCTTCTAATACAGAACTTTGTATGCTTCAGAGAACAGTTGTTTTAACATTGATTTTAATTTTAATGAAAGATTATGTATTTGTATGCATGTCTTCTTTCCTTTTTTCTCACACTGCTCATGTTGTCAAGCAAAATTTGTGCATCAGCTTGATCAAGATAATTTCATTATACCATTGTTACCATTATGACTTGGGCAATTAGTAGTTTATAAGAATAAATTTATAGCAATCAGTGATTGAGGCACATTTGCAGTAGTCAGGGTGTAATAAAGCCCAATCAATTTCTTTCATTTAATATGTAGGCTGTGACCCTAGTTTTGATGAGAACTCTTAGCTATTTCATCTTTAAATAAAAAAGAATGTCTGCAAGCAATTATAGTGGTGTGTTAATTAGATATTCCTTTTTATCTTTTATACTCCAGAATGCATTGCTAACGAAATCCTTGTTTTCTTTCTCATTCCCTTTCTCTCTTTCTCTCCGTAATAAACTGACATTGACTGGGTATATTTTTGCTAAGACAATGGGCCAGATTTTTCATTTTTCTTTACAGTGGGGTAAATCTGAAGTAGCTCCATAGAAGTAATTGGCATTATTTGAGATTTACATGCACATAATTAACAGCAGAATCTACATCACCGGTTTTCCTTCTCTCACTCTTTTCTTTTTCTTATTTTCATATATATATATATATATATATATATATTAGTTGACTCGGGCACCATTCTAAAGCCTTCCCCCATGTTCTAGTCTACAAAGCACTCATAGGGTCTGCCCATTTGGCTGGTGTCATTAGCACAAAGGTAGATTTGGGTGGTGGCCAAGGGCACCCTGGGAAGATTCATGCTGCAAGGAATTCACTTGTTAGAAGAAACAACTCTCAAGATCAATAGGGCTTCTAACATTTTATTCTATGTGGAGAAAACAGACTGTGACTCAGTTGCACATCCTCTGGTTACATCCAAGACTAGACTTCTGTAATGAGCTCTGCATGGGTCTGCCTTTAAATACTGTTTAGAAACTTCAACTGCTAGGATTCTTGTGACGGCCAAGCATCCAGAGTATATCATGTCAAACCAGCTGCATTAGTCTAATTTAAAGTTCTGGTGGTGACCTTTAAGAATCTGCCTGGGATTCCAAAATAAGTCTCAGAGGCATTGCTTTCAGTCCATCACCCTGGTGGGTACCAGAAATGGGGCCTTTTTCAAGGTGGCCCCATTTTTTTTGAATTCTCTCCCTAAGGAGATGTGCATTGCTTTATGGAGATTTTTTTTGGGGGGGTTGTAGTTTGGATTTGGGATAGGATTGCTTATATGTGTTTGATTCACGTAATGTTTTTAAAAGAATTATTCTAAACTATGTTGGGAGGGTAATTTTTATAAATAAACCAATAACAGAAGGGTGACACAGGGGCAAATGTACTAAAACAAGATCCAGGAGAAATTTATAGTCATGTTTGCATTTAATGATGTTAAAATTTAATGATGTTAAAATTATAGTTTTTTCCCTTCTTTCCCCCATCTAGAGCTAAATTTCTGGATGGATACTAAAAGGTGGGAAATGACACCTCTTTTGGAATCTGTGTTTGGAAGCTACTGCTTTATCATATCACTGGCCTTGTTCCTTGCTCTTCTGACAGTCCTGATTTGTGTGTGAGCTTTACGTTGTACCCAACAAGTAAATGTAGGGTAGCCGTTTACTCCGAGTCAGTGAATACGTGGCAAAGCAGAGTTGAAAATAGCTTACTTTTGACAAGGGAAAAATGTTTTATTGATTTAATTAATTTATTCAGTTTATATCCAGTCTTTCCTCCCAAAGGGAGCATGCTTGGCTAAAAGCTGATGCTTGGGAGTTGAAATCAGCAGAAAGGAGGTTGGGATATCTTCTCACTCGTACTACCAAAGATGTCAAGGAATCGTCTGGGCAATGGAAAAATATACCTCTCCACACTTCCTTCTTATCCCTTCCATATAAATGAATTTTGGTTTGATATCCTTATGGGCAGTGCTTTTTCTGGGGAATAATAATAATAATAATAATACCCCGCCCATCTGGCCAGGTTTCCCCAGCCACTCTGGGCAGCTCCCAACAGAATTAATGATAATAATAATAATAATAATAATAATAATAATAATAATAATGTGATAAAACATAAGACATTAAAAGCTTCCTGAAACAGGGCTGCCTTCAGATGTCTTCAGATAGTTGTTTATTTCCTTGACTTCTGATGGGAGGGCGTTCCACAGAGCGGGCACCACTACCGAGAAGGCCCTCTGCCTGGTTCCCTGCAACTTCACTTCTCGCAATGAGGTGCCAGAAGGCCCTTGGCACTGGACCTCAGTGTCCAGGCTGAACGATGGGGGTGGAGACGCTCCTTCAGGTATACTGGACTGAGGCTGTTTAGGGCTTTAAAGGTCAGCACCAACACTTTGAATTGTGCTCAGAAACGTACTGGGAGCCAATGTAGGTCTTTCAGGACCAGTGTTATATGGTTATATACTCAAGGGTACGCAGCAGTACTGGCACCTTTTTTTCTAGAAGAAAAGCACTACTTATGTGCACCCAGAATCAAGGACTCGTGAATATGTAGTTTAACTCAAATAATCCATCTGAGATTGAACATCTGCTGGTGTGACATTTCTTAGAAACTCATTTGTAGTAACAGAGTCTCAACATCTTCTGGTAGCTTAGAGGGCGGTGCTTAGACCAAACTGGAACTGGTCTGAAGGTAGTAAAGATTTTAATCACACAGTCCGATGCTTGTTTACTCAGAAGTCAATCCTGCTATGGGGTTACAGCTCGCTCTGTGTTTTGAAGAAGGTAGGATGATTCGTTCATATCATATTTATTTATTAAATGTTTTACCTACCTGCCGCAAGAAGCTTGTTGTATGGGTTATTGGTAGCTCAGTGCATGGGGGAAAGGAAGTCACTTGGTGGTAGAACATCTCCTTTCCACGGAGAAGGACCAAATTTCAGTCCCCAGCAGGTAGAGGTAGGTCTGGAATGCTCCTTCCTGAAATCCTGTAGGGATGCTGCCAGTCAGTGTAGGCAACACTGAGTTGATGGACCAATGGTCTGATTTAGTGTAAGAAAGCTTCCTTTGTTCCTCAGTTCCCACAGTAGTTCTATTGTGCTATCCCCAAAGGCTGTGGCTCTGTCTTCTTCAGAGCAGGAACATAAATGTCTCTCAACATGGATACAAGGCTTAAACCTATACTTTGTTCATGCTCCACAGCAGAAGACAAAATCCTTCATCTTTCAAAGTGTGATCCCAGGTGTTGGCCAAGAACTCTGGGAACTTGAAGAACAAAAAGGATAGGCCATCCAGACTTGCGCAAGTGCTAATGCAATGGAGCACTCTCTCTAATGCAACCCCCCCCCCCAATAAGGCAGCTCTGAGTACAGTGGTACCTCGGGTTACATACGCTTCAGGTTACAGACTCTGCTAACCCAGAAATAGTGCTTCAGGTTAAGAACTTTGCTTCAGGATAAGAACAGAAATTGTGCTCCGGCGGCACGGCGGCAGCAGGAGGCCCCATTAGCTAAGAACAGTTTCAGGTTAAGAACGGACCTCCAGAATGAATTAAGTACTTAACCTGAGGTACCACTGTATTCTTAACAGAAAATGTCTCTGCCCGATTTCCTCCAGTTAACCAAACACGCACGCACACACTATGAATCTCTACCCCCCACGCCATTATGTTTCAGAAGGTGCCCTGGCCTTCAGGGGCAGCATTTTGGGAGTCCAAGGGGATGCTGTGAGGATGCAGGAGTAGAAAAGTCAATGCCACACAAGTGACCTTTTGGTTATGCCTATATCTTGTAATGTGCAAATGGAGTTGGAATCTCTCAAAGCAATGTAACAAAAACAATATCATGAGAACCACATCTTAGTTCCTTTGGAGCCCTTTCTGTCAACCTTCCCACAAATAAAGTACTCTGGTCATCACAACCGCAGGTTTGAATTTACACTAACTGTAAGAACAACTTGTAGTCTGGTTATAAATGCTGTAAAAACAATTCCAAGATTGGGCGGCTCATTGGGATGCTGCCAGCTCAGGTCTGTTTTTAAAGGCAGGATTTCAATAAATACCTTTGCATGGTGTTGTTATGTGATTGCTGGAGGTTATTGATTTAAATCATACCTCTCCCCCCCCACCCGAAGACAGGAGGAGACAAAACCAGCTTTCCCATTGTCACAGTGGTTTTGTGCAACTATTGATGTGGTAGAGCAACTTTACATGTGGAACACTGCAAAGCAGTCACCGCCACTTAATGGAAATGGAATGCTTTAGGAAATTGCATGCATAAAAAAGTATCTAGGTGTTTAAATCTCTGGTCAAATGAGACAATTTATAATGCTAACAAACTTAATTCCAGAACAAGCCGTATCACAATTGGACCTGCCACCCAACTCCAAGTAGCTGTCCCTCATGATTCATTATGATCCAGCCTGCTTGACACGTGGACACAGTAGGGTGAGTGAGTCGGGAGAAGGGAGATAACAGAGATAAATCTAAATTCATTCTGGAAGCAGTCACACTCAATGACATATTCACTGACTTCTTCAACAGCTCATTTGATAATGTTCTTTCTGCACTATTCATTTTTCTGAAAGATGAAAGCTGGCTGAAGATCTCATCTGCTCACTGATGCAGGAAGAGGATTTGAAATTAACACAAAATAAAGAGAGAGAGAGAGAGAGAGAGAGCAAGGGGAGGGGGGCAAAGCAAGCACTTTCTGATTAACAGTGTCTTGGTCCTGACTTGGAAGGCTAAGAATCCTACTTATCAGGTCACCTTTAATTAGATATGCATTATAACTCCATAGCGGAATAGCTGCGCCTGGCAGAATTGTGTTTGGGAAGTGGGGAAGCGCATTCATCATGATAATTAATTGCTGGAAGAACAGAAACATTGTTTTCCATCTTGGTCTGTACTAGGACGTATATGTGTATATGCTTTTGATTAATGTGCTCCGAAAGCCTTAATCGAGGAGGTTAACAATGCAATTACATGAAAATTGTACAATGTATCAGTAATTGTGGGCACTTACCATTGTAGAAAGAGAAGGATGGTGGCATTATTAAACGATGGACCAGTCAGAATGATGCACTTCAGTATATGGAAGCTAGAGGTTATAGCTCCCTATGTCCCTGAGTGGTCAGAAGTTCAGAGTAGCCTTCACAGTGCCTGCTTTTTTGGTGGGGATATGGCTGCAGATTGATGCTGCATTTGTGCGAACCAGTTATGCATGGATGTATAAATCGAAACCTCATTGCAGAGAGTGCAGAACCAAATGTACAAGCAGTGCCAGCTCAAAAGCAATCTCAGCACCACAGAATCCACATCTTTGATCACTAAATGCCGACCATCCACTTCTCTTAGCATTCAGCCAGTCAAGGCAAAGCTGATTTAAATGTCACTTTTCAAGGTGGGTGGAGCTTCCCAGATAACTCTTAAGGGATGATAACAAAAGGCAGCCCCAAGTGCCAATTAATCAAGCACTGGCAGAACCTCCTCTGTTACTAAGACCTAAAAGGACTATGGTTATGTGGTTCTGCATGCAGAAGGTCCCAGGTTTAGCTGCTTACATCTCCTGTTAAAAGTTTGAAGGTCTCAGGTGAGATGAAGAACTGCCGTCAGAGTAACCAAACCCAGGCTATATTGACAATGATTACTTATTGCATTTATGTCTCATCTTTCCTCCAAGAAGCTCAAGGAAGCATACATGGTTCTCCCCTTCCCCTTTATCCTTATAACCGTCTTGTGAGGCAGCAGGTAGGATCGGCTGAGACCTAGGGACTAGCCCATGATCACTCAGTTAACTTCTTGGTGAGATGAGGATTTCAACCTGGGACCTTCTCAATGCTAGTCTCTTCATGCTGACTCTCCATGATGGAATATGATACAAGGCAGTTTCTTATATTCCTAGATTCTAAAAAGCTGCCCTCTTTTGAGTCGTCAGAATGGCATGCCTCAAACAGAAGAAGAACTAGCTCTCCAGTGGTACCTGCTTGGGCTGATCCCACAAGTTTTTACAGGGGGTGGCCAGGACAAGCATATCTCTTCCATTAAAGCAGGGAATGGAAAACCTCTTGCTCTTCAGGTATGCTTAATTATAACTCCCATTAAACCCCTTTTATTAGCCATGCTGCTTAAAGAATCTTATACCAGGCATTCATTTATAATATTAAGTTAGGAATATGCACATAACTGCAACTATATGGTTCTCATGGGAGCACAGGCTCTAAACACTATGCAAAAATATTCGTTGGCTTGTTTATTATTGCAGGGTCTTCAAGTGTCCCTCTTTTCCAGGGACAGTCCCAGATTTACAGAAGCTGTCCCGGTTTCTGATCTGATTCCAGGATATCCCAGTTTTCCTTAGAACATCCCTATTTTCATCGTCAAAATGTTGGAGGGTATGGAATAGGATGTCCCTGTTTTTTCAGCCAGAACTTGCTGGAACACAGTTCTGGCACCTCTCAATTGTGCACCATTGCCATTATAACAGAACAAGAGAGGCATTCATGGTGAGTTCCATTATCTCTTCTTCAAGACAAATAGCATTGGATGTCCCTATTTCCATCAGAGAAATGTTGGAGGGGACATCTCTATTTTCATCAGAGAAATGTTGGAAGGGTATGTTATTGCAAGAATTTTTACCCTGCTCCTCAGCCAATATGGCTCCCCGTGTGGCCTACATAAGATCAATCACAAACAAGAACATGCTTACCCAAAGTTTTACAAGCCAAAAGGCAACTAGTATTCATTCAGGTCATGTGCTACGTTTGGAATAAGAGTGTGTGTGTGGCACAAGGGCACATATATTCAAAGGATCATGGTAGGCTCTGGGAGACAAAACATCATTCCTATTCAGGGACAGCAAATACATTGAGATTAATAGGCCTAGGTACATTGTACTGTGCAGGGAACTGTAGCCTTTGAATCCTGTTGTTCATGGACCTATCTGCTACACAGGTATAAAGTCCCAACAGATTTCCTTCAAGCATATCAAGTTTTTACTTGTCCATGCACTAGATTGCACTGTTCCAGCTTTTGTATTCTCTTCCTAGATAAGGCAGGAAACCATGTCTTGCAATGCTCAATTGTACAGATGCCAGTGCTGTGGAAACTACCCTTCATGTGCCAATAATAAAGACATTCCATTGATGTACAGGAAGTAAGTGCAGTGCAAAGTAGCATTACTTTTTAATTTTTTCCATTAAAAATCTAATATGAATACCTGAAACACTGCTTCAATGCATAATGTATTTCCCTACCAAGACAGTCAAGATATTCCCTTTCCTCCTCAGCTTGCTCAACTGCTGTTAAGTTATTTTCATGAAGCTGACAGCTTATTGTTTGAGAAGTACAAAAGAACATTTTGTAGCTGAAGCCAGCACACACAAACAAAAAAACACACACTCTGCAATTGCTGCTTGTCTGCTTTTAAAACTGAGATGAGGACCATCTCATTCTGTTCAAATATGCTCAAAACCCCTGGAACAAACTGGACATCCTGAAAAAGTGACTTTTACTATTCGCTAGGCTGCATTCAGAAAAGGAGAAACAATTTACTTCTCAGAAAATGCTGATAAGGAATGTTAACTGAGGAAAAGAGCATGGTTCAGAGGTAAGATCATCTGCCTTGCATATAGGTTCTGTCCCTGATGTCTTCTGGTAGGATTGGGAAACCCTGGAGAGCAGTTGCCAAGCTATGTAGATAGTCCTAAACTAGATGGCCTGTGGTCTGATGCTGTACAAGGGGCCAGATTCAACTAAGCCAGTGCACTATATCAGTCAGAAAAATTGCACAGGCAGTAAAATTTGGTTTGGTTAGAAAGTGATGAAAGTTCCTAAATTATTAGTATAGGAACTCAAGAATGGCTGGTGAGAGCTGGTGAGAGCTATGTGGTCTGAGCTGGAGCAACCACCTCAAACCTCTTCACAAGTTGAGCTTCTCAGGTAGACTGAGAGAGAGATAACCTAGTTCCTCCCTAGGGGAAGTGGACATAGCTAAGCCTGGCAGGATGGCTTACTCTATGGTATTAACCCCTCCATGCATTAATTAGTTTCAAGCATGTTGGATTTGCATGTGAAGACCCTCAAAACCACCCCCAAAATAAATACACAATAGACACAGAAAATTGGTTTAAAGTTTTTGGCAATAATTTGGCTACAACTTTATTGAATTATAGCACGTGAGTGGTTGCCTAGGCATTGGTTCCCGACTACCTGACCCTGCACCGTGGCAGGACAGGACTGAGAACTGGACTCCACCAGAGGTCAGTAAGGGAAAACATACTGGGGGAGCACGGAGTTCAGTGCAGGCTCCAGTTCACCCCATATGTTCCCAGGGACTCTGGCGTGGCCCTAACCCCTGAAAGGAGATTGGACAAAAGCAAGACGGGTCCCTGGATTCCTTTTAATGGAATTCCCTAGCAGCAGCAATGGAGGGACAGACACAGCCAACCACTTCCCCTCCAAAAACATTGAACCAATGCCTAACCACCAACCTTACCGAGTTGTGACGATTTGCTGCACGGTAGGCAAAAACCAAATGGCAACAGCCAATCAGCCAAATGGCAAAATTCCTACCGGGTCCCTGCTCCAAAACAGATGAACCTAGACAGGCATAGCAAGGCCAAAGAACAGCCCCAAATATAGGGTGGGATGGCGGGTGATCCGATGCACGTCGCAAGAAAGAGAAAGCTCCTAGCGACGTGCAGCAGCTTAAATAGATCCTCAGTAGCCAATAGATGACCCAACAGGGCAAATTTCTGCCCCAGCAACTGAGGGGCAACCAATGGGGAGTTGTGGCTATCCAAACGGTCCCTCCCCACAACAGGGAGGCAGTTTAGGTGATCTCACCGCAACACGTGCTCTCCATGATGGAGGACACAATATTTGAGGTTGGTTATCCCACAAAAGCTCTGTACATGTCCATCACTGTGCCCATAGAGTCTCTTTGTGTGTTGGCTAAATATGATGAAGGTGGGAGGGGTATGGCCACAGCGTGCATCACCTGAACCCCATTTTTGGGTGTTTAAAACTTCACGTTCATTTTTTCAGAAATCCTTATTACAGCCTATTAAGGTAGGCCAGGAGTTTCATCATCATAATTCTTGTAACACAGATAACTCATTCCCCACCCCTGTTCTGGTGGCCAGCACTCTGCAGCCTTTCTGAATGCCCACATTTCCTGAAAACCCCCACTGTGTCCTTAGCAGGTTATCTTACAAATTGAAATCAATAGAATGCAAGCACAATCTGAAGGGCAGTATTCAACTAACTCATCTCTCAATGCAAGGATTTCCACTTGTGCAACAGAACTTGCCTTCCCTCCCTTCTCCCCCTGTGCCCTCCTCACCCACCCCAAATCTGCTTCAGGGGGTTGGGGCAAACCGCCAGGACAGATTTCGGGGGTGCATGTGGGATAGAATGGGGAGGAAAGTTCTGTTGTGCAAGCAGAAATCCTTGTGCTGACCAGAAGTTACTAAGCACTACTTTGAATACTTCCCAAAGTCTTTTTTATGAAGAAATTATTAACTGCCATGAGAAAGAGGCAGAAAAATTGAAGCCTCTTTCAGAGGGGAATAAAAGTTTGGGGAAACTGAAGGTCAGATTTCAGCAAAGCACTCATTCATACCTCTTACTATTCTTCACAATGGCAAGGGGCAAATTACCTCAGAATCGTGTCCCCAGCCCTCACTTAGGTGTGGATCATTTGCCATTCCTCCTTTCAGATTCTATTAGGAAGTGTTTACAGTCAGAGACAAATCCAAAGCATGGAGTTATCCAAACCAGTTTAACCCATTTGCAACAGAGAGCACAACTTCATTAATACTTCGAGCACTTTAAATCAATATTTAGACATTTAATAATTGTGCTCATTTTACTTGAATATATTAGTGAAGCTGCGTGGAACTATTAGAACTCCCTCTGATTAACATACTTGAATCAGCAAAAGGTGGCAATTAAATAAAAATCTACTTGCTTCTTGGTCTACCATAAAAATTTACATAATTTAGCAATTATTTTATCATTTTGAATATATATTAAGAGTGGGTTTTGAACATTTTAATTGTGGCCTATATTCTGCCTAGTTTAATGCTGGGTGACTTTGGAATATGCTTGGAGTCAAAATGTTAAAAAAAAATATTTCTGGCGGTTTCAAATTTGTAAACTTTGAATCATTTATCTGCGAAAGGTGGCCATAAAACAGCGATTATATGATCATTCACTCATTAAAACGTATTTTAAAACCACATTATAATTTTTAAGCTTTGTGGAAGCAGAATATTTATTCAAAGTTCTAAATATATATCTATAGCTGGAGTAGCATTGTAGAATGAGATTTCTTGCTGCAAACAGCTTTACATTTCCTTTTTTTCATAATATACATATATAGATAAAAGCACAGTCATATGAACTTTTGCTCAGAATGTATTTATCTGCTGTGCTCAATGGGGCTTTACTTCTAGGAAAGTGTTCATAGGTTGGTAATCTTAGGTCGGTTAGAATCCCTTAGCAGGTGAAAGGAAACTTAATGCTCATCAACTTTAACCCTCTGCTCCAGTGCTCTGTTAGGGTAACTGGGGAACCACCAACCTCAGTCTCTAGTCCTCGCCTGCCTGTCTTCTTACAGCTAATCCAGAGGGTGGTCAGCTCCTTCCTTCTCCTTAATCTCAATGTTGCCCTTGTAGGACTCTGCAGAAAGCGTCAAAAGTAGAATTAGTCACCTTAGTCTGGCATAGGCTCTGGCCCCACCTACTGTTGGCCTCCTTGCCTTCTGCCCCACAAGTCCAAATGGGCATCAGCCACTCTGGCCTGTTCAGTGCAGGATGCAAATACTGTCTAGACTCCAATTCACCATCAAACAACTCTGATTATGTAAGTGAGCAAGTTTTTCAGGAAGGAAACAGTGGGCCCTTCCACATGTCATTTTAATGTATATTCATGGCGATTTGTGGTCAAGATGCTATCAGGGTGTTTTCACAATATCTCACTTTTCATACTGTCCGTGCCTACGCCGCCAACACTGTGGGGTGCATACACTGCTTTGCTTCTACTCAGTGCATATCTGTAACTTCCTGCTAAAATTCCATGACTTCTTATACCACCAATGCCCTGGGGTGTCCGGCTTTTATTGTCCTGCTATAGCCCCTTCTGACAGCAATAAAAACTCAGGACTCAATACCTAAAGGACCACCTTGCCCTATGTATGAACCTGCCCAGACCCTGAGCTCATCTTCTGAGACTCTTTTCTGCATGCCACCTCTGAGGGTGGTCTGGAGCTTGTTGAAGAGAGAAAGGGTCTGATCTGTTGCAGAATGGACCTTACCTATTCCCAGAATGCTCTCTCCAGTGAGGTTCATCTGGCACCAGTCTTGCCAACTTTCTGGCACCATGAAAAGACAGTGTAATATGATACTGTCTTGTTAAATCTGTTAACATGTTTGTGATTTTAATATTGCAGGAGCCTTTTTTTTTAAAAAAACAAACTTGGCTGTAAACTGCTTTGGAACTTTGAAGTGGAAAGCCCTACCTAAATTTAATAAACCTAACCTAGCGTGCTCTGGTCCATGGGGTCATGAAGAGTCGGATACAACTAAACGACTAAACAACAACAACAACACTGTTCAGGTTAGAAAAGATTGCTGCAGACTACAATGATGCTCATCGCAAAACATTATTAGGCAGAATGACCATATGCCCTACTTTACAGAGGAAAGCCATATTATCAAAAGGCTGCCAGAAGACAGTTTTCTATTTGAAGGACTGTCCAATCCTAGCCTGGTTCACAGAACTATCAGAAGGGATAACTTCAAGTTGCCCACCAACAGTTAAAACCTAGACAGTAGACTGAGCAGGCACACAGATCACCTGGAGGCAATATTTTCTGCTATGGTATGTAATGGATTTCAATGCAAATTATAGAAATTAAATTTGCATTTATACATATAATTTAACATATGCAAATATTCTGCAACTTGGCGCCATCTTTTTGGGGGTGATATGTCAGCAGCCACCCTTTTATTAGGACCCCCAATACACACACACTATAAAGTCCGTTGCTGGTACTATAAAGCTATATGGGCATCTCTGTGTTCTGAAAAGTTGTAACATCAAGAGGCTGGGGCTGACCTTGGCATGTTCCTTGTGCTGTATATTAGAGCTTTTGCATAGCATTTATAAGGTGGAAGCATCTCAGCTTCAAAAAAATGTTCTGTAAAGATATACAGTATGCATGATGAGACAGAGGCCCACTTTGTAGCTGCAGCTCCAGGAAATTAAGCCATTTGAAACATAATTTAATTTCATTGGGAAGAAATATACCGTCAGACCTTTGCAGGATTTGTTATCACAGATAAAAAAAAAGTTATAAAATGTTGGGCTGTAATGAAACCTGTTATATCACAGGTTGAAGTCTCTAAATATGAATTTGCTGTTATTTATTTAAGATGCAAAGCCTTTGCATATGCATCAAAGTCCTGAGCTCTGTAAAACTGTGCCGGTTGAGATGGAACTCTTGAAGTTGGGCTGTTTATAAATAAACAATTTCAACACAGTGTTCACAGCCAGGAAGCAGTGACTAAAACTGGTCAGAGACCTCTGGCAGCTATTATGGTTAAGCATTTACTCAAATATTTAACAGTTGCTCCCAGTTGCCAAAGGCAAGGAAAAGGGGGTGGGAATGAGAGAGATTCTCCCCTTTGCCATCTCTTAATACTAGGATCAAATGAAATAGATTAGCAGAAGTTTCGGGACAAAAGGAAGTTCATCTTCAGGGAGCTCATAATTAACATACAGAGTTAGTAATTTAAGACACAGTGAAGTCATTAGTCACTTTCCATGCCACAGAAATAGCTCCCACAAAGTAGTCAGAGTTGGTCACTTCCTGTTCGACAGTTGACATCATGCTTTGTCCAGATTCAGAAGATCAAGGATACTCAAAACTCCAAGAACTGGTTTGAAGCAAGGCCATAAAGATAAATAACTGTAACAGTTCAATCCCATATATGTCTACTCAGAAGTAAATGTAATTGTTTTCATTGGAGCTTATCCTGAGTTAGCCCATTAGTCCATCTAGTTTAGTCTTGTCTACACTGACTGGCAGATGCCCTCCAGGGTATCAGATAGCGGTCTTTTCCAGTCATACCTGGAGATGCAATTAAGGGCTAAACCTGGGACCTTTTTTGTGCAAAGTGTGTGCTCAATCACTGAGCTACAGCCTTTCACTATTTGTTCATGTATTACTTATTTCAAAATTAAATTATATACACATTCATAGTTGGGTCTTCTTCTGTAGAAAACGTAACAGCAGCCTAGATGTTTTCTAAAAAGGAGTAAAACCCCTGGTAGTTCAATCTGTCAACAACTATTAGCAATGATGGTTAAATGGAAACTCCATGTTCAGAAGTAGCATGCGCCTAAGCACTAAAGTTGTTGTCATCGTACTTGCCCGTGAGGCAATGGGTGGAATTCAATGTCACCTGACCCCTCCCTCCAGAGCTACTTTT
This sequence comes from Podarcis pityusensis, assembly GCF_964106645.2. Lineage (NCBI taxonomy): Eukaryota > Metazoa > Chordata > Lepidosauria > Squamata > Lacertidae > Podarcis > Podarcis pityusensis. Next base: position 71,472,593 of record NC_138028.1, on the reverse strand, counting down.
GGGAAACACATGGAGAAGAGGCTGGAAAGCCCCATAGCACAGGCAGAAGCACACACAGAAGGACTTCCACTGATGGGAGTTTGTTAGGTGAGTACCGCCCCTTGTGGAACACAATGGACAGGTCTATGCATAGCTTGCCCTTTGAGCAAACGAAAGAGTTTAAGTTTTCACTCAGGTCTGGTCATGGCCAACATACCCTCCAACACTTTGAAGCCAAAATCTGGGACACCAGCTTCCTGGATGCCATCTTCCCATTTTTTATCATGAGAGCACGGCACACGTTTTGGTTTCCATGATATCATGTGATTTTGTGGCGTGGTTTCTGCCCCCTCCTCAAAAAGTGCTTTTTCAGGAATAGCATCCCAAAACCTGCATTTTGGGGCACTGCACGAGATTGCTTCAAAAAACAAGGTCACAGCAATCAAAGTGGTCACTGTGCTCTCATGATAAAAAGCGGGATTTCCCAGTTTTTGGGGGACACTTGTGGATGTGATAGGCTAAGGACAGGAAGCCATAACACACCAAGGCAAGGGCAAAGCCTGCTGCTGTCAACTGGCTACCTTGAGTGTAGAGTAACCACCAGAAGCAGGGATCCAGCCTTAGGGTGAAGATGGAAAAAGAAATTCCAACCAAATAGTGACCACAGGAAAGGAACTCAGTAGATTGTGATGATAACTTGGCATATAGAATAGAGAAGGGGAGAGAGAGACTTCATTAGCTTAGTCTGAAACAGGAAGAATTAAAGTCTCTCCCAAGCTGTGATAAAGGAAGTACAGACTGCAAAGGGAATACGAAAATGCCTTGTGAAATTAAACAGTGCTTCTCTCCCCCACCATCACCAACGCCCATATCCTTGACAAGAGAGGAAGTCAATGAAAATGATAGACTGATGTTCAAGGAACATAACTTGATTATTCTAGCAGCCGTGAAAAAAGAAAATGTTGCAAATAATTTATCAGGATACTGGAGAATAAAAAAAAAAGTGTAAAAGAAAAGCCCATGACAATATATGCTGTATATTTTGGCATGATAAGTCACTTTGGATAGCAGATAATTTATCCAGCTGTGCGATACATCTCATTAAAGAAGCAACCAGGAAAAGTAACTTCTGATTTGCAGCGTGAAGCTCCATCTATCAAAGAACACCCCCCTCCCTGGTTTCCTGTAACCTAGGAGGCTTATTTGGAGACACCTTGTAAAACGGTGTATTATTCTGCTCTACAAAACACATTGTTAACTGAACAACAGGATCATTCAGAGTGCACTTTAATCAATGCAACAAAGAGGGACACTTTTTGTTTTCTGCAAGGTGGGGGAGAGCACTGCATGATCAGGTGTGTGCATTTAATGTGTTTTGTCAGATAAGATCAAGATGTTGACACGATCCTGCCTTTTCAATGCCTCATTAATATGATGGATTGGAAAGTGTTGCACAATAGCGAAATGAGATGCAATAAACCAATGGCATGGGGTTTTGATGAGACATGAGATGGGGTGTGGTGGGGGAACATATTGACTACATAGAAATAGAATACCTTATGCATGAAATGCATGATTTCTTTTCAAGGTCAACACTCTTGCCCAATCCAGCGCAGCAATTTGGGGGGGAGACAAATTTAAAGTACCGGTAATCCCTTTACATGTGCATGCATTCTGGATAGCTATGAGTGCAGCAACAGGCTTACTGATTTCTGCTATGCTCAGGATACACCATGACCCAGTCTTATGCACTGCAGTTGTCGGGATTTCCCATATTATTTTATTAGTAAATAATGTTTGTGGTGTGTTTCCCCATTGCTCTCTGTGCTTTTCCAGTGTCAATTGTGAGAAAACATTCCCAGTCTTGGGATCAATTCCCACTTTTCTAATCTATTTTCATGGAGTTATGCATGGACCTACGCTATTGAGACAGTCTTGTCTACATAACCATGCTTGTGGTTTGCCCTGTGGATTTAGATATTATCTGGAGAAACCTCAGATTCCTCAGAGCTTACTGATGATCCTCAATGAGAAGATCCAAAATGGCAAAGAGTAATCATTCAAAAAATAAAAAGTTCTCACCACTCTTCCACTCCCTCTGCAGTCTGTAGGGGAGTATCACATGTGTTCAAGGGTATAAACTCAAGTGTGGTCAATGCCCTCCTTGAACTGGATGTCCTAGACTAGACGTGGGTGGCGCTGTGGTCTAAACCACTGAACTTCTTGGGCTTGCCAATCATACGGTCAATGGTTTGAATCCACGTGTCGGGGTGAGCTCCCTTTGCTCTTTCCCAGCTTCTGCCAACCTAGCAGTTCAAAAGCATACCAGTGCAAGTAGATAGATACCGCTGCAGTGGGAAGGTAAACGACATTTCCATGTGCTCTAGTTTCCGTCACAGTGTTCTGTTGCACCAGAAGTGGTTTAGTCATGCTGGTCACATGACCCAGAAAGCTGTTTGCAGACAAATGCCAGCTTCCTCTGCCTGAAAGCAAATTGAGTACCACAACCCCATAGTTGCCTTTGACTGGACTTAGCCGTCCAGGGGTCCTTTACCTTTTACCTTACCTAGACTAGAATAACACGTCCAGAACCTTCTTCAACATAATCAGGCTCCTCGGACACACCATCTTCAGTTGAACTGAAGGCATATGAGAGCATATGTCCTGCAGGTCCATTTGAGGAGTTTGATCTTGGGAGGAAGTGGTCGGACTGAATTTCATATAGAGCACACAAATTCGACACAAATCACATATTGATTTGAACTAACTAGTCAGGTTTTTGGGGGACAGCAACCTTCTAGTGTGGATTAAAAGCATGCCCCATATTTAATTAAATGTGATTTTTCAAAATGCAGGTTGGACATATGCTTGATGGTGCATGAAAGATGCATTATTCAAAATACATATTCCAAAGAAGTATCTTTGGAAAGCGATGGCACTACTCCTTACGCAGTGAGCTGTCTGAGCTGTAATGGCAACTCTCTTGCTCCATAGACCTTAGAGCAAGTCTAGAAACAAATTTATAGCCCTGATCTAACTGAGACACCCTATGACTGCCCTGTCAAAGGGGCTTCAGCAATGAAAAGCTTGCACATCATAACATTTGCTGCTAGTCACATGCCTAATGTTGGCAGATTGCATTTCTCTTCTCTGACTCAGTTACACACTGAGAACAAAATACTTGAAACAAATAAGACTTCCAGCTCTTCATTTTGTGCATATGGCGTACAGCTTTGCTTCCTTATATGGCTTGCTTTTTGTTACAGATCAAGCTTTGCAGGGAAAGTGCAATTGAAGCTTCCATTATGTTCAAAAAAATCAAGACTTTCAGTTATGAAACATAGAACATATAATTAACTTTATTGAGCAGAACAAAGCATTTTATAAAAACTCACTCAAACTGAATTAATATAAGGATACTTAGCATAATGTGTATAGTTTAAATTACTGCCTACTAATCATCAGGCAGTTGAGTGGTAAAGTTGTTAGACTTTCAATTTGCAAACAGTATCAAAGAAAAGCCCTGCTTTACTTGTTGATGATTTAATAGCAGATAGCACTGACTGGTCTGTCTGGCATCATTTTTGACCGAATGATATGCTTCTCTATCCTGTAGAATCACAGAATCATAGATCCAGTCCGGTATTCTGAGTGTAAACAAACATCCAAACCCAGGGTGAACATGCAGCAGCTTTGCCAAAATCCTAACAGTGCTGGATTCAATTTTCAGTAATTTTTGTAATCTATGCCCATAGGGCACAGGCTTCTGCCTGTGATGTTATCAGAAACTACCAAGGCTATTTCTGTGAGTGCAGCAGCGGTGTGTCAATGGTTAGTGGATCACTCTACTACATTGGAGGGGCTGGGTTCAAATCCCACTGACAGCAGTTAATTGGTTTCTCTTACTACCTCTACATATTTCCATTTAAAGTGTTAAGTACTTAATTCAATTAACTCTTTAATTAATTCTTGTTACTTCTGACAGGTAAATGCATTGTAAAAGGCAGGTCAAGCTGAAGGGAGAGGGAATGACAATTTTTTTACAATTTGTCAGGATCAGAATTTGAATAGAGACCATACATTCATAATGCTATACTCCAGGCTACTGACCTATTAGGATGATGTTACAGAGGCCTATTGCCTATGGTCTGGAGGCAATGCAGGTGAACAAGGATAATTATTGATGCAACCCTACACCTACTCACCTGTAAGAAACTTCCATCAAAATTGATTGGATTTACAGTGGTACCTCGGGTTAAGAACTTAATTCGTTCTGGAGGTCCGTTCTTAACCTGAAACTGTTCTTAAACTGAAGCACCACTTTAGCTAATGGGGCCTCCTGCTGCTGCCGCACTGCCAGTGCGTGATTTATGTTCTCATCCTGAAGCAAAGTTCTTAACCCAAGGTACTATTTCTGGGTTAGCAGAGTCTGTAACCTGAAGCATCTGTAACCTGAAGTGTCTATAACCCGAGGTACCACTGTACTACCAAATAGACATGTATCGGATTGTGCTGGAAGTGTTGGGAGCAGCACTGCTGATGATTTAGATTCAAGAGACTATTGATCCATTTTACTGAAACTGCAACTGAAATCAACACTGGTAGTGACACATGCTGATTTTTTTTCTCGTGAGGTTATTTGGAAAAGTTGCACTTCTGCTACATAGCCTTTTGCATGAGTGCATCGCTAGTACTTTTTGCATTGTTGATGGAGCGCCACTAAAAAGAAGATTATTATGAGATATTTGCATTGGGGCAAAACGAGGTTGAGTAGTGATGGATCACCCAATTGTAGTGATGGATCGCAGATGGATCACCCAGTTTCAATTAGTTTCAGTTCCAAACTATCTGGAAGATATATCTATTTTATTGGATTTTTTTGGCCTTTAAAAATAAAAATAAATAATGTATATGAACACACACACCCTAAAAAAATCCCATGCAACATTCACAGCATTGTTTAAATTTAAAGCACGGCTTTAAAAATTATGGAGTCACGGCTGTCTGTTGTAATGTGCTGCTCATACATTTTAAGCGGCAGACAATGAGCACAGTTGCAATTCTTTTGTTGCTGTGGCAGTCATGGGGCAATGAATGTTCCATGTTATTTTGCTTGTTACATTTATGTAAGGAGCAATTTACATGGAGAACATTACTGTATCTGTCATGTTCCATCCAGAAGCACTGATGCAGAACCGCTTGGAGACAGGCCGCAAAGCACTATTGATGCCCATGGCAGAAGAGAGTCAGATACCATGAAACGGTAATGGCGTTAACGACAGAATTCCTCACTTTACCTCAGTAGGAAGAGAGCATTTAGAAGGATGACTTGTTAATAATGGGAGAGAGATTTCAGTGCTCTGAAATGGTGAGAGTGGTTATGGTAGCAATCATGACCTGTCTTTAGAAAGGTCTAAAGGTTTAGACCAAAGGTCAAATGGTTTAGGCTACCGGAGGGTTAGGGTAGACAACATGGTGCCCTCCAGATGTTGTTGGACATCTGCCCCATCCAGTGCAGCTAATGGTAAATGTAGGTGGGAGATGGACAGCTGAAGGACACCATGTTGACTACCCCTGGGCTAGACTGTCAAGGAGAAGGGTTCTATTATTATTATTATTATTATTATTATTATTTATTAAATTTGTATACCACTCTACATCCTTAGAACACAGGGCAGTTCACAACATAAAGATTCAAAATGAGAACACAAAATACATGATAAAGAACAAGAAGAACAAAACAAACCAATAACCCTCTACTCCCACAAACACATAAAAGGCCATAGAATGTTAATCAGCCAAAGGCCTGGTTATAGGGAAGTGTTTTCACCTGACGCTTAAAGAGATGTAATGAAGGTGCCAGGTGAGCCTCCCTGGGAAGAGCATGCCACAAATGGGGAGCCACTGCAGAAAAGGCCTATTCTCGTCTTGCCACCTTCTGGACCTCTCATGAAGGGGGCACATGAAGAAGGGCCTCAGAGGATGATCACAGGATCTGGTTTGGTTCATATGGGGAGAGGCGGTCCTTGAGGTATTGTGTTCCTGAGCCATATAAGGCTTTATAGGTCAAAACCAGCACTTTTAATTGGGTCCAGAAGCTAATTGGCAGACAGTACATTCGGGCCAGGATCAGTGTAATATACTCAAACTATCTTGCCCCAAGGAGCAAATTGGCTGCCAAATTCTGCACCACCTGAAGCTTCCAAACTGACTTCACAGGCAGCCACACATAGAACATGTTGAGGTAATCTAACCTAGAGGTTACCAGAGCATAGACAACAGAAGTTAGCCTAGCCCTCTCCAGATACGGGTGCCACTCTGTGCCATTGAGGCCAACATAACCTCAAGTGACAGCCATGGATCCAGACGTTTCCTCAAGCTACACACCCACTCCTTCAGAGGGAGTGTAACACTCTTCTGAAAGTTTCTGAGCTATGAAGTCCTTACTGATATGTGCTACAGAAACTGCACCCCCCACCCAGAAGAGGTTGGGTTACATGGAATAATAATAATAATAATAATAATAATAATAATAATAATAATTTATTATTTATACCCCGCCCATCTGGCTCGGTTTCCCCAGCCACTCTGGGCGGCTTCCAACTGAATATTAAAAACAGTACAGCATCAGACATTAAAAACTTCCCTAAAGGGGGCTGCCTTCAGTTGTCTTTTAAAAGTAAAATAGTTGTTTATTGCTTTGACATCTGCTGGGAGGGCATTCCACAGGGCAGGCGCCACTACCGAGAAGGCCCTCTGCCTGGTTCCCTGTAACCTTACTTCTCGCAATGAGGGAACCGCCAGAAGGCCCTCGGCGCTGGATCTCAGTGTCCGGGCTGAACGATGGGGGTGGAGACGCTCCTTCAGGTATACAGGACTGAGGCCGTTTAGGGCTTTAAAGGTCAGCACCAACACTTTGAATTGTGCTCGGACACGTACTGGGAGCCAATGCAGATCTCTCAGAACCAGTGTTATGTGGTCCCGGCAGCCACTCCCAGTCACCAGTCTAGCTGCCGCATTCTGGATTAATTGCAGTTTCCGGGTCACCTTCAAAGGTAGCTCCACGTAGAGCACGTTGCAGTAGTCCAAGCGGGAGATAACCAGAGCATGCACCACTTTGGCAAGACAGTCCGCGGGCAGGTAGGGTCTTAGCCTGCGTACCAGGTGGAGCTGGTAGACAGCTGCCCTGGACACAGAATTAACCTGTGCCTCCATGGACAGCTGTGAGTCCAAAATGACACAGGGGCACAGTTACCCCATTCAGGACCAGGGAATCCCCCACACCCGCCCGCCCCCGTCCCCCAAAAACAGTACTTCTGTCTTGTCAGGATTCAACCTCAATCTGTTAGCCGCCATCCATCCTCCAACAGCCTCCAGGCACTCACACAGGACCTTCACCGCCTTCACTGGTTCTGATTTAAAGGAGAGGTAGAGCTGGGTGTCATCTGCATACTGATGAACACCCAGCCCAAACCCCCTGATGATCTCTCCCAGCGGCTTCATATAGATATTAAAAAGCATGGGGGAGAGGACGGAACCCTGAGGCACCCCACAAGTGAGAGCCCAGGGGTCTGAACACTCATCCCCCCCCCACCACTTTCTGGACACAGCCCAGGAGAAAGGAGCGGAACCACCGTATAACAGTGCCCCCAGCTCCCAGCCCCTCTAGACGGTCCAGAAGGATGTTATGGTCGATGGTGTCAAAGGCTGCTGAGAGATCCAGCAGAATTAGGAAACAGCTCTCACCTTTGTCCCTAGCCCGCCGGAGATCATCAACCAGCGCGACCAAGGCAGTTTCAGTCCCATGGTGAGGCCTGAATCCCGATTGGAAGGAATCCAAATGGTCCGCATCCTCCAGGCGTGCTTGGAGTTGTTTGGCAACCACCCGCTCAATCACCTTGCCCAAGAATGGTAAATTTGAGACTGGGCGATAGTTGGCCAAATTGGCTGGGTCTAAAGATTTTTTTTTAAGAAGCGGTTAAATGACCGCCTCTTTCAGCAGGTCTGGGAAGGCTCTCTCACAGAGGGAAGCATTCACCACCCCGCAGAGCCCATCGCCCAGCCCTTCTTGGCTCGCTTTTATCAGCCAGGATGGGCAAGGATCAAGGAGACAGGTGGTCGGTTTCACTTGTCCAAGCAGCCTGTCCACATCCTCGGAGGTAACAGATTGGAATTGATCCCATGTAACAGGGATTACACCGGACAAGAGTGTAAACAGAGGCTGAACATGGAGCCTGGCACACGTCCTCCTTGCGCAGAATCACTGCTGTCCGTGCCGATCAATCGATCCTTCCAGCCTCTCTCTTGCCGGTAGCAGAGCGAAACACAGCGGTGAAAAGCAAATTGCAGCACGTGTGTAATAAATCAGAGCAGACACAAGGCAGTCCTTATCTTCTCTTGCCTTTAATCATGAAGAATAACACCATAAATTCAGACCTGGCGAGAACTGACACATTCTCCCTCTCGCATAGCGTCCCTGTGATGGCCTGGGATTCCGAGTCTGAGAGTGAACCGGAGGAATCCCAGCCGGCACAGGAGTCCCCGCCTCCAGGGCCGGCTGAACTGGGGCAAGGCCTAGATGCTGAGGAGCCTGCACCTGTGCCAGATCCTCAGGGGCAGGCATCAGGTGAAACCATTCTGGCCCCAGAAGTGCTGGAGGACTCAGTGTCTACAGGTGAGCCTCCCCTGGGGCCCAGTAACCCTTCGGCCTCTCCTGAACTGCAGAGGCTTAGGGCAGAGAGGCGAAGGGAACTGGTTTCTCCCAGGAGGAGTGCTCGCTTTAAGGCCAGGAGAGGCGGGGCTCCTGGGGGCCGGGACCGCCCCCGGCCTTAGAAGAAGATAAAGGTCAGGCAGCCCGGTCCCAGGTTGCGGGAGCAACGTCGTTGTGGAGTACCTGCGTTTACCCAGACCTAGATCTGCACTCCCAGTGTGCCTGTTCCACGCCCGGCTTCCTGCTTCTACTCTCCGGTGTTCCTGTTCCTCGCCCGGCTGCCCGCTGCTGACCCACCAGTGTTCCTGTTCCCCGCCTGGCTTCCTGCTGCTGCTCTACCAGCGTTCCTGTTCCCCCGCCCGGCTCCCTGTTTCGGACCTCGCGTCTCATCTAGTGATCGTCTACCCTGCTAGTGACTCTGGACTGAACTTCGGCTACGGTATTAGTACCTTTCCCCCCCGGGACCAGCACAGTTTGCTCCCGCCACACCCGCACTCCCTCTTTGTTGGGGTGCGTTCGGGAAGAGTCAGAGGCCATGGCCGACCAAGCGGCTACACTGTTGGCAATAGCCCAGGAGAACCAGGCCTTGACGCACACCGTGCAGCAGCTCAGTAACGCGGTTACGGCACTTCAGCAGCGGTTGGACGCCCTACCGGCTCCTGGGGCCGACGCCCCGGCTCCTGGCAAGTACCCAGTGGCCTTGCCTGAGAAATTTGATGGGGCCCCGGCCAGCTTTCCCATGTTTCTTGCCCAGGCCAAGCTGTATATTCAGGGGCGCGCCCGGAACTTCCCTGACGACCGTACCAAGGTGCACTTTTTGATTAGTTTGTTAAAGGACCAGGCGGCCAAGTGGGCGTTGCCGCTGCTCAGGCAAGACTCCCCCTTGCTGGCGGACTATGTGGGGTTTTGCAATCTGTTGGAGGCCGCGTTCGGCAACCCCCAGAAGGGGAGTCAAGCCAACCGGGCGATTCGGCGGTTGAAACAGGGCAAGTCCACGGTGGCCGCATACACCACGGAATTCCGGCTGCTGGCACAGGACTTGACCTGGAATGACTCTGCTCTTCGGGACCAGTATCTCGAGGGACTTTCAGACGAGATACTGGACCAGCTGGCCACAATGGAACGCCCCACCACGCTAGACACCCTCATTCAACGGAGTCTACAGATAGACGATCGGCTAGAGGACCGTCGTCAGGCTTGGGGCCGCCGGCACTTCCAGTTCTCAGCACCAGTTTCTACCAGCAGCCCCACAGGCACAGCCGAGTCATTGGAGGAACCTATGCAGCTTGGGGCAGTGCGGCCACACCTCTCCCCCGCAGAGAAGTCGCGGCGTCGGGAGGGGAATCTATGTCTCTATTGTGGCGGAAGCGGTCACTATGCCCGGTCCTGTCCTGAGAAACGCCAGCCACAGGGAGGGAAACCGCCAACCCCAGTAGCTGATGGCCCTGGCTACCTGGGGTCCCAAACAGCACAGAATGGGGCCGCACCAATTGAACTACAACACCTTATGATTCCGGTACGTCTATACCCTCCAGGTGGGCCCTGGATCCTTACCCATGCTCTAGTGGATTCGGGGGCAACCCGCTCTTATATGGACGCTGCTTTTGCTGCCCATCATCGGGTGCCACTTCAGAACAAGCCAGAACCGGTACAGGTGGAGGCAATCGACGGACGGCTCCTGCGTTCGGGTGCCGTTACTCAGGAGACCCAGCCCCTGGTCCTGTGTCTCCAGCAGCACCGTGAGATGCGAACTTTGGATATTGCCTCCATGCCCCGGTTCCCCCTGGTGCTTGGGATGGACTGGCTGGAGGCTCACAATGTGCAGATTGACTGGGTCAAACGGACTGTACACTTCCCAGACCCAAGTTCTCCTGCCGAGACTGAGATGCTAGCAGCTGCGCCCTCTGAGGAGGCTGCTGCAACGCTCCCCGCTGAGTACCGGGACTATCACGACGTGTTCGAGGAACGGGGGGCAGACCAGCTGCCGCCGCATCGGTCCTTTGACTGCGGCATAGACCTCCAGCCCGGAGCGCCCCTACCGGTGAGTCGCTTATACTCTTTAACAGAGCCAGAGCGCGAGGCTTTGCAGGACTTCTTGCGCAAAAACCTGGAGCGTGGGTTCATTAGGCCTTCTACCTCGCCCACTGCTGCGCCAGTGTTCTTTGTTAAAAAGAAATGTGGGGAGCTCCGCCTTTGCCATGATTACCGGGCCCTGAATAAAATTACCATCCCAGACCGGTACCCCTTGCCCCTTATTTCGGAGTTACTGGAGCGGGTGCAAGGGGCGCAGGTGTTCACCAAGCTAGACCTCCGGGGTGCCTACAATTTGATTCGGATCCGACCCGGGGATGAGTGGAAGACAGCATTCGGGACCCGGTACGGGCAGTTCGAATACCTGGTTATGCCCTTCGGTTTGTGCAACGCGCCTGCTGTGTTCCAACGGTACATCAACCACGTGTTCCAGGACTTGCTAGACAAGTACGTGGTGGTGTACTTGGATGACATTCTGGTTTACTCCCGTGACCCGGCGCGCCACGAGGGTCATGTCCGGACCGTGCTGCAGCGCTTGCGCGAGCACCGTCTGTATGCAAAGCTCAGCAAGTGCGAGTTCCATCAGCGGTCAGTGGACTTCCTGGGTCACCGACTCTCACCAGGTGGGGTGCAGATGGATCCTGGGAAGGTGGCAGCGGTTCGAGAATGGGCGGCACCTCGGAACCGCAAGGACCTACAGCGTTTCCTGGGGTTCGCTAACTATTACCGGACCTTCATTGCGGATTATGCTCATCGCACCACCCCGTTGACCCGGTTACTGCGCCCCAAGAGGCCGTTTTCCTGGGACAAGGAGGCAGAGGAGGCATTTCAAGGGTTGAAGGCCTGTTTCCAGAGAGCGCCAATCTTGCAACATCCGGATCCTTCTCGACCCTTTGTGGTAGAGACTGACGCCTCCAGTACGGCTCTCGGTGCCGTCTTGTCTCAGCAGTGCGGACCGGAAGCGCCACTCTTACCCTGCGCCTACTATTCCCGCCAGCTCCTCCCAGCGGAGCGTAACTATACCGTGTGGGAGCGGGAACTACTGGCCATCAAGGTGGCCTTTGAGGTTTGGCGCCACCATCTTGAGGGGGCACGACACCCGGTGGAGGTGAGAACCGACCACCGGAACCTGGAGTACCTCCAGACCACCCGCAAGCTGAACCAAAGGCAGATCCGGTGGGCGTTGTTCTTTTCCCGGTTCCAGTTCCGGATCCGCTACATCCCTAGCTCCCAAAACCAGAAGGCGGATGCCCTGTCCCGGAAACCTGAAGACAACGCAGACACGGTACAGCAAGCAGTACCCACCACGATTCTACCACCAGCTGCATTCCTGGCCACCCAGGAGGTTGAGCCACTGCAGGCTCGGGTGCGGGAACAGCAGCGGGTCGACGCTTGGGCCCAGGAACGACTCCGGGAACTGGCCGAAGGGTCATGCCCTCAGTATCCAGGGCTGGTCTTGCATCAGGGTCTTCTGCTGCACCACGGGCGCCTGTACATCCCACCAGGGCCGCTGCGGGCTGAGGTTCTCCGGATGACCCATGATGCTCCAGCAGCGGGGCACTTTGGGCGGTATCGGACCACCCATCTGGTAAGCCGTGAGTTTTGGTGGCCCCGTCTGAAGGCTGACGTGGCTCGCTACATCGCTGGTTGTGATGTCTGCAGGCGGGCCAAGGGGCCTACCGGGCGACCCCCCGGCCTTCTTCAGCCGTTGCCGGTTCCACCACGTCCTTGGCACACAGTTTCTCTGGACTTTGTAGTGGAGCTACCCCCGTCTCGGGGCTGCACCTGCCTTCTAGTTTTCTCCGACCATTTCACGAAGATGGTGCACTGTGCCCCCTGCCCATCCGTACCCTCAGCTAAGGAAACCGCTCAGCTGTACCTTCAGCATGTCTTCCGCCTGCATGGCCTAACTGAGCGTGTGGTGTCCGACCGTGGCGTTCAGTTCACGTCCCGGTTTTGGCGTGCGTTGCACCAGGCCCTCGGAACAGAGGTCTGTCTCTCATCTGCTTACCACCCACAGACTGACGGCCAGACGGAACGGGCGAACGCGGTGCTGGAGCAGTACCTCCGGTGTTACTGCAGCTACCAGCAGGATGACTGGGTTGACCACCTAGCCTTGGCGGAGTTCGCTTATAACAACGCGGTGAATGCGTCCACCCAGCAGACCCCGTTCCAGGCCAGCTACGGTTTTCATCCACGGTTGTTTCCGGATGTGCTGCCGGCATCTGCGGTCCCTGCGGTGACAGAGTGGCTTCAGGAGCTCCAGTCCCAGCAACAGCTGTTGATGGAGCAGCTGCGCCAGGCCAAGGAGGCGTACAAGGTCCAGGCCGACCGCCACCGCCAGGTGGGGCCGGAACTCCACGTTGGTGACCTGGTATGGCTCTCCACTCGCCACCTCCACCCTTCTCGACCTTCGCGGAAGCTGGATGCCCGGTTCACCGGCCCGTTCCCTATCGTGAACCAGGTCTCGCCTGTGGCATTCCGTCTCCGGTTGCCAGCAACCCTGAAGGTTCACCCGGTATTCCACAGGTCCCTTCTGAGTCCGGTGGCCCCACCCGACGAGTTCCACCCGAACCGTCCCCGTCCGCAGCCGGTTTTGGTTCAGGGGGAGCGTGAGTACGAGGTGGAACGCATTTTGGACTCCCGATACCGCAGGGGAAAGCTGCAGTATCTCATAGACTGGAAGGGGTATGGGCCGGAGGACCGTTCCTGGGAACCAGCGGCCAACGTCCATCCACCTGCCTGCCTCCGAGAGTTTCATGCGGCGTACCCCAACAAGCCGGGTCCGGACCCTCAATTGAGGGGGGGGGCCTGGGAGGGGGGATGGTGTGATGGCCTGGGATTCCGAGTCTGAGAGTGAACCGGAGGAATCCCAGCCGGCACAGGAGTCCCCGCCTCCAGGGCCGGCTGAACTGGGGCAAGGCCTAGATGCTGAGGAGCCTGCACCTGTGCCAGATCCTCAGGGGCAGGCATCAGGTGAAACCATTCTGGCCCCAGAAGTGCTGGAGGACTCAGTGTCTACAGGTGAGCCTCCCCTGGGGCCCAGTAACCCTTCGGCCTCTCCTGAACTGCAGAGGCTTAGGGCAGAGAGGCGAAGGGAACTGGTTTCTCCCAGGAGGAGTGCTCGCTTTAAGGCCAGGAGAGGCGGGGCTCCTGGGGGCCGGGACCGCCCCCGGCCTTAGAAGAAGATAAAGGTCAGGCAGCCCGGTCCCAGGTTGCGGGAGCAACGTCGTTGTGGAGTACCTGCGTTTACCCAGACCTAGATCTGCACTCCCAGTGTGCCTGTTCCACGCCCGGCTTCCTGCTTCTACTCTCCGGTGTTCCTGTTCCCCGCCTGGCTTCCTGCTGCTGCTCTACCAGCGTTCCTGTTCACCCGCCCGGCTCCCTGTTTCGGACCTCGCGTCTCATCTAGTGATCGTCTACCCTGCTAGTGACTCTGGACTGAACTTCGGCTACGGTATTAGTACCTTTCCCCCCCGGGACCAGCACAGTCCCAGAGTCAGACTGAAACACTTAGAGTCAAACCACTCCCTTAAGTGTTTCTAACCACGCCTCAGGAAAGAGACGTCACCAGAACTCTTTAACTCTGTGAGTTCTGAAACCATTAACACCCCCTCTCGTCACGAATCCTGAGGGAAACTGTGAACCCCTATTTACAGACCTCTTTGAGTTCAACTCACCTCCCATTGCCTTTTGCCTCCCACTGGCATCTATCCCAGGCAATTGTTGAATCCCTTCCACACTCCCAGAATCACACTGTGCGAAACCAACCCACGCACTGGTGACCTGAAACCTCTCAGGTGGAACCCCCTTTGTGGTCCGAGTTGACCGCCGGAGCACAACCTCGGGCGCTCCTCCTGACCCACTGGGGTCAGCAAGTGTGTCTCCAGCAAGCTCAGAAGATTCCCCCTCTGACTTGCTGCGTCTTCGGGCCTCCTGCACTTGGCTAACAGGAGATGAAGGCTCACTCTTGGGTTCTCTCTTAACCTGTGGAGAAACCCACCCCTGTGCTTGACCATCATCGGCAACCTGGTCTTCAGCAACAGGCTCCGCTTCTGCCTCTCCTTCCTCTCTTTCTTTCTCCCTTTCCTCCCCCTCAGAATCGGACAAGCATTCTGAGAGAAAATCAGAACCAACCCTAGGCTGTGACCAACCACCCTGCTCAAAGAACTCAGCATGCTTGCTGACCAGCAGCGTGGTCTGATCACCCTCTGGGTATGCAAACTTCCACCCATTTGTTGCAGGATCATACCCACAGAAAATCATGTCCTGGTACCTAGGACCACCCTCCTTCCGTTGCGCTGTTGGTATTGGCACTGAAGCCTTGGAACCAAACGAACGGAAGAAATGCACCTGTGGCTTCCTCTTGTGCAACAGAAAAAACGGTGTGTCACCTACATCGTGATTGTAGGACCTGTTAAAAATAAAGCTGGCAAACTTCCAAGCCTCACTCCAAAAGCCCTGAGGCAGCCCAGAGTCACACAGTAAAACCCTGACAACTTCAGCCAGTGCTTCACTCCTGTGCTCTGCCACGCCTCTCTCTTGAGGAGACTTTGCACCCGTCACCTGGTGACGAATTCCCTTTTCCTTGAAGAACTCCTTCAGAGCAGACCCAGTGAACTGTGACCCACGGTCGCTCCTGAACTCTTGCACCTTGGTGGAGAACCTTAGTTCCACCTCCGCAACCCAATCCTGGATGAGTTGCGCCGCCTCTCTCTGCGACCTGAGAGAAAAAGACCATAAATTCTGAGTAAAATCATCTGCTATCGTTAGCAGATACCTGGCCCCACCCAGACTCTTACACTTCATTGGCTCTGTAAGGTCTGTGTGAATCAACTCAAAAGGTTTTGTGGTTACCCTCTTTACCCCGGGAAACCTGCACCTTTGAACCTTGCTGCATGCCCTGCACACTAGGGATCCCTCACATGGCGTGATTTTACAACCTTTGGTGCAGCCTGGCAACCTTTTAACATCCTCCAGACAAGCATGAGACATTCTCTTGTGCCATATATGAACACATGAATCATGGCTGGGAACACTAGCACACTGCGCCTGTGCTTTCCCTGCATTCCCCCCACCCTCCAGAGGTGTTTCCAGAACAAAGAGATTGTCCTTGCTCTCCACGTTGACAAGTTGCCTCCCCCCTCTGAAAATGGAACAGGTATCATTTTCAAAACAAATTTTGTATCCCTGCTTCGCCAGAGCAGAAATCGATAACAGGCAACACTTCATCCCTGGTACAATGAAGCACTCCAGCTCCGCCTGCAAAACAGAAACATATACATTTGCAGCTTTAGATACATTTCGTTTTGTCCCGTCAGCTAATGTAAAAGTCATTCCAGCTGAAACAGCTCTGCAATTCCGCAGCTCCCCAGCAGATGGCGTTATCAGGTGATGACTCGCTCCTGAATCCAACACCCACTTCACAGTTGTGTCCCTGCTGGCATTGCTCTGTAGCGTTGCCATGCCAACAAACGTCTGGCTGCACCTGTCCTTGGCAGCGTCCGTAACCACAACTTCCTGCGTTGCTCTGAAGACTGGACTTATCTCAGAGTTCCCAGACAGCTCTGCAGCACGTATCTCCCTCTGCAGCAGATGGCTGGCCTTGAAGCCTTCAGCACTGTCCTGTTTCCCAGGCTTCGACTCACGACGCAAACAACTCTTGGCAGCCTTTGGAAAAAGAGGCTTTCCTGAGCTTTTACTGCTCACCGCCCCCCACTGCTCCCAGGGCTCCCAGGATGCTTTCCTGCACCCCCAGTGATGGGTAAAGGGCCCCCAGCAGCTTGCCTCTCTCCAAGCTCCTCACGCAGACATGTTGCATCACCCACGCAGCTTTTTGACTCTGCTAAACCAGCAGCAGCAGCAGCAGTGGCAATAGTCCCTTCGCCCCCCTCAGGGGTCCCACAGCCTTTCCCAGCTGTGCACCGGCTTTCCGTGCTTTCTTGCCTTTTCTGTCCTGATGCAGCCATCTCCCGGCCCTTGCTTTTGCCCCCAGCTTTACACGCTTCCTGGAGAGCTACCCAAGCGACCTCAGGCTTCCTTGCATCCAGAACAATAGGCCTCAAATCAGCACTCACATTCTCAGCCAGAAAAGTAAGCACACGCTCCTCAGCTTCACGTTGGCTTGGAACCGCCCCAGCTGACGTAGACATCGGCGTGACTGTTTCCCAGAGCTTGGCTCCAACTAGGGACAACTCTGCTAAATAACTCCACTCTAGCCACGAGTTAATAGTTAACTTCGCACACGGCAGCTTAAGCTCAAAGCCGTGTTCCTGGGACTGAGCCATCTCCTCCCCCGGGGGCTAAGCTTACTCACGACTCGGCAGTAGCTTCCTCCGCCTCCCGGCTCCGGCAGATCGGCTTCTCCTCCCAGCGAGCTCCTTCCAGCTTCAGCTGGTCCCAGCAACTTTCCTGCTGGCTTCCCCCACACGTGGGACGTTCCTGCAATGCTTCACAGCGTCGGCAAGCATCCATAACCTCTGAGATTACACCGGACAAGAGTGTAAACAGAGGCTGAACATGGAGCCTGGCACACTTCCTCCTTGCGCAGAATCACTGCTGTCCGTGCCGATCAATCGATCCTTCCAGCCTCTCTCTTGCCGGTAGCAGAGCGAAACACAGCGGTGAAAAGCAAATTGCAGCACGTGTGTAATAAATCAGAGCAGACACAAGGCAGTCCTTATCTTCTCTTGCCTTTAATCATGAAGAATAACACCATAAATTCAGACCTGGCGAGAACTGACACATTCTCCCTCTCGCATAGCGTCCCAGAGTCAGACTGAAACACTTAGAGTCAAACCACTCCCTTAAGTGTTTCTAACCACGCCTCAGGAAAGAGACGTCACCAGAACTCTTTAACTCTGTGAGTTCTGAAACCATTAACATCTCTCACAGAGGGAAGCATTCACCACCCCGCAGAGCCCATCGCCCAGCCCTTCTTGGCTCGCTTTTATCAGCCAGGATGGGCAAGGATCAAGGAGACAGGTGGTCGGTTTCACTTGTCCAAGCAGCCTGTCCACATCCTCGGAGGTAACAGATTGGAATTGATCCCATGTAACAGGACTAGACTCTCCCACCCTGGCCCTGCTCCCACGGTGGAGTCTACCTCCTTCTGAATCTGAGTGACTTTATCTGCAAAAAACTTTGCAAAAGCATTGCAGGAGATCTTGGGGTCCCTACCAGGCCCCGGTGGTGCAGGTGGTTCCGATAGATTGCGAACCACCTGAAAAAGTCTCCTGCTGCTGTTTTCTGCAGATGCAATGGAGGTGGTGAAGAAGGCCCTCTTCGCCGTCGCCATTGCCACTTGGTAGGCTCGACGTTGAGCTCTAGCCCGTGTCCGGTCTGATTCAGAATGAGTTTTCCGCCACCGGCGCTCTAGCCGTCTCAACGATTGTTTCATCACCCTCAGTTCTGGGGAAAACCATGGGGCTGTCCAGGCTCCATGCAATTTGAGAGGGCACTTCGGAGCCAGACAGTCAATAGCCCTGGTTAACTCCGCATTCCAGCGGGCCACCAGGGAATCAGCTGAAAGGCCATCAACTTGGGATAAAACATCATCTACCACTCTCTGGAAGCCAATTGGATCCATTAAGTGGCGGGGGCGGACCATCCGAATCGGTCCCACCTCCCTGCAGAGGGGAAGGGTCGCGGAGAAGTCCAGTTGCACCAGGAAGTGATCTGACCATGGCACTTCTTTTGTTTCGCTTTTAGTTAATGTCAGATCACCAACATCCGTAGAGGTAAACACCAAGTCTAAGGCATGTCCACGGCTATGAGTTGGGCCAAAATTATTCAGGGACAGCCCCATGGAGGCCATGCTTTCCACGAAGTCCCGAGCGGCCCCTTGTAAGGTCATGTTGGCATGGATGTTAAAATCCCCCAGGACAACCAAGCTAGGTGTCTCCAGGAGCATATCCGCCACGACCTGAAGCAGCTCGGGCAGGGAATCCTTGGTGCAGCAGGGAGGTCGGTACACCAATAGGAATCCTGTACTGCCCCTATTGCCCAACTTCCAGAACATGCACTCAGAGAACTGGGTCTTCCCAATAGGATGCCTGGTGCAGACTAATGACTTCCTAAAAATCACTGCAACCCCGTCCCTCCCCGCCCACATGACTTGGGTTGCTGTGCGTAAGAGAAACCTGGTGGGCAAGCAGCGGCAAGGACAGGCCCATCTGCTTCATCCAACCAGGTCTCTGTCACACATGCCAGGTCAAATCCTCCATCCACAATCAGGTCGTGGATGGCAGTGGTTTTATTCATCATTGACCTGGTATTGCACAGCAACACTTTCAGGTCATGTGGGTTTCCCTTGCTGATTCCAGTATCCTTCCGGTCAGGACCAGACCTGGAGGCAGGGATAGTCCTCAAACAACAACTAAACCTGCCTCCTCGGTAATGACATGGTCTGGTCTTAGCGTAACTCCTTCTCCTGCCCGTGATCACTGAGATCGGGTCTCCCACTACATTCCCTCCTGTGGAACCTGCCCCAGCCATTCTATTGGCTGAGGCCCACTCCCAGGCAGCCCTGAACCTTCCCCTTAAAAGGCAAAATAGAAACTATATAATAACTTAACAGAATAATAAAAATAGAAGCACAGCAAAAAACAATAGTGCTAAAATTAAACTACTCCCCACCCTAACTAAATACTTAACCAACCGCAAGCAGAAATAAAATTATAAAATTATAAAACATTATAAAAAACAACAACCACCATTTAAGGTGCAGCAAATTAAAAGCAGTTAAAACTTTTAAAACCATTTTGTCACTTGCTGCAGGTAGCTGCTCAGGCCTCTAAACTGTAGTGGTGAGTGCAGGCCCCGCCCCCTAGGCCAGATGGAATTGGCAGGAGAGGGAGCGGTCCTCCCAACACTCACGCAGGCAGCAACAGCAGCAGTGTCCCGGAGGCCTTGATGGAGGCTCTCAAGCTGTGGCGATGAGTGCAGGCCCCGCCCGCTAGGCCAGATGGAGTTAGCCGGAAAGGGAGCGGCCCACCCAGCACTCACCAGAGCAGCAGCAGCACTTCCCTGAGAAATGGCTCTTGAGAAACCAGAACTTGAACAGCCCTTTCTCGATAATATAGGCGAGACAAGGAGCTTGTGCCAAGAACTTGACTGATTACTTTAAATCCATGCCATTAGTCACTATGGCTATGCTCTGCCTGTATAGTCAGAGACAGTAATGTTTATGAATGCCAGTTGTTGGAAACAGGAGGGGAGAGGGCTCTTCTTTCTGGGTCCTGTTTGAGAGTTTCCTACAGGCATCTGGGCGGCCACTGTGAGAACAGGGGAGAGCATTGTTTTGTCTATGTGTTATATATTTTTGTGTTTTGATATGGTCAACTCCCCTGTGAACCTTAGATGAAGCGTAGTATAGACATTTAATTAATAATAAATTAATAAAGAATGATAATGCTGGGCTAGATGAACCATTGGCTTGATCCCTCAGACTCTAATGTTACTATGTGGCCTTCCAGATGTTGCTGTGCTGCAGCTGCCATTGTTGGCCACAGCCGCATTTTGGTTCTGAAGCTGGAATGCTGCCTCAATGAAACAGCCTTGAGAAAAATCATTGTTTTGCATGACTGGCCTTCTGTTTTGGGCTGTGTGGTTTTTTTTTAGGTTTTACTTTACTTTTACTTTTTCTTTTTTTTTGAACGGGCAAGTTTTGATGGCAAAATCAAAACCCATGAAGCTTCTGCTCAGTCAAGATCCAAACAGCTTCTGGCAATTTGTGAAAACCCTAAAGCTCAGCATTGCTTTTTTTTTACTAGGCATGAGACAATAATTCTTCAATGTCTTTCATTTGGTTATCAATCAAGGCTATGTAGGGAGACTGATGTAATAATTAGCTCAACATAAACAGCGCTCGGTGGTGGTTGTTTTTTGCTAGTCTTTCACTAACATTCTATATTTTATTACATTTGTTCAACGGCTAGCTCATGGGGGCCTGATCCCCCAGCTGAGACCTCTAGACACTAATGCAATTAAAGCAGAGTAGAGGAAGGAGGGGGGCTTTAATGTTTACACATCAAAGGGAAAATGAACTTCCAAGCCTGAACTGAATCAGAAAAGACAACTGTTCTATGGATCCTGTCCTTTCAGGTAATTGCCTCCTGCACTCCACAAAGACTCTGAATAAAATAAACATCTCTGCATTTAATATCAACATCTGCCTGAATATTTGTGACAAATCAGTATGTTGTAAACTTATGTCTTTTCTGGCATACGTTCTCAGCTGATTACCATATTTCCATGTTATTTCTGTGAGGATCTCAGTTCCTCTTTTACATTCTCGCATCGTCTTTAAACATATCTTTTGATCTATTTAATTATTCCATTATCAAATATCATATACAGTAGCTGCCCCTTGTAAACTTCGGGAATTGTGCTTAACCCATGTATATTTTCAAGAAGAGACCACTATAGCTTGGATATATATTCCTTTTCCTCTGAAAAAAGAAATTGTGGTTTTAACCACTAATCACCACTAATGGAAGATGCACTTTGCTATTCCTGACTACAATGACATGAAAAATTTCCAAGGGAAGTCAATATTAGATCAATTTAAGAAAGGCACTCAGGAGGGTGTAAAAGGCACCCAACAGGGTTTTATTGTGTAGTACTTTAAGTACCGTGGTTGACCAGGGAGCATTTAAAGCTATTTTCCTTTGACCTATGAAGACTTTTAAGTGGAGAAAGAGAACTTTGCAACAGGTACAGTCTTTCTACATTAATTTTCTGATGCATCGTATCATTCCAGAGGACATCAGGACAAATGTTTAAAGTTAATGGAGGGCATGCTGTGGTGATGTGTATCACACTGGAAAGAAGCAGCCGAGGGATGGCACTTCCTAGAAATTACAGCAGTTAGGCAGATATATTCCACCTAGGTCTTATACAACCATAGAACATCCACAAGGGTGTGCAGAAATAGTCAGGGCAAACTTCAGAGACTAGCATCTATACAGACGATAGGCCCTTTCATCTAATTGCAAAGTTTCCCTTCACTAAAAACAACTCTTTAAATATTTGCTTTGATGAACTCTAGAAAGACACAGTGCACGAGAAATGTGTATTTCTGTCTCCTCTTACTTATTTAGTATCTGACTTCACATTATATCATATGGAATATGGGAAGGTGACTGGTCCCGACAGTTTTTCATCTGGCTTGGAAAACTGTTTGGTGGGAAAATATAAAACCCCTTCCAGTAGTGACCAGCGTGGTCAGGCAGAGCTGCCTTCCCAACACTGACAGTGCTGCAGTTTGCCTAGCCAAGGCTGGGCTGGGAGAAGGTGGTTGTGTGGTTAGGGCATCACATATGAACTCAGGCCAGTGTGTCTGCATAGCCCCAACCCCTGTGACCACTTTTCCCTGCCCCATCCAAATGCGCAGCACACTGGTCTCAGGAAAATGGCTGCTACTGCCCTCTCGAAGTGTGCTTGATGCAAGTTAAGTAACTATATGAGGGAGGAAAGTGGGGACAAGTGCCCCACCTCCACACCCACCCTGTGACTCTTCTGGGCCATGCTCCACATGTTGGCTGGGCAAACTTCTGTACTCATAGAAGCTTCCTACACATTTTAGATCCTGGATTTTCCACTTCACAAGTTATGACAGCGATAGGAGACCAACATGCTGGTCCATGCTACCCTCACTAAGTCTCCCTAAAGTGCTTGATCTGACAGTTCAACAACTTCAATCCCAATCCTAAAAAAAAAGCTCAACAACTTTGGTCGGCCCTCACCACACATTTACCTCATCAAATCTGGCACTCTTTGAAAAAAGTTTGGGTACCCCTGGTTTAGCCTGTTGGAAGGAAACAGAGAGACAGAGCCTCAAGCACAAGAATGAAGGTCTCTTGTCCCAGTGCATTTCAAAAATTGCTTCTTCCTCAGGGGCGCTTAGATGCCTCCAGGTTTAGTGCTACATGAACACCCCCTGGAATATATGATTCACCCATCGTCCCTTTCCTCATCTCTTCTGGAGCATCTCCAAGGAGAATAATGGAAGCATTTACTTCGCTTTGCAAATAGCTACAACATTTTTGCAATAGTAGTGTTTTGCAGTGTGATCATATGCATGTCTATTCAGAAACAAGGCCAACCAGTTAAATAGTACAGTTGTACCTTGGAAGTCAAATGGAATCTGTTCCGGAAGTCCGTTCAACTTCCAAAACATTCAGAAACCAAAGTGCTTCTGATTGGCCGCAGGAAGCTCCTGCAGTCAATTGAAAGCAGTGGAAGCTCCGTTGGACATTTGGGTTCCAAAGAACGTTCACCAACTGGAACACTCACTTCCAGGTTTGCGACATTCAGGAACCAAAACGGCCGAGTACCAAGGCATTCAGGATCCAAGGTATGACTGTACTTGCATGTAATTGTGTATGAGATTATAGCCTAAGAATGTTCATGGTCTTTGCACTATTATTCCCACATAGTAGATGTAGAGCTATCCTCATTGTTAATCGTGACTTTTCTTTCTTCCTCAAAACAGGACTTGTAAGACACTTTAAAGAGGATTTTTGTTCAGATTTTGCCCTGCCCTACAAACCCTATTTAAATCAAACAAATATTGTTTCTTTATATTGAGTTTCCTTTTATAATAATTCCACCCTGCTGTGCTATTCTGGCTGCTTCTGAGTAGGTGCCATAAGCTCCACAGGTTTGCAGACAATATTAATTTCTCCCTCGGGGACGTTTGATTTGCATTAAGAGGAACAATGCTTACGTAGCTTTCTCTGGGGCTCTAAGTAAATGAGAGCATTTATGGCAGTGCATAGGATTGAAGAACAAACAAATGATGCCATCAGCTCAGTTTTTAAGTAGATCCACCTGTGCACCAATGTCCACATAAGGGACAATGACCTGTTAACAGCAGCAATAAGCCCATTCATTCACGCAGGCTGTGCAGAGTGGAACCGTTGGCCAAGTGCATTCAGAAGAACATATTTTAAATAGGGGCAATATCAATAATTGCAGGTCAGGCATCACAAATCTGGTGTGGCAACAGGGCTCCCTCCATTAGCATGTCAGCACAGGTTGTTATTCATTAGCATATTTCATTGAGGGAAACAAGGAAGGGATGTAGACTGGCTCCATTGATTCTATGTGTTGCTGCTGGGGGTAAATTATTTCATTGGATAAATAAATGAAGGCTTTGTTCCTTGGGAGTTAAGTTCCACTGAGCTCCTTGGGAATGGATTCTGAGCCGATAGGCATAGGATGGTGCTGTCTATGTCTGATAAATCCATGATATTTAAGAGTAAACAAATACGCCCAGCCAGTATAGCTTTTAAACAGAACAACCTGGTATATTGAAAAGAATGTGTTCCTTGCAGTCACTCTCCCTGAAACCCAATGGATGGGCAAATGATTTAGCTGCAGCCAGATAAATTGTGGGCCTCTGAGTTGACTGTGAAGAAGTGCAAGCCTTATTTAGCCCACAAGACAACACAGCTATTTTTGAAATACCCCCTGCTGTATTATGACCTCTTAAAAGTTCAGCAACGAATAGCAATTCTCTGCCATCTGTTTTGATGATGCATTTCTTCCTTTTAGGCAATGTGGATGTGGCCACCTTATGCTTAGGTAAATTTCTCAAATAACTGAGAAGGAGCATGCCTAGAGCTCTTGGGGTGTTGGGGATGATAAGGTAAAGAAGATGAGTCAGAAATTAGAAGGAAGATGCTGCTGAGCACATTTCTATGCCTGGGAGTGTATAATGGTTGCAAATGCACAGAAGGCTTGGGAAAGTTGAAGGCGTCTCTCACATTGCAATGAGTTTTGGATTCAGCAGAAATAGACCTTATCTAACCTGCATTGTGGGGTAAGATAACACCCCACCAAACCAATTCTGGGTCCTCTTGCTTATGCAGAGGATTTGGGAGTGGGTAAAGGAAATCAGCCCTGAGTGCTCACTGGAAGGGCAGATCCTGAAGCTGAGGCTCCAATACTTTGGCCACCTCATGAGAAGAGAAGACTCCCTGGAAAAGACCCTGATGTTGGGAAAGATGGAGGGCACAAGGAGAAGGGGATGACAGAGGACAAGAGGGTTGGATAGTGTTCTAGAAGCTACCAGCATGAGTTTGACCAAACTGCGGGAGGCAGTGGAAGACAGGAGTGCCTGGCGTTCTCTGGTCCATGGGGTCACGAAGAGTCAGACACGACTAAATGACTAAACAACAACAACAAATGGTGACTACAAATAATTTCTGGCTCATGATCCAAGTCAGTATTTGTGTATCCCAGTGCATTTCAATTTGCATCTAGTTCGGAAATTAAATCAATGAAGATCCCCCCCCCCTTTACAAACACCTTCTTGCTGTTTTTAGAAGTTAAGCTATTTTTTGCATGGGTTGAGTGTGAAGGATTTCCAGCTAACATATGGCAGCATAGCATTCCATAGATATTTGTTATTCCCTTAATGCTCCAACAGAAAATCTCTTTTAAAGGCCTACACTAAGCACATGACATAACTATCACATGTTTAATGCAGGCAAAAGGCTTGAAGAGTACTATTGGGGAAAACCTACAACTCTCCATTTTATGTACATATTTCCATTTAAAGGAAATCTTATTATACACTCAAGGAGGCTAGACAAGCAATGAAAATGCACCAGCCGACATTACGCATCAATCGTACAAATTATTAAATTTTTTATTTAAAATATCTCCTCCAACAACCTCAGGAGGGACTAAGCTTTCAGTGGTAAGTGTTTGATTTTCGATTTTTTTTCTCCCTTCAAAATATTATTCCTATTCAAACTAACTTCCGAATTTTCTTCTTCTAAAAATTATAAGGAAAAGTATGATACATATAATGTGAGACAAACTGAGGGACTCTCTCACCTGAATGCAGTCGAGAGGTCAAACCAAAGCTGAAGAAGAACCAAGAAACGGTCTGAATTTTTATATTTTCATGAACTTGGGGAAAAACCTGAACAATCTTTGTTGATCCTGAACTTGAAACTTCTGGTCCATAGGAGTGGGAGTGGGGACTACTTGTTGTTTTCCTCAAGGTGATCTCAGTGATTGGCTGGAGACTTATGGAGTAAGGTAGTCCTTAAGGTGTCTTGGGCCGAAGTTGCTCAGGACTTTGTAAACTAATGGAATCTTGAACCTGGCCTAGTAGTAGATGGGAAGCCATTTCTCCAGTCTTCTGCTGCCCTCCTGACTGCCCACCTGGGAACATAGGACGCTGCCCCTAAACTGACTCAGACTATTGGCCCATCTTCTTTTCCAGATCTACCTGGAGATGTCAGAGATTTTATCTGGAATCTTCTGCATGCAAAGCAGATGCTCTACCACTAAGCTATAACCGTTCCTCCTTTCCTGACTGGAAATATTCCTCGTGGAAGGAGTTACCTGATGATGCCTTCCCCCTGGGTTTTCACTGAAGTGCAGGTACCCAGGAAGGATACAGCATGCAAACCACAGGTGATTTATAGAATGAAAGGAAACTCACAAATGCCCCATGACCTCCTTAAAAGCCAGTTGTGTAAGTGCAACTGAAACCCTGTGCCTATGAACATTTCATCATAACCCTTTGCCCGGCCAATAAACATTTCACCAATTTCCTCTTTCTCATTTGAAAGGTTTTGAATGCAATTTCTTTTCCTCAATGCTTTTCTCTTTCTACACTCCTACAGAATCAGTGCAAGTTCATCTTGATTTTTACCTGCGTTCATTTGCAAAAATATTAGGGGCTCATCCTGCTTTCACCGATTTGTCGAATCTTTAGCGAGTTCAGCGAGAGCAGCCAGATAGGATACATAAATGACAGGAATGAAGCTAGCTGTTACAGGCTTGCTGACAACTATGGTTGTTGAAAAAACTAAATAATTCAGAATGATCCCCATCATGTATTGATTGAGCATAAAAATTATTGCGAGCAAAAAGTGTTTTGTGAGGGGAGGGAGTATAATATGTATTGAGCAAAAAAAACCCAAAAAAGTTCTTTGACATTCATTTTTTCCTTACCTCTAGCCCAAAGCTTTGTCTTCAGGCTTTGAGTGAGATTCATTCTCCTGCAGGTAAGTCTGCTGAAAATTCTAGCCTGGGGGTATACTTTTTTGCTTTGTATTTAATGCTGTTTGAAGCTACTTGAGTGAAACTTGTGAGATCCCTAGTATCACAGGAGAGGTTTGTGTTTTCCACTTAACCCCTGAGTTCTAACTGGTGTTCACAAATTGTCTGAAAGACCTGCTGTATGTATCTGTTTCCACATGCTAGGGAAGATCATTTCACCCACTGTAGACCTGAGGTACTCTCAGTTGCAAGCCATCCTTCACTCTGAATATCTCTTTGGCCATATATAGAAAACTCAAAACTATGACTGACTTTTGTGGAAATTAAAGTCTGTTCAAGGAACTATTTTTTTCACACTTACTGTACTGTCAGGAAGGAAAGAAAGAAACAAGCTAACTGTGAATCAGCTGTTAATGTCAAAGAGAAGAGTAAAAATTGCAAGGCAGGTTGCATTTTTAGCAGAGGGGCTTTTGGGCATGGGGAAGGGGCTAATTTACACAGACAAGACTAAGAGAGGGTCATCAACAATCAAGAAACGAACGTGATAGCTACATTCACCAAACGTTAAACCTGGAAGTTAATATATATTTTAGCACTCATAAAACAAATGTAAGTTCCAAGATTACTCCGCGTGCTGAATCTACTTGGCATTCTCTACAGCTTCTTTGCTGCTGTAAGATTCGCATCGTATAGCTTTTGGCAGTCCCAGCAGAGTAAGCTCTTTCCACTAACAAAATACAAAATGCAAAATTAATAAAAGGACCCTTTGAAACTGACAAATGTGCCTGAGGCAAACTATCTGCCCAGCAGCTGGTTAAATTTTAATCAGTTATTTTTTTTCTTCCCCCTAGTCCTGTATATCTTTTGTATAGAGCTCCCTTGCTTAAGTGTGGCCAAAGTTTGCTTAAAAAAAGAAAACATTGGTGGGTGAATCCCTAAGGACAGACCTCAGAACGAATTAAGTTCTTAACCCGAGGTACGACTGTATTTGTTTTAACTTGAAGAAGGGGGCAAGTCCTTTTGTCCTGGCAGAGCCTGCTGGTGCCTGCTTGGCCCTCCCTGTCATCTGTTCTCTCACAAACAGGTTTACCTGGCAGCGGCATATGAAACTGTAAAACTGACCGCCATGTTAGAATTCTAGATCCAGGCATCACCTCGGATCATTCGGTGTCACTATGTTAAACTTTCTGGTTCATTTGTGGGCAATGCAACACGGCAGGAAAGTTTCCAGACCCAAACACTGCTACCAGGTAAACCTGTCAGTCAAGGAGGGCCCAGCCAGTGGTAGTGCCCTCATGTATAGTGCTCTTGGAGAGGGGCCCTAAACTTGAAGAGGCAGGACTTTACAGATAAAGTAGAAAGGTAGGGGATAAATAAGAAGGCATGTAAGAAGGAATTGTTTTCTGTTCCACCCTGTATTTGTCATACGCAGCATTGTTTCTATTCTGCTGCAATTCATTTCCCACTGTGAAATTTGTATAGCTTTTCACTGTGACTTAATTACGTAAGTTACATGATTAATTACATAAGTTACATTGTCATTATGTTATTCTACCCCATTCATTTCCCGTGCAAAGCAAACACAAGGCGAATGGGGTAAGTAATCAATTACATATCATTTTCAGACTGAAAGCAATATCAAGGGTGACTACCGAATCACTGCATTGATTTCTGTTTGACATGGGACAAACAAGCAAGCATTGGCAACTTCTGCTCCCATTTCTGTTTTTGTTGAAATTCTCTGACATCCCTCGGTATAATTATTTAAAATAAAACAAAAAGAGTCACACCTTCTTTGTTCTTTGCACTTGTTCCTGTGTTTCTACTGGGCTTCTTTGGAAGAAAGGGCAGGTTAGAAATTTAATAAATAAAATAAATAATTTCTGACATGCCTTCTTATTACATAAAGGTACCAACAACTTTTTAACATCAGCATCACCCTCTTGTAACCTGCTCTGTCTTACAATTTAGACACATAACAGCATTCATAAAGACATACAGTGGTAACTCAGGTTGCAGACGCTTCAGGTTACAGACACTTCAGGTTACAGACTCTGCTAACCCAGAACTAGTACCTTGGGTAAGAACTTTGCTTCAGGATGAGAACAGAAATCGCACGGTGGTGACGCAACAGCAGTGGGAGGCGCCATTAGCTAAAGTGGTGCTTCAGGTTAAGAACTGTTTCAGGTTAAGAATGGACCTCCAGAACGAATTAGGTTTTTATTTTTTTTTTAAAGCAATTTATTAAATTTTACAATAAAAATAGACATAATAAACAATATAACATCGGTCTTAACATATTTTCACATTTTCTTTGGACTTCCTCACACCTCCCGCTCCCATTTTCATCGTTAAAACATTTTGTCAGCAATTTATCATCTTGTTTAAATTCTTATATCCCTTCTATATTTCATAATCATATAATTCTCAAAAGGAGCTAATTTTTCACAGTCTTACTTATTTTCTTAAAAAAGCTTCTAAATTTAGTGGTGCTCAGTTGTTTTAGTCTAGCATCTTATTTAGTATTCACTCAAATTACAATACTTTTGTAAATAGTTCTTAAATTTCTTCCAGTCCTCCTCAATCCTCTCTTCTCCCAGGTCACGGATTCTGCCGGTCATTTCAGCCAGTTCCATGTAATCTATCAGTTGTATCTGCCATTCTTCCAGTGTGGGTAGATCTTGGGTTTTCCAATGTTTTGCGAGAAGTATCCTTGCTGCTGTTGTTGCATACATAAAGAATGTCTGGTCCTTCTTTGCCACCCCTTGGCCGACAATACCCAAAAGGAAAGCCTCTGGTTTCTTAGTGAAGGTATATTTAAATACCTTTTTCAGTTCATTATAGATCATTTCCCAGAACGCCTTCACTTTAGGGCAAGTCCACCAGAGGTGGAAGAACGTTCCCTCGCACTCTTTGCATTTCCAACACTTATTATCAGACAGGTGGTAAATTTTAGCAAGTTTGACTGGGGTCATGTACCATCTATAAATCATTTTCATTACATTTTCTTTCAGGGCGTTACATGCAGTAAATTTCAGTCCATTATTCCACAACCTCTCCCAGTCCTCAAACATGATATTATGCCCAATGTCCTGTGCCCACCTTATCATAGCCGATTTAACCGTTTCGTCTTGTGTATTCCATTTCAACAGCAAGTTATACATCCTTGAAAGTACCTTAATCTTTGGTTCTAACAATTCTGTTTCTAGTTTCGATTTCTCCACCTGGAACCCTAATTTCTTATCATTTTTAAAAACTTCTTTGATCTGAGCGTAATGTAACCAGTCTCGCACTTTGTCTTTCATTTTCTCTAGACTCTGCAATTTCCATTTGTCTCCATCCTTTTCTAGTATTTCCCAATATTTTGGCCATTTAGCCTCCATATTGGGTCTTTTTCGGGCCTTGGCTTCCAAAGGTGAAAGCCACCTTGGTGTTTTATTTTCCAGCAAGTCTTTATATTTTGACCAGACATTAAACAATGATTTTCTGACAATATGGTTCTTAAAGGCCTTATTTGCTTTAACCTTGTCATACCATAAATATGCATGCCATCCAAAGGTATTGTTAAACCCCTCCAAATCCAACACATCAGTGTCTTCAAGAAGTAGCCAGTCTTTTAGCCAGCAGAACGCTGCGGCTTCGTAATACAACTTTAAGTCTGGCAGGGCAAAGCCCCCTCTTTGTTTTGCATCTGTTAATATCTTAAACTTAATTCTGGGCTTTTTGCCCTGCCAGACAAACTTGGAAATATCTCTCTGCCACTTCTGAAAGCACTCCGTTTTGTCCAAAACCTGAAGTGTTTGAAATAAAAACAACATCCTTGGCAATACATTCATCTTAATAGCAGCAATTCGGCCTAACAAAGAAAGTTTCAATTTTGTCCAACTATCTAGGTCTCTCTTAATTTCTGTCCAACATTTTTCATAATTGTCCTTAAATAGACCTAGATTTTTTGCTGTTATGTTTACCCCTAGGTATTTCACTTTTTTCACCACATTAAGTTCCATCTCATTCTGAAACCGTTCTGACTCTGTATTAGTCAAATTTTTCCCCAAAACCTTAGTTTTCTGTTTATTTAATTTAAATCCAGCCACCCGACCAAAGTCATTAATCAGTTGTAATACTCTTTTCGTACTGGGCTCTGGCTTCTGCAAAGTCAAAACCAGGTCATCTGCAAAAGCTTTTAATTTATATTGTTTCTGACCGACCTGAATTCCTTCCACCAACTGATCCCTTCTAATCATGTTCAATAGCACTTCCAGAACCGAAATAAATAACAAAGGGGAAATAGGGCAACCTTGTCGTGTCCCTTTTTCAATTTTAAACTCTTCCGTAACCACATTATTAACTATCAGTTTAGCTTTCTGTTCTGAATATATCGCCTCAATCCCATTTTCAAAACCCCGTCCCACTCCCATCTCTTTTAAATTTCCCATCATAAATTTCCAGGAGATATTGTCAAAGGCCTTCTCCGCATCTATAAAAATTAAAACTGCTTTTGTATTTATATCTGTTTGCAGAAGTTCCAAAATGTCAATAATGTTCCTTGTATTAGCAAACAGATGTCTTCCTGGGAGAAAGCCAGCCTGGTCCTTATGAATTACTTCATTTAAAACTTTTTTAAATCTATTTGCCAAAATGTCTGCAAATATTTTATAATCCACATTTAAGAGAGAGATGGGACGGTAGTTCTTAAGTTGTGTCTTTTCAGCTTCCGACTTTGGTATTAATGTGATAAATGCTTCCTTCCACGACTCCGGTGCCCTCCTCCCCTCCATAATTTCATTGCTGACCTCCATCAAAGGTTGTATCAAATAGTCTTTCAATGTCTTATAGTACTTGGAGGTCAGCCCATCTGGTCCTGGAGATTTGCCAAGTTGCATGTTCTGGATAGCTTGTTCGATCTCCTGTCGTGTTATTTTAGAATTCAGGATTGTCCTATTTTCTTGTGACAATTTAGATAATCCGTTTTTTGCCAAAAATTGTTTAATCTCAACATCATCTTGCGGCCCTTGAGTGTATAATTTTTTGAAGTATCTCTGGAAACACTTTCTAATGTCCACCGGATTCTGGATGTTTTTTCCATCAACCTCCAAGTTTGTAACAGTATTTAATCTTTGTCTTCTCTTCAACTGCCAAGCTAGCAGTTTTCCACATTTATTCGCCGACTCAAACGTTTTTTGTTTCATTAATTTAACCTTCCATTCAATTTCCTGATTTATCAACTTGGAATATTGTGTTTGATAAAGTTTAATTTCTCTCAGAGTTGGCTGTGACTTCGGATTCACTCTTAATTTCTTCTCTAATTCTTTTATTTTATCCAAGATCTTATCTTTTTTCTCATTATATGTTCTTTTCTTCACTGCATTCTGTTGTATCAAGAATCCCCTCATTACAGCTTTGCTTGCGTCCCAGATTATTCTTTTTTCCACCATATTATTCATGTTTATCTCAAAATAGTCCTTCAAAACTTTTTGGGCCTTCTTGGTAATTTCCTGATCTCTAAACAAATTGTCATTCATCTTCCATCTAAAGGATCCAGTTGGTAATAGTGTCATATCCATCTTTACTGCATTGTGGTCAGAGCAGGTCTTTGGGCAGATTTCCACTTTTCTAACCTTAGGTGCCAGGCCTCTAGAAATCCATATTTGGTCGATTCTTGTCCAGGTCATTTGGGCTTCAGAAAAGAATGTTCCCTCTCTTCCTAGTGGGTTCTTTGTCCTCCAAATGTCAATCAAGTCCATATTGTCAGTCATTTCAAAAAAGGTTTTAGGTAGTCTGCCGTCTTTTGTAACATTTTGACTTTGTGACTTGTCCATGTTAGTTGATACGACCCCGTTCATATCTCCCATCATTATGATGTTGTTGTAGTCTAGATAATCCAGCATTGTCTCCTGCAACTTCTTGTAAAATTCCGATTTCCCTTCATTAGGTGCATAAATTCCTAATATCAGCAGTTTCTCTCCTTGATATTGTATCTCGATGGCCAAAATTCTTCCATGTTCATCTTTAAATAGGAATTTAGGTGACAGGCTCTCTTTTGCATATATCACTACGCCTCTCTTCTTAACTTTGTCCGAAGATACAAATTCCTGGCCCAATCTTTTATTTATTAACACTTTTCTGTGGAGCCTCGTCACATGTGTTTCTTGTAAACAAATAATGTCCAATTGTTCTTTTTTTAATATATGAAATATTTTCTTCCTTTTTTCCGGAATGTTACAACCATTAATATTCCAGCTCAACAGTTGCAGAGACATCCTGAATTATCTGGTTATTTTTCAAGGGGTGGTATCTTCTCAGGGACTTCAGGTTCCACAGGTGCTGATGTTGGTGTTGGCGTTGCCTCAGGCCCAGCAGGTAGTTCAATTCTTTTTTGAAGGTCCTCTCCGTGTGTAGACAGGAATTTGTCTCTCTCTTCCAGTGTTCTAACTTTAACCTTTCTCCCTCTAAAGGTAAAAGATAATCCTTGAGGAAATTCCCACCTAAATGGAATTGCGTTGCTCCTTAGTAGTTTAACAAGTTCAGAATAGGCGGTTCTAAGGTCAAGCAGTAGTCTTGGGATATCTTTATAAATTTCAATTCTTCTATCCAACACCTCCAGTGATTTTACAAAGTGTAGTCCCAGAATCTTATCCCTTTCCTCCTTTGATCTCAATGTTATCAAACAGTCTCTGGGCCTCTCCTTCTTTATGAATCTTCCAAGTCTGAAAGCTGACACAATTTTAAAGTCCTTTTCTTCCAAGTTCCAGAACTTGGAGAATTCTTTAGTCAAAAACTCAGTTAGATTTCCTTCTTCTGCCTCTTGTAGTGATCTAATCCTTAAGTTATTCTCACGGTTTCGCAGTTCTATCATCGAGAGATAAATCTGGTGTTCCCCAACTTGTTTAGTGAGTGGTCTTACCTCTTGCTCTAAATTTTCAAATCTTTGTCTAGTGTCCTCAGTCAATTTCCGATTTTCTGCTGAGGCCTCAGTTAGCTGTCCAATTGCTTGTGCATTCTGTGTCACTTGTGTGGTTAATTTATTTAAACATTCTGTATTTTTATCAATCTTTGCTGATTGGGCATCTGCTTTCTTGTCCAAAGCTTCCAATTTTTCAAAGATTTTATCTAGTATAGAAGCAGATGCTCCTGAGGCCATATCTTCCAATTGTAACTGCTCTGCTTCGCCCTCACCCTCCACTTCTGAGGGCAAAGCAGGCACAGATGATCTGCGTGTCTGTAAGGCTGAGGTTAGAGTTGTTAGAGTTGTTTGTTTAGCTCTCCCTCTTTTTCTTGTGCCACTCATTCCAACGTTATCTATCAGTCAAGGTCACACTGAGTTGTTCCCATGGGAATGGAAAGGTCCAGAGCAAGCAAACAGCAAAGGAATCGAAAGTAAAAAGTGTATGTAAAATCACTGTTATAATCCAATCCTCTAGAGGGAGCTTGATCTATCTTTCAGAGTCTAAATTAATGTCCAAGAACCTTCAGATACAAATACTTAGCAGAGTTTATAAATGATTACCTTGTTGCAGACAGTGCTTATTTATCTCCAAAAAGAATGTTTCAAATTTAAAAGGTATCAATACCCTCAGATTGTTTCCAGTTCCAATATGCTGTATCCAAATCTGCAGTACTGACAGCTCCCTTAGTACTCAGGCAGCTCCTGACTCTGGGTTTCACCTTTAAATTTGTAATCCAATAAGAGGAGGAAAGTCAAGTACAAATAGAAATCCCAAATCTTTAACTTGAAGTCTTTACTTTAAAATGCAAGTTCAAATAGATGCTTAGATCTGTAAGACTTAGAGTCTCTTTCTTTCAGCCTCCACTCCTCCAGCTGATTGCTTTTTTTCAAGTTCAATGGCTGCGGAAGACGGACTTCCTGCTTCCACGTCTCTCCGCTCACAGCCAAGTTCAAGCCAATTTAAATTTCCCTTTTAAAGTCTCAAATTTCGAGTGATTCAGTCTTTTACTCACAAATTAGTTGCTTTTTCGTCCGGATCCGTAATTTGGCAGGAAAAGGGATCAGCGCTCACCGACAGCAGCAGCGCGGCTTCGCTCCTCAGGCTGCGAAACAGCTCACAGCGCCGCAACCCCCCTCCGTGCTCCGGAGCCCCTTACGGGGTTCCTTCTGCACTTGGAGGGTCGCTCTAGGCGCCCACCGAGCCTCAAGACCCCAGGCTCTTGCCGCCTGGGGTTTTCCGATGTGGGTCTCCGCTTCGCCGTAGCGGACGACCCGTTGCCTGCGGAGCCTCCTCTCCCGTTCAGAAGAGGACCGCCATTGCCGTTCGCGCCGCCCCCGGAAGTCCGAATTAGGTTTTTAACCCGAGGTACCACTGTACTTGAAACGTGAACACTTTCCGAATGAGCAATAGAACCTGATCTATAAGAAGAAGAAAAGTATTTTCTACGTGTCATTTCTTTGTTGCAATGAAATAGAATTTTTTTATTGTTATCAAGTCAGTATAACACAGTATTCTAATGATAAAAAGGAAGAAAACACAAGGTATTTCAACATCTTCTTAAAAGTAGATTTTCTGTTGCCTTCCTAAGATGGTGGGGGGAGGGGGCAACATGTCAAGTTTAGAGTTCAATTGTACACATGATTACTCAGAAATAAACCTAATTCAGTTCAGTGGGGCTTACTCTCATGTAAGGATGAATGACTCTGACAATTTCAGTTTTTCTTAGTTTCCATCCCCCCCCCCCCCATATTAAGTTCAGCATGTCCCATTTCTGCATTGGTTTGTGAATTTCTTATAGTTCACATGAAAAATCATATACATTTATTTCTGCAGGCAAATTATTCATACCTAATGCATTTTTGTGCTATTTGCACTACTACCTGTATATACAGTTTGGGTTCACTTTCCCCCTATGGGCATTTGCACTGGAGTCCTGCATCGCAAAATTCAGAGAAGAGTAAATAATGAACAATAGCTTCATTTCAGTTTGTGTACTGGTTACGGAAGAACAAATTAAGTAGGTTCGTATTAAAGTGTGAACCAAATGAATTTCTCCTCAGTCAGTATTCTTAGCTAAGTATGCAGGAGTGCCTTATAGTGTGATCATATGCAGCTTGGCTGAGAAGGAAGTCTCATTAACTTCAATGCTCTTTCATAGAATCATAGAATCATAGAATCATAGAGTTGGAAGAGACCACAAGGGCCATCGAGTCCAACCCTCTGCCAAGCAGGAAACACCATCAGAGCACTCCTGACATATGGTTGTCAAGCCTCTGCTTAAAGACCTCCAAAGAAGGAGACTCCACCACACTCCTTGGCAGCAAATTCCACTGTCGAACAGCTCTTTATTCCAAGGTAAGTGTGTTTAGATACCAAGTTTTTCTGACCCCACTTTCGAAGCTGAATTCCAGTGTCTGAAGGAGAGGCGGCTGCATGCCATTGCTCCTAGGCCTATGTTGTATAGGACAAAAAAGCTAATAGTTCCTATGAACTTTGGTGTGTCAAATCTGAATTGCCTCAGGAAGAGGTCCTTGAATCACCCAGACAAAACTGTTTGATAGGGAGAAAGAGTAACTACCACCACCAACCTTTGTGACTTTAACCAATAATGCCAAACCTTGCAAAGAGTGGATCCAGGTGGTGGAAGACATGGATGAAGTCATGTCTAGAGTAGAACTTTTGATCAGGAACAGGATACACCTGAAATTAGGAAAGCAAGCGAGAATTCCAATAAGTGAACACAAGCTGAAAGGTTTCACAAAAACTTGAACCACACCTGGCCAGCAGAAATGGTCCTATCTTTTTGCAGCAATCAGGAGCAGCCAAAGAACCCAAACTGATTAAAACTACAAATTTAACCATGTTCACTGCTCTCACGTTGCTCACTATCTGCTACTTTCTTGCAATTACGCATGGTATATTATTGTTGTTTCATTGGTTATATGCCAACTACAAAAACGTCTTGCAGCACTTTACATTTACTTTACATTTCAGGAATATGCAAGAGCTTTGAAACAAGCACTAAAAATAACCACAGTCCAATTTGAATAGCAACAGACAGAAATCCCGCCAACTTCCGGTCACAGTAACCAATAAATTTTATTTATTTACATTTATAAACTGTTTATATTTTTTAAAAAATCTCTAAGAGGTGTACAACATAAAAACAGTAAACAATATATCTGAAACAAAAATATAATATAAAACCAATTAAGCATCACTATAAAGGCATAGAGAACCAAATAAGAACAGGAATTTGGGCATTTCCTGCAAATGATAACAGGGTCCAGTTAAAACACCCATGGAGATAATGAAAGGTTCTAACAATCCAATGCTTGGGAGAAGGGGAAAGTCTTTGGCACTGAAAAGCAGTCAATGTCATGTGTACTAATAATTAATAATACACACAGAAACTAATTTATTTCCTCCTCGGGGTTGGGGGGAGGTCTAGCCTCTCAATCTGCTCCCAGGAGCTGTAGAATCTGATGCTAGCAAAAAAGGTATTTTGTCTAACTTGATGAGGTACATTAAATTAACCGTGGCAAGGCCAGCTCTAGATTTAAGGACATACACAAACACATGGCAAAGTGCCATCTAATGCATCTATTTGCACGCCTCCTTTTTGCAGCACTTCAGGGTAAACTTAAAATGGTGGGCAATTCACAGCTACCTGTTGGAAGGTAAAGCTGAGCTGAGTGAATGGGCATGTAGGGCCCACTCCACAAGCACCACTAGCCCCTTGCACCTGCCTGAAGATGGTCTGACCTGACCCCTGGCATGCAGATCTAGGTTGGGGCA
This sequence comes from Podarcis pityusensis, assembly GCF_964106645.2. Classification (NCBI taxonomy): domain Eukaryota; kingdom Metazoa; phylum Chordata; class Lepidosauria; order Squamata; family Lacertidae; genus Podarcis; species Podarcis pityusensis. The sequence continues at coordinate 71,435,099 of NC_138028.1, read as the reverse complement.
GGGCCAGATTTAGGTTTGATGAGGCCCTAAGCTACTGAAGGTAATGGGGCCCTTTAGATGTCCAGCTGTCCTTTGCCAACAACAAATTGTCGCTGTTTTTTGTGTTGAATGTATGCTATATGGTAATTTATGGACCTAATTGTATCTAAAGACATTTGCACATAACAAAATATGGTATGTCTTTTATCAAAGTAATTGTTGAACTGAAATACAATTAAGAAGAAGTATATTAATAGTGAATTTTTTGGAGGGGCCCCAAGAGAGTGGAGCCCTGAGCTACAGCTTGTTTAGCTTATACGTAAATCCAGCACTGGGTTGGAGGAGTTGTTGGTACATGCATTTTAGAATAAATAAAAGGATTGTCCTTTCTAAAAGCAACATATCTTTAAGTCTTTTTTTTATAATAATGAGTTTTATCAGGGTTTATAAAGAGAAATACAAAGCTTAATATAAAATATCTTTTTTATCCAAACTAAAACATTAATCTAAATAAAATAAAAACAGAGAAGAGAGAGAGAGAAAGAGAAAGAGAAAGAGAGAGAGAGAAAGAGAGAGAAGATATTAAAAGAGAGGGGGGAAAGTTCAGGAAATAAAGAACTAAAGAACATCTCTTCTGAGTTCAGAAGAAGAATCGAGATGCTGTTGACCTATTATCTCCCTTTCCCATCCATATGCTGGTTCAATTCTGTATCCAAGGAAGGAATGGTAAACCTGTAAGGATGGCAGTTTAGTGCAGGCTCCCTTTTTTTGTCTCAGAACAGTCACTTTGAAAGACAGATAGTATCTGGAATTACCCTGGTCATGGTATTTGTTCAGGCTCTGCTTACTGAAAATGTCCCATTTCCTTTGCTGTCTTATTCTACCACCCATTCATTCTCAAGAGGTTTTCTTATGGTATGATCATCTTATTAGTTGAGACCTCATGTCCCCTTGGAACTGGAGTGATATCGGTGCAGTTCCTTGCAATTCTGAGGGGTCATGAAGGTGTGCCATCTTTACTAGAGCAAAGGCTGCCTTTGCTTAATGTAACGACTTCATTATCCAAAAACCACATTTTGATTAGGAAGGGAGATATATCTGCAAGGATTCTGGAGCTGCCAATTTAGCTAAGCAGCCCCCAGCCCAATACAACAAATTCATGAGGAGACTTGGTACTGGTAATTGGTTTATTAGACTTGGCTGCCTTGTGTATGTTTACCCTAATGTTTTCACAGCAGCAATGAGCAAGCTTGCTTCAAAATAGGATATTTCTATATAATGCTGTGCCTGAGGCGTTACAATAAGCCCAGAACGCCCCAGGCAGGACACAACTACACCTCCACATATACACACATCCAGCTTCAGGTGGAAATACTTACTACTATTCGCCTTGAGTAATCACACGTCTTTGTCTAAATTACCCTAATAAGATGGCCCATAAAATCTCACAGTATAGTTTATTCACCAAGAAGAATGTTCTTAATGTCTGATCTTTATAGCTTTAGTTCTGGGCTCACTTTCAATAAAAATTTTTATTAATTACAGATTGTAAACATCAACAATTAATTCCTTTAAGCTAGAGATTCGGGGAAATATGACTAATTCTTATTCACCATAATTACAATAGTAGAATGAGAATAAATCTAACCGATAAACTTTAGTGCTACGCCAAAAATGTCTTCCACACACTTTTTGTTATCATTCTCCATCAATTAATGATAAAAGGAACTGTATTATCAAAGAGAAGAGCAGATTATGGTGGAAATGTCATGGCCAAGGGGTTTTGTGAGTAGGGATATTAGATAATTTAAGTGGGAGTGGGAATTGCCATTGTTCGCTTATTCATAATGGAAATCAGTCTCGAATTTCTCAAATTTGGGGTGGGGGTGGCTTATGGCCTCATTGGCACCCAGCCTTCAAGCTTCTGCACAGAGAACCTTAATTATGTGTCCCTGCTTCTTGCCTTGCCGATTTGTGATCCTTAGATTTTCTTGCCCAGTGCCCCCTGTGAATGTTTCAGCGAAGCCTTCGGCTCAACCCAAATTCCCAGTTACAGTCTTTTATGATTGCTTGCCTCCTGTCTGTCTGTCCTGTTTTTCCTGGCTTTACCAAGACTTTGACCCTTAATCATGTAAATTTCATAAATAGTACTTTTGTCCAGGCTGGTCCTGGCAGTGAGTAACTAGCCACCTGAATACTGCCATGCAATCAAGCACTTTCTCATTCCTTATCACTCAACTCAAATATCTCCCCTCCCCAGAAAGGTGTTGGTTGCCATTTGTTCTGCACCTTGAAATGCTGATGGCTTTTGAAGAGCACTAATCCTTATGTCAAATGAATGGGAGCTTGTTTCAAAGGAATTAAATAATTTCAGAGAAGGGGATTGAAACGGCTTGGAAAGTATAATGATAGGCTTGATGGCTATGCGAATTATCCTGTATTATAACCAGAGGTTGAACAGCTACAAACCAGACATCCCCTATGAGATCTGGAAGTTTTGTGATCAGATAATTATGCTGAAGATGGTTAGGTTAATGCATTCACTTAACCTAACTGATGATTTATCTGAGGAGTGGGGTGATCCTGAACACACACACAGGTGAATACAATAAATGAGTGTCTTGATTAAGCAAATGTATAAAAGGTAAAATTATAGAGAAAGTAAATACAGAGGTGCTGTTAGGAGTGATCCCATGAGGGATCTATCAAGATGTTTTATGCTGCAAATCACAATAATTGTTTCTGAGCAAGTTCCTGGGGCGGGGGGGGGAGTGAGTGGGGAGGGGGAAGCAAAGTGTCTCCTGGACTTCACAGACCCTGCACATGCTGCTTCTCTCATTTGCGAGTGAAAATTTGGCCAATTGCAGAAGTTGCTTTAATATCTTCATAAAAGGTTTCAGTGTGAGAATCATTCTTATAGAGAAAGGAGTTTGTAGAAAATGATTACCCTGACTATAAACCTAAACTTCTAGAGGCCATAGTTAAATGGCAGGAGTCACAGGTATTACCCGTTAAAAGGCTATTGGGTAGCATATTCTGGCTAGCTTGGGCCTCCTCCTAGACACTGGATTCGAAAATCGACTTGGGGCACACCTGGCTTGCTTGGATGTGCTAAGTGGAATATTTTGCTTTCATTAATGGCATACATACACACACACCACCCATACCATGTTACAAATAGCTTTTGAAGCATAAAAATAGTGTCCATGGGCAGCAAGAGGCAAATCTGATGTTCAAGAAACATAAACCCATAACAGGCCCTTGGGAATATGGAATTAGTCACATAGTTCTTTGAGCATATCCCAGAATGCACTTACTGCATTTGAAAATATATACTGAATTGGCACCACACTGGATATATATGGTGGATTTTAGTACTTGTGCCTTGAATAATGGGAGCCTTGTTGTATCTTAGCTTAGATTTGTTCTTAATTGTGTATGCATGGATAAGGCCTTGGTCTATCTAGCCCAGTGATGGCTCCTTAGAATGACTCCATTGTTGTGGGTTGAGGTTGTTCCCAGGATTGCTGGCTGAGATTCTGTGGTCTTTGGGCTGAAGCACTGTCTGGTATTCAACTAAATCATTATGTGAACAGAATGACTCCCACTTATGCCATGGGACTTCCTCTCCACCACATACCCTGAGTTATCCCCAAATCAGCTCTAGACTTTGGGGGTGGGGGGAAACCCAGATCATATTTAGCAGGTGTGCAAAGTGAGGAGAGGGAGGGGAGTCTGGTTGTGCAAGCAGAAGTCATTCTGCTTGTGCATGGAGCTGGTTAGCACTATGTTGAATACAACCCATTGTTTCTGAGATTAAATGCCTCAGAAGACCAGGACAGGCACAATTTGACCTTAAGTTACAATTGTGTTATAGCGAATTAGATGAAGTATCTGCTTTGACTCACCACACAAGACAAAGTAGGACAGCTTAACTGCCTATTTCTCCATATTTAATATTTTCCAAACTTAAATCCTCACTAAAGTAATGCTGTTGTATTTTTTTTAGCCTCATTACTCCCACCCCCAAAATTACTCTACTCAATATTTTATTTTGCTTGCCTTTTACATCTTGTGTGTAAATAGTTCAGGCATAAATACCAATAGCAGATAAAATTAGTAATATAGTAATTTAAATGCAGGGAGCATTAAAAATGAAAATCAAAGAATACAGCACAGCCTTAATCTTTACACTGTAGTGGTTTTTATCCAAGTTTGCCTCGGTAGGCGCCGCGACAGTGCCTAAGAGATGTATATATTCACAATCAGCAAAGTACTGGAGGTTTTTAAATATATATATATAATTTTGCCAGAAACCATAGACATTTATTTTTATTAGCATATCTGAGGTATACATCCCTTTAGTCACCAACTTTTGCCTGTAATGCAAAAGAGACAGGTATTTAAGGAACAATCTAAAAGTATAATTACGGAAAATTTGCATCCCTTTCATGCTTTTTCTTTTGTAAAATAAGGCAGCAACTGCCATGGCATGAATGACTGCCAGGAACCCAACTCTGCCCTGTCTCTCATTATATATATCTCAAGACTTGCATTCCAATACAGAGTGTAGCATGCTGAAGCCCACCAAACTCAATAGACTTCAGATGCTGAGTTCTGTGCTGAATTGTGACCGGGCTGTGAGGTCAATTATAGCCCATGCTGTGAGTGTCTCCTAAGGGAGTTTTGTCTCCTGGGTTTCTGAAGAAAGATGCAAGTATGTGAAATTTACAACTAATCCAGAATGCGGCAGCGAGACTGGTGACTGGGTGTGGTCACCGAGACCATATAACACCGGTCTTGAAAGACCTACACTGGCTCCCAGTACATTTCCGATCACAATTCAAAGTGTTGGTGCTGATCTTCAAAGCCCTAAACAGCCTCAGCCCAGTATACCTAAAGGAGCATCTCCACCCCCATTGTTCAGCCCAGACACTGAGGTCCAGCTCTGAGGGCCTTCTGGCGCTTCCCTCCCTGCAAGAAGTAAAGCTACAGGGAACTAGGCAGAGGGCCTTTTTGGTAGTGGCACTTACCCTGTGGAACACCCTCCCATCAGATGTCAAGGAAATAAACAACTATCTGACTTTTAGAAGACATCTGAATGGAGCCCTGTTTCAGGAAGCTTTTAATGTTTCATGTTGTTCTTCTTTTTCCTGTATTTTTGTTGGAAGCCACCCAGAGTGGCTGGGGAAACCCAGTCAGATAGCTGGGGTATACATTATTATAAATTATTATTATTATTATTATTATTATTATTCAAGAAGCATTGTAGGGATCATATTGTGGGAGTGTTTAATGGGTTCTCCATCTAAGCCTCACCTCTGCTACACATATAAAGCAGAATCACACCACTTTTAAAAAAGTCATGGTTTCCCCCTAGAACCTTTAGGGTGCAGCTCTGTGAGGAGAAGATGGGTCTCAAAACAACTCTCAGCACCCTTAATATGCTAAAGTTCCCAGGATACACAGGGCTTGAAATACTAAATGAAAATACAAACAAGTGTGAAAGAATAGCAGCCACCCTAACATGTTTTCCTGAGTCCTAGATTTATGAAAGGGTTGCTGCATCAGGGACATGTGACGTCCAAATATATATATATAACCTCATTTCTCCCAATTAAAACAAGTGTACATTTTATCCCTTATATATACATACTTACAATATTAAAAATATAAATATATTTATATTAAAGGGGGCACTTTACAAAATGTAAGCATCGTTTTTCGATTTGTAAACCTCTGCTGCACCACGGGTCCTTTCCTTTGGGATCGCTTGTTTTTCCTCTAGTCTTTTGAATCTTTTAAAGCTTCTCTCATTATTTTTGTTGTCTGAAGTTGGGCAATAATGTTACTGTGATTAATTAAGCAAAAAGACATGGAAAGGGGGGTGGGGTAATCATCAGATAATAAAGCCCTTTGGGTTTTGCAATGCATGAGGTGCAACCAGGACCCTTTATCCCCAGAGGTCTGATTATCTCCAGGAAAACTACACCTCCCTGTACTTGCTGTACAGTTATTATGGAATATCTTTACACTTTATAAAGTAAATTACTTTAATCACTGAAAATTGCCAGTGTTGTGAGGTTTCAGCTGTGAGGTTCACAGAGCTTAATCTGCCCATTTCAAGTCTGAAATAACCAATAATTGTTCAAATAAAAGCAGGGATAAACCATTATTTAAATGGTGGGATCATCCCTTCAGAGTGGCAAGGACACCTTTTGAACATCTGGTGACATGGGACTCTGATTTAACAATAACTCCCAGAGTTACAAACCCTTCCAGGAAATCCTTTTCATGTTCATTTTTATTAAGGCAACTCAACGCATGTTCATTCACCAATATTTGTTTAAGAGGACAATGAAGCATTTTTGATAGCTTGTAAGTAGAGGTGTGAAAACAATTTTAACTGGCAGAAAATGAAACATAGACTTCTATGGACTGGGTCTGTCTTCCAACTGCACAATACATTAGCTATGTATGTGAATCAGGTTTGTGTGATGGAGAGGTTGACCTGATGGACTGATTCACAAATGCATGAACATCCCTTCAGCTCTTGCTATTTGATGCCTGAACATTGGATTACTCTTAGCCAGATGTTCAGGTATCTCTATCAAAAAGTGTAGTGTGTCAGATGACCTCCAGTTATATGATAGCTCTATCTCTGGTGATTAATTCTGATGGATGATTCACCCATACAAGCCTATAGTCTTTAAATTATGTACAGGCATACCAGGAATGAGTATATGTCTTTTAGATAAAAGGCCTGTTATGACATCTGTGGCTTGTGCTGTGCCCAGGGCTTTTTTCAGCTGGACCCGCTGGAACTCAGTTCCGGCACCTTTCAGGTGGGCACCATTGCCATTATAAATGAACAAGGGAGGAATTCATGGTCAGTTCTGGCACCTCATTTCCTAGAAAAAGACCACTGTGCCTGACATGTTGTTGTTGTTTAGTCGTTTAGTCATGTCCGACTCTTCGTGACCCCATGGACCAGAGCATGCCAGGCACTCCTGTCTTCCACTGCCTCCTGCAGTTTGGTCAAACTCATGCTGGTAGCTTTGAGAAGACTGTCCAACCATCTCGTCCTCTGTCGTCCCCTTCTCCTTGTGCCCTCCATCTTTCCCAACATCAGGGTCTTTCCCAGGGAGTCTTCTCTTCTCATGAGGTGGCCAAAGTATTGGAGCCTCAGCTTCACGATCTGTCCTTCCAGTGAGCACTCAGGGCTTATTTCCTTAAGAATGGATCTTCTTGCAATCCATGGGACTCTCAAGAGTTTCCTCCAGCACCATAATTCAAAAGCATCAATTCTTCAGCAATCAGTCTTCTTTATGGTCCAGCTCTCACTTCCATACGTCACTACTGGGAAAACCATAGCTTTAACTATATGGGCCTTTGTTGGTGAAACATTAAATAGGAAGAGGAGCGAGATCCAATATTTTCTTACCATGTCAGTTCATGGAGGGGCAAAGGGGATCAACCCCACCACCACCTTTGTTCAAGTCCGAAGTATTGGAAAGATCCATGTTGACATGCCGGAAGAGCTCTGTTCCCTCCAAGGACAGCACTTTGACCCAGAGTTGCCCTTTCACAAAGAGAATGGCTTCTTCCATTCATGGCAGACCAGCAAAGACTCCCACAGGCTTTGGGTTGATTCTCCTTTCCTTTTAAAGCCCCTAGCACTACTTCTGGTGCTGTTCCAGAGAGGAAACCAACCTTACAGAACAGTTTTTCAGGGTGCTTTTCTGACATTGGGCTGGTCCAAAATGACCTGAAAATGGTTTGGGCCCAAAGCCCTGTCAGCCACTCAACACTTCCTCAGCCCAATGCTTGCACATGTGCGAAACAATATACCTGCATCTGACAGACAAGAAGAAAAATATGTGGGCCAGAATTTCTCCTGTGGCACAGTTCTAAAGCACTTCAGTTGGCTTAGACATCCTCTGGAACCACTGGCTGGAAATTGTTGAACACTGCTTTCCTCACTTAAGCTTGTGCTCCTCAGGCAGGAAGGAAGCCCAAGCAAAAATAGCACACTGCAACCTTAGGAGGAAGCAATGAAACTTCCTCCCACCGCCAGCAGTAACTCTTTGTGCAGCTGCTACACCAGCCCACCGCACAAAGGGCATTGAAGCCACTCAATGCACATTCAAATTGGATAGAGATTTAGACCACCTCAAGAACTGGCCCAAATCCTTCCCAGTAATTTCCCTCTGATTGCTTCAAATGAGACAGAAACTATTTTAAAAGGGGTGTGAGGAGGGAAAAGGAAGGAGGAATGCAATACCTCTGCCCTGCTCTGCCAGGGAGACAACCTTTACAGCAGATACAATGAAGAGTTCAATAGAGAAAAGGGACTCGCACTTGGTTTAACTTGAACTTCAAGCAGGAGATTGGTTCAGGAGAGAGATGTACAAGAGCTCTGAATTGTGAAGATTCGGGAGAGAGGGAGGGAGGAGTGATGCACTTCACATCACATCTCACAGAAGAAAAGAAAATGTGTGTATTTGTTTTGCATCACTGTAGTACCATGTGAGCAAAGCCCATTAAGGGACTAATTGAGGGCCAAATGAGTTGTGATGTTAATGTGCAATTTTTAAAAAAAGGTAAATACACCAGCTGGGGTGTGTGATAATCATCAGGATCACAGCAGAAACCCACCCACCCACCCCAAAAGCAAATAGCAACAGGGAAAGAAGGGGTTAATCCTCCATCCACAATGGCTGCCAGCACAGCAATGATGATCACACCCCTCAATGCTATTTGCAATTTTCAAAACTTGCATGTTAGATGTGAATATGCATTAATGTAGCATGTAGTTTGGCCCTGAATCAGTCACTCATGCCTCATATGCACCAGGAAAGAAATTGAAGTATAGAGGGTCAAAGGTAAGCCGGTTCTTTCTTATAAGAATGGAAGACTGCTTTCTACACACACACACACACACACACACACACACACACACGTATATCTGGAAATTAAATTCCTATAGCTCCACATGCGAGATGCAGTACTAAGATGCACAAAAGATTAGAACAAGATCCCCAAGACGGAAAATTAATAGCTTCATTTGAAAGGACAGTATTTAATGTATGTACCATTTTAACTGACATGTCAAAGTGGGAGAGTCCACTTAGTGACAGAAAAATTATACCCTGCAGAGAGGTGAAAAGCCAAATCTACTAGGAGGAGAAACATGGCGTGGGATGCCATCAATCCTACTTTTAAAAGAAATGTTTAAAATTGTTGCACCTTGCTTGAAGGATAAACTCTAAATATGGTTTTAGATAGAGTGTGCTATCAACAGTCCTCAGGAGAAATCTGAGTTATTGTGCCAGAGGCAATTAACCCTGAGTAATGTGAATTTGTAGCAACCTGAAATGACAACCTGATAGAGGAGGCGATGCTATTTTTCGGGAGGGGGGGCAGAAAAAGAAGATATCGTTTGCTACTGCTCAGGCTTTCAACCAAAGCTTGAAAGCTCCCCGCAGTAATTTGTTTACCAAGTTGACTAATGAGAAGAGTTAATCAAAAGAGTTTTCTTAGGAGAAATATGACCAGTAGCCTAAGCTCGAATAGTACTACATAGATCAGCCACAGCATATGTTTCTGGAAGGATTCCAAGCAGAAATATTGAATTTGATTACAAGGCAAAGGGTAACGATGTTCAGGGGCATTTTGTAGGAAGGTAAACATAGATTCTTCTTTTTAAAAAAGCAAATTATAAAAGTATTCTGTGGCATCCTTTCCAAACAAAATGAAAGATTAACCGAATCTTAGAAGGGTTGGACTCGGGCACTTCTGTTGATGTTATGTGGCACACAATTGAAAGAAATGAAAAAAACACCTGGGAAGTCGGGCTCTCAGGTGGAAGAGGGAAGGTGTCTTTTGATACGCAGCAAACAAATGCTTTTCAAAAGCTAATGGCATGATCTTACACATGTTTTGTGAGTCAAGGACCCACCACCCGCATAGGATTATAATGAGACACAAAGATACATTATTTTAGGTTAATGGGCAAAATTAGGCCACAACTTTATTGGTTACAGCATGTGAGTAGCATTGGCTTAGGCATTGGATAAAACAGTAATACAGTGGTACCTCGGGTTAAGAACTTAATTCCTTCTGGAGGTCCGTTCTTAACCTGAAACTGTGGGGCCTCCTACTGCCGCTGCGCCGCCACCGCCCGATTTTTGTTCTCATCCTGAAGCAAAGTTCTTAACCCGAGGTACTATTTCTGGGTTAGTGGAGTCTGTAACCTGAAGCGTTTGTAACCTGAAGCGTCTGTAACCCAAGGTACCACTGTACATGACTCCACCCTGCTCAATAGGGAGTCATTTCAGGGTTAACAACCAGTGGGAGGAGCTTGTTGGTGCAAATACAACTGGAAGCTTCCCCATGATATCACCAGGGGTCGTGCCATGGCCCTAGCCACCAGCAGGGCATCGGACAGGATCCACAACCGCCGGATTCCTTTAACGGAATACCCAAAAGAGGAGGGGTAGATGATGGCCGATACCCAATCCTCCAACACAGCACACATATTCCAATGGGGGACAAAGCGCTGCCGCGGCTGCTTAAATGCAGCTAACCCTGCCCACCAGCCGGCCCTATTGACCGGCTGAAAGGCTTGGCTGCAGCAGCAGAGGCAACCAGAAGCAGGGAGCCGAATATGCCTCCCTGCCGCTGCGGGAAGCTGCTCCCACTCACAACTTCTCCCCTCTGGGAGGAGGAGAGGCCTTCTCAGACATAAATCCCTCTGTGTTAGTGGGGCTTACTCACAGGTAAGTAGGATTAGGATTGCAGCCTAAATGACAAACGACACTAATAGCACAATCCAATATATGTCTACTCAGAAGAAAACCCCATAGAGTTCAATGGTACTTACTGCCATTTTTTTGGTAAAGAGCTCAGATGAATTGGAGCTAAATCATATAAAGTAAGACTGGATCACAGAGAAAGGTGATCCCTGGTCCTAAATGATGTTACTTAATGTCAAGCTAGAAAATAAGTTAAATGTATTACAGTGGTACCTCAAACCACTGAGTGGTTCTCAAACTTAAGCCATTCCGGGAGTCCGTTTGATTCCTGAAACCGCTTGAAAACCAAGGCATGGCTTCCAATTGGCTGCAGGAGCTTCCTGCACTCAGTCGGAAGCTACGTCAGACGTTCGTCTTCCGAAAAACTGGAACACGTACTTCTAGGTTTGCAGCGTTCGGGAGCCGATTTGTTCGACAAGGCGCGTTCTCCAATTAAATGAGAGCGTGTGTTGTGGTGTGGGCCACCGGGCAGCCCTATTGTTGCCAGGCAGGTTAATGGTTGTTGCCTGGCACTTTGATTGGATAACCGGGTTGCTGGGGCAAATTGTATGTTGCAAATTGGGTGGGTGGGACCATAGTCTTTAAATATTGGGGCACTCTGGTTTCTCTTTCTCTTTAGCAGAGTGCATCGGATCACCCGCCCGCGCGCCCGCCCTCTTTTCCGGTTGACCTTGCTTTGCCTGTCATGGGGTCGCCTGCCTTGGTGCAGGGGCCTAGTAGGAATTTTGCCATTTGGTGATTGGCTGTGCCATTTGGTTTTTGCCTACTACTCAGCAATTCGTCACAACTTGTAAGGTTGCGGTTAGGCATTGGTTATAAAATGCTGGTGGTGGAGGGGTCAGGATAGGCTGTGCCTGCCCCTCCTATTGCGCTGAAGGGAATTCCGTTAAAGGAATCCTGGGGCTTGCCACGATTTCGTCCAATCCCTGTCATGGGACCAGGGCCAGCAAGCCTTGGGGAGCTGCTGGGGTGAGCGGCGTGGGTCCGATGCTCAGCTCAAATGATCCCCGATTTTGACTTTCTCTTCTACTGGCTTCCGATCGGACCTCGGTATGTCAGTTCCGTCCCAGGCGGGGGAACAGATAGTCATAACCAATGTCTAAACAACCACTCACTGATTTTGTAATTTAATAAAGTTGTGGCCAAAATAGTGCCCAAAAACCAAAACTAAAATTACGTGTTATGTGTGAAATTATTTGAGGGGTGGCCTGGGGGACGTACACACGCAACTAAGGTACCACTTTACTAGGAACAGGGAAGATTAGCCCTCCCGACTGATAGTTCTTTAAAGAAGACATGAACACAGCCATTTCACATGTGCTCTGTCATTTTAGGAACAATTGATTGGATCCAGTGTCCATTCTGTGAAAAGATGCAAAAGTGAGGTGGAGAAGAGGCGCCCACTGGAGGGAGACAGCTTTTGCTGATTCCCCTTTCAGCTCCTCCTCTCAGAGTGTCCTTCCCCAGCCATCCAGACCAGTTTTTTGGGGAACCCAGGGGCTTGCAGGGGAAAGAAGGAATCTGCAAAAATCACCTTCCCACCCAATTCCTCTAGCAAAAGCATCCCATAAGCAGAGCTCTGCTCACGGGAACTCTGGAACCAAGCCATGTGTCATGCTCAGAAGCAAGTATTCCAATATATTAAATTATGTGTGAGGAGGGGAAATGACTAATTAATATTACCGCTGAACAACCCCATAGCATGTTCTAAGGATGGCACAGAGAGAAGATAGTTAGTGACTTGGCAATAGCTACCAGGAAGACAGATTGATTAAACCATGATTTATATTTCTTATAGGAAATGACACATGTACTTTCTAGATATCAAATGAGCGGCACATCTGATGAAGAAACTGAACTCATATATCATTCATGCAGAGATATCTTAAACAGCTACAGTAAATATGATCAAAGTATTTAATTGTAAATTAGGTTAAATATCTTATGAAAGGGTTTGGGAGATAAGCAAAATCTATAACTACAGCTAAATCTGTAGTTACCTAAAACGATGGAGATCTTTTGAGGTACCAAACTTTTAAAACCTCTTGTGCTTCAAAACCTACCATTTTCAAAAACGAAGCAGAGAGCTTTGAAGGCATAAAAATCTCGAGGCTTTCAGCATATTTTATTTCATGGAAGAATAAATTGCCTAAAATTATGAAAAGAGCAATGAACGGAATTACAGAACACAGGGCGAAACGCATCCATGTGTTTGTCCAGATATTGTAATAATTAATAATAATGGGGGATTTCATAGTTTTTGTTATTTCATTTTCTTAGTTTGTTCACTTTTGAAACAATAATCAGAAACACAGACAATATTCCCATTTTGAAGTTTGGGAACTAAGGGTGAAAAAGTAACTGAATATGCAGCCATCCGCATGCAGGGCTGGTATGAGTGTTTTCCACTGAACATGACCCCATAAGGAGATGGAGGAATCTTTCCTTAGACATTGAAAGGTAGTGTGGTGTAGCAGTTAGAGCACTGGACTAGCACTTGGGAGCTGAGAGTTCAAACCCCCAACCTGCCATGAAGCTCAGTACTGTCCACATTCAACTGAGCTTGTATGGCTAATGAAGGCATTTTGTTGTTTAGTCGTTTAGTCATATCCGACTCTTCGTGACCCCATGGACCAGAGCACACCAGGCACTCCTGTCTTCCACTGCCTCCCGCAGTTTGGTCAAACTCATGCTGGTACCTTCGAGAACACTATCCAACCATCTCGTCCTCTGTCATCCCCTTCTCCTTGTGCCCTCCATCTTTCCCAACATCAGGGTCTTTTCCAGGGAGTCTTCTCTTCTCATGAGGTGGCCAAAGTATTGGAGTCTCAGCTTCACGATCTGTCCTTCCAGTGAGCACTCAGGGCTGATTTCCTTAAGAATGGATAGGTTTGATCTTCTTGCAGTCCATGGGACTCTCAAGAGTCTCCTCCAGCACCAGAATTCGAAAGCATCAATTCTTCGGCGATCAGCCTTCTTTATGGTCCAGCTCTCACTTTCATACATCACTACTGGGAAAACCATAGCTTTAACTAGATGGGCCTTTGTCAACCACATCATTCCCATGATCCCCTGGACCCTCCTTACAGATGTTCCTACAGGAAGTGGGCTCAGGGTAGAGACAACTTGCTACACAAAATGACACCAGAGCTGAAGCATATGAATGAACTTCAGTGGACTCCTTTGAGCCAGGAGGCAATTCGGCGATGATTTCCATTCCAGCCTGTGTTCATCAAACACAGCACTGTCTCCATTCCTCTGCAGTTCAGCTTCCAACAAAAACTATGTTATTTGGCTTATTGTGGTAGAAATTTATGTAATTAATTATCATTCTGCTATTTGCACCATTCATTTCAACACAAAGGAAGTACAATACTGTGTGTGTGTGTGTGTGTGTGTGTGTGTGTGTGTAATATCAATTACATATCATTTGCGGACTGAAAACACCACCACCAGTGAATATTGATCATATTTTCTGGACTGATTTCTGTTCTGGACATGCAATAAGCAAACAGCTGCAGTTTCATTCCCGTTTCTGTTGGAATTCTCTGACAGTCTTATCCCCAAGGCAAGTTTAAAACACCTGATAACATTCTTTCATAATGCTTTATCTATATCTCAGAGGGTTATTTTTCAATCCTGTTCCATTTCATAAAAACAAACTGTTCTTCCTTTATTTACTTATATGTTTTAAACCTGTTTTCAGAAAGGATTAACAGGGGAAATATATAGAAACCCCATTCCAACTGCTGGTGACCTCGGTCAGAATCTTTGCACTGATAATATCAGCTCACCTGGGACTTCAGGGGAGTCGGAGTGGCCGTTGCCGCATGGTGCAGCTGTGGTGGGTTCAGGGAGGCTGCCATCTTTCCAGGCACAGCCAGGGGAGGGGTGACTGGCACTGCCCAGTCGGGCTGTGTTAGACCCTCAGGTGAGGGCGGGCAGTGCTCACTCAGGCAATCAGAGGCTGGGGCTTGGAGCTCTGAGCAGCCCACCCCCAGCCTATTTAAGGGGGTGGCCAGCTGTCAGCTATCCTCTTGGACAATCATTGTGGGATTTTCCACCCAACCACTCAGTCTTCAGGGACCTATCCAGAGAGGGGAAGTGTGCATGTTGCTTATGGACCTTGCTATGATTTATTTGGTCACCGTATTTTCAGGGCCAGGGAGGAATTTTCTTCTTCAAGCAAACTGGCCGGTTTGTACATTTTTGCTCACCTCGTAGCAACTGTCACAACTTTGGTAGGTTAAGCATTGGGCTGCATCCTTCATCAGAGGGGTACCCCATTAGAGGGGTCCCAGAGAGGTGACTCTGTCCAGGAGTCCACTGGTGGACTAAAGGGTGAATACACCCTTTAGTCTGTGTGGGGCAGCCTGTGTGGGGTTGTGACATTTAATCCATTTGGGGGCGACTCTCCAGCACAAGTTTGACCCCCACCAGGTTTCTATCAGGTAGCAGGCAAGTTGCTTGGTGCAGGATGCATGCCCAATGCCTTAGCCAAAACCTAATCTTTCATGTAATCAATAAAGTTGTGGCCTAACTCAACCCAATACCAGTCTCCTGTGTCATTCTTGTGGCACTGCCTTCAGGTACCAAGGCCATTAAGCACCTGTGCCAGCAATCAACTTTTTCAGTAAGGCCAGTAGCTGAAACATAGAGTGAAAAACGCAGGCCTACACGGGCTCATTATACATTTCAGCATTCTGTTGTGGTCCTATGTGGTGACATGACACATAACACAGGTTATGACACTTCTGAATACAGCCTACTTACCCACTCCTAATTCTGAGGAGTCATTATTGGAAAAGCAATTGATATAAATATCTGAAAATAAATTATAATTCAGGTTCCCCTGCTTGTAATTAATATTTTCACTACCAAAGCTTTTATAAATTGAAAGGCCATGGAACAAGAATTATTTTACATCTGTGGCTTATAAATGTTACTACCAATACATTATGTATATCATTCTTTAAATGCCATATCCAAATGCATTTTTGTGACTGATCTTAATTTTGCATATGCTTTTAAAGTAGCATTCATTAAAAAATAATCTTGGTAAATTGATGGCAGGACCATCTTTCATTTCATCAATCAACTATCCAAAACCTTTTGTGACAATTTCTTGCACATCACTTAACTACAGTGAGGAAATTATTGTTTTATTCTCTGTTGGAAACTACCCTAAAATACGAAAAACATTAAAAACTTATAAAAAGGGATTTGCTGCGATGTCTCCCAAGCTGCCATTTAAAGTCACTGGAACAAAGTTTGAGAGGGAGTTTATTGTGGGAATTCAGTGGCTCTTCCCTTATGGTACAAGCATCATTTCTGATTTGAGCAGGATCTGGAAACTGAGAGTACAATGGATGAGATCAAATGCTACCATTCCCATCACATGACAGCTCTTGAAGCAGCAGATGCTTTGACTAATGGAAGAGGGGGGCATCCCCTTTCCCTTGAAGCCCTCTGAACCATAGCACTCCCAGAGCATTGTGGAAAAGGGGGAAACAGAGGAAGTTTGTGGAGGCATTATCAGTGGAACAATTGCACATGTGGAATGGCAGCACTGGGTTTTACTTTTTTAACAAAAAGGTTTTGTGGATAAAATGACCTATACATATAAGAATAATACAAGGTTGTTATCATGCTGTAGTTCACATGGCTGCAGACAGATGGTGCTGTGAACTACAGCATGACAACAAGCAATGAATGGGCAGTCTAGGCGAGTCATGGAGAGATATTCAAAACAGGTCAGGACAACTTCATCGCAGCCCTCCCCACCAACCCCCTCCCCCTTGCTGGCTTCTCTTTCTACCAGCCCTCAGGGCTCTGCTCTCAGGATCCAGATCCCCAGGCCAGCCATCACTGCTTATGGCTGTCTTCCTCTTTCCCACACTGCTTTTCCTTGCACCACCTTCCACAAACCAACTCTTCATCATTCTTTTAACTATTATATCAAATTAGTTAATCACTAATGGTTATATCTTTTAACTATTATCTCAAATCAAATCAAAGCTGTCACTAACAAGACCAATTGTCCAAATATCTCCAACACTATTATCTGAGTAACCCAAGAATAGGATTTATTAATGGGTTCCCGAGTAGAGGCCTGACCTTGAGGTGGGTGATAACACAATACATAAAAATGACAATCGCTTTTGTTTACATGCCAAAAGAATAGAGACATTTCTACGAGGGCATCAATTCAGTTACAAACTAGTCTTGTTTCCATTATAAATTTCTGTTTGCCAAACCTGGTACATGAAGAACATGGTCTTTACACAGAACAAAGCTTTGTAGCTAGGAACATTGTTTTATGTTCTACTGGACAGAATGTATAAAGTGTACATGTTTAACAGCCAATGTTCTCTACCTTTTGTTTAGCTGAAAATGTTGGATGAAATGCACTTTTTTTTCTTAGCTTACAGCAACTATTACTTTATAGGCCAGTTCTTCCATACTGAAAGAAAATGCATTAGTGAAGCTGAATGATTTAATGCAAAACAGCAAATGTCCCATAACCTTTCACTTTCAAATGTGAATTAAGCTGAAATTCTATCATGCCACATAACTTACATTGTTTTATTGTCTAGTTTAGATATTATGAATTCCTGGATTTATAGCCTAAAAAAGGTTTCAGCTGACAACCGCATGAAATATACAACACACACACACTTTTGCTTTTCAGTATTCAATGGATATGTGAACAATATTCCATATTCCAAGAGTTTGCTAGTGCATCTAGAGCAGTGGCACCTTATACAAAGTTTTGGTTCGCTTTGCTTGTGACTTTATCAGACACATTTGTAGCCCTCTCCATTCCATCAACATTCATGATTTGTGCTCCTGTGGTTTGAGAACAATAAATCTTAATATAATGGAGTCAACTATATAACTTCTAATTGAAGACAATCTTGATTGCAGCCGAAGGGCACCATTAATACTCTGAAGAAATGACTAAGATTTCGGCATTTGAAAATTGTAACAGAAAATAGAACTAATTAGCACTAATTTGACTCGAAGATTAAAGACGATTCCTTTTTTAATTTTTAATTGAAGATAAACTCTCAGAATAAAGAAAGAATAATAAGTACTTTTTCCATCTGAAAGGCATTAAAAAAAACTTTTGCATTATCACATTAATATGGGACTATGGGGATCCTGACCCCATTAAAGATCAAATAATAAGCATTTAATTATTGACAGCAAATACATTTTTAATCATGATACATGGGTTTTGCTGTATAAAGAGACAGACAACAAAGTACCTCTGACCCAGAATTTCTTTCAGGAGCCCACGCCACTGTATAATCTATAGCCTAATTTTAAATGGAAAGGTTCACAAAGGGACATGTCATTTTTCTTTCTTCTGTACTACAGATTGAGATACCGTAAGTATAGTGTCTGTGAAAATGCTCCCAAGAAGTACCCCAGTTCTTTCTTAATCATGCACTTAAGCTAAATAATACATTGAATGTGTCATAACCAGGAGGACAGTCATGATAAAAAGTGATTTAACCCCTTTTTACTCTACAAAATAATACTTTCTTTTCTTTACCTTGGGACTAGTTGTCATTTATAATTTCTGACCCAGGAAGACATAATGGATTTACAATGAAACCCTGATGCTTTCCCAAGGAACATGGAGATGCAGAAAATAAGCACCCATTACATTAGTAGACAAAAAAAGAAGTACTTTCCTCAGAACTCTAGAGCTTCATTCTGATGTTGGCAAATAAATGCAATGTTTGTATGGGTTCTGAAAGCATTTTGGGGAGGGGGAGGGCTAATCACAGTGATTAAAGATAAAAGAAGAAGAACTTATTCTGAACCTTCTGCTCGGTGACATGAAGACAAGGAATGTGGGGTGTTGTTGTTTATCCCAGAGAGAGAGAATTTTTCTGTGCTGTAGGGTGATGGGCCACACAACTGTTAAATTCAGCAGTCACGACTAGACACAAGACTGGTCGAAAACATTTTGCTGCCTGAGCAAAATTCCATGTATAAAATCCAGCTGGACTGGCAGGTGACAGGACAGCATGCTCTAGCACACCTGAGCGTGATAGACTAACTTATGGGGTAACAGTAAGTCACATGCCATGCCCATCTTTGTCCTTCAACACTTCACCACTGAGCCCCCATCCTTAATGTTTGCTGCCTGAGGCAGCTGCCTCACTCTGCCTAATAATCATGCTGGCCCTGTAGCCAAATATCTACATTGTCCAGTGAATCAACAACTTCTGTTAGTGAAACCAACTTGGACCAACAGATCTTGTTGGTTGTAGGGCCTTTCCCACAAGCTTTGAATTTAGGCTAAAAGAGGCAGAATGAGTGATATGCTTTGTGTTTCCTGCCCACACACTAGCGCATGATTCTCTGTTTCTCAGAACTACTACTTTTTAATGTATTAATGGGCTGCTTTTTTAATAAAGGAGATCCCCTGTACCAAATATTAGATCCTACACAGCAAACATTCTCAAGTTATGGGAACAGGCAGGACTTAGCTTCAGACAAAACTCAGCAGTCCTGCAACCTGATTTCATTAGGACTGGGGAAAAGTGGCCTCCCAAACTCCCACAAACATTTTGTGGGGGAGAAATTTTGCCAAATATTTGGAGTGGAGGTCAAATTCTCCAACAGTCCCCCCTCCCAATAAATTCTTGTTCTTCTTTGTCTTCTTCTTTTTAATTAGGAAACTTATCTTCTGAGAATTTCTCATTTAAGTTGAAGGGAAACCTGCTGTTCATTCATATTGGTAGATGAAGGAACAATGAGCTACAACAGGAAGATTAGGCCAAGACCATACAATATGATATCTTTATTTTCATTGTTCCATGCAGAACAATGAAATTGAAATCTTTAATGTTGTTAAAATATTTAGTATTAAATAAAAATAAAACTGGATCCACAGTTTGGTCCAAAATTCATGGGTGGTGAAATTGTGGAAGCCATTACATCAAATATTTTTACGAAGAGTGGAGGTTTTCTAGCAGGTGGAGCTCAAAAACGGAAAGGTGGCCAGAAATTATTTTCTGAGGAATTTTGGCTCAGCCCTTGTTTTCATCATTTGAGTCCCTGCAACAATTAATATTGCTAAGTCCAAATCCCGTCATCCAAACAATCCATTCCTCTTTGCTAGAATTCATCATTACATGAGCACAATTTGTTCATACAGTTTGTATATGATTTGGGTATACACAATTTGTGTATGCAGCTGTCAGAGTTGTATTGCTGACAGTATGCTGAATTTCTGTGGTACATGTCTGTTTCATCAGGTCATACTTCAACAGCAAACATGTGCAGTGTTTATAATATGAAATTGACTATTTTGATGTGCACATACATATGCAAACCATGTGTTTTTAAAGCAGCACTGCATCATGGACTTCATATTATTGGATTAGTACTGCAATATAGTCATCATCACAGAAATGCAAAATCAGCTTTGCTATAGCAAGAAAACAAAACTCCTCAGATAAGCATGAAGCAGAAGCAACAAAAGACTGCAGATTTTGTATAGACTACTAAAATTTTCAAAGTAATGTTCGGGGGTGGGGGGTTATCTAGAAACAGAACTGCAATATATTTGACCTAATTTCTGCTGTTGTCATATTTTGGTGAATGCAAAAGGCATAAATGCCTTTGCATAAAGATTCCTCCCAGTCCTATCTGTTCAAGCTGCTTCTACCCTTAGGGCATTTTTGTACAGATATTTTGTTTTGTTTTGTAGTTATGAAGTGCTGATTCAATACATTCAGTCCCTGCAAACCACACAGAAGTAGGCTTGAATTTCAGATTCTAGCCTCATAGAACTGGGTCTGGAGCCGGGAGGAGACTTACAAGGATCTTTGGCAGGTTCGGACTGGTTTTGTCAGCTTTCTCCAACCTAAAGCTAAACATCCTGGACTGGGATCTATGGATAATAACAACATCAAACTGATAAAACCATATGCCCTTCCAGTATCCCCATAGGCTCCATAGTAATATTCTGTTGTCTGCAGGGTAATCCAGAAGGACATGCAAGGTCAGTGTGGATTGTAGAGGACAGATGGGAAAGATCAGGCAAAACCATGCACAACTTCTTCCCACACTGATCAAGGCAAGTGCCCCCATATGCTTAGGGTAAAGCTCAGAGAACCCTAAGGGCATAATATAACCCTTAAGTATATGGCACAAATGATCAAATCAATGTAAAAATTGTTTGCATTTTTTTCTGCAAGTGAAATAGAAGGCATAGCACTGTGTAAATGGCAGGAGTATTGTAAAGTCTGTCATAGATTACAAAACACAATAAACATACATTGAAACTCTATAGACTTTCATTCGGGGTGACAGATGACATGAGCTAACCGAGTCCCTGTGGTAACTGACAAAATATTTTGATTTGACTTGCAGCCAGTATAAAAGTTTGTTCTACTACTGTGGAGAAGCTGCAGAAGGAATCATTTCTAAGAGAATATTGGAAAGAATTTTTCACTGTAGTGTAAAACTTGCACACAAAGAGAGAGAGATCTCAAATCGTACCTGGATTCTCATTTTGAAGCCCGTATTTAGTCCTAAATATCTTAGTTAAGGCATGAGTAAGTGATCTAAAACCACACTGTCTAAAGTGGTTTTCTCCTTGAATACTCGAAAATAAGGAAGCTGTCTGAGTAAGACCTTATTCTGAGTAAGACCTTTAGTCTATCTATCTCAGTATTTTCTACAATGACTGGCAATGGTTCTCCCAGATTTCTGATGGTAGTTTGTCCCAGCTCTACCTGGAGATGTACAGAACGGATATGTCTGTGTAGGTGAGTCATGGGCTGGCTCAAAACATGCCAGAGGCAAAGGGCTTTCCCCCACCCTATGTACAAAAGCTAATCAGACAAGGGTCTGGCAATATTTGGAGAGCACTAGACCTTCCAAGTATCCCTATTTCCATGGGACAGTCCTAGATTTACTTTCTGGTTTCTGCTTTTCCTTGTTGTTTTTGTTGTTTAGACGTTTAGTTGTGTCCGACTCTTCATGACCCCATGGACCAGAGCACGCCAGGCACTCCTGTCTTCCACTGTCTCCCACAGTTTGGTCAAACTCATGCTGGTAGCTTCGAGAACACTGTCCAACCATCTCATCCTCTGTCGTCCCCTTCTCCTTGTGCCCTCCATCTTTCCCAGCATCAGGGTCTTTTCCAGGGAGTCTTCTCTTCTCATGAGGTGGCCAAAGTATTGGAGCCTCAGCTTCACGATCTGTCCTTCCAGTGAGCACTCAGGGCTGATTTCCTTAAGCATGGATAGGTTTGATCTTCTTGCAGTCCATGGGACTTTCAAGAGTCTCCTCCAGCACCATAATTCAAAAGCATCAATTCTTCAGCGATTAGCCTTCTTTATGGTCCAACTCTCACTTTTCCTGGTCCCGCTTTTCCTTAGGACATCCCTATTTTTATCAGTTGTTGGAGGGTATGGAATAGGGCATCCCTATTTTTATCAGTTGTTGGAGGGTATGGAATAGGGCATCCCTATTTTTATCAGAGAAATGTTGGAGGGTGTGTCAGGTTGGGAAGGGCTGATATATAATAAACCTGAGGGATATAGTGTATCTCTACTTTGCTTTATGTAAAGCACCAAGTAGCAGACGTTAAGGAAAGCAGCAACAGTAACTGAGTGAGTTTGTTTAACTAAATAATCCCTTTTGACAGTGGTTTTCACTAAGCAGTTTAGGAATCCATTTCCAGACATCCTCATACTGTATATTAGAACACAAGTCGTTTTATATATATACTTCTGATTCAATGTATTCCAAGTAAATCAGTATTAATTTAAAGCATTTCAAGTAAATCAGAATTAAATTTAACATATAACCTGCCCTTACCACCTCCATGGAAAGCCCAGTGGAATTAGAAGGTAGACTTTCATTTGGCCTTTACTAAATAAAAGCCTTCACAGTGAGGTCTCCTCTTAGTTTGCTGTGCATTATCCTATCTCTGCTCTGTGTTTGGTGATGCCCTCTATTATTAAATGAGCAGAACCACCATTTTCTTCTGGTTAGTTAAAAGAATCACAGAAAGAGTTTCTTTGAGAAAACAAAGGAATGATTATTTAAGAATGTTCATTTAATAACACGCTGCACCCTTTACTTCTGCCTGATGGTTTAATTATTACTAACTCAGTGCAGTTCATTAGGGACCTATTGTACTGCTGTTGGCAAAACAGTAATGTCACTGCATGTTAAATAATTAAAAAGAGTAAAAACAAACATTTTGTTTTGCACCCTGAATTTATAAATTGCTGCAGCGTGTGCATCCCTTTAATCAATAAGTGCTCATCTACTTTGTTTTGCAAAGACTACATACAAACTATCATCTTCATATTTTTTAAAAATGCGGGTAGGTATTACTGTTTTATGTAATTGCACTAGAAAGGGTTGCATTTTTGTTTTTTCTGTATATTTTTGTAAAATGAAAAACGATAGAAGGCTAAAGAAGCTGAAATAAGCTCTTCTATATTGGTGTTCCCCATCAGATCTAGAAGGGTAGAAAACAAATCTGGGTTTAGACCAACCTGATATTGAACCAAATCAAATAATACTTTCCACCCTCCCGCAGGGAAATGGTGTAGGGAGAGGTCAAATAGAAGGAAGAAGTACGGACAATACTGCATCCTAAAACTTGCTAAAAAATAATGTCTAAGCCTGCCCTTGGTGGTAGTCGTGGAATTCTACAGCATCCTACCTAAGGAGGCAAGTGTTACTGTTGGTCCACTTAGCTCAGAGTACAGAGCGTCTCACTCAGTAAACAATAAAAGAGGCTGCATCTTGATCAGTTGGGATTCAGTTCAGTAGCTTTATGATTTGAGGTATGTGGCCCTTAGTGATGAACCACTCCCGGTTACGATGGAAGAAGATTAGGTCAATTTTTCATAGCTTCATTATCCATTGAGGGATAATTACCCCTGGGACTGGTCATATTCTACCTTTGGACTATCTACCTCAACTGCTCCTGAAGTCAGCTCCAGTTCTTTTCTTTGGCAGGCTGCCTGCCCTGTTCCGCTCCAGACCTTGGCTTATAACTACCTCTGTCTGTATGATGGACTTCCTGTGAATTTGCACCAAAGCCCTCTCTTCTTGGTTCATGTTTCAGACCATTTGTTCTCAATTCTCAATGACCCAGAGAGGCTAAGAGATGCTAAGCAAATACACTGAACAGCCCAACAAGTATTGAAAGTAACTTCAGCATTTCAGATTCAACATTCCCCAAAGCTGCTGGATTTGGGCTCATCTGAACCCTCAATCCCACAGAGCCATTAAGCAGATCTTTTTCTTTCTTTCTAGTTTCTTCCCCAGGTTACATTTTCTCCTCAGCCATACCCTTCTTTTCAGGCCACACCCCTCATTGGTCCTTACTTTGTACTCTCTTTGAGTGTTTTTGACTGGCTGGAATCTGAAAATTATGTTTGTTTGCCTGGATACAGTGGGGTGTGTGAACACTTGGGAACAAACCTGCTGAGCAATGGTACAAATTGCATTTCTTGATCTGACTACTTTTGCCTTTGGGCTCACACATCACTGGCATGTGGTCCTTGGGAGGATAGCTGAAAGGGAATGCCACCCTCAGATGAAAAAAGTTACGAGCATGCGCTTAAACTTATCCCATGGAAAGAATAAGCACATAAACACTGAAAGCACACAAACAATTGCTTAACTTGATTAGATTGGCCATTCAGGGGCTTGGAAGAAGTCCCTTCAGTCAGCTACACTGGGAGGGGAGAAGGGAGATAAATGCAGGAACTGGTATCTGAATAGGGTAACCAAACTTTTTAAAGTGTTGGCTCCAGAAGTGGCAATGCCATTCAGCCTCTGCTTCAGGTGGCAATGTGTTGCTTCTTCTGCATATCTTTGCCGATTTACTCCTCCCCCCACCCTGCAAGAAAATGAGATGCTTTTGGAATTTTGATCAGTAATGCAACTTAACACTAAAGTCAACACCAACACTCCAAACAGAGGCAAAATATAGCCTTTGATGTGCCCAGCCTACAACATGGTTATATAACACAGAGTAATTATGCAGTTGTACGGATGCTGTGCACAGAAGCTCACAGCTTGACCTGCATCTGGCAATTATTTTGCAAAGTTTTCCAACTCCACTGCATCATCTAAAGCAACATTAACACTCTTAAAAGAGAGAGAGATTTTGAAAGCCATCTGTTTTTTGCTAATGTGGCCTTAAGTCTTAATTTTGCTGCTGCAAAGTGGAGTTATGTCAGAAGTGTTTTATTAAAAGCCGTGGCTTGCTAAATCCTGCCCCTTGCTAATTAAAAGCATGAGTCTGAAGCATTCCTCTCATGTGCTGCCCACTGCAGAAGCAGCAAGCACTAACTTTGCAATTGTATGATACTGAGCGGATCTTTCATCTACAAAGGAATGAATAGTATTTTGCGGACATTGCTTTCCTTCTTTTTCTTTTTTCTTTTCAAATCCCATCTAGCCAGGAACATTGAAAAGGAATTTAAAAGTTCAGAAACGTCTGTTTATTCAGAAGTCAAAATGAGGCATCTAGAAGAATCCCTCCAAAGGTTGCAGAGGTCAGGCAAGTAATAATAATAATAATAATAATAATAATAATAATAATAATAATAATTATTATTATTATTATTATTATTTATACCCCGCCCATTTGCCTGGGTTTCCCCGGCCATTCTGGGCAGCTTTCAACAAAATATTAAAATACAGTAGTCCATCAAACATTAAAAGCTTCCCTAAACAGGGCTGCCTTCAGATGCCTTCTAAAAGTCTGGTAGTTGTTTTTCTCTTTGACATCTGGTGGGAGGGCATTCCACAGGGCGGGCACCAGTACCAAGAAGGCCCTCTGCCTGGTTCCTTGTAACTTGGCTTCTTGCAGTGAGGGAACCGCCAGAAGGCCCTCGGAGGTGGACCTCAGTTCCCGGGCAGAACGATGGGGGTGGAGACGCTCCTTTAGGTATACTGGGCCAAGGCTGTTTAGGGCTTTAAAGGTCAGCACCAACACTTTGAATTGTGCTTGGAAACATACATAGTAACCAAAATGGGTAGGTGGAAGGAAGATGTTGAAACTTTCTCCCATCCAGACTTAGAGCAAACCTTTCTTCCAAGGAACCCAGAGAGGTTCCTCCACTGATTTCCATCATCACAGGAAGCCTTGGAGGAAGGTTAGGCAGAGAGGTATCTGGCCCCAGGGCACCCAGTAAGATGCATGGCTGAGTCAACATTTAAGTCTTAACCGCCAAACCCCACAGGCTTTGTATTTTTTCAGGATAGAATCCAAAATCAGAAGTGAGTGGCTTGGGAGTGGAGATAACAGCCTGGGGGAAAGGGCTGTAGATAGAAAGTAATGGGCAGAGGAAGAATAGGGCACAAGGGAAAGACCAAGCTGGAGATGGGGTGCAGACCTGTCAATCTGTTAGTGAAGAACTTCTTCAGAGGCTGTGCTGCAGGTTCCCTTGCTGCCTGAATCATGATGGGAGAAAACCCAGGACAGGGCACCAAAGCTCTTAAACTATTTTTAGGGCACACCTTGTTTTTGTAATTTTCAGTTTTTACTTTGTTTTTAATATTGTGTAAGATTATGTTTTAATATTAATGTTGTGTTTTGTTGTATCCTGCCCTGGGACCTTAGTGTGAAGTGTGGGATCTAAGTTGTAACAACAACAACAACAACAACTCCAAATTTTTGTTCTGTCTCCACTGACAGAAGAAGACTCAGCTGTTTTGAAGGACTTCCATTTCCTGAGTAAAAGATTGCTCTCCCTTTGCTGTTGTGTTAAGATCTCTCTCTCTATACAGTATATAGGTTTTAATTGTGCTTTGTTGCTTATCAGACTGTTTAAGTTCACTATTAGTTGTTTTTAACTGTTGCTGGTCATTTTAATATTGTGAGCTTCCCTGAGGGTATGCTTATTTTATTAAAGTAATTAATAATTTGAAGACACAGGCCACCATCATGTGTACATCTGTGACACATACTCAGACAGTGGTAGACACTATAGACAATATTTAAAACCTAGCCTGCAATCCTAAAACAATTTAATCCTGAAAAATGTATTTGAACTAAAGAGTCCTGCTTGGAGAATTCCTCCAGCACACTTAGAAACTCTTTCACCTCTGAAAGTAGGATGATATGTCTATGTAGAGCAGACAGCAATTTATGGAGAACAATAGAAGTACGTTCAATTAGCAGTGATTTAAGATGCTTCAGAACCAGATTAAGAGTGTGAGACCTTTCATCACTATGATAAATTAAAACAATATTTCACTGCATGATAGTTAAAAGGCAATGTGTACAAATTTTTCACTGATTTCTAACTTCCAGTTCACGTGCACACATATTTCTGCCACACATATTTCTCTCCATCATGATAATCCTTGGGCACATATGTGTCTGCAACCACATGGCAAAAGTACACTTTTCACAAGAATAGATTTTGCAGGATAAGGCACGGCAGTGCTTTTGGTGCAGCTGAAATTGCTGGTCATCACTGTAGAGCTTATCCGCTTTCCTCCTCTGTAATTGTGTACATACCATGAATTCAAACCACATAGCTTCCCCCAGAAGAATCCTGCGAACTGTAGTTTGGTAAGGATGCTGGGAGTTATAGATCTGTGGGGGTTAAACTACAGTTCCTAGGAATCTTTGGGAACTTTAAATGTGCTTTTAGTGAATGGTGGCCACACAGCCTCAATCCTATGGTATGTGGGTAGGTCCAGTTTACAAGGTGGCATTCTCTGTGTCATGGTGTGCTCAGGTAGAGTGTGCATGTATGGGGTCCAAAACAACTGCATGAACTGGTCCTTTTTGAACAATAGTACAGTGGTATCTTGGGTGGCGCTGTGGTCTAAACCACAGAGCCTAGGTCTTGCCAATCGGAAGGTTGGTGGTTCGAATCCCCGCAACGGGGCTCCTGCCAACCTAGCAGTTCGAAAGCACGTCAAAATGCAAGTACAGTGGTACCTCGCAAGACGAATGCCTCTCAAGACGAAAAACTCGCAAGACAAAATAGTTTTTCGTTTTTTGAGTTGCTTCGCGAGACGAATTTCCCTATGGGCTTGCTTCGCAAGATGGAAACGTCTTGCAAGTTTGTTTCCTTTTTCTTAAAACCGTTACAGTAATACAGGGTGCATTGCTTGAAGAGGTGCAGTTGCGACTTGACTTCGGGGAGCAACTCATAGCACGCAGTGTGGTAGCCTTTTTTGAGGTTTTTGAAGATTTTTTTGAAAAAATTGAAACCGTGCTTCGCAAGACGAAAAAACTCGCAGAACGAATTAATTTCGTCTTGCGAGGCACCACTGTAGATAAATAGGTACTGCTCTGGTAGGAAGGTAAACGGCAATTCTGTGCAATGCTCTGGTTCGCCAGAAGCGGCTTAGTCATGCTGGCCACATGACCCAGAAAAACTGTCTGCGGACAAACGTCGGCTCCCTCGGCCAGTAAAGCAAGATGAGCACCGCAACCCCAGAGTCGTTCGCGACTGGACCTAACTGTCAGGTGTCCTTTACCTTTACCTTTTTACCTCGGGTTACAAACTTAATTCATTCTGGAGGTCCATCCTTAACCTGAAACTGTTCTTAACCTGAGGTTCTTAACCTGAAACCTGTTCTTAACCCCATTAGCAGGAGGCTAATGGGGCCTCCTGCTGCCACTGCGCCACCGCCGCGTGATTTCTGTTCTCATCCTGAGGTAAAGTTCCTAACCCGAGGTACTATTTCTAGGTTAGCGGAGTCTGTAAACCGAAGTGTTTGTAAGCCAAGGTTTTTGTAACCCGAGGTACCACTGTATATGCACAATACTTGCACACATTTTCACAGGTATCAGGAAAAAAGAGAGGGAAAGCATAAATTGAAGACATGCCAAAGTTTTAAAATAAAGCAATCATACTGATAAAGCAATCCCCTTTATTTGAAGTTAAAGAGCAGCAGCACCAATTTTTAAATGGTTGCATTTCCTGCTTCAGCTCATGTGTGCTTCAGCCTGAGCAGGTAAAAAGAGGTTTAAATCTGGCCTGATGAAGTAAAAGCAAGTTAAATGTCAATGAAGTCAAACTAGCCATAAGTATAAACATTGAACCCTTTAGCAAGGCATAGATCTTCTTTAGTTTATATTTATCATTCACAGGAGTGTTTTATAGTCCTGCATAGAGGTTGCCATAAAACAACGTTTTAAGGATCTCTCTCCCATATTTCAGCCATAAATGTCTTACCGATCTGAGAGGTAAAACTACCAAGGTTCAATATTAACAAGTTTATTACAGATGACCTCACCATTGTGTTCCCTTTAAAGAAAAAATATTACAAAGCATTAACATATTTTGAGCCTTATATTAATGGAGATCATATCTGGATGTAAATTTCTTTACTTGCAGCGTAATTATTTTTCTATGATAATTTGGTTGACAACGCCATTAGCGGACATCAGACCAAAAAAAATCGTCAAAGACATGTAATGCCAAGAGAGTGAATTTTCCAGTCGGGCATGCTGTTTGCAAATATAAATCCATCTACTGCCAAGTTTGCAACCAGAAATTTTGCAGTGAATTTAGTATGTCCAGGAACTGGGAAATAAAGTAACACTTGTCAATGTACAAAAAGCACAACACAATAAATCCCTCTAGTCCCAAAGGCCCTTTCTTATTATTAAATGGAAATCTTAAATTTAACCGGCATATCTGCTGGCCTATATAAAACCTATTATTATGCAGATTTAGCATTAGTCTTAAAATTTTAAAGCTAATGCTAAATTTGCATATTTTTTCACTTTAGGAATTTTTTTAATAATTTCAAATTAAAAGAACTATTTTGTTTTTATCATGAGCATCGGCTGTCTTGAGCACCTGTTCTGACAAATAGAGCATCAAATTTAAAATTAAATGCAATCCATCGGCTCAAAGAGCTGCATCCAGATACTGACCAGGGCTAGTCATAGGTAGCATGCAACTCCCTTGCTACAGCTCCGCTGGCTACTGGACTGTTTCCGGGCATAATTCAAAGTGCTGGCTTTGATTTA
This sequence comes from Podarcis pityusensis, assembly GCF_964106645.2. Classification (NCBI taxonomy): domain Eukaryota; kingdom Metazoa; phylum Chordata; class Lepidosauria; order Squamata; family Lacertidae; genus Podarcis; species Podarcis pityusensis. The sequence goes on along the minus strand of NC_138028.1, from coordinate 71,405,291 downwards.
CCAAGCCTTACACAGCTTAGCTTCAAGCTATCTGAAAGACCATATTCCATCATATGAACCTGCCTGGGGTTTGCAATCTTTGGGGGAAGATTTCCTCTCGGTTCTGCCCGCCTCACAGTCATGCTTGGTGGGGACATGGGAGAAGACCTTCTCAGTGGCTGCTCCCGGACTTTGGAACTCCCTCTCTAGAGAAGCTAGACTGTCTCCTTCCCTGATGCCCTTCTTCGGGCAGATAAAGACTTTCTTGTTCCAACCGGCTTCTGGGAACTGACTGCTTTCCATGAAAGGGTTGCCACCGTGCTGTTTTTATTGAACTTATTGATATGGCTTTAATAGATTTTGTATATGTACATAGTTTTAATTCTATCAACATTTGTTTTTAAATGGTTGTTTTTTCTATGTTTTTAGCAGGTCTTATTTTTATCTGTGTGCCGCCTGGAGTCCTGTCAGGGGAAAAGGTAGGGCATAAATATGTAAGTGTATAAATATGTCTGTGCTCTGGTTATCTCTAGGTTAGATTACTGCAATCCGTTACACGTGGGGCTGTCTCTGAAGACGGTTCGGAAACTTCACCTGGTGCAGAATTCAGTGACCAGGTTGCTCAGTGGGGCAAGACTGTTTGAGCATATTACATTGATCCTGGTCCAACTGCACTGGCTGCCTATTAGTTTCTGGGCCCAATTCAGAGTGCTGGTTTTGACCTATAAGGCCTTAAATGGTTCAGGATCGCAGTACCTCAAGGGCTGCCTCTCCCCATATGAACCGACTTGGAACTTGCAATCATCATTTCAGGCCCTTCCTCGTGTGCCTCCTCCACAAGAAGTCCAGAGGTTGGCCACACAAAAACAGTCCTTTTCTCCCCTATGAGGCTCCCATGATACATCTTTAGTCACCAGGCAAAAATGTTCCTCTTCAAACAGGTCTTGGGCTGATTAACATTCCACGTCCTTTTAAATATGTTTACGGGAGAGGGAGTTATGGGTTCGTTTTGTTTTGTTGTTTCTTACTATGTATTTGGTGTTTTTATATTGAATTTTGAAGCTATACAAAATAAATAATCAATCAATCAATCAATCAATCAATCAGGACCTGAGTGCAGCAGCAGTCTCCCCACTTGTGCTTTCTAGCCTCCAACAATGGAATCGTTCTTTCCTTAGCAGGTAAATGGACCATTGGACACTAGGAATAGCTCAGAAGCCTTTCCCCAGCCAACAAAGAATACAACCAAATCAACCTGTGTCCTGCTAAGCCCCCACATTTCATTAAGAACAGCCTCTCTCCTAGTAACATTTTCCACAATGTCTCCCCCCCCCCCCACAAGAGCTGACATAAAGGCATTATTGGTCATTGCTTTGCCACTTGAGAGCTCTAAAGAGCCTCTCCCAACCCCAACAAGCCAACACATTTTCCTAAAGCAGGAAATAGAAACTGCTATTTAATCCGACATCAGGTTTCCCTCCTACCCACCCCCTTTCTCAAATATTCTAGGCCCTGTTTGCACAGATGAGGCAGGCCTCACAAGGTAAAAATTATGCTGTTCCCCCTTTTAGTCATTACTATAATTCAAACGAGGAATGCAGAAAATCATGTTTCAAGATGTTACATTTTTATGCTTGCGTGCATGAAAGACGTCCTGAAAAGATAGGCACGATACGGCGATGCTAGGCTCTTATTATTCACCTTCATAGAGGCTTCTTCTCCTTTTTTTCTTTTTGGGTACATTGTGCTCATCACAGCTCAATAGTACCTGACAAACATAATGCTAGTTTTCAGTGAGCACAAGCTTGTGATGTTAATAAGGAACTATGTGTGGATGTGCTTTTTAAACACTACCATGCAAAGAATGAGCTGTTTTCAGCTAACATTGAGCTGCTAATGATTTTAATGAGAGTGCCTTCTGGATTCATATTTTTTTCATAAAATACATCACACTAAAACAAAAATCAATGAGAAACATTAATTAGGGCCTTTTTAGACGCCTTCTGTGGCGTTGTTTCTCTTTTGAGAAGCACCAGATGAAGAATGCTGTGCTTTATTTAAGCTAAGTTGTTTGACATTTAGATGAGAGAGGAAAAAAAGGGGGGGAGAAATACTAACAAACACAGGAACAATTTTTGACAGCTCTTTGTCATGCAAGAAAGAAAAAAGGAGGCCGACTGCGAGATGCTACTTTGAAGCCCTGGAAATTTGTAATGAAAAATTTAAGATACAAGAGAGGAAGAAAGATGAGCTATTCATTTGGTTCTGCATATATTAACACTTGTAATTCAAACTAAAGGTTTGCTATGTGTTTTTGTAATTTTGACTCTAATAAATATCTTGGAGAATTGCTTTGATATTCCAAGTTCACGCATGTAGCTTGCATCCATTAAGAAAACGGGTAACAATCATCATCAGGCCTCTTAGTACTAATGAGAAGGTCATTGCTCTTTAATTATCACAGACATGAAGCTGAAATATTTCAAAGGCTTTGCGGATTACTCTGGCTATGGCAAGGCTGTGTATCTGTTTATAAGGCTCCCTCCTCCCTCCCTTGTGCCCTCCCTCTCTCAACTAACCTCCTCCTCTTCCCCAACACACAGAGTTCTTCCATTCCAAAGCCCTCTGCTCCTATGTACATTTCATTTTCAGGTTAAGTCTGTTGTTCCTTGCACGCTGGATTCATTGGGGAAATTTAGACGAGTGGTTGTTAGCAGGGGGCAGCACAGAGTGGAAGAAGGGCGAAAGGACAGAGAGGTAGAGGGGATGTGAGAATGGCAAAATGCTCCTCATCAGTGGGCGCTGGGAAATAAATATCACAAGGTTATGTGGTCTTATTTCCCTCAGCAGGAGTGTTATCCGAGAAACAGAGCGAGGGTATCTTGTAGGGAAATGCTTGCAAATTAAAATGTGGGTTCTCTTGCATCTAATCCCAATGTTTACAGCTCCATTAGGAGGAAGGGGGTTAATGCAGGCAGGGGGAAGAGGAGCTGGAAGCAGTAAGAGATGCTGCAAAACTTCTGGCTGATTTGCCACACAGAAGCATGGAAATGTGTGGGGTGTTATATCACAGGGAGCAAACTTTTTCTGGAAGTAACATGTTGCAAGTGGCAGGTTTAAATAATGTGGATTGCCTTTGAAGGCAAAGGGCCATTAAAAGTTTCACATACAGACAGGTAGTGTTCCCTGCCCCCTGCAAAGCTGTAACAGTCACCATAACTTTTTCATGATATAATTTGAGACAGGAGAATTAAGAACATGGCTTTACTTTGAGTTTCAGTCTTGACCACTGGCCATCCTGGTGAGGAATGATGGGAATTGTAGTCCAATAATATCTAGGAAGCCTAGGTTGAGAAAGGCTGGTCTATGTCATTGTGGTACTGACTTTTATCTTCCATCACTAATGATTTCCAGCATTCATTCTGGGTGACTGTCTCTGTCAGCAGTTAGACTGTGAAAGCTCAGCATTTTCCATCTTTCCTGCTCTGCCACACTCCATGCTGCAGTCACAACAAATCAAGTCAGGGTTTTTTTCCCTTAATGTCTTTCATAAAGGACATAGAATCATAGAATCTTAGAGTTGGAAGGGACCCCAAGGGTCATCTAGTCCAACCCCCTGCAATGCAGGAATCTCAGCTTAAGCATCCATGACAGATGGCCATCTAACCTCTGTTTAAAAACCTCCAAGGAAGAAGAGTCCACCACCTCTTGTGGGAGTCTGTTCCACTGCTGAACAGCTCTTACTGACAGAAAGTTTTTCCGAATGTTTAGTCAGAATCCTGAATCCTGCAACTTAAAGCCATTGGTTTGAGTCTTACCCTCCAGAGCAGGAGAAAATAAGCATGCTCTTTCCTCCATGTGACAACCCTTAAGATATTCGAAGGTGGCTATAGTATCTCCTGTCAGTCTCTTCTTTTCCAAGCTACACATACCCAGCTCCTTCAAGCGCTCCTCATACGGCTTAGTTTCAAGACCCTTGATCATCTTGGTTGTCCTTCTCTGCACACGTTCCAGCTTGTCAACATCCTTCTTAAATTGTGGTGCCCAGAATTTGACACAGCATTCCAAGTGTGGTCTAAGGCAGAATAGAATAGTACTATTACTTCCCTTGATCTGAACACTATACTTCTGTTGATGCAACTTAAGATAGCATTAGCTTTTTTTGCTGCTGCTGCTGCTGCTGCTGCTGCATCCAACTGTTGACTCATGTTAAGCTTGTGGTCCACCAAGACCCCTAGATCCTTTTAACATGTACTGCTAGTAAGCCAGGTGTCCTCCATCCTATATTTGTGCATCTGGTTCTTCCCGCCTAAGTGCAGAACCTTACATTTGTCCCTATTCATTTTGTTAGCTTGTACCCAGTTCTCCAATCTGTTAAGGTCATTTTGAATTCTGATTCTGTCTTCTGCGGCATTAGCTACCCCTCCCAGTTTGGTGTCATCTGCAAATTTGATGAGCATCCCCTCAATTCCTTCATCCAAGTCATTTACAAAGACATTGAAAAACAACGTGGCAGAACCCTGCATCACCCCTCTTGTCAATTTTTTCCACCTAACAGTTACCTCATTCAGCCCACATTTTACCAGCTTCCTTGTGAGAATATAATGGGGAGGTTTGTCAAAACTTTGTCAAAAGCCTTACTGAAATCAAGATACACTATGTCAACAGCATTTCCCTGATCCACCAAGTTTATAATTCCATCAAAAATAGAAATAAGATTGGTCTGGCATGATTTATTTTTGAGAAACCCATGCTGGGTCTTAGTAATCACAGCATCCTTTTCTAAATGCTCACAGACCGACTGTTGAATTATCTGTTCTAGGACCTTCCCTGGTATTGGTGTCAAGCTTCTTCAGTTTTTCAAAATTGGCCTTCTTAAAGTCCAGAGTTTGTGTCCAACTACACTCAGTTTTCCCTTGCCTCTGTTATCCTGAAACCCAGGAGAACATGACCACGTCCTCTCAAGTTTTTGAACACTTCTACTTAGTCGATCAGTTCCTCCCTATTGGTGAGGACCAGGTCCAAGATAGATGATCCCCTTGTTGGTTCTTCCACCTTCTGGGAAATGAAATTGTCAGCAATACAATGGAGGAATTTGTCAGATCTTACACTCTTGGCAGAGTTTGAGTCCCAACAGATGTCGGGGAAGTTGAAGTCCCTCATGATTACTATTTCACTCCTTTTTGAATGTTTGGTAATCTGCTCTAGTAAGGCATCATCCAAGTCTTCCATCTGGCTTGGCGGTTTATAGCAGACACCCACAATAAGGTCACTGTTGTTTCTGTCTCCTACAATTTTTACCCATATACTCTCAATCTGCTTTTCATGCTCCAGGTCATGGATTTCTTCACAAGTGTACACATACTTTATATACAATGCTACTACTCCACCTCCCTTCCTGTTTGGCCTATTCCTTTTGAACATGTTATACTCCTCAGTTGCTACATTCTAGTCATGAGTCTCATCCCACCAGGTTTCAGTAATGCATACCAGCTCATATTTGTCATCCTGTATTAAAAGCTCCAGTTCATCTTGTTTGTTTCCCATACTCTGTGCATTTGTGTAGAGACATGTCTATGCATGATGTACTATTAGATTATTATTATTATTATTATTATTATTATTATTATTTATACCCCACCCATCTGGCTGGCTGGGCAGCTCCCAACAGAATATTAAAAACACGATAAAACATCAAACATTAAAAACTTCCCTAAATGATCTAAAACTAGATCATCTATTCCATCCAATTAGAATGGGGGCTCCCCTCTTTGAAAAGAGATTTTTATTTGATTGGCCAAAAATTAGAGCAGTTTTCAGCTAATTGAAATGTGAATGAATAATTGCTTCATTTGACATTGACATACTACCGGGGGGGGGGGGATAAAATAGAGTGATTATTATTATAAATAGGGTATTCCAATGTAACTAATAATTGAGAAAGATTCCCCTCTTATTAGGATTAAATAAATTAAATAGAACCACCAGCACATTCCTGCCTGACACTTTTGCTCATAATACTCTGGCAAAGTTAATTGCTCTAAAGTAAACTTACCTCTTTCTCAATTTTACATGTTCTTCATTGCCACCTCTTCTACCTAAAATATTCTCCTAGAACAAGCACCATCTTTCTTATTTCAAATCCTTATCAAATCACATTTTCTCCTCACACGAGTCTCTTACAGCTTCTTCCTGTAGACCTTCTACCCAAAAACATGTAGCTTTCTAGGAAGGAAGGGCAGGGGTTGTGAACTCAATGGGTTTTATGTAGGACTGCCATTCAAAAATGTCTGGACGCTGCAGATTGACCACTGACTGGAACCATTTATTAGGAGGTGACTCACTTGTTGCAACATCTTCACCAGCCTCCCAGTCTGTTTCTGGGCCCAATCCCAAGCCCTGTGAAGCCCCATACAGCTTGGGACTGGGATGTTCTCCCTTCTCACAAATGAGTGTGACCATGTATTAAGATCTTTAACTGTGATTCTTGCATCACAAGGGGTGGGACTACAGTTCTATGACTCTATGAATCTCTCCCCTACAGAGGTTTTCTTATGTGTCTGTCCTGCAAACAAATGTGTTATGTTTGGGATGCATGGATATTTTTGCATGGCATACTACAAAATCTGATGGCCCTCCATTCCTGTATGAATCTTTTCTTTCAAGCATTTGTCCTGCAGAATTGTTAATTCCAATTTCCCAGATGTGTTTGTTTAAACTGTGTAGTTTTTAAAGTTTTTTTTTAAAAAATATAATAATAATCCTATGCCTCTGCCTCTTTTCTTTGAGTTTAGATATTATTTTTAATTGCATGCTATTTCTTTAATAATTTATTGAATGCTATCTCTAATAATAATAATAATAATAATAATAATAATAATAAATTTTATTTATATCCCGCCCTCCCCAGCCGAAGCCGGGCTCAGGGCAGCTAACAACAATAAAATAGTGCAATATTCTAAAAACATTTCATTATAAAAATTAATTAAAATCAAATTGATGGCAACCATTACCATCTCACCCTCATCTTCCTTACAGAAGATGAAGATAAATGAAGGGGGAACTGTGTGTATCACATTGAACAACTTGACAGAAAGCTGGGATATAAATGCAAAAACAAATAAATATTAAAGGGCAGCAGGGTTTTCTTTTTCTTTAATCCTCAAGCAGTATATTGTAAGCAAAGACCAAATTTCTTGCCCAACTCTAATTCAGGGATGGCAAACATCTCTCAGCCCAAGGGCTGTAGGTTAAATAACAGTCACACAAAAGTCAAAGGGTTCTACAAACATTCACTCTCTCCATCTTCCATCCAGGAGAGCAAGAAGCATTACCCATCATAAGGACACATATCAATCAAGCAAAGGCCCTCAGGGAGGGTACAGAACAGGGGCAGTGAGAGGTGTGTTACAGATGAGTCCTGAGGGCCAAATGGAGAAATCTAAGGGGTGCATTTGCCCTCTAGGCCCCAGGCTTCCCACACCTGCTGCAATTAATGCTATGAATCACTGAAATATTTGAGCGCTCTGTTGTTTTTTTAATTGAGCAGAGCCTGGGACTGAAGAAGCCATGCATTCTATGCAAACTAAAATATACAGTGGTACCTCGGGTTACATACACTTCAGGTTACAGACTCCGCTAACCCAGAAATAGTACCTCGGGTTAAGAACTTTGCTTCAGGATGAGAAAAAGAAATCGTGCTCCGGCGGCACGGCGGCAGCGGGAGGCCCCATTAGCTAAAGTGGTGCTTCAGGTTAAGAACAGTTTCAGGTTAAGAACAGACCTCTGGAACGAATTAAGTATTTAACCCAAGGTACCACTGTAGTTATATACCAAAAGAACGGCAAGAGGCAGCTAAGCAGATATTATGCTAAAGCGTTTAGCATAAGGTTATCAGATTTTTTTCAATGAATCTGAGGACACTTTTCAACTTCAATGGATTTTGTATGGGGACTGATTTGTAAATCCGGGGACTGTCCCCGGGAAATGGGGACATCTGGTAATCTTACTTTAGCATGACTAGAAATCATTATTCTTCTTCATACTCCGTACTTATTGGACCCTTTTCTGCTGAAAGCCCTCAAAACAGTGTACAAAAGTAAAACACAAATCAAAAAGGAACAATTGGACTTGATTTGTCTACAAGAAACACATGTAACAAGGTTACACAGAAAACTACTGATTAATAAGAGATTGGGACAGGAGTTTATCTCATCTGACAATGTTAAAAAAAGTGGAGTTGTGATATATGCAAAGGAGAGACTATCACCAAAATTAATTTTTAAAGATGACCAAGGAAGATTTTTGGCAATTGAAATTCAAGTTCAAGGAGAGAAATTTTTGATAGTAGGAATTTATGCACCGAATAAGGGGAAATCTGAATTCTTCAAAAAGTTGCATGAGACCTTATTGGATTATCTGGATTAAAATTTGATTTTGATGGGGGATATGAATGGAGTAGTATCTACAAACATGGATAAGGCACAAAGACAGGTAGTTACCAAGGATGGTAGACTACCGAAAACATTTTTTGAGATGACAGACAATTTTGATTTAGTGAACAATTTTGATTTAAAGAACCCCTTGGGAAGAGAGGGAACCTTCTTTTCTGAAGCTAAGATGACATGGACTAGAATTGACCAAATATGGGTAACTAGAGGAATGGCACCAAAGATAAAGAAAGTGGAAATCTGCCCAAAAACCTGCTCCGACCATAATGCGGTAAGGATGGAGTTGAAACTAACACCAACTGGCTCCTTCAGATGGAAGATGAATGACACCTTATTTAGAGATGAAGAAGTGTATAAAAAGGCCCAAAAAACCTTGAGAGACTATTTTGAAATTAATATGAATACTAATGTAGAATAAAGAGTAATCTGGGACGCAAGTAAAGCTGTTATGAGAGGGTTCCTGATACAACAGAATGCAATAAAGAAGAGAAGTCAAAATGAGAAGAAAGATAAAATTTTGGGGAAAATAAAAGAAAGTGAAAAGAAATTGAGAGCAAAACCAAAGTCACAGGAGATTTTGAGAGAAATAAAGTTATATCAAGTACAATATATGGAAATGATGAATCAGGAAATAGAATGGAAAATTAAACAAATGAGACAAAAATCATTTGAATCAGCTAACAAATGTGGGAAATTGCTGGCCTGGCAAATGAAAAAAAGACAAAAATTAAATACTATTACAAATTTAGAAGTGGAAGGAAAGAATATACATAACCCAACTGAGATTAGAAACTGTTTCCAGAGGTGTTTTAAACAACTATATACACAAGGGCCACAGAAAGAAATGGATATAGACCGATTTTTGGAGACAAATGGATTACAAAAAATATCTCAAGAAAGTAAACTAATGTTGAACTATAAAATATCTGAACAGGAAGTAGAAGGTGCCATTCAAAACATGCAATTAGGCAAATCTCCAGGACCGGATGGGCTGACTTCTAGATATTATAGATCTTTGAAAGAGTGGTTATTACAACCTCTAAAGGAAGTCTGCAATGAAATATTGGAAGGGAAAAGGGCACCAGAGTCTTGGAAAGAGGCGTACATTACACTTATACCGAAGACAGAGACTGAAAAGACTCAGCTTAAGAACTACCGCCCCATATCGTTACTTAATGTGGATTACAAAATTTTTGCAGACGTCTTGGCCAAGAGATTGAAAAAAGTATTGATGGAAGAGATTCGTAAAGACCAAGTGGGCTTTCTCCCGGGAAGACACTTGTCCGATAATTTGAGGAATATAATTGATATCTTGGAAAAACTAGAAGTGCACATAAATACTAAAGCAGTTTTGATATTTGTGGACGCGGAGAAAGCTTTTGATAATATCTCTTGGAGTTTTATGAAGAAGAACCTACAGGGGATGGGGGTAGGCCAAGGTTTTGAAAACGGTATAAGTGCAATTTATTCAGAACAAAAGGCTAAACTAATTGTAAATAATGTGGTGACGGAAGAATTCAGGATAGAAAAAGGGACAAGACAAGGTTGCCCAATTTCCCCACTGCTTTTTATATCAGTCCTGGAGGTTCTGCTGAATATGATTAGAAGGGACCGGTTGGTTAAAGGTATACAGGTCGGAGCCAAACAGTATAAATTGAGAGCATTTGCAGATGACTTAGTATTGACGTTACAGGAGCCAGAATCTAGTACTAAAAGAGTTTTAGAACTGATTCAAGAATTTGGTCAAGTTGCAGGATTTAAGTTGAATAAGTTAAAGACCAAGGTTTTAGAGAAAAATTTAACACCAATGGAGAGAGAGAGGTTTCAGAATGAGACAGGTTTAACAGTGGTCAAGAAAGTTAAATACTTGGGGATCAACATGACAGCAAAAAATGGGAATTTATTTAAAGACAATTATGAAAAATGCTGGGCTGAAGTGAAAAAAGATTTAGAAATTTGGTCAAATTTGAAGCTTTCACTGCTGGGCCGTATTGCTGCGATAAAAATGAATGTATTGCCTAGAATGCTGTTTTTGTTTCAAACATTGCAAATTGTGGACAAAATGGACTGTTTCAAGAAGTGGCAGAGAGATATTTCTAGATTTGTCTGGCAGGGCAAGAAGCCTAGAATAAAATTTAAAATACTAACAGATGCAAAGGAAAGAGGTGGATTTGCCCTGCCAGACTTCAAACTTTACTATGAATCAGCAGCTTTTTGCTGGTTGAAGGAATGGCTGCTTCTTGAAAACACAGACATTTTGGATTTAGAAGGTTTTAACAACGTATTTGGATGGCATGCATATTTGTGGTATGATAAGGTCAAAGCACATAAAGCATTAAAAAACCATATTGTCAGGAAAGCATTGTTTAATGTTTGGATAAGATATAAGGACTTATTTGGAAAACAAAACCCCAAGGTGGCTGTCACCAATGGAAGCGAAAGCTCAGAAAAAGCTCAATATGGAAGTCAAATGGCTGAAATATTGGGAAATTTTGGAACAAGATGGAGATAGATTGAAACTGCAGAGTTTTGAGAAATTAAAAAACAAAGTGCTTCATTATTATCAGATAATGGAGGCATATAATTTGGACAAGAAAATTGGCTTCCAGGTGGAAAAATCAAAATTAGAAACAGAACTGTTAGAACCCAAAACTAAGATTTTGTCAAAGATGTATAACTTGCTGTTGAAATGGAATACTCAGGATGAAACAGTGAAATCTGCTATGATTAAATGGGCACAAGATGTTGGACATAACATAATGATGGCTGACTGGGAACAGTTATGGACCACAGGTATGAAGTTTACGGCATGTAATGCCCTAAGAGAGAATATTATGAAAATGATATACAGGTGGTACATGACCCCAGTCAAGCTTGCAAAAATTTATCATTTGCCCGATAACAAATGCTGGAAATGTAAAGAAACTGAAGGTACATTCTTTCACCTTTGGTGGACGTGCCCAAGGATTAAGGCTTTCTGGGAAATGATATATAATGAACTGAAAAAGGTATTTAAATATACCTTCTTGAAGAAACCAGAGGCCTTTCTCCTGGGCATAGTCGGCCAATTGGTGCCAAAGAAGGATAGAACTTTTTTTATGTATGCCACAACAGCAGCAAGAGTACTCATTGCAAAATATTGGAAGACACAAGATTTACCCACTCTGGAAGAATGGCAGATGAAGCTGATGGACTATATGGAACTGGCAGAAATGACTGGCAGAATCCGAGACCAGGGAGAAGAGTCGGTGGAAGAAGATTGGAAGAAACTCAAAGACTATCTACAGAAATATTGTAAAATTAATGAATGTTAGAATGATGTTGGATAGAAATTAAGTGGTTTCCAGCTGTAATGCTTCAAGGGAATATGAAAAATGGGTTGTTAACAGGTAAAAATCTAATGTTATTATTTTAAGACCAAAGATTAGGATAAATAAAGAGGGTAAGGATTTGCTGAACCAACAAACTGAACTGGAATACAAAAAAGGGAGGTATGAGGAGGTCCGGGAAACAAGCTAAGGAAAAATAAGTAATGGAAAAATTGAGTGGTTTTAATCATTTTTATTTTGTATTTTCTTTTTCTTTTTCACTTTTATATTGTAATATTTTGAAAATCTTAATAAATATCTTATAAAAAAAAAGTAAAACACAAATCACGACAAATACTATTTAAAAAACCAATTAAAGAGCAACTGAGCTCAGGCTGTAACTCTTGGAGTTACGACTGACATGGAATAAAAATTTACTCCCATTTCCAGCAATTCTATGTGTGTCTCCAGTGGTGCTATTTAGAGAACTGCTGCTGCTGCATTTCTGTGTGTTTTTCCTTCTGTGGTGTTTTTTCTTCTTCTTTTCTTTACAAACTTTGGGGAAAAGATACAATGGGAGATATTCTTCATTGCCTTGGACAGTTATTTACATATGCCTGTGCAAAGCTAAACACACAGAGAATGTGTCCAGTCTGTTCAAGGGAGTATAGGATAGTAATGAGAATAAAGAAATATTGTTCCACCCAGGAAATTAAGCTAACATATAAGAAAAATATCAATAAAGGCTGCATATTAAAGGAAGTAGTCTTAAAGTAGAGAGCTGCATCAAGAGATTCCAAAGGCTGCATTCACACAGTAGTTTTTATCTCCGTTTCCCCAACATTTCTGAGCTTTCAGATGATGTAAAAACCACTTACATGGTACAATATAACACAAGTTTAGCACTCATTTCTGTGTTACTTGCTTCCAGAAAAGAAAAAAAAATGCTTGCAAATAACAGACATAAGCACTAAAACTCATGCTATTTTCCACTATATTTCTGGAAGTGGTTTCTTACATTTTGTGAAAGTTCAGATATAATGCAGAAATTAACAGGGAAACGTCAGGGAAACAGTATAAAACTGCAGTGTGAATTCAGCCTAAGGCACCTGAGGACAAATCTGTGACCTTTGATTTGCCAGACTCAATTGGTTATCTTCTCTATTATTCACTATCCTCCTTCATTTGCTCTATGTTGGCTGAATTTATGTGCTCCAGCTGGATATACTTGACAAACAAGATTACATGTGCATAAAACTGTTGCTGTGCATGTTCCTTAAGCTTATATTGGTTTTTAGCTGGAGGAATATGGACTTAAGCTGCTGTATATCAGGCCCTCCACCCCACCTCTGCCTTGTCCTTTTCAAGCTTGAAAATAAGTGGTTGGGCCGCTTGCCTTGGCATATCATTCTCAGCCAATTAGGTAGCACGTTCCTATAGGTGACATTGTGAATCAATAAATATTCATGGGGAAGACCAAGCAATGATAGGCACACTTACTTGTGAATAAAGTTCCAATGAACTCAGTGGGGCTTACTTCAGAGTAGACATGGAAGGTCTGGGGTTGCATGGAATGGCAACTGTAGCATGGTTTTCGCTTGAGAAATTACTAGCAATTAGTATCATAAGATATATATATCAGACATGCTTAAAATTCGAGATATGGTAGCCTTTATGAAGAATCTTGTTAAAATGTTTTCCTTTTCTCTTCAGCCCCTCATTGAAGTGTATTTTTAATTATGCATCATCACCCATACATAAATTCATTTACGTATATTAATTTTTGCTCCACTTAGCAGAGTGGTCACTTAATTAAATGTCTTCAGTTGTTTTAATGAAATGGGCTGGGCGGGGGAGAGGGAGGGAGGAAAGCTGAGTTTAAACAGACTCTTCTAATGTTGTACATTTAAGCATACTATTTGTTGCCTTTATTTCAGCCCATTTGTAACACTGATACCAGGACATTTGTGAGTGTGAAATTAAAAAGTAATATCCTTTTCTAAAGGCTCTAGACTGTTTAGCAGATTTTTAAATGAAATCAAAATTATACAGATTTTTCATTCTGATAATTTTACCAATTCACTAATTCTTTAATCTTTACAGGTCATTGAACAGTTTCCCATTAATGAGAAGTAGTTAAGAAGGAATTTTACAGTTTTTCTTTTTCCCCCTCTTCTTCCCTTCTCTTATCCCCCCTTCCTTTTTTGAAAAATGTTGCATATCATTTGCAAATTAGAAAGAACTTGTTCCATTTATGGTACATTTATTTAAAATAATCGAAAGCATGAGATCTGGCTGAACACTATGTGCAATGACGCTTTAAAACAAATTACCATTTATTTATAAGCAAGAAATAGAGTTTTTAAAAGCACACAGACTGCGTTTCATTATTAATGGTATTCTCCATGCAAAACTGATCCCTTTCACTGTGATGACGCTAAGAAGAAAAATAAAAACATGTAGAAAAAGGAGGAAAGGCTGCCTTGGAGTAAGCAGGTTCTCTTTATAGAAAAAGTAACTAGAAGAAACCACAAGGATAACTTTCTGCACCTCCAAATGACAAAGTAAAGGGTTGGAAGCAGATGTTCCCTTACTCTGAGGAAAGAGTCCCAGCACTGATAGAATGTTCTATCACCGGAAGGTAAAATATCCATTCTATCAGAAGCAGGAAACTTTGAATCCAACTCAGTATATATTTATTTAAAAACTACTCTTCAAAATTAATTCTAAAGTTGAATATATCAATGATTCAACGAAGTTTTCATTAGCATGACTAAGTTAGAACCATGTGGTAACAAGGCTAAAACAGATTTGAAAAGGCTGTAGCCAATTTTAAAGATCTGGAGAAGTATAATAGGTCTTCCCTTGCTCACCAAAAATTCTGAAAGAAATTTTTAGGCTGCCATGCAGAAAATAGAAAAACAGGACAGCCACTGTAACTTTCTTTAAAATGCTACCGGTTCCACATGCAGGGCCATCAAAACAGGCCAAGCTGAGAGGTCTCACATACATGGATAGAACTGATCCAGTAGACGTCCATCTGACAGGGTTGCCCCAGCCACTCTGGGCAGCTTCCAACAAAAATATAGGAAAAAGAACAACAACAACAACAACAACAACATGAAACATGAAAAGCTTCCTGAAAAAGGACTGCCTTCATATGTCTTCCAAAGGTTATATATTTACTCATCTCCTTGACATCTGATGGGAGAGCATGCTGCAAGGTCAGTGCCACTACTGAGAAGGCCTGGTTCCCTGTAGTTTCATTTCTCGCAGTGAGGGAACCACCAGAAGGCCCTCTGAACTGGACCTCAGTGTCCAAGCTGAATGATAGGGATGGAAACACTCCTTCAAGAATACAGGACCAAAGCCATGTAGGGCTTTAAAGGTCAGCACCATCACTTTGAATTGTGCTCAGAAACATACTGGGAGCCAATGTAAATGGACAGTTCTCATGAGGCAGGGATGAAAGAAGTGGTGTCTCCCAAAGATTTGTATTGCGACTGGAACTTGTTAACTTGTTCATGAATGATCTGGAGTTCATGGTGAACCGTGAGTCGATCAGATCCACTGGCACCAAATTATTCAGGGAAGTAGAAACAAAAAGATATTTCATTAAGCTCCAAAAGGATGTCTCTAATGTGGATATTTGGGCAAATGCAATATAAGTGTAAAGGGATGCACAGTGAGGTAAATAATGTTCCTAATTTCACATCGATGGTGATGGGGGTCTGAATTGGCAGTCACTGACAGGGAAAAATATTTTGAGGTTATGGGGAATAGCTCATTCAAAACGTTAAGCGTGCAGCGGATATTGAACGAGGTGAATCCCATGTTAGAGGTCATTAGGAAAAGGATCAAAAATAAAAGTCCCAATATCATAATGTTGCCATACAAATCAGTGGTGTGACTTACAGTGGAATAGTTCTGTACAATTCTGGTTGCCATACCTCAAAATGATGTTTTAGATCCAGAAAACGGCAACCCAGAATGATCAGAGGGCTGGCATAACTCCCCTATGCAGAAAGCTCACACTACCCGAGGCTTTTTACTTTAGAAAGGGGTAGCTACAGAGGTGTGCATGGTGTAGAACAAGGAGATGAGAAGTTTCACTCCCTCCCACATAAAACTAAAACCCAGTATAGACCCATTGGACCTGACCTAGTCATGTTCATTAATCTCAGTGGGCTACTTTAAGTAAAACATAATTGAATGTGAGCTGGATGTAAATAAATAAATTAGAGAGGTGTCATGGGTTCCATGTTCTTGGTTCCAGGGTTGCACTCCCCGGCAGCTTGCAGGGTACTTCTGGATCCAACATTGTCACTTGAAGCCCAGGTGGCCTCAGTGGCCAGGAGTGCCTAATTCCAATTGCAGATGGTTTTCTAGCTTTTGGACAAAAGTCCTTGAAGAGGACTCAAAAACTCCTTGAAGAGGACTCAAAAACTCCAACTGCTCCAAAATGCAGAGGCCATACAGTATATAGTGGTTGTGCTTGCCTTTAGAGCTCATAAAACCCCTGTTCTAAAGCAGCTGCATTGGTTGCCGATTTGTTTCCAGGCCCATTTCAAGGTGCTCACATTAGTGTTTAAAGCTCTCAATTACTTAATCTCCAGATATCTGGGAGACTGCCTCCTTGCTTACAGAGCCTCTTGGATGCTAAGATCAGTAGAGGGAGGACTTTGGTAGCTCTGCTGCCCTCCAAAGTTTGGAGGGGTTGCCCAAGAGAGGACATTATCTGTGGCAGCCCCTACATTGCAGAATTCTCTCCCCACAGACCTATGCCTTATACTTTCACTTTACACAGTTTGTGGTGAATGCTGAAGATGCTCATGTTTAGCCTGACTTTGGGCCCTTGAGATGTATATTTTTAGGACACACACTACTTTTGTGATCGTAAGTTCTTTAAAATTGTTTTAATGCTCCTTTTAATCTGTGGTAATCGACCCTGGGATCTGCTTGCGAAGGGGGTAATTAATTTATTAATATTAATATTAATAATCCTCACAAAGGACTCCAGCACCCAGGATAACTGTTTCCAGGATTCCTGATTGGTAGGCTCCTACTGTTGCCATAATAAAAATGGCAGACGGGGGGAAGGAATCGGGGCATTACAAAACAACTTCCCAATTCTCCATTCTCACTCCCACTATCACCACCAAGTATGTTTTATGGGAAGAGGTAACTGTGATAGCAGGAAGTGATGGCAGTGAGAAGCATACTAGCCGGACCCTAATATTCAGCTGAATTTGGGCTCAAGTAATAAAAAGTTGGAGATGGAGGTAAACCAGTTTGCCATTGTGAGCCCCTGCCGCTGCTGCCGCCAATTATGAAGTTCAACACCTTCATTAGCATGCGGTCCCCTGGTGTTCACATCTGGTAAGTTGTGCCCTAGTTTTCATCATTTGCTAAGGTTTTGACCTTGGTTCACATCTCTTTGGCATTTGAAAATATCGAGATTTCATTTGAAGACTATTGGAACCACCTCTTTGTTGTATATACTGGCTTCTGTTTTATCTGCCATATAAGCTTATCCTTTTTAGCAAAGAAATGTCTGTTGAACAGAAAAGACACAGATTATAATGTGATGCTTTAGTTCACGGCATCTATAAAATAATAATATCAACAACAACAACAATCATTTCTTTAAGGCATTTAAGGATCTTGTCAAAACAGCTTCTGAAGGGTTTAGTCCAAAGCTTGTAGGTAGCATGCAAACTAAAGTCTCAGGAGTTCATACCAAATGTATCAGCTGAAATGGAAAGAACAAGGCAGTTGCTTTCTCTGTCCCAGTGAGCATGTTATCTGGAGGCCCTGTGAATATTATGTGCTCAACATTCTATGAAAGAATGAACAGGAAAAGCTTTCAAAATGAAGTCAGTTGTAAATGCATACCATTTCTCAAACTTAAACTGAACATTCCCATAAACTGAACTTCCCCCTTACAAAAAGAAAATAATGCAGGAGAACTACAACTTTTCAAATAACCAGGTGTGCACTTGTATTTGAATTGTTTTAAAGGTGTATTAAATTTTTGTTTTGTTTTGTTTTTTGTTTTATCGCATGTTTGTCACCCTGGGCTCATTTGGGAGGAAGGACTGGATATAAATTTAATAAATCTAGAGCTGTGAAATGTACATTAAGGGGCATATGTATACAGAGCCAGTCTGTGACTTTAGAATATGCAGTAGATTAAAAAATGTTTATGCCATACTTTGTGTAATTCTCTTGTGTGTCTTATGTGCTTCTATACTCTCCACCTCAACCTCCAAAGTCTCATTTTCCATAATGTTCACAGACCCTTTATGGCCAGAATTCAAAAGAGAATTAAGCATTGTAAGGGGTGGTCTCAAATTGATGTGGTCAAATGCCAATTGTTCAGCCATTCTCCCCAAGAAACTCTTGCATATCTCAGACAATGTAAGAAACATTGCCTGGCTCTTTTAGACCTAGAGTTCAGTCCTCACACCTCAGAGAGGGAAAATGCCCATAAATTTTATCTTGGCTGAGATGGGAGGTAGCAAGACACTCACTGGAGTTTAGTGGGGATCCTGCTCTAAGGTTTTAAAGGCAGACCACAACACTGGACGGTGTCTAAAATGGGTCACCACTATAGCTCAGGGTTGACCTTAATGGTGCCTAGGGAACATCAGGATTGGTTATATAATGCAAGGCTCATTAGGAGAAGTTAGATCTACCCTCCTACTCCACACTAGTCCAAGTAAATGCATGTGTGGTGGAGGGGAATCTGTGGCCCTCCTGATGTTGTCGGAGTACAGCTTCTATCATCACTTACCATAGTAACTTGGGCTGATGGGACTTGGGCTGACCACAGGTTCCCCACTCCCGATGTATGCCAGGCTTCTTCAATAATGCTGAGGCCTCTAAGCCCATTTATTGGAATCTGTGCCTCTTTCTATCGCCTATCAGTAAATAGTCCTTTTCTGTATCTCACATTATTCTTTGAACTGGAATCAGTTGAAAATATTTCAGAGCATTCCTCTACCCTCTCACAAGTTTCCTCTCTTCTCTGTGGTTTCCTGTTTGTATAGATATAGTCTATTTCTTTGGCGATCACTCGTAGCTGAGTAAGATTGTCTTCCATGAACATGGTCTTAATGGTGAGTCCATAAGTGACTGTGGAGACCAATTCTGCATCCATACACCCTTTCACAGTGGGGTTTTCAGGTGGGAGTTGATCGTGGTGAGGGTTCGCCAAACAAGCCTTCCTCTTAGCTCGTTTCTCCTTTTTGCCCTGAGTTCGTGCTTCTTCAAAGTCCATGACACCTTTGGTAAAGCCTGTTCTTCAATTGGAGCGCTCGCAGGCCAGTGTTTCCCATTTGTCCCATTTGTGTTTCCCTACATTTTTTAAGATTTGCCTTGAGAGAGTCTTTAAACCTCTCTCTCTCTCTTACTACCTGCATCATGCTCTCCATTTTTAAGTTTGGAATAGAGTAGTTGCTGTGGAAGTTGACAATCAGATATCTGAACAACATGACCTGTCCATCAATATAGATATAGCACAACAGGCTTGTGAAGAGCTACTTGCTCAGTAACCTATGGTGAGCAAGAATTTTGCCTAGGAAACCATGTGTGGAAGTTATCAGGGGAGAGTTGGCTCCTTGTTCTTTGAGGCCATCAGTGTGCCACATGTAACTAGCACAGGTATGTGCAGGAAGACAGATGGCTAACTCTTCTGAACTTTTTTGCAAAATGATAGTCTGGCCATTTCATCTTCTACCTAAAAGCTTCTAACTTTCAACCACAGGTAAATAATGAGTGAAAGGTCAGTTGTATGTCCCATGAACTAATGTTGTAGTATCCCAAATAGCACCACGGTTTCACTAAGTGACACTAAAGCTTCACACTCCAGCATACTTGCTGGTGGAGGAGAGAATATCCACACAAACATTACGCACATTTTTGCCCACATGGCCAACCATAAAGGCCAATTCGATGAACAAATAAATAAACAACTATCTGACTTTTAGAAGACATCTGAAGGCAGCCCTGTTTAAGGAAGTTTTTAATGTTTGATGTAATGTTGTTTTTAATATTCTGTTGGGAGCCACCCAGAGTGGCTGGGGAAACTCAGTTAGATGAGCAGGGTATTAATAATAAATTATTATTATTATTATTATTATTATTATTATTATTATTATTAAATTTTGGTCAGACGGTCCTGCAAATATTTACTCAGCTGCTTCATTAAATTTCCATGTGAACAAAAACAATGCTAGCATTAAAATAAAGGCCATCATTCTCTGTAAAATAAAGAAGTGTTGCAGCATTTAGCACATATCCTGCAACCAGAATTTCCAGAGTCCTGTGTAGGGATCCTGAATACTATATTGATCAAGAAAGGACAGCACAGTGGTGATCTGCCCAGCACCTGCCCCCCTAATAGTGGTGTTGCTACCACTCCTTGAAGAGTGAGATGGCGGGGAGCTGGGTGCTGCTTGGATGTCCTCACAAGAGCGCTGGATTGGCTCCACTGGTGTGCCTGCACAGCGACAACCTTCCCACTGCCTCCCTCTCCTGGTAATCAGTAGTGATGCCACAGCCCACGGGAGGGGGGAGCATAGCTGTCAAGTGTCCCTTATTTGAAGGGACAGTCCCTTATTCCAGCGCCATGTTCCGCTGCTGTCCCTTATTGATGGATGTCCCTTATATGATGTCCCTTAAATTTCAAAGCAAGCAGCTCCTCTCCCTCCCTCCCTGCTGGCCAGGGAGAAGGGAGGCTCCAACTGTGTTGCTTGGCTGTGTTGCTCACCTAATAAGAAGTCTAAGAACGACTGGGGGGTGGAGCTTGCATGCCTTGTGTGTGGCTAGTTAATGCAAGCTGAGGGGGGTTTTGAATGTTGGACGCCATTTTGTTGCACGTGCTGCTGCAAACTTTGCAGTGCAAAGCCAGGCCGGGGAGCCATCTTAAGTTGAGGCTGCATAGGCCTTGTGGTGCATGTGATTCAGATTCTATTCAGTTGAACCTCTGGTTAGAAAGTTGGTTGGACAGTGTTCTCGAAGCTACCCAGCCTGCGTTTGACCAGACTGCAGGAGGACAGGAAGACTGGAGTGCCTGGAACAGGTGAGGCTGCAGGTCCCTTATTTTGGCTGCTGGTCCCTTATTTTCAAGGCTGCTGGTCCCTTATTTTCAAATCTGTAAGTTGACAGCTATGGGGGGGAGGCAGGTGCACAGTGATGACCCTTCCCACCTGCTGCTTTTGGATGCCAGTTGTTTCCTAGGCAGTTTGTGCCTCCTAGCCCCTTCATTTGAGTGCTTCATCGGGAGAAAGTTCATAGTGAGGGTTAAAAGCAGTGTTTCAGCTGGAAATAATTAATTTATTTAACTCATTGCCACATTGACAGCCATGGGGCTAAAAAAAAAAAGAAAGGTAAAGGACCCCTGACAGTTAAGTCCAGTCGCAAACAACTCTAGGGTTGCAGCACTCATCTCGCTTTACTGGCCGAGGGAGCAGACGTTTGTCCGCAGACAGTTTTTCCAGGTCATGTGGCCAGCATGACTAAGCCACTTCTGGCGAAGCCAGAGCAGTGCACAGAAACACCGTTTACCTTCCCGCCAAAGCAGTACCTATTTATCTACTTGCACTTTGACGTGCTTTCGAACTGCTAGGTTGGCAGGAGCTGGGACTGAGCAACAAGAGCTCACCCCGTCGCGGGGATTCGAACCGCCGACCTTCTGATTGGCAAGCCACAGCGCCAACCGCGTCCCCACCATGGGGCTTAGATGGTTCCAAAATGGTATTATAGTGGTTCATGGAGAACCAAGCCTGTACAACAGTGGTGCCTCGAAAACTGGACACATTATTGCCTTGAATACCATGCAGTGGAGAGAATGCTGTTGCCTCCGTGCCTCTTCCTGTGAGCTTTCCAAAAGCATCTGTATAGATACTGTTGTGGATAGAATGCTGGACTCTTGGTCTATTGATCATCCCGCAGGGCTCTTCTTAAGAAGATCAATGAAGAAAAACTGAATTGGGATGGGAGGATGAGGCAACATTGGCTTTGACCCTGATGGTGATGTCAACAAGCCATGGAGGAGGAAATCTGTTTCATCACTCAGGTAGCAACAGGTGTCGTTTTAAAATCAAACTAGATGTGGCATTCAACATGCATGTTTAGGGTTCTGCTCTTTTTAAAAATGAACAGCAGCTGTGGGTAGCCCGGATCTAGACCAGGGCTTCTGTATACAGGAAGTGAGTTAGCCCTTTCTCTCAGACCGTTTCCCTCCCACCCCTCAGGCTGTTATTCTGCTCCTGAGGTGGCAATTTGCAGCGTGGTATGGAGTCGCTGCTTTCAAAATTCTTCCTCAGAATAAGAGCTAAGTTTTTAAAAATGCACATGCTGTTTATGGCATAAGATCCAGGTTTTCAGGGGACCTGCTATAGCTGAATTGTTTGAAAAGACATATGGTATCCCAAGTGTAACAGATAGTTGAATCTCAAGGGGGAACAATTGTTCATTCATCTGGACCAAGTGACATTCTTTATGCAAGAATAATTCCTGATTAAAGGGTGAGTTTTAATGGAAACTAATTAGGCAACCTCTTTAGCCTGGGCATAATGATCAAATGAGCTGTCACCCAGTACCTGATACAATGATCTCACTTGGTACAAGATTTTATTCCTTAGCAATTACACTCCCACATTGCACTCCATGTGTTTATTGCCTGGAGCACACATGTCAAATTAAAGAGCAGCTTATGCACCTGATATTTAATTATTGCCTAGCACTACAGACAACCGGGAAATGTCAAAGCGAGCAGTCCTCCATAGGAGCTTATAAAACTGATATCTTCTTTGGCAAATTAAAAAAAGAAACAGCGAGATAAAATATGTATAGGGCAATTCAGTTGTTGCACAATTTTGCCGTTACAAAATATGGCTCCCTAAATCTTAAATAATTTACTATTGCGATAAATACAGAAGGTTCTGTCGTGGCAGAGGAGCATGGCAAAATGAGCTCATCTATTTCTATTAAAAGGCAGCCATGCCTAGTTAAAGGCTTTTACAAAACACGGTCACATCCGAGTTATTTGTGTCTCGTTCATGAGACTAAAGAACAAGTAGGATCTGGGTTATTCGAACAGGTACAGAGTCATACGCAAGTGTTACAAGGAGCAGCTGCATGCCAGACAAAATACTTTGGCACTTCCGTTATGCTGCATTACCTTAAAAGCATCCTTAGCTAATTGGAAGTGGTCCTAAATTCCTTCAAAATCAAATCACTGCTTTAATTCCAGTTATAATACACCTAAAATGAAAACCTACAGGGATTTTTTTTTATTTTAAAAAAGCAATTCCAGAAAATGAAGGCATATTAATGGGAAAAGAAAGTTTTATAGCTAGGCAGAAATCGGAAAAAAGTTGAGAAGGTGAGAAAAAAAATCTTAAGCTAGCCAGTTTTGGAATGTCATCTGATTTTATTTTATTTTCATTTCTAAAAATGCATTCAGTGAAAGCATTCCTTTAAACTTACTGCTCAGCAAAAGAACACCCAAAGAGGAATCCGTTGGTGTCCTGAAAAAGGAAAAGTTGTGCGAGTGCATCTTGGACAAATCCTATTCCAAATAAAGGAATTTAATTACCCGTCATCTTAATTGCACAGTCTAATACTAAAAAGGCTTAATAAGAGTGCTTTTGTATTTACAAAACTGCACAGCTTGTGAAAGAACCCTCAAAACATTTGGCAGGAATCCCAGTCGAGGTATGACTGACTAGAACCTCTAATGACTACAACATGTAAACAAGTGTTTTGTTTCAACTGATAATCATTAACTTCCAGTGTCAGACTTATCCCACAAGGTTTTGTTCACTGTTTCACCAGACTGCTTTACAAAGGCATCTGGGGCTAGGGGAGAAAGCGGGGGGGGGGGGGGGGACCCACAGAGTGTAACTCTCTCTCTCTCTCTCTCTCTCTCTCTCTCTCACACACACACACACACACACACACACACACACACACACCTGCAGAGTGCTATGAAGTGTTGTCACCCTTAAACTAAAATGGCAGTAGGAATAACGAAAAGGGTCATGAGGTAAAATTATTGTAACAAGGAACAAGATGCCTTGATGATTCCTGCAATTCTCCAATGGGTCCACTCGCTGCTTGATGTAGGCGATTGTGTAAATATAGTAGCTCCCCTGTACTAGCATTTTTTAAAACAGCAGCAGCAGCAAAACTGGTTTTTAGACACCCAGCCTTATGCGCATTTGTTGTTGAGCAATAGAAAGAGCCTGAAAAGCAAATTGTTTTCCCCAAAGTGGTAAGCACATTGAAACAACTGACAGCTATGAAGACTATAAGAAGTCTCTAAACACTGCATTTAAAAAAGGAAAGGGGCAGTCAGGGGCTACGAGAATGAGAGTGATACCGTAACAGCTTGTTAAGATGTCACACACACACACACACACACACACACACACACACACAAACACACACACACAACTTGTATGGTGTCTGACTAAAGGCATAAATTGAGCTACACTAATTTGTTATGATTGAGGATTGGGCCCAGAATTTAAAAACAGGGAGAGGGAGAATTCATCCATTCAATGGACATGAATTAAACAAGAAAGAAAGAAAGAAAGAAAGAAAGAAAGAAAGAAAGAAAGAAAGAAAGAAGGAAGGAAGGAAGGAAATGCGGGTGAATTCACCATCATTGTAACAAGGGATAATACTCAAGGCATTTTCACAAAACAGGCTTAAAGCAGATTTTGCTTTAATCCAGTTTGTAATATCAGCTGAAAAACTTCATTGGCCAGAATGCTGATTAGACCTTAAGAGCCTGCAGGAACAGGCCAATGGCCCATTGAGTCCAGCATCCTGTTCTCACAGTGGCCTCCAGATACCAGTGGGAAGCACACAAGCAGAACCAGGGTGCAACAGCACTCTGCCCACCTGCCATTCCCAGCAGCCAGCATCCAGAGGCATTTTGACTCTGACAGTGGAGGTTGAATACAGCCGGTGTAGCTAGCAGCCATTGATTTGTATTACAGACCCCTCTCATCTGCTTTCTCTTCCACATGGCCAGATGTAAACATAAATATCACAAAAGTGGTTTGAAGACACACGATTTAAGGCTTGTGCATGGAAACATCCTAGGTGGTAGATTCTTCCCCACAATCTAAAAATATTTCTCACTAAACTGTCATTAAGGCTGTAATCTTAAACATGCTTAATACTGTACTGTACTGTGAAAAAAACCCAGTGGAACTTACATCTGAGGAAACATGCAAATGATTACTCAGCAAGAAAGCACATTTCCCCAGAATTATTGTTTTCTTTTCTATTGGTATATAAATAGATGTGTCTCCAACAATGGCTCTTAGAAGTTCATCATTTCACTGAATTAACCTCTTTCACGATCTGCAGCAGGTTGGATAATACATTTCGATACACACAGATTTTAGTTGCACAGTAGCTAGCAACGAAGTTCAAAAAAACCCCAACTTTGTTAAACTATTCTGGGTCAGCTCTGACTTGGCTGAAGCGCTGCTTTGAATTCTTACATATAGAAAGGAGGTTTTGAAATAGGATAAATAAATAAGTAATGTGGCTTGTCCAATTTAATGGAATTGGCATTTCATCCCTACATAATAAGGTCAGTAATAAACTCAGCATGTTTACTTGTTAATGAAGTACACCAGATTTTAGTACCCAGTGTAAAAAGCTATTTCATGCTTGGTGAGATTTGGTTGCTAAAATAAGTTGTTGTTTTTCCAGGTATCCAAATCAGGAAGATGAGTTCTAAAAGAATTCTCCTCAGTGACTTTTCTATTGCATGAAAGGGTTTATTCATGCTACTCATACTCTTTGATATAACTCCTTGGGACCGGGATAGCAGAGGAATGAAGAATGCTGGATCCATCATTTTAAATGCCTTAAAAAAAATTAAACAACTGATCTAGCAAGTCTTCGATTGTTTAGTTTTATTTTAAGCAACTGCCACACATCAGTAATTTCCACCCAGCTGTGCTGCATGTAAAATGGCATTTGTGTCTTTATGCAACGTATAGGAAAGGTCAACAACTGACCATTATGCTGCACATAAATATCATGCTCTAACATTGTTCATAATCATTGACCATAAACATTATGAACAATGTTCCAATATGATGTAACACTGAGACATTTGCATTAAATAGTCAGATTGTAATTACACGGCAAAAAGGAAAATTCACTGAAAGAGTTCTACAGTGGCAAAATGCAAAGGGGAGGCAATTAAATTACTAAAGTTTTGTTTTCTTTTTTTAAGAGGAAGCAGGAGGAGGTTAGCTGTTTCTCGATGTTAGTAGCCTGGCTACTGGTGACATCAGAGTATAGAGAGACAGGATAGATCTTGAAGAAAAAGCTTTTACCTTGCCGGCTGTCCTTGTAACAGAAGTTCTTATATTTGTATTAAATGTTTGGTTGCATGCTCTTGCTGGTTTTCAGTGTTCTGGAATGCATTGGAAGAGTATCCTTTGAATAAAAGTGTGTAGATAGGCATGTTGGAATTATTTGTATCATGCAAAACAAAAACAAAAAACCACCACTTCAGCTGCAGTTCTAACCACACTTACTTAGGAGCAAGTCCCAATGAATTCAATGGGACTTGCATCTGAGGAGACCTGTTTAGGACTGCAGCTTTAAAATCAAAGTACAGTGGGTGGCAGAAGGCTAGACAGCAACCACTACCTGTATTGCTACAAATATTTATGTAGCTCTTGGCAAAGTTGCATCATTTTAGCTGCACAGGACTGGTCTGATCAAATTCAGTGGAAATGAGTAAGATGAGAAGTGTGAATTCACACTGTTTGAATGTGGTGAATCCCTTCATTTTCTGTCTTCTTTTTCACTTTTTAAAATGGACTTGCGTATTTAGATAAAATCTTTACACGACAAATTTTTTTAAAGCTGTAAAATTGCTTTAACGGATCAGATAGGGGAAGAAGGACCAAATGGCTAGACACCATTTGACAGTTAAATAATTGCGCTGAGGCAGGGCAAGTGGTAGCAAACCCAAACAAGTGTGGCAAAAGTTTTCTTTGTATTAAACATTATCCATCGGTAGTCAGAATACACTTTGGTGGGGTTATTCCTATGAAGAACAAAAACTGGTGGTTATCTTTGTCTCCTTGTGATTAAAGTAATGAGGTATATTCATTTTCTTAGATAACACATTTGTCCCAAAAGAAAATGTTATTCATACGGGTGCTGTTCCATACTTAGAATCAAAGTCTTTTAAATTATTTCAAGCTGTCAATATGCAATCAGAGCTGTTAGGACACATTTTTAATCCTCTTCTAACAGCATTATACAGATGACAAAATAGAGCAGGCATACAGCTCTCCCTCTTCCCTCTGAATTCCCTACAATTGGCTTTTTCAAGCAAGTAAATTTCGTAACTCAAATTTACAACACTAGGACTGTCAGATTATTTCGAAAGATTTGTTTGATTAACAAAACATAATATATGAACAGATGATTCAGAGATGGTTTTAACTTTAAACTTTAAAATGTTGTCTTTCAACCTCTTTGCAGACTCGTGAAAAAGTAACTGAATTTTAAAAGGATGCATTATTTCCTCTTAAATGTACCTGAGCTATTATTATTATTATTATTATTATTATTATTATTACTACTACTACTCAAAGCGGTAGTTGATTTTCAGTAAGCTTTGGCATTTAACGCATATATGTATACAATAAAAAACTACAGAACAAAAGTCCCTTTAACATTAGCACGGATTTTAAGTGGCCCAATTAATTAAACTACTGTAGCACAACTTGATTTTTATATATATATATTTTTAAAGAGAGCCATATCCTAGGGGCACAAAAACATTTTGGGTCAGGCTTATCACATTTAAAAAATAAGCCAAAATGAGACAGAGCCATTCTTTATCATAAGCACTACAAAATTATTTTTATATATAAAAAAGAATCACACAACTATTTGAACTAGTTGCTGGGTCTATTTGCACTGCAAATTATTTCAGAACACATTTGAAATCTTATTTCATTCCCTATATAGAAAATGAAACCGTTATCTTCTGCTGAATACTCTGATTGCCTGGCACCACCCAATGGCAACAATCAGAAATGCAGATAGAAATTGTTGCAAAACTAGAAAATTTAATCTAACAAACTGGTAAGTAATGGCCTTTGAATTTGGAAGCATAATTCCTAATCTATATCAGTCAAGACCAACCACTTTTGGTTAGCTTTGTTTTTTCAGGTGACTTCACACATATTTCAGAGATCAGATAACGGATTATGACTGTGGCCCCAAACAACTAGAAATTAATGTACATGTGGTCTGTGATATGTCTGCAAAGATACAATTAAAGTCATACAATATCTAGCATAGTGCATTACAATTTCTGTAACTGGCAGAAAAATAATTAACAGGACCCTCAGCAATTTTCAAGTGGTCCATGGGAGACAAAAAGCAAGGGAACCACTGTCCTATATGGGAAGAAGACCTAGTTTCCCAGACCATTGCAAAAAAAAAAAAAAGCATGTGTATTATATCTCTTTACCCAAAGCAGCAATCACAAATTAATTAATAAGAATTACCTGGATATAAGGAGTAACTATGAAATCACTCATTTCGCAGTTTGCATTAGTATGCCTAAGAAGTGGATAGAAGGTAGAATTAAGGGTGGTGGGAAAACGAGACCCTCTTATATTGCTCTGTGTACTTTTTACAAGGATGGTTCCCAAGGATAAGAACAGCACAAACAACCAAGGGAGGGAACTGTAACGTATCCAGGGTTTTTGTTAATGTTAATGAAACTTGCCGCTCTGCAGTCTTAGCAACCAAGTCCTACGAAACCCCTTATACAGCACGCAACACTTCCTACCGAAGAACTGAGTGCATCCACTCGCATCACGTCGTGGTCCACACTGTGAATAAGACATTCTTTTTTCTTTCAATCTATATTTCAATATGAGACTAATCTAACTCTACTGAGTAAAGCAGGGCACTGGGATACAAACCCTCAGTTGCTTTATTGAATGAACAGAAAGCAAAGCACATCTCAGTTCCCTTTAGCAGTGATCTCGAGAGGCATCCACGACCAATGTGAGTGCTTTTCTTGAAAGGGCACTAGCTAAGAGACGCAAATCAGTCACTGAGCCTAACAAATTTAGCATGAACTAGGTCTGCGCATATATATATATATATATATATATATATATATATATATATGATGGATGAGTTGATCAGTGGCAGCAGATCCAGGTGAATCACAGAAACTGTGAGGGTGTGCTGCACTCAAGGCCATCTTTCTGTTCTCTATTGTGGCTCCAAAGAGGAGCTTGGAAGTCATGGCTTCCGGTCTTTGCTTAACTTCAGTTTGTTGTGGCATCCGAACTAACAAAGTGTACTTAATGTTAACTATGGTTTGGTTACAACAAGCCAGCTTGAACAAGCCATTCTCCCCTACATACACTTTCTCCATGCCATGTATGATTTTATACATCTCTAACATACATTTCTGTTATACATCATTTAAACATCTCTGCTCTGGAGAGTAGGACTCAAACCAATGGATTCAAGTTACAAGAAAGGAGATGCCAACTAACTATCAGAAAGATCCTTCAGTAGCACCTTTAAGACCAGCTAAGTTAGTTCTTGGTATGAGCTTTCGTGTGCAAGCACACTTCTTCAGATACACTGTATCTGAAGAAGTGTGCTTGCACACGAAAGCTCATACCAAGAACTAACTTAGTTGGTCTTAAAGGTGCTACTGAAGGATTTTTTTATTTTATCAGAAAGATCGTAAGAGCTGTTCAATAGTGGAAAGGACTCCCTCAGGAAGTTGTGGACACTCCTTCACTGGAGGTTTTTAAGCAGAGGTTGAATAGCCATCTGTCATGGATGCTTTAGTTGAGACTCCTGCATTGCAGGGCCTTGAACTAGATGGCCATCCTGGTCCCTTGCAGCTCTACAATTCTATGATCTTATCATGTTCCCTTCATGTCTCCTTTTCCAAACTAAAAAGCCCCAAACATTGCGACTTCCCATCACAGGGGAATTTCTCCAGTATTCTCCAGTATGGTGCCAGTATGGTGTAGTGATTAAGAGCCGTAGTCTCGTAATCTGGTGAACCGGGTTCGATTCCCTGCTCCTCCACATGCAGCTGCTGGTCACACTTCTCTGAAGTCTCTCAGCCCCACTCACCTCACAGAGTGTTTCTTGTGGGGGAGGAAGGGAAAGGAGAATGTTAGCCGCTTTGAGACTCCTTCGGGTAGTGATAAAGCGGGGTATCAAATCCAAACTCCTCTTCTTCTCCAGTCCAATGATGATAACAATGATGTTTAATCAATTTTAATTCCCACCATATATTACATACATTCATTAAATATACAAAGCAAGTAGTAGATTTAAAGAATACAGCGCATGTCATGTAAACAATTCATTAGTAACTAAAAATAAATTGTATTGGCATCTAATGAAGATGCTGATTTTCATAACTTTATCCTTCTTTCTAGTTCCTGTCACAGCTAGCATATTTCTAGTTATTTAAAATATTGTCTAACTGTTTGCTCATCAAAACATATCAAAGTCATACTGAGCATTAGGGAGATCATGGCTTCTTGAGCAATGTGATATAAAAGGACACCATATTTCCATGAATTTGTTCTGTTCAATACCTGTTTCTCTTGACCTTACCTAAAATGTTACATCTGAAATTAATGTTAGTTCCCAGAGCTTATTTATCCAGTCATTGGAGACTTGGGGAGTTTCAGTTTTTGAGCATAAAGCAATCGTGTTGCTACTATCATGCAAAATGTTAGTTCTGTATGGTCATTACTTGTTAAGTGAGACATATCATTCCATAACAAATTTCACTTCTATAACCTCTTGTACTATTTCAGATAGTGCTTTTGTGATTATATTCCAATATTGTTGTGTTAAAAGAACATGTTCACCACATATGGAAGTAAGTACCTCAATCCTTCCTGTATTGCCAGCACATTGCTGAGTAATTTTTCTTAATAGCATTAATTATATAACACCTTGTCATAACTTTATAACTGCTTTTGCTTATTGCTTGACTTTAAAATATATTATGCGCTGTCTCCCACAGATTCTCCCAGACTTCCATAGAAATATTGCTACCAATATTGTGAGCCAACTTTATCATATAATCTTTAACTTGTTCAGATTCACAGTTGCATTTTAATAGCAGGTGATACATTCTAAATATTCAGTACTTTCCTTTTTTATTATTACTTCTTTTATTTGGTTAATTTTCTTACACTTCTGTTTTCATTTAAATATTTAAAAGCCTCAAATAGCTGAAATATTATCTCTTATCTGAAAATATTCAAAGCAATTTACATTTTCCAGATATAACGTGTTCCTTAATGTTGCATTATTAAGCATTTTTCCAATTTCTGATGAATAAGTTACTGTTTCTTTGGTCAGTAATTAATAAATTGTACATAATTCAGGGGGGATGTTGATGGACTTAATAACCTTTATTGTGGCCCCATTTTTAAGACATTTGGGTACTTGAAAAATTGCTTTTTCATTGTTGCTTTTCTGTACCTCCTGTCTGCTCACAACATTTTGTGTACTGTTAGTTTAATAATTTAATTTCGATTTGTGAAATAGACAATGAGACTTCATCTAGGATCCATTCAACCAGAGGATTTGTGTACCTTGTTGCTCAGAATTATTTTAGATTAGGAGCAGAGAGACAACCTTTTACTTTCTTGTTGTATAAAATGTTTGCTGTAATCCTTGTTTTTTATTATTTAATTTTTTTATTTATTAAATTTCTATACTGCCCTTCATCCGAGGATCACAATGTGCTTTACAATATAGCAGCACAAAAATGCATGGCATAGTAACAAACAAAAAACAGCACACACACAGTTGAACCACATTTGCCATTTCCTTCCCTACTTACTCATTTTGGGCACATGGTTCTGGAGAACTTCGCAATCTCTTTTTGTTTTCACTACCCTGAGTAATTTTGCATTATCACCAACATACATGGCCATTTCATTGCTAATCCCCACATCCAGACTATTTATGGGCATCTTAAATAGAAAAGGTCCCGATACCGAGCCTTGAGCTGCTCCCCTACTCTCTGCTTTCTTCTCTTTAACCACTCATGAGAGGAATTGCTCTCATTTCCTATGATTGCCAAACATATTCAGAAGTCCTATTCAGAAGTCTTTTGAAATCCTAGTTCCACAATTGCACCACCTCTATTCACAAGTTCTTTGACACTCTCAAAGAACTCTAAAAGCTTAGTTAGATAGGACTTTCTTTAGTGAAAGCCATGCTGCATCTTCTGTATGCTTGTTCTCAGTGCTGGATTTACGTATAAGTTAAACAAGCTATAGCTTAGGGCCCCACTCTCTTGGGGGGCACCCAAAAAAGTAAAGGAAAAAACCAACTGGATGTACATTTCCAAAATATAAAAACAAATAAAATAAAACCTACATACAGCAATGGTGTTTTGTTTTGTGTTGTCTCCTATGATGTAAGTAATGGGCCCCACCTGCTAGCCTGCTCCCTAAAATATCACTGGTTTGTTCATTTCTATATATAGAGTGCCTACATCCTGCGTGGACTGGTTGCATGGCAACATGTGCAAATGGCTTTAGATGCCTATTAGGTCCATAAATTATCATATAGCATTTATTCAACACAAAAAACAGCAACAATGTGTTGTTCACAAAGGACAGCTGTACATATCAAGGGCCCCATTACATTCAGTGTCTTAGGGCCTTATCAAACCTAAATCCGGCCCTGCTTGTTCTCCTATATGCTTGGTAATTTTATGTTTAATAATATTTAATAATGGGAAACCCAACCAGATGGGCGGGGTATAAATAAATTATTATTATTATTCCCACCCATTTCCCCAGAACAGACGTTAAGCTGACCAGCCTGAAATTTACTAGATCTCCTCCAGTTTCCTTTTTAAAAATTAGTGTTACGCTGGCCACTTTCCAGTCCTCAGTTATAGATGCTGATTGGAAACAAACATATTCTCCTCAGAATAGGAACAATTCCACAGTTGGAGAGGTGGGTACCAGCTGGACCCAGTAATTTTGTTTGCTTTTAATTTGCTCTTATCTTCAATGATGCTTTCCACCCATTTTCTCAGAGCAGATGACCTGGATTGCCAACCCCTATCGCTTTTAAAATATTGTAGTTAGACTCTCAACTTTTCGATCCTCTTGTTTTTGTTGTTGTTTAGTCGTTTAGTCGTGTCCGACTCTTCGTGACCCCATGGACCAGAGCACGCCAGGCACTCCTGCCTTCCACTGCCTCCCGCAGTTTGGTCAAACTCATGTTAGTAGCTTCGAGAACACTGTCCAACCATCTCATCCTCTGTCATTCCCCTTCCCCTTGTGCCCTCCATCTTTCCCAACATCAGGGTCTTTTCCAGGAAGTCTTCTCTTCTCATGAGGTGGCCAAAGTATTGGAGCTTCAGCTTCAGGATCTGTTCTTCCAGTGAGCACTCAGGGCTGATTTAGGGAGGCTCATATTAAAAATGACAGTGTAAGCATAGGTGAAAATATCTCTGAGCAGGTGCAGGGTGCACTTCACACACCACCCTTGACTAACTACATATTCCCACACATCAGGGATTAGGGGAAAAGTCTGCCAGGCGAGTAGTTGTTTCAGATATGTTTGAGCTGTCATGTATCACATTTGTCTGAAGAAGAAGAAGAAGAAGAAGAAGAAGAAGAAGAAGAAGAAGAAGAAGCATCTTGTTTCCATTCAGTTATCACCATATACAGGAGGGGTTGGCAGGGAGGCACAGCCATCCTAACCTGGCTTCCTGACACCACAGTCACTGTGGGAGGGTGAGGGATGAGACAGGGAGGTATATGCTGCTCAAGCGCACCAGCAGGTGCACCAGATGAGCTTAGCTGGTGCCTCCATGCCGCACCAACCTCTCTGCCACCTTGCACCTCTCTCTCTCTCTCATCTGCAGCCACACCAACAACAAGATTTCTGGTAGGCTTCTGTTGACACCATCCCTACCTGTTTCTTTCACAGTATATTCATAATGGGACATACCAGTACAGTGGTCCTTTGCTTCTCAAACTTAATCCTACTGCAGAAGTCCTTTCCAAAAGCAAAGCGTTCCAAAACCAAAGTGCACTTTCCCATAGAAAGTAATGCAGAATCTGTTCCAGACTTTTAAAAACAACCCCTAAAACAGCAATTTAACATGAATTTTACTATCTAACGAGACCATTGATCCATAAAATGAAAGCAATAAACAATGTACTGCAGTCACACAATCAATCTATCTATCAGTAGCTGAACTGGGTTCCACGCAGTCACAAAAACAAAACAAAAAAGAGCCGCAAAAACAAAAATGCAAAACAAATATCAAAAACAAACAGACGTCAGTGTAACACTCAAAACGGAGTACATTCAGCTTCCCAAAAAAAGTTCGCAAACCAGAACTTACTTACTTCTGTGTTTGTAGTGTTTGGGTTCCAAGTTTTTTGAGTACCAAGGCTTTTGAGAACCAAGGTACCACCGTAGTTTTCAAACTTAGTACTGCAGACTCTGATTTCCGATTAGTCACAAGCCACACCTTTCCTTTGCCTCTTTAAAGGCCTCCTTCTCCTTATGTCACATTGTTCCCTGTTTAGCCATGCAAACTACCCACAACCCACTGGTGAGACTTCATGCAACATCTGGAAGCCACTAAATGTATGAGGATGATCATGTTACAATATGGGTTCCATTAATTCAACTAATTTCTTATTTAAGCATTCTGTTTCCAGCTACTGCAAAAACCTTTCAACTCTACATGTCTCCGAATGACTATTTAAAAGCTTTTTATTTACCCTCTATGGTGTGTTTTTTAAAAAATGTGTTAATTAAAGTAATCTCTTTTATACTTATTAAAAATAAATTACTGCACATTTTAACATTTTCCTCCCTGCAAATTTTCTTCTTAATTAGTTATTTAAACTGTGCTGAAAGTCCCAAGCCAATACATTTCAATATTCATTTTTCCATTTCAATTTTTTGAACAAGGGAACAGTTCCCCTCTTTTAGCCTGAAAATTTTATTTTGAAAAAAAGAAGAAGCAAATACCCACTATAAATGATGGAGGATGCACCAGAGTACCAATGAGTATCTGTCGTTGTTATTTTTTACTTTCCCACTTTAGCTTTTAATGCAGGACAATGCAAAGTTAAAAATCAATGCAGAAAATGCTATTAATCTGGGGAAAGAGCATAACATTTTTTGCTTTCCCCAAGCTACAGATTGTAATCACAATTCAGAGGTATGGGCATCTATGCAGACATAAGACACACTGAACTCAATAGGGCTTACTCCCAGGTAAGTATTATTTAGTTTACTGAATTTTGTAAATCTCTATTTATAAAAAAAAGAAAAAGCAAACTTTAGACATATAACAGCAGATTAAAATAAACACATTTTAAACAAGATAATGCTATGAAATAGTATTAAAATTTATTATAGTTATTGATTTGTTATTGTTATTATTTACCCACTCTTCACCCTAAGGTCCCAGTGCGAGTTAAAACAAGTTAAAACTCAGTTACAAAAAATGCAACTGCAAAAACAGCATGTAATAAAAAGTAATAAAATTCAAAGAATTGCTGATATTATATTTAAATTTCCAGTCGTTCTCCAATAGAAATCTCCAAGGCCACTTTCTAAAAAGAAATTTCCCATATCAAAACGGTACCGACCATGGGACAAAACATGAGGGTCAATCAGCTTTTAAAAAGACATAGAAACGACCATCTCATCCTATCAAATGTCTGGAACTGCATCTTGACCTGGTGGTGAAAAGATGACAAAATTGACACCACATGGGCCCCACTGGGGGTGGAAACTACTGAAAAGGCCCTCTCCTTTGTCACCACCATCCAAATCTCACAACTCTGTTGTGCAAGCAGGATGCCACAACTGGATACCAACTTGTGAGTGCACAGGTACAAAATGTGTGCCTTGATATTGCTCAAGATTATTGGAGAAAGAAGGAGGGTATCATGGGGGGGGTGCTGTTTTTAGCAGCAGTCACACATCTTCTATAATCTTTTGTTCAAGTGATGATGAATGAAAGACCTGTGACTTAGCCCTGTGTATCCCAACAGGGAAAGATGAAGAGGTCTCACAAGACAGAAAGCTGGAATTAGAATCACAAAGAGAGCATAGAAATTGCTATATACTGAGTTAGACTGATAGTCCATTGAGCTCAGCACTGCCTACAATGATTATCAGGGCTTCTTTGGGTTTTAAGCATAAGTTTTCTTTTCCAACCCTAGCTGGAAATACCAGGGATTGAACCTCAAACTTTTTGTATGCAAAGCACATGCTCTTCCGTTGAGCACCAATAAGCCACAACCCGTTCCCCACAGAGTCCCCTCCCCTGGCCATCACCCTCATCACATCTTACATCAACACAATTTATCCCGATTCACATTGTTTGGTTATTGGTCTGAATGTGATACCTATGTCATAAGAATAGGATCATTATCAACTGTGTTGAATTAGGGGGTGATGCGGGACCCCTAATAATTGGAATCTAAGGCCTCCATGCTAGAAATATGCTATGTGTGCATCCCAGAACTGAAAAGATGAAATGGGAAATCCCACATTTATTTTAACTAATCCCCAATAGCTTGTTCTCAGATGTGATCTACTTTCTCATAATGTTACATGCTGATGTTGCATGCAAAAATTAGTATTAATTATTATACCCCCAGGATCCCCAAACATGGATATGGTCCCTCTTGCATGAGAGAAAGTACAAACAAATACAAAGTGCATACATTAAAGTATGCAAAGAGAAAAGGATTCATACACTATATACTCTATATGCAAATCCTCCGATTGCAGCTAATTATAGTGCTGGAAAGCAGGACTAAGAAATCTCTACAATCCTGCCCCTTCCCGGTGGGAATATGGAATAAAAAAAGGCATTTCTTTGTCAAAAGAATAAAAGTTTGAATTAATATTTTTGTGTAAATGAGCTTCACTTTTCATGTGTTATGTGTCTCTCCTTGGAATGAATATACACACATAACACCATATTTTATACGTCTCTGATTAAAATTAGATGACAGGCTGGGATGCACTTCCAAACATGTCACCCACGTACAAAGGAACAAAAGTTATCGCATGCTTTCCCTGTTTGTCTTCTCCTACAGCAACTTTTGCAATAACAAAAGTGTTAATAAATTCAGTTCATTTTGTAAGAACTTCCAGGGCATTCAGAAACCGTCATAATTCAGGAGGCAGCTGCATGGAAACAAAGCCTTGACAATATTTAATTGAGGCTTTTTAAAAAAAACCAAACTGCTAATAATGGCAACTGTATTGTTGGGATACTGTACTATCTGTATGTATTTCATGGCCGAGATCCAAACAGTTCCGTGCAAAATCGGAAAACACTTCTCTGCATGCTCTGTGGGAGGAAGAATGCCAATTTTCTTCTCCAGCTGCATCCCCTCAC
The DNA here is from genome assembly GCF_964106645.2 of Podarcis pityusensis. Lineage (NCBI taxonomy): Eukaryota > Metazoa > Chordata > Lepidosauria > Squamata > Lacertidae > Podarcis > Podarcis pityusensis. The sequence goes on along the minus strand of NC_138028.1, from coordinate 71,368,059 downwards.
CCTGTATTGAATGCTGCTCAGGAGAGTCCTGCAACCTTAAGGAACAGCTGGGGGGGGGGGACAAATGAGAGGCTGTGATGGTAATGGGTGGTAAAGCCATAGCATGCCTCCATGCGATGAATTGTGCCCTTTAGGTCCCATTCCTTGCTTTGAGGCTGCAGTGCTAGACATGCTTATACAAGAGCAAAATGGGACTTACTTCTGAGGAAAGATGCTTCAAATTGCTCTGTATTACCAAACACACCTGCTTGTTTCCATTTTCAATGTACATATTTTTCCAAGTACTGTCTGCCCCAGCTGCAAAATAATGTCTCTCCCATATCAGTCTCTAGAGCCCCAGGAAGTGTGATAACTCTCCAACAGTTTGACTTTCCCCCCAAAGCTGCATTCCTCCATCGTCTCCTCAGACAGATGGGTGCCAACAAAGTGTGCATCCCATGGATTTTAATCTAACTTTCTCGTGGCCCGTCATGTTTCTGTAATTGGGTGTGTTATAGAAGCCTAACTCATCTTATGGAATTATGTAAAACATTTTTATGTATAGTGGTACCTTAGTTTTTGAACGTAATCCGTTCTGGAAGACGGTTTGAATTCCAAAACTTTCAAAAACCGAAAACTCAATACGGAAAACTCAAAACGGAAACCACCTCGGGTTTTCGACACTCCAATTTCTGAAACATTCGTCAACAGAGACGTTCAAAAACCCAAGGTACCACTGTACAGTAAATTAGTGATAAAACTAAAAGGACAGGGGGATCCTTAACCAAAGGGAGATAGGGAGATAGTGGAACCTTGAGCCCGGCTTCGGCTGGGGAGGGCGGGATATAAATAAAATTTATTATTATTTATTATTATTATTATTATTATTATTATTATTATTATTATTACAAGGTAGTCAAAGATGCTCTAAAGGAGGATAAGGAGACTGTAGAGAAGCTGAATGAATTCTACACACCTTTCTTAACTAGGGTAGGTGTAGGCCAGATCCTTGTAACTGAACTAATGTTGCAGAACTTAGGCAAATGATGGTGACAGGAGACAAAGTTCTATGACTCAATGACAAATTAGCAATGAACAAAACTCCGGGTCCTGATTTTATCCACTGGCTAGTGCTGAAATGAACTCATATGTGAAATTGCTCGTCTTCTAACAAAAACACTTTAACTTGTTCCTAAGAACAGCCTCCATAAGGGAGGACTGGGAACTGGCCAAAGTAGCACACTTTTTATTTAAAAAGGGATCCAGACAGGTTCCAGGAAATTACAGGGCAGTTAATATCTGTTCCAAAAAAAAAAGTGGTGGGAAGCTTTATTAAAGATAGAGTTAACAAGGATATGGAAGAACACGTCTTGCTGAAGAAGAAGCATGGTTCTGCAAATGTAAGTCCTATCTCACTAACCCTTTGAGAGTGTCAATCAGCATGTGGATAGGGGAGATGACATAGGCACTTTGTGTTTAGACATTCAAAAAGCTCTCAATAAAGTTTTTTCAGATTAAATTTAGCAGTCATGGGATGAGAGATAGTTCTTTAACCACCAATTGCTGAAGGTCAGAGATTAGGAATAAATGGATAGCTATCACAAGTGGGTCCCCCGAGCATCTGTTTGGGGACTAGGGATGGAGGAGAAATTTGATTCCATTCATATTTAAAGACAGACTTACCTAATGTGTACAAAAATGCTAATATAAATTGTGCATATAAAGGCATATATTAGTGAAGATAACATACAAAATGTTATATTAGGGGTAATTGCTTGCCAAAATACATATACTAATCAAACTGCATGAGGATTATTTAAACTAAAATTTGCAAATTGCTGCAGAAATATGGAGAGCTAAATTTAAAATTAGAAACTGAGGGAACTGAAATTTTGTTGTATCCCAGTAAATTCCAATCATAATAGATACACTACATTTAACAGTCCTAAATTCATCACGTCCATTAGCTTCAACAGGACTACACGTAGAATGATTAAAATTGGTTCCAACTCCATTTATTTAAAAGATTTGGGATTGAATTGAAATGTGGCCTACCATTTGCAGGGGGCCTTTGGATCCAGAAGATGCCTCTAATAAAGGAAAAGGAGAAGAGACAATGTCATTGACACCACTTTCCCCTGTTGCCACCCAGAATCTCCACTATATTAGACTCTTCCATGACTACAAGAACTTCTTTTCATAGAGGGGGACCATTCAGTGGCAGTTGTTTAGGGCAGGGCAGGCAGGATACTATTGCTCATTTGCCTGACAAACATTAAGTATTGTTGCCAGTTCCTGAGAGAGGGGAGGGCATGGAAATTGGTGTGGTGCGAGCATGGCAGCAGGACCATCGGATTGGTGGTGCTGGCAACTTTGCACCTGTCCTTCTCAGGGACCAGCAGTGATACCACCTGCAGTGGCACAACAACTGCTACTGGGACCATTGCACATAATCTTTCATCCTTATAATGGTCTAATCAAGATATAATAGTCTAACCTCTTTCAAAAGGAATGTTTTAACACATTTTTCTGGGTATGGATGAAATTTGGGAATGAAAACTTCACTGCTACTCTAAAATTCACAAACTCTTATTTTCTCCATCAGAATAAACTATAGCATTGGAGATTACAATAATACACTGAACTGCCACCCAGAATTTTGAACTGAATTGCTCCAGAGCTTGTGAAATATGGCTACAGACAGCAGTAACAAATGTACAGGTTAGCATCCTCCTATATTGCTCGCACCCAGAGTCTATGGCCAGACATGCTGGATATGAAAATGGATGTACCATATAATTGGCAACATAATGCCCGTGGCATTCAATTCCATTTAGCCTGCAGGCTTCTAAAAGTATGGGGCAATGCTAGCTGATTATGGAAGACAGTATTAAGATATGAATTGCCAAAGAAAGAAAGGTTTTGACATGTATATTAGGTTTATTTTATGTGAACAAACTGATTTACTGGTCACAACATCACCTTGTGCCCAACAGACTGATTCATTAATGTTACTTTGGGTAACTATAACTTAAAGTACCTTGTATGTCAGACCGATGACAAGGGGCTGCATTCTAAAGGTCAGCTATTGTGCTGTGAAGAGGCTGGAGTACTAATTGGAAAGATGCCCTCCCTTTCTTTACCACTGGCTAAGATTCATTCCTGGAGTTTGTAACATGTTGCAAGCCTCTAGAAGCATCCTGGATTTCTTGGATAATTAAACCTGGAAGAAATAATGCACCCTAAAGCTGTTTCGAGAAACGGTCTTATAATCTGTTTTAAAGCATCTCTGTTTTCTTTAGTGAGAACTCTACATTTCTATTATTCTATGTTCTCTAGTCTCTAAGTAGATTCTATCCATATCTTCAGTTAAAGATGTTTCCCTATTAGCTTTCCTTACTTCTGGGTCACATTCTTTGGCATTTTAAAACCCTCATATCCATCAGACATATAATTTGCAAGCTCCTTATATTTTAAAGGTGAATTGCTGATACAGAAAAAATTATCTACTTTAAGCTGCTTTGAATCAGACTGTAAACATTGATTCAAACCATTTCTTGCATGCTTCTTTGGGTCCATTATTAAACCCAAACTTCAATCCACCTTTGACCCAAGAAAAGGTGGGAGTTGGGGGAGGTTCTCCTTATATTCCAGTTTTCTTTTTTCACAGTGTCAATCTGAATCTGACTTAGACTAACAACAAATGTATACCCTTCTCTTGAGGCTGCTTGCATCAAGCTACTTGCCCCTTTGCTCTTGCCCTTCTTCTCATGCCTCCTGCAAGCTGTGGGGCTGAGACGGTGGCATCGCGTGGGTTGCTAGTGCCCAGGGCTGAATGGAGGAAGTGGGTGGGAGGGAGGGAACTGGATAGAGTATGCATGCACATCCAACTGCCTAATGGTGCCAGCATCACCCAGGAGTTCACAGCTGCAGAGATAAGCAAGGAAGAGTCATTCCGTTCTCTGGAGAGGCCACTTCCTGGTTCGCATGGAGAAGCTGTATTCAGCAGAGAAGCTGGGTGTTGACATTTCCTGCATCTAACAATTTTGTGCCTGGACAACCGCCCTTGTGCCCCCTGCACACTACACCACTGGGCTGAGATACCTGTGAGAAACTGTACACTGTGTGAATAAGTACTTCTCTTTGTCTATCCTGCATCTGCCAATTTTCATCAGATGACCCCAGAGTCTAGTAATATAGAAAAGATCCTAAAAATGAGAAATCAAACTAGTCCCAAAGGTATGTAGTAGCTGGGGTGTAAGCCAAGTCAGAAAAGTGGAGACTGTAAGATCACTAAAGTAAGGATTAATGAAAGCAAATGAATTATTTCTGACAGAATGGTTTGATGTTCAGAGTTTGGGGAAGAACTTACACAACTGATGCATGTGGTTTTCACTGCATGGATGCTCAGCTGGATTTGGGAGCAGATTTCTGCGGGTTCCATTTTTAGACATCCCTCCACTCTGCACAGGAACATCTGATCCTGGTTTATTTTTTGCTAGGAATCAGCCTCACACAACACAACATTAGGCCCTATAGGAAACAGAGGCAAACAGCAAAGAAAGGCATATAGTGACAGAATGTAGGACCAGAATGGCAAGACGCAAGTACCAGAACATAGTATCTATTTTTGAAAAATATTAATATATTTAATAAAATCATTTACGTGTTCCCTTTCTGCTTACAAAAACACCCGAGAAAGTTTACAAAGGGTTGGGATGGGGAACCCCAGAAATTCAAACTTGTACCTTTGTTGTTGTTTAGTCATTTAGTCATGTCCAACTCTTCGTGACCCCATAGACCAGAGCACGCCAGGCACTCCTGTCTTCCACTGCTTCCCACAGTTTGGTCAAACTCATGCTGGTAGCTTTGAGAACACTGTCCAGCCATCTCGTCCTCTGTCGTCCCCTTCTCCTGGTGCCCTCAATCTTTCCCAACATCAGGGTCTTTTCCAGGGAGTCTTCTCTTCAAAACTTGTACCTAGGGATGCCTATTGAAAGTGAGACTATCAAGGTGTTTGTCTTCTGGTCCATGTAAGCCCCATCACAGACTCTTACTATAAATGTTTTTCTCATTAGTTCACGTGTTCCATCTAATTATTTCTCTATAGTCTATACTATACTTTTGCAAGAAAAATGGTTGTCACACTGTAGTTTGCGTGACTGCTGATAGATGGTCAATGCCAACTGCAGCAGATGATAACAGGAGATGGGCAAGCAAGCAAGTGGAGCAGTGGTGGGCAGCTCAGGTGAGCTGTTGACGATGGACTGATGTTTAAAGGAGATGGTTAAAGGGGACTTTAGAGAGCAGTTTGGCACCCCACTCTCAGAAGCATGCCCCCTCCACTAAACATTGCTGGAGCAGTGTATAAAGGAGCACTTTGGCAAACCTGCTTTCTAAAGCTCCTCCTCCAAAAAATCACTCGAGCAAGGTCAGGAAGCCGCTCTCTAAAGCACTCAGCCCTCCTGTTAAACATCTTCCTGGTAGGAAAGGGTCTGGGTGAGATGTGAGGAACGTGGGGGGGGGGGAGCTGTGAAGGAAGCAGATTGGGGTTTGGGTTGAGCTGAGGAAGGAGTTTGAGGCAGGCTGTGGGGAGAGGGTTGGGCCAAGCTGGGTAGGGTAGGGTAGGGATGAGGGTTTCATCAGATGTAAAGGAAGGGGTGGGGGTTTGGTAAGGTTGGTGAGCAGAACAAGCAGCTGCAGCAGCCCCTAGTACATTATAGATTTTTAACATGCACACATTATGCATAAATGGATATATCAATTGCTCTGCAGAGTATGTTATTTCCATATTCACTAATTCTCTAATTTCCTCTGTTCCAACAGGTGCCTTATTGCTTTTCTTTTTTCTGAAGTGTTGTTTGTTGATTTTGTATAAGTTTTATAACTTATATAAGTTTTATAGAAGTATAACAGAGCCAGTGCGGTGTAGTGGTTAAGAGTGGTGGTTGCGTAATCTGGTGAACCGGATTCGATTCCCTGCTCCTCCACATGCAGCTGCTGGGTGACCTTGGGCCAGTCACACTTCTTTGAAATCTCTCAGGCCCACTCACCTCACAAATGCTTTTAAAAGCATTTTTAAAAATACATTGAATTTTCCGTAAGGCTCACCATCGCCATCTAGTGTCGCATTGCATATTGCATTTAAAACACACTAAAAAAGTTTTATTTGCAGCTGTATAGCTGAGTTCGGGGGCTGGAATCCTAACTATTTCCACACAGAGGTATGTCCCATTTAATTCAAATAGGCTTACTCTGAAGTAAGCAGGATAGAATTGCAACCATACTTCACTTCTTACGGTGAAATTTTAAAACAAACAGAATGTATTTTTTAGTATTGTTCTTTTCACATATAAAACAATGCAAAGAACCAATAACCGAAGCTAAAAAACTGAACATTAGATCAAACTTACTGTAGATCATAGCATTAGCTCTCCTGATTTTTTTAAAAAAGAGAAGTATCTGCACTATCCAAATTTATCCATGAGTGAGTAAACCAAATGTCTCTAGCTTGTGCTAGGAAGACAAACTACGTTGTTTTTTTTGGGGGGGGGGATATCGGGGAATGAAAAACAAAGTAAATGTTACATGAAATGAACAGCTGTCCACAAAGAAAAGGCAAGCAACCACACTACCAAAAGTGCAGAGCAAAACAAGACCACCAAATTGTGGTACAAAAAATATCACCCTCATGGTTTCAGTTCAAATGATCAAAGACCCTGTACAGATGTTATTTCCATCGAGAAATTAAAAACCCTGTAACTGCCAGTTGCTTTCCTGAAAATTCTCAATGTTCTATGTGGTGTCTAAGTTTACAATAGAGGAGAGACCCTGAAAATTATTGAGGGCAGTGACATGGGTCCCTGTGCCATCAAAGAACCATTAGTTTCATTTTGATATTGTAGTCAATCTTTGAATCGATCTCCAGACATTGAGACTCACATCTATGATTCATGATCTTGTGGAGCTTATAATTTGGTTTCTATAAATCATCTAGACTTTTTGCTCCGTGGGTATTTTTACCAAGCGAACCCCCTCTCGTTTTGTAAATCCAGTAAATCATTGGATTGTATAAACTGATCTGAAGTGGGGATTGCGGGTACATGGATGTCTTGCAGCAAGCCACTTGTCTTGGTATCCTTTGTTCATTCAACCTAAATGATCCTATAGGTATTATAGGTAAATGACTGTAGCACAATGATACAGCACGTGTCAGGGACCGTGCTGCGGAGGACTGCACTGAGGAGGAATGGTGGGAGCCTCCCCCGCCCCCTGCCAGGAGCAGGAGGACAGTATAGATTTGGAACAGTGGTTTGCAGAGGGACATAGTTCAGAAGGCAGAAGCTGGGATATATTGGATGGTGAACAGCTAGGAGAAGAAACACTGAAAGGGAGAGGGTCAACAGATTCACAGTCTCTAGACAGCATTCCTCCACTGCCCTCCCCAAAGTCAAGAAGGGCTCAGAAAGTGGCAGAACAGAAATCACAGAGGGGACAAGCTCAGATTATGAGACCTAGAAGTGACGTAGGTTCATAGGGACTGAAGGGGGTAGGGTCTTTAATTGGGAGCACCGCCATTACTAGGAGATGTGTTCTCTCTCTGTGATTATTAAAGTTTCTAACCGGTAAGAAGACTCCTTTTCCTTTGTTCTGCTTATCTACGGCCACGGGGGAGGAAGCCGATTCCCCAAAGCCTGACAACATGCTTTGTATCATTATCATCGTCATTTGTTAGTCACTTGTTACATTTGTTCCTCCAAGCAGCTTACAACATATTTAAAAATATACGCATAGATAAAATGCATTATAATATCGACCCATTCATACAAAAAGACATGCACTTTATTTATTTATTTATTTATTTAAAAATAATAATCCAAACACCCTTCCTCCCTAACATTCGAAGAAAACTTTGGCAGCACACTAACAGCAAAAACAACATCATCACACAGTCTACCAAAAACTTAGAAAAAGATGTACAGTGGTACCTCGGGTTACATCCGCTTCAGGTTACATATGCTTCAGGTTACAGACTTCACTAACCCAGAAATGGTACCTCAGGTTAAGAACTTTGCTTCAGGATGAGAACAGAAATCGTGCTCTGGCGGTGCGGCGGCAGCAGGAGGCCCCATTAGCTAAAGTGGTGCTTCAGGTTAAGAACAGTTTCAGGTTAAGTACAGACCTCTGGAACGAATTAAGTACTTAACCCGAGGTACCACTGTATGTTTTTACCTGGCACCACAAAGGTGTCAGAAAAGGTGCCAGGTGGACCTCACTAGGGAGAGGACTCCACAGATGGGGAGCCACAACTGAATGCTGTTCTCCATGCAAAAAAATCCCAGGTTCAGTCCTCAGCATTTACAGTTAGGCTGGGAAGATTCCTGCATCAATGTAGACAATCCTGAGCTACAAGGACTGGTGGTCTGACTAACTCACTTCCCTGTGTTCCTCTGCCCTGTGGGTACAAATTGAAATGCCACATAATTGTAATTTGAAGGGTGATGGAATAAAATCAAGGCATCTTGAGGAAATACACTATGCTTTTTTAAAGTGGCAAATAAAGCAGAAATTTTTCATTAAGATGCATAATGTAGTACATTCTGTAAATTAGAAAAATTAAGACTGGTGTATGGCTGGAGGCTTTAGAAAATGTACACCATTAATATTTTAAATTATGCAGTCGCTTCAAGGTCTTTCTCCATCTTTTCCTCTGTAAGCCTAATACAAAACTTTCATTAAAAATAAACTTTAACCAACATCTTTGCAAATAACTTGCAAGCTAGCTTTGTACAACGCATGCTCCCCCCCCCCCCCAAAAGCTGCTCTGTTTGCTAACCGGATGAAGAGAAGTTTGGATATGACTAGCACTATAATGAGGTTGAATGAGCCTCCTTTCCAAAGGTGCAACTACTGGGTAAGACAGAAGAGAGCCATGACTGGATCACCTATCGTTCATTTGTTTTTAAAATTAAAAGCAGCCTCAGGAGATCCAGGTTGGATCAGGGCCACAGTACTGGGGGAAAGGGCTTAGCCCTTCTGTTGCACCATTTCCCCAACAGAAATTTCCACCAGAGCTTCTACTTCTGTTGTTGACTGCATGTGTAAACGCTGAAGGGACAAAAGAAAAGGTGGAAGTCCTTTATCCAGCCAACGCATCCCTTGAACCAATCTGGTCTGAGGGTACTGAAGGACATGTAGACACCCACCTACACCTATTATCAACAGGTCTGATAGAGGAAGAAGAAGAAGAGGAGGAGGAGGAGGAGGAGGAGTTTGGATTTGATATCCCGCTTTATCACTACCCGAAGGAGTCTCAAAGCGGCTAACATTCTCCTTTCCCTTCCTCCCCCACAACAAACACTCTGTGAGGTGAGTGAGGTTGAGAGACTTCAGAAAAGTGTGACTAGCCCAAGGTCACCCAGCAGCTGCATGTGGAGGAGCGGAGACGCGAACCCGGTTCACCAGATTACGAGGCTACCGCTCTTAACCACTACACCACACTGGCTGGATTCTACATCGCATTCGGAGCCCCTGCCAGTAGATCAGGCTCCCTGATGCAGAGGTTACCACTGCAATATCAGCAATGGCATGCATGGAGTGGGGTGGAACTGCCCTCCTGACACCAGGATCACTGCTGCTTTATCTACAAGCTCCACCCCAAGCTTGTTCAGGTAAGCAGCAGTGATGCTGGTGTCAGGAGTGTGATTCTGCTTCACCACATGCATTTCTGCTGTCCAACAGGTGAAGGGCAATTGAGGTGAGGGACAGGAGAATAGCGGAAGGGGTGGGGCCAATGAGTGTGACCTCACATGTTCTTCATGTAGTTCTAACTACATGGGTGAGGAGGTTAATGACTGAACAGGGCTATAATGTCAACATTATTATGAGACCAGGATCCCATCTGCACAATACATTTTAGGCTGTAAAGTACCACTTTAACAGTCATGGCTTTTTGCAATGAATCCTGGGAATGGTAGCTTATTAAGGGTGCAGAGTGACCTCCTACTCCCCTCACAGAGCTACATTTCTGAGTGGTCTAACAATCCTGCTCCCAGGGAACATTGGGAAATGTAGCTCTGTGAGGGGAAATAGCAGTCTCCTAACAACTCTCAACGTACTTAACCAACTACATTTCCCAGTAGTCTATGGATGAAACCATAACTATTTAAAGTGATATGCTAGTGCTTTAAACACATAGTACACAGAAAGCTTTTGCCGATGATTTAGTTTTGACACTACAGGAGCCAGAAGCTAGTACAAAAAGAGTGTTACAATTAATCCATGAATTTGGTCAAGTAGCAGGTTTTAAATTAAACAAGATGAAAACCAAGGTATTAGAGAAGAATCTTACAGAGATAGAGAAGGAGAGGTTTCTGAAAGAGACAGGATTAACAATTGTTAATAAAGTGAAATATCTAGGGGTAAATATGACTGCCAAAAATGTGAATCTGTTTAAAGATAATTATGAAAAATGTTGGTCAGAGGTGAAGAAGGATTTAGAAGTATGGTCAAAATTGAAGTTATCATTGTTAGGCCGAATTGCAGCGATAAAGATGAATGTATTGCCAAGAATGTTGTTTTTGTTTCAAACATTACAAATTGTGTACAAAATGGACTGTTTCAAGAGGTGGCAAAGAGATATTTCCAAATTTATCTGGCAGGGCAAAAAACCTAGAATAAAATTTAAGATATTAACAGATGCGAAGGAAAGAGGGGGATTTACCCTGCCAGACCTTAAACTTTACTATGAATCAGCCGCTTTTTGCTGGCTGAAAGATTGGCTACTTCTTGAAAATGTGGACATTTTGGATCTAGAAGGTTTTGATAATGTGTTTGGATGGCATGCATATCTATGGTATGACAAAGTTAAAGCGCATAAGGCCTTTAAGAATCATATTGTCAGGAAAGCATTGTTTAATGTTTGGGTGAGATATAAGGATTTGTTGGAAAGCAAAACACCAAGGTGGCTGTCACCAATGGAAGCAAAGGCATTAAAAAAAACTAATATGGAGACAAACTGGCCAAAATATTGTGAAATTTTAGAACAAGTTGGAGATAAACTAAAATTGCAGAGCTTTGACAAATTAAAAACTAAAGTTCGAGATTGGCTGCATTATTATCAAATAAGGGAGGTTTTCAATTTAGACAAAAAGATTGGTTTCCAGGAGGAAAAATCTAAACTGGAAACGGAGTTGTTAGAACCTAAAACTAAAAATCTGTCAAGAATGTATAATCTGCTGTTGAAATGGAATACACAGGATGAAATGGTTAAATCTGCTATGATCAAATGGGCGCAAGATGTTGGGCATAATATTATGTTTGCTGACTGGGAACGGTTATGGACCACAGGTATGAAATTTACGGCCTGTAACGCCTTAAGAGAAAATATAATGAAAATGATTTACAGGTGGTACTTAACCCCAGTCAAGCTAGCAAAAATTTATCATTTGCCTGATAATAAATGTTGGAAATGTAAAGAAAATGAAGGTACTTTTTTTCACCTTTGGTGGACGTGCCCAAAGATCAAGGCCTTCTGGGAAATGATATATAATGAACTAAAAAAGGTATTGAAATATACTTTCTTGAAGAAACCAGAGGCCTTCCTCTTGGGCATGGTCGGTCAATTGGTGCGAAGGGGAGACAGGAATTTTTTTATGTATGCAACAGCAGCAGCAAGAATACTCATTGGGAAATACTGGAAGACACAAGAATTGCCTACCCGAGAAGAATGGCAGAGAAAAGTCATAGACTATATGGAACTGGCTGAGATGACTGGCAGAATTCGAGATCAAGAAGAAGGGTCGATCGAAGAAGATTGGAAAAAATTTAAAATATATCTTCAGAAATACTGTAATATAAAAGAATGTTAGAAAAGGTTGGAGAAGAATATTAGACCGTATTGGCAGACAGAGTATAATGGAATAAGTAAATATGAAGTGTAAAATAAAAGATAGAGGAGAATTAAATATTTTCGAATGTCAAAATAAGCAAATGAAAAGAAGGTTAGAAGGATTTGCTGGAGATACGATTTGAATTAGAATACAAAGCAGAGAAGTGAGAGGAAGTCACGGAAATAAGTAAATGAGAAAACGGTTTTAATGGTTTAAGTTGAATTTTTCTTTTGTTATTTTTTTTATTGTGATTTTTTGTCTTGTGTATTTTTCTTTGTATTGTGTGTTTTTTTTGTAGGATGTATGTGATTTGTAGGATGTATGGGATTTGTTTTTCTTTTTTTACTTTTTTCTTTTTCTGTAACCTTAAAATTTGAATAAATATTTTATAAAAAAAAAAATAAACACATAGTACACTAGTTAGACAAAGAAAAAGCAGTTTCTATGCGTTGTATATGCGATATAACATTGTGCCACAAGATGGCGACATGGAGTCCCGTTTTTCTCTACCTGTTTTCCCTGTTTAAATTTACAACCCTTTGAACAGAAACACTTCTTTGATGTGTCTAGATCCAGCCTAGGTATGCTGTGGACTGCTATATTTCCATAATACTACTAAATATAGCTACAACCAGACCATGTTCTGTCAGATAACAATGTCCTTGCTAGTTGGTCACTCAAAATCTGTGCAGACAAGGCCTTAGTATTTACCTCCAGAATATGTTTCACCGCCTGGTGTTTTTGACTAAGTTACTCTCTTTAAAGGAAGCCTATATTGGGCCTTTTACTTTCAGGGATATCCCTAACCTTCAAGGCTTGCATTCCAAAGAGAACACCCAGAGCTACATCATGGCTATTCTTACCAAACGTTTCATTTGTAAGCCCTAATTTGCCTGGCAAACTCCCTCAGGTTTTCACTTTGTTTCTTTGCGGTGACTTTCTGAGCTATCATTTTTCAATTTTCTCTTTGGATGTTGGTTGCACTGGAGTTTTTCCTTCTCTCTGGCTTTTTTCCTGCGGAAAACATTGAGTGCTGCCATGCAAGAAATAAAAGAGAAATCGCGCCCACCGTAACTATACTGGTATTGTAGCTGGATCCTGTTTTTATATTTAGACGCCACAGAATGTGATTGCCTCCTAAATCCACTTCATCAGAAGAACTCAGAACATTCTGTTCTTTTTCAGTGCCACTTAGAAAAGTCCCAGTTTGGAATAAGGTTACGCTCCAGGAAAGCATTTCACCATTATGTCTGTCAACAAGAGGGTGGGGAAAACCAATTTTAAAAATCCAAGATGCATTCCTATTGTAGTTGGGTAGCATGTCCCAGAATGTCTAGGATAGGAGAGGGGTGCCATGAAGAGGGGAATCTGGAAAGTTCTTTGGAAATGGACTCCACAAAGCCCTGCCTTAAAGGGATAGTGCAGAGCTCTTGCTTAGACCTTTGTGTTGCCTCTGTAGGAAGGAGTTGTCTAATTAAAACAACAATTTCTCAAAATGCCAAATGTGCTCATTGACCCCAAAAACTTGGTGACCCCTGTGCTAGGATATCATTGCATTTGACTAATCTGTTGGGAGGCTGCATTCCTGTCCAGTAAATGTGGCTGCTTTGTGCCTCTCGTGGAGTTCCCACTTCCGAGCGAGGTCGCATGTAAAGTAGTCGAAAGAATGCCTATAGCGGCTTACTTCAGAAATGTAAAATATAGATGAAATCTAATCTTAAAATTTTGAAGTCCATATGGAATGCCTGAATAAGATTTCCCACTGCTCATTTCATAGGCTGATGTCTTTACAGAGCTGGGAGTCTCCAGCCAAAGCTGCCTTTGCCCACCAGAGACCTAGAGATGGACACCAAAATTGTGGCATTCTCCCCTCCTTAAGGCTCTGCAAACTGCACACATATAGGCAAGTTGTTAAGACTTTTGTTGTCACCCCAGCTGTGCTTAGTTCTTTGGAGACTACTGGGTTCTATCTGCATTTCGTTTGGGGCTGCTTTGCTATTTGGACTGCTTTGGTTAATGTTTTGTTTTACTATCACATACTTTCTGGTTTTAGCTAATTCATTTTATATAAACATGGGCACATTGTATAGAAGTGCATTCTTTCATTTGAAAAATAAAGACAGAAAACTGCTAGAGAAGCAGGTGCATTGCAAGGCTCCTTTATGTTGCCCTGCAAATGTGTCAGGTTCATCCCTAGGGAACCCTCAGTGGGAATCAAAGGATAGTTCAATATTTATGCCCAATTAATCCCTGGATTCTTTCCTGAAATTGCCAGCAACTTAGATGAACAATTAGCAATATGATTCCCCCTCCAGTAGGAAATGGCACCATTTAGACCCTGATCTCAGTGCTGGATCCTGCAGGGGTTTCCCATGTGAAAGTAATTCAGCAGTTCTCGTTTCATCTGCATTATTATATCACAACTGCCATGTTTAGGCTACCTACTTCAGCCAATGTAACCTTTTAGAGAGAAAGTTTGGACTTTTGTGTAGGTATGGATAGCTAAAATTGAGAACTAGAGCTGTAGCCTTGAGGCAGACCATCTGTTCTGCATGTGAATGGTTCTAGGTTCAATTCCCACAGAAAATTTAGTATGAGCACCAGGGATTAAATGACTGGCATACTTTTTGTGTATACCAAAAGATGTAAAATAAACAAAATAGTGTATCTGAAAGCTGGGAAATTTAAACTTAGTGTGGAGCTTGTTTTCTCAACAATTCAGTTTTAATCTTGTATCACAACAATACCATTAAAATAATAATAATACAGGTTTAGAAACAGAGTAAGAACAGTGAAGCTGAAAAACAGAGGAAAAGTCCAAAAGTCTAACTCTAGTGCAAAACACGAAGTTATAATTTTTAACTGGTCATGTGTCATGCAGGCTGTGTTGATTTCCAGGATCACTTACGTAATTGTGGGGTGACTATGATCATTAAAAATCCACCCTCGTTCAAGGAAAGCAGACTTTCATGGGCTTTTCCAGATGAAGCTTTTGTTGTTGTCAGCAACTGTGCTGAGGAGGACTGCAGTGAGGAGGAATGGTGGGAGCCACCCGCTCCTCCGGATCCTGAATCTTCCCAGGAGCAGGAGGACAGTACAGATTTGGAACAGTGGTTTGCAGAGGGACATAGTTCAGAAGGCAGAAGCTGGGAAATGGATGGGGAACAGCTAGGAGAAGAAGCACTGGGAGAGAGAGGGTTAACAGATTCACAGTCTCTGGACAGCATCCCCCCCCCCATTCCCAAGAACATGGAGAGCTCAGTGTTAGAACAGAAAGCACAGAGGGTACAAGCTCAGATTACAAGAGGTGGGAGAGGTTAATAGGGACGAAGGGAGGGTAAGCCTTAATTGGGAGCACCGTCATTCTAGGGAGACGCTATCTTTTGTCTCTCACTGTGTTTATTAAAGAAACTAACTGGTAAGACTTTCCTTATGTTTGATCTGCTTATTTACTGCCACGGGGAAGGAAGCCGACCCCCCAAAGCCTGACAGTTGTGTACTTGTCCTGCATTATTCACTGGGTTTTTCAGTGAGTCGTATATTTAATTTTTTCTTGCTTTTAAAACAAGCAGTTAATCTTAAACGGGGGCTGTCATTGTCTGTCATGTCAAAAATTAAGACGACAATTTTGTTATTCTTTTTTAAAAAATGTGGCAGATGCACCCATCTGCTGCACCTCGGCTTTTTACATTCTTGCAGGTGTACATTATTACCCAAAGAGAATCAATTATTGTTGGAATCCAGACCTGTGGTCTTAGTAATTGGTATTTTTATCTCGCAAAGATTCCATGTTTATTGCTTATGAAAGAACCCACATTTCATCTTGCTGAATGGGTTATATAAGTCAATCCATCATTTATTTATTTTTCCCAAAAAGAATTTATTAATTTTTCAAATTGTTACAAATCAAACCAAATCACTTAAATTTAATACAATTTCTTAAAATCAGGTTTCCTGCCCCTGTTGCAAGCATATATTCATCATTTCCTCCCATAGCTGCTTCATTTCTTATTTAGGGTCCAGTTGCCATCCCTCACTTGTCGCTACACCATTCTTGCAGCTAACCACTTTTTCCTCCTTCCAAACAGCACCTATGTTACATTATTATATTTTATATTTATACATAAATATAAAATCCATTTCACGTGTGTAGTCTTTCATATACATTGTTGTTCCAGACCTGGCATGCTGGGAGAATTAATTACCATCTTCCATTTCTTTGCTGTATTTATCTGGATGGTACAAGGCAATCCATCATTTTTCATCTCATTGTTAACGACACTTGAAATACAGTTGCTCTCTGAACCTGCCTTACCCTCTCACAACATCCACATGTTGTGCTGTATTGAAAGGATTGTTTCTGTGGAGGCTATTTAAAGCCTTTCAAAACACTGAAATGATTTTACAAATTCTATGCATCACTATGTATAATAATGCCTTGTGACATGGCAATCACCAGCAGAAAGCAGCAAAAGTTTAAAAGACAAATGCTTGAATACTCAGCTGATCATTGGACTTGTTTAAAACAATTTACACTAATGTAAGTGCACTGATGTCAAAGGCATATGGAGGGCATAAACCATGCATTAGCAATGTCAGCTCTACCATTACCTCAGTTGTGTGTCAAAATAAAATCCTGATATCTTAACAGTTACAGTTACAAGTGTTGCAGCTCCGAAATTTATTTGTGATATACTGGTTATATAAATTGCATTTGCACTTATGACCATCATTGTCTTTACAATAATTTGAGAGGTAAGTACCATGCATTCATTTCTAATGCACTTTACATTATCATGAAAGCACATAATGTCTGTGTTACTGAACCCTGTGACTGGATACCCTGTAGTGATTTAATGACTTCACATAAGATATAGCACATGATCGAAGAAGACATGTTTTTACCTCCCTTTCCATTATAGGTGATCTGCCTGAAGCAACTGAAAGTGTAACTCATTAACTCATGAACAACTGTAAACCAAATGGCCTTGCTCACACTAAGCAAGGCCTTGTGCAGACATAACTCTTACCATTGGGGCTGGTGGGGCAGAAGGCAAGGAGCCTAACAGTAGGTGGAGCAGAACCAACTGTGTTCAAACATATAACCTACCAATTATATGTTTCTCCCCACAACCTCCTCCTTGCTGAGCTCTACAAGGACAACTCAGTCACAAAGGAGAAGGAAAATGGCAGACAGTGTCAGCCCAGGGCTGGATGCAACGAAGGAGGTAGGCAAGTGAAAGGTGGCTGAGAGCAAATCGAGTTTGATGTGGCAATGCCCCATTTGTCCTAATGGACCAGCCTCCACTGCTCTTAGCCATGGTTAGCTCTAGCTGTGGCTGGAAAGCCAGACAGGATGTTTGTGACTGTTGCCATGGAAACAAAGGGGCAGTCCATTCTGTACTGAGCACCGGATGTTAGCTCAGTGTGTGTGTGTCATATGACCCGTACTGGATGTACTTGGGAGGAGTTTTACTTCTTGCTGTTGTTGAGTGCAGACATGATTCTCTGTACTGATGTAAGAGGCAGAAATAAATGATGTAAATAGTTTTCTGTCTGCTTCTTTCCCCTCCCTGGGGACACCAAAGGGGAGAGAGGAAGAACGGTGTGTTCCTCTCATACATCTGAGAAGAATCGCCGGACCTCGCCTGCTTATCAGCAGAGGTTGGGAGACGCGGGGAGGTCGACAGGAATATCTGCCGGTGCCTGCTTGTGGCACATTCCTCTGACCCAGGCAGAATTCCAACAGTGGCAGCCTTCGGATGGTTGCGATTCATCGGACATCTGCATGAGAGGCTGGTGGATTGTCCTCCTCTGCTCCAAGGAGGAAGAGAAAAGCGTCTGAGAAATGCCAGAGGCTCAACAGACGGCTGGTGGAAAGAAGAGGTGTTTTCCAGAGCAACAAAGTTCAAGGTATGCTGCATTTCGGGCTAAAAGTGTGAACGCAGTTGGATTAATTCCCTGGTTCACGGAGCTGCGTTTTGGAAAAACAAAAGCTCCGGGAGAAGAGGCCTGCATTCCACAAATTTTTGTGGTTGATAAGAAGTCTTATTGAAATGCATTGTTGCTAGGTAACGGTCCTGGAAAGGTACTGGCAAAGGGGCTGGACTCTGAGTGTGAGCCTGGGAAAGCGAAACAAAATCAGAGAATGTTTTGGCTACAAGTTTACGAGCTCTTGGAAGGGACTTTTCAATAGCAGCCTGAGTTTAGCTGCCAGGTGCAAAGAGCGTAAACAACTTGCAGTTTGCTGCGTGAGAAAGGAATAAACGACTGTTGGATTTTACAGTTTGTTTGAGAGTGTGGGCTGGAAAGCTGAAGAGGCTTGGCTTCAAGATGGATGCCAAGAAAGGAGCTTTGCCTTGCCCACCTCCCTTATCCAATGACAATTATTCATCTTGGTCTGTAAAGATGAAGGCCCTGCTGCAGAATCAGAGGCTTTTTGATGTAATTGAAAACCCCATCCCTGCAGCACCAACCAGAGGGTGGGAATCACGGAATGTAAGGGCCAGGACTGCTATAATTCTGTGTGTCTCAGATGATCAGTTGGTGCATGTTCAGCATTTAGAAAATGCGAAAGAGGTATGGGACACGCTGCGTACAACGCATCAGAGAGATGCTGGTTCTTCAGCGTTGCTGTATTTTGAGAAATTGACCAATCTGAGACTTGCGCCTGATGGAGATGTTCAAGCGCACCTGACAGAAATGAAGTTTCTGCGTCAACAGATGGTGGAACGCAATTTCCGTCTTCAGGAGGAAGTGTTTTGCTTCATGATGATAAACAGCCTTAGCCGCACCTACAAGGTTGTTGCCAGTCAGCTTGGTTCCCTACCGGCCGCGCAGCTGACCGCGGAGAGAGTTTGTGCTGTGGTCCTGAATGAACACGACAGACTTGCTGCACTGGAAGAAAAAGACAGGGGGAGGGAAGAACAGAGTTCTAATTCCCCCACTGCTGATGCTACTGGAGAGCATGGAGTAGCATTGAGTGCTGTCCGATGCTACAATTGTGGACAGACCGGGCATCTACAGCGAAACTGTAAGAAGCCGCGCCAGTCAAGAGGAGCAAAGAGCAGCTCTACGAAGCCTCAGGCGTCAGGCAAAAGCCGTACCAAGTGCCAGGTGAAACCTGCAAAGGCTATGATGGCGAAAGGAACCACGCCAGATGTTGGGAACTCGTTCATAATTGACACGGGCGCCACGGTTCACATGTGCCCGCTCGGAGGACTGTTTTCGACGTTGAAGAAGCAAAGCTTCACTGTGAAACAGGCCAACGGTCAGGAGCTGGAAGCAACTGGAATTGGGACTGTGTATCTTGAGAGTCTGAACTTGACTATAAATGATGTTTACCTGGTTCCAGAACTGAGATTTAATCTGCTGAGCGTGTCGCAGATTGCAAAGAAAGGACTGAAACTGTCCTATGATGCTAAAAGCTGCAAGATCTACAAAGATGGAGAACTGTTTCTTACTGCCAAAGAGAAAGATGGACTGTATTTGTTGACTTTTGATCAAAGTGATTACATGAAATGTAATTCTTCTGTTTCTAACGAAATCTCTCTTGCAGGTGTGACCAGTCTGAGCACCAGGAAGGTGACCAAGACCAAGAAGGTCGACAGAGCATTTCAGCGGGTGTATGCTGATGTGATTGGTCCTCTAGAACCATCTAGAGGCGGTGCACGATTTTACCTTTTGTGTGTGGATTGTTTCACTAATTATTCTTGGGTTTATATGATGGAGAAACCGCAAGAAACTTTAGAAAAGTTTCAGGAGTTTTGTGACAAGGTTAAAAGTATGCATGATGCTAACATTGATTGTCTTTTCACAGATGAGAAGCAAATTTTTCTGTTACAGAAGTTTCAGAAGTTCCTGGATGGAAAAGGAATAGACCACAAAGTGGCAGTTTCGCAAGAAGCGTGGAACAGGGGGGTCTGTGTAAAAGTGAACAAGGAATTGCAAAAGGGAATGAATGCGCAATTGCTGAGTTCACATTTGCCACATGAATATTGGGCCGAATCGTTAATGTCCTATCTTCATGTGTGGCTGAGAAAAGTCTCAACAGAGTTGGGATGTTCTCCTTTTGAGAAGCTGTTCAATAGAAAACCTTCTGTTGCCTACTTTAAGGTTTTCGGGTCTCATGTGAGAACAGAAGCTCCAGGTGGAGTAAAGAATGCCAGAGGCATTTTTGTGGGTTATGAAAAGGGTCTCTACAGAGTAATTTTGTCTGAATCTGGTCAGGTGATTCTCACAAAGTTCCTAGAGAGTGCTCCAGAGCGAGAGCGGGTTGTAGAACAGACATTTCCCACAGGAAACGATGATGATGATGATGATGAGTTTGATCTTATTGAGTTCAGTAGTACTGATGATGACAGCGATAGCTCAGACAGCTCAGTTGTCACAGTCATTGAGAGGAAATCTCACATAATGACTAGACCCTCAGAAGAGGAGGATGAACCATTGATTAAGCTTAGAACTGGTTCTCCAGAGAGTTCAGAGGCTGAACCAGAAAGCAGAGAAGAGCAGCAACTTTTACGTAGGTCTGAGAGAGCAACGAAGGGTGTACCACCCAAGAGGTATTCAAAAGAGTTTGCTAACGTAGCTGTTGCATGTGTTGCTATTGTTAACAACTCAAAGCAGGTTGAAGCAGTGTCTAAGTCAGAGACAAAGGCACAACAGAGAGTTGGTAACCGAGATAATGCGAAGTCACACAACCAGAGAGGTACATTGGTTAAACCAGTGGCGGGTAGTTCCAAGGGTGGAACTGAAACAACAGGGGAATGTTATAAATATAACAACTGTTTGTTTTCTTCTCTGGATGACGCTTTGCTCGCAGCAGGCATTGATACTTTAGGGGGAGTATGTTACCATAAAGCACCAATGCTGCAGCAAGCAAAGGCTTTAGCAGCTCAGCCAGCTGCTTGTGGCTGGAAAGCCAGACAGGATGTTTGTGACTGTTGCCATGGAAACAAAGGGGCAGTCCATTCTGTACTGAGCACCGGATGTTAGCTCAGTGTGTGTGTGTCATATGACCCGTACTGGATGTACTTGGGAGGAGTTTTACTTCTTGCTGTTGTTGAGTGCAGACATGATTCTCTGTACTGATGTAAGAGGCAGAAATAAATGATGTAAATAGTTTTCTGTCTGCTTCTTTCCCCTCCCTGGGGACACCAAAGGGGAGAGAGGAAGAACGGTGTGTTCCTCTCATACATCTGAGAAGAATCGCCGGACCTCGCCTGCTTATCAGCAGAGGTTGGGAGACGCGGGGAGGTCGACAGGAATATCTGCCGGTGCCTGCTTGTGGCACATTCCTCTGACCCAGGCAGAATTCCAACACTATACACTGGTTAAGATCCACAATGTTCAGTGAAACCATGATTCACCTTGTCAAGTAAGTTTTTGTTTCCTTGGAGGGTCTGCATTAGGGATGTACATACGCCAGCTCTTTCTTGGGACTGAATAATAGAGCAAATCAGGGTAATTCAGTAGTTTCTGAACCCTGAACTGAATCATAACATCAATAATCTTCAGATAAATCAGATTGGGTCCCCTGCAAAGCTGTTTCTGTTCTTTTTAGTGCTAATATAGTTATGTGTTTTCCTATGTATTATCTCTATGTTTCTCTAGATCCATGGGCTTTCCAAGAAGCGAGGCTGCCCAAAGGTTGCCTGCAGAGCACTGAACAGTTATGGATTGGGTTTTTTTTAATTAAAACACAGCAGTAGATGATTTTTTTAAAAGTTAAAAGCTTCATTTAATTTTTACCCACTCCAATGTTGCTTTGGTTTAATAACAAACAAACTCCAGTACTCTTCAGAACTCCATGGGCAGCATTCTAGATACACTCACATTGCAAGTCCTGTCAGGTGCCTGTAAATCCTTTGGAGTGCACAAACAGCCACCAGAACGAAAAGCTGATGTGAAGCTCCAAGGTTTGAAGAAATACAAGCAAAAATACACAGGGATCAGCAGCCTCTGAATTATTCTTAAACAAGAGACAATCTGCCACTCCCTCCCCCTCAAAGTGAATTATAGAGGAAGGTAGATCAGGTAGATCCCTTTTAAGGTAAAACCTCAGCGCCTAGGACTTGCCGATCGCATGGTCGGCGGTTCGAATCCCCGCGGCAGGGTGAGCTCCCGTCGTTCGGTCCCAGCTCCTGCCCACCTAGCAGTTCGAAAGCACCCTTAAGTCCAAGTAGATAAATAGGTACCGCTTTATAGCGGGAAGGTAAACGGCGTTCTGTGTGCTGCTCTGGTGCCAGTTCGCCAGAGCAGCTTCGTCACGCTGGCCACGTGACCCAGAAGTGTCTGCGGACAGCGCTGGCCCCTGGCCTCTTAAGTGAGATGGGCGCACAACCCTAGAGTCTGTCAAGACTGGCCCGTACGGGCAGGGGTACCTTTACCTTTAGATCCCTTTTACTTCCTTCACCCTGTGAAAGAAAAAGCCTGGACCTATTTACCTGCAATCTGCCATGGAGCTGTTCCTGTGTCTTTAAATTTCATCCACTTTGGCCAAAAGTGGGGGGGGGGGGGTTAAAAAGTTGTTTATATATTCTGCATTACAGGAAATAGGGGAGCATGGCACTTTTGGTTTTAAACCAAGCGGATCAGGAGCCAAAATCCCTCAATAATTAAGTGCGAAGAGCAACTCAGAAACAGAATAGAATTTTTGAAAACACACAGATACAAAGTGATTCTTGGGGCCTGTGCACAGCTCTAGTTTTTATAGGGAGAGACCAGAGGCTTATTTTTCACCTTGCAAGCACAGAGACTGGAGAGCCTGAGAAAGTGCCTTAGCCAACAAGATCAAAAGCAAAGCCAGCTGGGTCAGTCTAATGACCCATCTAGTCCAGCATCATGTTCTCATAGTGGCCAGCTAGACTGGTTTAATGTAACTACAGTGGTGCCCCGCAAGACGAATGCCTCGCAAGACGAAAAACTCACTAGACGAACGGGTTTTGCGTTTTTTGAGTCGTTCCGCAAGACGAATTTCCCTATGGGCTTGCTTCGCAAGACGAAACGTCTTGCGAGTTCTTGCGAGTTTGTTTCCTTTTTCTTAAAGCCGCTAAGCCACTAATAGCCGCTAAGCCGCTAAGTTGCTAATAGCCGTGCTTCGCAAGACGAAAAAACCGCAAGACGAAGAGACTCGCGGAACGGATTAATTTCGTCTTGCGAGGCACCACTGTATAATGCTTAACAACAGCTAACACAAACCCTGGATTTAAAACTCACTTCAGATCATGATTTCAGATTCTGATCTTTGGTCATTTGCTAGTCATGGTTTAGATATTTAATTCAGATGTAATAATCATGTCTGCATATAGCCCAACTTGACATTTTACTTTTAGGTAAATGCTCCATTATAATGTAGTATTCAGTGGGACTTACTCCTAAGTAGCAACATAGTCCTATGTATGTCATGCCACATTTACTCCCAGGTAAGTATGGATGGGATTACAGCCTAGCAGTGCAATTCTATACATGTCTATTCAAAAGAAAGCTTCGTTTAGTTCAATGAAGCTCTATATAGGATTGCTGCCTCAAAGTACAACTACTAGACATGGCAATATGACCAAAAAATACAGGTATAGCGCAAGAACATAATATTATTACAGAACAATCCCACCTTTTCCATTCATATATCACCTACCCAGGTGGTACGCACCAGTAGCTATTGCCTTATCTTCTTGTTTTTAATATATTAGGCTTAGGAAGCAAACATATACCCCACACTTTCTAGAGTGTCAGGTGGGTGGAATAACCCATGGGAATCCGACAATAACTAAGTAGGGTTTTGAACATTGGTGCCAGCTGTTCCTTGCCAAAGGATGCATGCTGTGATTCTAAACAAGATGCATTTCTTCCACATCTGGCTAGGAAAAAGCTCTGTGGTGGTGGAGGGGGGTTGACATTATCAACCTTTTTAGTATGCAACAAAATATTTTAAGCATCTGACTTTTAATAAGTTAATCCATTCATTGTTTGGAGCTGTGCAAAGTGACATAAAAGCACAATGAAGCCTAATTAGACTTGTTCTGTGAAAGTTAATTTGTCAAACCCAGAAGCATAGTTCAGAGATAAATGCTAATATTTGAAAGTCAAATTAAAGTTGAAAAGGTCTGTAATAACAGTTAATTAACTCTTGTTTTGTTTTTGTCTCAAAAAACTTGAACCAACTGAAATACCGCTCGGTTCATCTTTAACATTTTGGATCACAAAGATAAAAATTCAAAGCTTTGAGAGAAGCCTTTGATGTCGGTATTCTCCACAGATTAGATATTATTTTAAGATCTCTTTGTTTAAAAATTCATTTTTATTATCCCTGCATGAAATGCATGGCAATTCCCCAAATAACTAACCATCAGGGCAATTAACATCTTCGATCGACACCATATTCCTGATAATTAATACAGACTTTGTACCTCCCCTGTGATAGCTGCAAGGGTTTGATTTTTCAGAGCAACTGTTCATTTACAGCATCAGTTTCATCCTAATGAAAATGGATTGTGAAACTTTAATGAACAAGACTTTGCTGTCATTATAATAAAGACTTTGAAACAACACGAAGACCTACATAGCAAGCATCTGACGACATGCATGCTGCTACTGTATATCAAGCCAATTAAGCCATACAATGAATATTTACACTGGTGTGCAGTCTTCTCTCACAATGTGACACAAGATAAACTCATAAAAGTGAGCATTCCATCCCACCCCGACAGTATCTGACATTAGGGTTTAATAAACTAGCTTCTGTAGAGCGATGGGACTTGATCTGCCCTTCTTTCTGAGGTAAACAATTTCCTTTCTTTTTTTAGCCAGAAAATCCAATTTACATACTGTACGTATGTAGCTTGTTATGAGAGGTTGGGGGGGGGGGAGCTCAACAACAATGGGGCGCTATACATCTACTGTTCAATGTCTGCCTCGAGTAGCAGGTATTTATAAAATCAAGTAATTACAAAAGACATCTGCCAAGGTTCATAAGCTTGTTACCAAAAGGGGTATTTATCCATTGGCATGGTGTAAAGTAAATAATTGATTTGTTCTGAGGCAGACAACTCCAGTGGGAAAGGCTTTGTTTTGTCAGCACTTCTGCACAAGCCGGCTGCAGAAAGTGGTTCTTTAAGCCCCGACTTCACAACGTCTTCGAGATATTTTGGTGGTGATATCATAAAAAAATAACGCTCAAGAATCTCTTTCCACAATAAATGCTGCCTCACAGCCAGCTTAATTCCTATAAAGATCTGAATTGGGGCGGCGGGGAGGACAGGACAGTGTGAAGACTCTAGGCCCGTCTCCTCTTACTTACTTTTTTGATACAAATATATTTAAGCCTCTCATTCACATAAAATATTGAGGCAATGTACAACAGTAATATGTACAGGTGCAATAAAACACAATAAAACCAATACAAAATCATTGTTTTAAAAAAATTAAGCAATTGCATAGGCCTGTCAGCATAAAAACGTCTTGCTGGAAGTTAATAGTGAGGATGTCTGCTGAATCTCTGCTGGAAGATTATTGCACAGTATGGGACCAGTGATACTAAATGCCTGACTTCTTGTTGAAGGCAGTCGGGATTCTGAAACACTGAGACGGGGGAGCAAATAACAGTGCTCCTCCAGATGATCTCAGTGACCAAGCTGGGATAGAAAGGGTCAGACGATCCTTAAGATATCCTGGACCCACGTTTTTCAGGGATCTATACAATTCAATAACCTTGAACCTGGCCCAGTAGCATATGGGGGAGTCAGTGCAGATGTTTTAGCAGAGGTGACACATGCTGTTGACCACCTTCCCCTATCAGCAGTCTAGCCACTGCATTCTGCACCAGTTAGTCCTTCTAGACCAGGCCCAATGGCAGCCACACACAAAGCAGCAGTCCAGTCTAGAGGTGTCCAATGCATGGATTACAGTGGCCATATTCCTGATCCAAACATGGCCATTGGTGGCACACCAAACAAAGCTGGTAAAAAGCAATCCATGCAGCCAGCAGGGTTCTTCAACCTGTACGTTTATGTCCACATAAGGATATACCAATGAGAGCTGTGTGAAGTGTTAATTTACTTAACTAATTAACAAATTGTATGCTACTTAAAACATTTAAGTTACTTCACTAATTTCTTCATATTAGTGGGACCTTGGGATCCCTTTCAACCCTACAATTCTATGATTCTTTGATTCTGTGAAATGCATGTTACCCCCATATGTTTGCCTTTCAGTAAGTAAACATTATTTGGAAACAGCCACAAAATTCAAAGAAGTGTGAATTTTGAAAGATTGTTGTGTTTCAGTACTTGATTGTTGTGTTTCAGTACTTTCAGAAAGGGCAAATTTTAGAGATTCAGTCTTAAACATGAACTGGAATTCTGTCCTGGTCTGCATATCGGAGAAGAAACAAATGCAAGTCAGGAATTGAGCTGGAAGTATTCAATTTCCCCCTGCATTTCCTCCCCCCCCCTTTGCTTTTTGCTGAAAAATGCACCATATATATATATGGCACTCCTAACAAATATTTCAATCATATTTTGAATGGCACTTACTCTGTACAGATTTCAAGTTGTTTCCCTAGAAGGTCTCCATTATAGGCAGTACATGTTAGCCTATAAGGTAAAAGGTAAAGGACCCCTGGACGGTTCAGTCCAGTCTACTATGAGGTTGCAGGGCTCATCTCATTTCCAGGCTGAGGGAGACGGCGTTCATCCACAGACAGCTTTCCGGGTCATGTGATCAGCATGACTAAACCAATTCTGGAGCAATGGAACACCACGACGGAAACCAGAGCACACAGAAACGCTGTTTACCTTCCCACCCACAAACTGCTAGGTTGGCAGAAGCTGGGACAGAGCAACAGGAGCTTACCCCATCACAGGGATTCGAACTACAAACCTTCTGATCGGCAAGCCCAAAAGTTTGGTTTAGACCACAGTGCCACCCGTGTCCCCTATACACCCAATCAGTTTATACAAGGTGGTAGAGACCTACAGAAGACACCTCAGAAGGCACTACAGAAGACAATTCAATGCCCCTTTGATGTCCTGACTCTGTGGCTGCTGATACTGGTACTTCTGACATGCTCTTTCTACTGCAAGCAGTTTTTCCTTCAGCATTTATTTTTATTATTAAATTTCTATACTGCCCTTCATGCAAAGATCATGGGGAAGTTTACTATATAAAAACACAAAAATAAATTCATTCAGTAAAAGTTTGCTTGCATCATAGGCTGCAATAAGGTTATCCATGGCGTGTGAAAACACAGAACATTGAAGTTGTTATCCAGACAGATTTTGGGCTGGTTGTACTGAATAAATATATAAGCATGTTCACTCTAATCCCAGTCCCTAAACCACTGACATAAATGTTTAATAGATTTGTACCAAGGGTAGACTTTTGTACATGATTGAAGTGGCATGTATTAAGCTGCTAGGAGTCACACAGTTTGCAGTCCTCCAACTACTTACTCTTAAATAATCACATTGGCCTTATTCGCAATACAGACACACCAAGTGTTAGCCAATGAGTTTACTTTGGCACCAACATTGCCCGTGAAATTTATGTTTAACAGATGCATAAAGTCCATTATACACATATTTTGGAACTGACATCAGCTTAGCCAGGGAGACTGGCTGACTCCCTGAAAATACAATTACATAATAAAGAGTTCAGAATTTTGCTGATTGTATTTGCCATTTCTAGGAAATTACTGTGTGCCTAATGGAGTTTGTTGCCTCTGTTATTTAACATTTCATTTTGTTAATGTTATTAAAGTGTGCAAGTTAAACTATTAGAAAAGGAGAACAATTTCCTTTCAGATTACAGCCAATGTTATGGCAAGCGCCATAATGGACTGGGGTGCTGTCAGATCAACACAGCTAAACATTCCACCTGCAAAAATGAGCTCATTGTCTGCGGGTTGCGATCCTCCCCACCCTTCACCAGACCAAGAAACCAGACGCTGAGGCTAGTCTTGAACCTGCCGGCCGCACTTCTGCTGCCAAGACTACAATCTTTAATTTTGAAAAATTAAAGTGTGTGGATTCTTTCCCTTATTTTTAGAACATATTCAGGAACAAGTCACTGAAAAATAACTGGGCCAAGAGGTCAGTGAAGCAAAAGGTGCTGGTATCCGGAGAATGAAGGAAGGCGTAACATTCACTGCCTCTTGAGCTATAGCCCATCTTTGTGGCCTTTCCTAACAGAGAATCGCTGGGAATTTTGCAAATTGAAAATGCTATATGTCCAGTGTTTTCAGCCTGTTTTGATTGATTGATTGATTGATTGATTGATTGATTGACTTAATTCTGAGTTAGAGAGGCAAAGAATTGTGAGGCAGAAGGCCTGTTGAAATCAATGGGACCTTGAGCACTTTACATTGGCTACACCGTGCTCAGTGTTTCAGCACTGAGAACTACTAGGACTTTATGAAGAAGAGTCAGCTTCTCAACATGCAAAGAGGGGGATAATGCAGAATGGAGGTGCATTGGTGTGTTGGTTTGTGATACTACAAGTTACAGGGAACCAGGCAGAGGGCCTTCTCGGTAGTGGCGCCCTCCCTGTGGAACACCCTCCCACCAGATGTCAAAGAGAACAACAACTACCAGACTTTTAGAAGACATCTGAAGGCAGCCCTGTTCAGGGAAGCTTTTAATGTTTGATGTATTAGAGTATTTTAATATATTTTTTTGGGAAGCTGCCCAGAGTGGCTGGGGAAGCCCAGCCAGATGGGCGGGGTACAAATAAATTATTATTATTATTATTATTATTATTATTATTATTATTACTACAAAGGCATTCAGCTCTGCTTCCTTAGACCATATTACTTGGGGTATTTCTCTCTCTACATTCCTTAAGAGAAGACTTTTGAGGAGAGCTCTCTTTGAAACAAAAGGCGGGACAAGTTGCTCAGCAGATGTGCATTGAAACCAGGGCCAGCCTTCCCTGCATCAGGTAGCTACCCTGCTGTCCTTGGGAACAACAGTGCAGGATGCGGTCTTACTGCCAGTGTCGAAATAAGATTCAATTGCCAGTCTGGTCACCTTTTTATTTTACCTGGAATGAGGGTGAGGAGGCACCATCTTATCCTTTGCCTCAGGCACTAAAATGTCTTGGGACGGCCCTTATTGAAACATAGCCATAAGGATGGGCTGACAAGTGCTTAATAATAATAATAATAATAATAATAATAATAATAATTTTTTATTTATACCCCACCCACCTGGCTGGGTTTCCCCAGCCACTCTGGGGGGCTTCCAACAAAGTATTAAAATACAGTGGTCTGTTAAACATTAAAAGCTCCCCTAAACAGGGCTGCATTCAGATGCCTTCTAAAAGTCTGGTAGTTGTTTTTCTCTTTGACATCTGGTGGGAGAGCATTCCACAGGGTGGGTGCCACTACTGAGAAGGCCCTCTGTCTGGTTCCCTGTAACTTGGCTTCTCGCAGTGAGGGAACTGCCAGAAGGCCCTTTGTGCTGGACCTCAGTGTCCGGGCAGAATGATGGGGGTGGAGATGCTCCTTCAGATATACTGGACCGAGGCCATTTAGGGCTATAAGGTCAGCACCAACATTTTGAATTGTGCTTGGAAACGTACTGGAAGCCAATGTAGATCTTTCTTTTCCCCTTTGGCCCTCTTGCTTCCATCTCCTCATTGTCCCCATTTCAGTATTTCTTCTCTTGGATCAATCCTTAGCTGAATCCTCTGCTTTAGGATGAGAGGGCTCAGATAGTTTGCAATGTGGGCATTGATCTGTATGAGGATGTATGGGTCTTGGTCCACCTTTTCTGGGCTGTGAACAATCTGTGACAGCCGAAAAGAAGTTAAATGAAATTGATGGGTAGATGGAAACTGGTTAGCCCTGCAAATTTGAAACACAATGCTGCAACGGCTGGCTGGAGGAACAAAATTAATTTGCAAGATTAAAACATATTAATACAACTCAGAAACTGTCATGTCAGAGATTCTAACTCTAATGCTGGATGACAGCCAAATAATTCCAGTTCTGAACAGAATGTAGCACATCATGCTTGTAGTCTGCTTCACATCACATCACCCAGAATCCTCCTCTCAGGGTATAAAAACTAGAATCAGAATGGGTTTTTTTATTTTCGCAAGACAAAAATGATTGAGTGCAAACAAAAAGGCTGGCATAAGTTATTGAACGTATATCACTGAACTATTGTTAAGGGTTTCTGGACAATATCATATGACCAGTATGAAGGATTGCATCCCAGTCATAGGTCATGTGTTTTGCATACAGAAGATTCAGGTACAATTCCTGCATCTCCAGGTAGGGCTGGAAAACACTCCAATCTGAAGTGCTAGAAAATTGCCCCCAATCCATGTAGAGACTGTAGACAATAGTGAACTAGATGAACCAATGGTCTGACCTGGTATAAGGCAGCTTCCTATGATTGCATGGCAAGGGATTTAAATAGCTATCCCTGAGGGCCAAACATGCAAGGAAAACAGAAGAGCACAAGATAGCATGGGAGGAGAGATGAAAATGATGGTGTGCTTCCTATTCTCTTTCTGCTGAACCCTCTAAAAGTATAGAACTCCATCTTACCATAGGTTAACTAGTATATTATACTTATATCAAGTATATAAATATATTGAGAAATACATTTCCTCTAACCATTGCTGTATCTCCCTCCTACCTTCTGCTCTCCCATCCCTCCATTTAGATCAGAGGCAGTTAACCTGTGGCCCGCCAGATGTTGCTGGACTACAGCTCCCATCATGCTTGACCATGCTGGCTGGGGCTGATAAGAGTTGCTGTCCAACAACATCTGGAGTGATACGGGTTTGCCAGTCCTGATTTAATAGGCTTGCCTCTTTTACTGCACTTACCACTGCAAGTGCAAAGATTCCTCAAACTCTAGATGTCAGCCAAAAGACACTGAGCAAGCTGACTTGTAAATGCAAAGTGAAATGTTTTACATTTCCAGTAGATGTCAGCACATCTCCCTCAATGAGCACTTCCCTGCTTACATTGTGAAATTGTAATTTTTGATTCTTTCTTTTTAAAAGACTGAAGCTGTGCAAATGAAAGCTTTCCTGTTTATCCAAATAAAGCCATTTTTTAATAGTTGTCTTTATTGCCTAGAAAGATTTTTAAAGTCTTCATGCAGAACAGACTTCTTGAAACAAGGGAAGTGAGTGACCACATTCTCATCTGAGCTCTCTGGAGACCCTTAAGTGGAAGACTGGAGTTAACCTGCTCAGCCTCCCTTTACATTTGCAAAAATTGTAGGTTGAAGGAACTACAGTGGTACCTTGGTTCTCAAACACCTTGGAACTCAAACACTGCAAACCCGGAAGTAAGTGTTCTGGTTTCTGAACTTTTTTAAGAAGCCGAAAGTGCTCTGTTTTGAGTGTTACACTTCTGATTTGAGTGTTACACTTCCGATTTGAGTGCCACACTTCCGTTTTGAGCGTTACATGGAAGTCTGTCTGTTTTTGCTATTTATTTTGCGTTTTTGCTTTTGCGGCTCTTTTTTGTTTTGTTTTTGTGACTGTATGGAACCCAGTTCAGTTACTGATTGATTGATTGTGTGACTGCAGTACATTGTTTATTAGTTTCATTTTATGGATCAATGGCCTCGTTAGATAGTAAAATCCAAGTTAAATTGCTGTTTTAGGGATTGTTTTTTAAAGTCTGGAACGGATTAATCCATTATTTTCTATGGGAAAGTGCGCCTTGGTTTTGGAATGCTTTGGTTTTTGAATGGACCTCCAGAACAGATTAAGTTTGAGAACCAAGGTACCACTGTATGCCACAATTAACTGGGTGCACATCAGTGCTTTTTTCCTAGACAAAAAGGTGCTGGTACTGTGTAGCGAACAGAGGCCTAGTCCGGCTCTCTCTCTGGCAGGTGCACACTCCGCCCTGTGGCCATTATTACCCACCAAAACAGCTTCACTGCTGAGTCCTGGGTGGACAGAGCCATAACAAGACTCTAAAGGGAGAGGAGAGGAGCAGCTTATCTTCACGGCATGCCAGCTGCACCCACCCCTGCCCTGCTCTGGGTTTGAAGTTACGAACACGGCACTAGCTGCCTTGGCAGGGTAGAAGTTGCTGCACCACGGGACGCACCTTTGGTTTACCCAGCCAAGGTGCCCCAATGGACAGGCGAGCGCCAACCTGTCAGAGACTGGGCAGAGGAGGAATGGTGGAGACCGCCTCCCTAGCCTGACCCTTCCAAAGAAGAAGACAGTTCAGAATTACAACCGGGGTCTGAGGCAGATGAGGGGAAAAGCTGGGAGATAATGGGAGAGGAGGTAGAAGAAGCACCAGAGGGGGGACAGCTGATGGACATAGTGTCTTTAGAAGCATTCCAGACCCCCCCCCTCCCCAGAACCTGGCAGGCATTGAAAGTAGGAGAGCAAAGAGCTCAAAGGCAGAGGGCACTTCTCAGCACCCGTAGTGATGACGCATAATGGGAGAGGGGGAGGGGTGTAGACTCACTTGGAGTAACGCCATTACTCCAAGAGGCGGCATTTCTAGGCCTCTCTCTGTGAATATTGAATAAAAACCATTGGTAAGAACTTTCCTTGTCTTATCCATTCCTGGCAACCTACTGTGGGGGATTGGATCCTCTGACGCCTGACACAACCCAAAGTCCTGACCCCCATGAATGAATTACAGTTGGGGGGACACACACACAAACAAATCCTACACAGCCAGTCCCTGACATTTAAGCAGTGCTTTTTTTCTAGAAAAAAAATTGCTGGTACCGCGTACCATGGAGTACCGCCAGAAAAAAGCACTAGTGTCCATACCCTTGTGTATGAAGAGTCAATTGATCAAATAAAACAGCAATACTAATCAAGTGATCAGCATCAATTTATTAATACAATCCTACTCTTGCAATACTGTTTCTTCAAAATATTCTTGACTTTGTAATATTTGCTAGTATGTTCTCTCTCTCTCTCTCTCTCTCTCTCACACACACACACACACACACACACTTAGCATGTCCCCATTGCTGGCTTCATCACCGTCTCTGTGTTCGGGAGACAAATGTCTCCAGTAGGGCAGCTTTCTGTGGTCCTGTTCGCTCCATGGAAGCTCAGGTTCTACATCATGCAGGGAGCCTTTGTGAGTAGAAAAGTCTCCCTGCTTCAGAAGTTCAGCTCCCAACATGTGGAAGAAGATGATGAAGCCAGTGAATAAAATATATTGGAGGGTGTTCTCCCTGCTCTACTTCTCACTTGATGGGAAACACTGTCAAACAGGGCTATTGTCTATAGGAATTGCTATGAATATTTCTCCCCATACCATAAATTCTCTGGGTAATGGAAAGCTCCTTCATCCAGCCCCAAAATGGAAAACAAGCGAGGTCCCAACTAAAAAGAGTGGCAACTTAAGAATATGCACAACTCACAGACTTAACATATAGAATAAGAGAAAAAGAAGAACAATAAAGAATATTAGAAAATGTTTATTGAATATATGGGAAATAATTGCATACAGCTGAAAATGCTGGCAGCATTAAGATAAATTCAACAGTGTAAACAAGTTTTGATGGAAGCAATAATGGAATACTGAATGGTATAGTTTTTGTAAAATATGCAGGGATTTATGATATGAAAAATGAACCATGGAAAGAGAAGAAGGGAAGTCATTGATATCTTAAGGATGTAAAATGAGCATTTTAAATTTTAAAACAGAAAACTTAATAAAAATTATATACAAAGAAGAAAGAAAGCTCCTTCATCCAATGGACACTTCCACCAACAGAATGGGAAGTCGATTTTTGCCCGTTCCTCCTCCCTCAGCAGTCTCCTCCTACCACCTCTCATGCTGTTCTAAAACAGACCCCCAACCCTCTGGAGCAGATACAGGAAGCTGCAGAGAGTTTCTGCAGACAATCAGCAAAATCCCCTCCCTTCCTGTTCCACTGATAGAAGCCTCTCTCAGATCAGACACTTCCGTCATGACAAGCGACATATTTGGTTACAATCGGCAAACTCTTCCTCTAACTGTGCAGGGCTTCAGATTATTCCATGCACGTTACGAGTGGTGTTGCAACACCCAGAGCTAAAATAAGGCAGAAGATTAGCCACGTTGCCTTTGAGGTATGGTGTGGATAGAGGCTCAAAGCTTGAAATGGACGGTCTAGGTTCAAATTCTTTGTCAGCCATGAAACTCGCCTGGCAGCTTGAGGTCAGTCAGTCATTCAGATAACTTACTCAGATAACAGGTTTGTCATGAGGTTAAAGTGTGAGGGGAACGATTGTATCCCACTTCAAAGAAGGCTAGGATAAAATGTAGCAATAAAATAGAAGGAATCAAGAACAGTTCTGATCAGGGCCACCGTGCTCAAAAGTTCACGTGAAGTAAAATAAAATTTAAAAAGCTTATATCTCAGCACCTTTAAATTAAAAATCATTTTCAAGCGCAGGTACAAAATTAAAGGTTGTTTCCTCCTTGAACTCTCCAGGCAGTTTATTAAATCAACTGAAAGGATGGCACACTAGGGAAACAATGAAAGCAGCCAGCCCTGAGAAAATTGGTTAATTATTCACCTGAAGGGTTCCCAGAGACATGCATGCAACATAGCTTTTGTTTTGGTTTTTGAAAGAAATAAGCTAATAACTCCCCTTTACCTGGAAGAGGGGGGAAACCTTAATTCTTTGTCCAGCTTAGCTGCTGTGCTGTGATTTTAAGTAAAGTGTCTACTATGAATAAACAGAAAGTAAAGAAGATGTCTGTCACAAAGGTCGAAGACACGATGGCTCTGAAATGGGCAAGAGCAGTAAATCGTGCGGAGGAGAAGAGGTATGCCGAGAAGATCAAAGTCCTCCAAAAAGCGGCGTGTCTAAGCTCCTACGAAATGGACCGAGAAAAAGCCACACTTCTGAAGTTTCTGGAAAAAGTTCAGATGACTACAGGGCACCTAAACAAAGACACTCCCTTATTAAATTCACACGCAGGAGCACAAAACAACCCGTCATCCAAATAACTCCAGACCTACTGGATACTGCAGCTTCTGCTGAAATTATTTCTTTGGTGATTGGAGAAGTTTCAACCAGATTATTTGCTGTGTAGAAATGCTAGACTGCATTCCTTGAAGAATATGGTTTTATTAAGATAGTGAATTCTGCCTTGGACATCAGCACCAATCTAAGTAACTCCGTTTGAATAAACCATGGAACATCCTGGAAAAGGCGAAACATGAACTCTGCTTTAAAAGATCTGCCTGAAATTTGTAGTCTCTGCAAATCTGATGAATTATCTCAAATTCCTGAGCACATCACTAAAATCAAGGCTCTATTTCAACTAGAACTCACCGCAACTCAGTTCCAACACTTCTTAGGTGGGCGCCATTACCATTATAAGAGAACAAGGGAGACTTTCATGGTGAGTTCTGGCACCTCTTTTTTCTAAAAAAATAGCACCGACTAAAACCTTTTCAAAACAACACTTGAAGTGCTTGGAGGGGGGAGAGATTTAAAAAGCAAAAGCAACAACAGCATTGTAAGTTTTTCTTTGCCTTTGAGAGTCATTTTGATTCCCCAAAAAAAGACTGCTGGTAGGATAAGCAAAAAAGTTTCCTGTTTCCAGTCACCAAAATGCAGCAGAAATATTATCAGAATTCCGGATTTCTGGAAGATGACCAGGAAGAATTGGGACTATGCAAATTGCACCCATCAGGTGTTTCTCAATACAAAGCTTGCTACCTTCTCAAGCTGTAACCCTATGATCGCTTACTAAGGAGTAAGGCCCATGTAACTCAATGCGACTTACTTCTGAGGATGCTCATACTATGAAGATATATCAAAGGAGTGTGAGCAGGTCAGGAATTAAAAACAAAACTTCTAACTTATACTCTTCTGATCCAGCCCCCTTCTCCGGGCTGTCAATATTCTTAACTATGGATGTTTTGGGTGGGGGTGGGGTGTGTGTGTGTGTGTGTGTGTGTGTGTGTGTAAGGGAAGTATCAAGGTATAAAAACATTGCATTTGACTACAATCTAAATCAACAAGACCAAATGTTTGTACCAGATTATTGAAAACTCTCAAAATTCAAAAGCAGTTTTGATAAGTTTTAGAAAACGAAAAACAGGTTTTAACAGTTTTCACTAGAACTGTATTTGTATGTATTTTGCCAAGGCATACTAACCTGACAGAAACAGATGCTTACTGCTTTTTTTAAAGAGGGTATTATGCTGAGGCAAGGGCAGAAACCTTGCCAAATTTCTCCTAGATTTCGGGACAAGGGCAAATTACATTCAAATACTAAATTATATGTAAACCTGTATCCATATCACCTCACCGTGTAGTCTTATTGGGTGTTCATGTTTTTTATCTGCAAAAAAGCAGTTTAAAGAATTATGATGATACTGATAACAAAAACAGTTTGTTAGGATGTGCATGCCACATTTCACTTAGAGAAAAAAATACTAAGGCAACAAACAACTAAAAGTGAGCAGCAGTTTAATTTTATTTATTCGGTTTAATTTCACTCTGACCCAAACTGGTATATCTGAACATATGTTTATCTGAGCCAGTTCCTTATGTGGATTCTTTTCATTTTCTTTTCACGACATGTTTCCATCTTTGGTTAATAGTTTCATTATTCCAGTTCTATATATAATCAGTTTCTTACATTTCCCTTTTCTAATCTAATAGAGTTTCCCATCAGTAGAACATAACCTTTTAGTGCCAAACACCTTGAGTGTTACAAAAAGATATAGCTAAAACTGTAGCAATTATTAAGGAGGCATTGAAATACTGAGCCAAAACACAAGGGTCTTGCCAGTAGGAGACATGATACATCATGGAAGAGATTACTAGATGGAAGCACAATATTCCCTGTACTGCTGTCAAAATCTCTTTTAAAATCTCATGTCTTAGTGTCGTGTATACCCACACACACCAATTAATATCAAATGTAAGATGGGTGGGGACCAGAAAGAGATCATCCTTGGTTGCCCCCCCCCCCCGCCACCCACTCCATTTGTGGAATTCACTTCCCAGAGAGGCCTGTCTGGTGACTCCATCAATATCCTTGAAGTGTAGGCAAAAATGCATTTTTGCTCTCAGACTTTTAAATATACAGTGGTACCTCGGTTTAAGAACAGCCCTGTTTATGAACTATTTGGTATAAGAACTCTGCAAAACCGGAAGTAGTGTTCCGATTAGCAAACCTCAGTCTATGAACGGAAGCCAAATGGTGGAAGGGCACTGGCAGAGGGATGCCTCATTAGGGAAAGCGCGCCTCAGTTTAAGAACAGGCTTCCAGAACGGATTAAGTTTGTAAACCAAGGTACCACTGTATACCCACTTACCTCCATGGCTCTTTACTTCTGAGTAGACATGTATAGGATTGTGCTGCTAATGTATTTGTTTTTGTAATATTCTATATGTCTATTTTAACTTGTGCTTATAAACCATTCGAGCAGCTTTGCTGACATCACAGAAACACGATCAGTCTCCAGTGAACCTCACCCCAAGGAAACTAAACCCAAGAGATGTGCAAGACCTGTGAAACCTCTCATTACTCAAAGACGGGAATGCGTTTAGCAATATATTCATTCCCTCTGTGTTGTGCATTAATATAATGGAAACAGCTTGGCTTGTGGAATAAAGCTCTTTTAAAACATTGAGACTTAACTCTAGACAAACCTGTTCAGGAACAAAAGAACATTTTACACTTATTTAAATCATCAGAAGAGAGTCAGAATTGGACCACTGATGTACCATCTCCTGGATTCCACTTTGTATGTTAAAAAAGATTTACTTCATATGAGTATTTGACCAAGGATTCTCAATGCAAATAATCTTTAATAATATTGGAGACCAAAACAAATATAAATAGTAGAATTGGTGGATGCAAATACATGTCAGAGAAAATTATTATTATCATCATCATTTTTTGAAGTAAACGTGATTTTACAATTCCCATATTCAGCACATATGCCAGTGTGTGCAGAAGACTCTCTATCATACCTATAGTTTAGGCCAGGCTAGTTCAATGCTTAAATACATGCCTAAAGCATTACCCATAACCTGACAGGAAATCGCTGATATGAGAATGTTTCTGGCAAGTCTGCCACTCAGAAAACAAGAGCCTAACTAAGTGCCCGGCACTTTGCCACCAATTCTTCTAAACACTGAGGTTGCAATAGTTCTCCCACTTATGCATGCACAATTCCCACTAGCCTCAGTGATGCTGAATACAGGATAGGCATCTAAGGCCCCATCTGCACTACTTTAAAGCTGTATCGTGCCACTTGAAATGGTCATGGCTTCCCCCAAACAATCCTGGGAAGTCTAGTCGGTTAAGGATTCTGACATTTGCTGGGAGACCCCCTATTCCCTTCAAAGATCTACAACTCTCAGAGTGGTTTAACCATCAATCCCTTTTCCCAGAGAACTCTGGGAGTATAACTATGAGGGGAATAGGAATCCTCTTAACAACTCTCAACATCCTTAAAAACACTTCTCTTCTCAGGATTCTTTGCTGGAAGCCATGATTGTCTAAAGTGGTATTGTACTGCTTTAACTGTATAGCGCAGATGTGGCATTAGATTCGTAATTTAAGTCGACACACAGTTCTATACTGAAGTCAAAGTTTCTTTTCTTATTAAGTGATGGGGAAAGGAAAGTGGAAGAAATTTTCAGCACAGCACTTGTTCTCGCAAATAACTTTACCAGCATTTAGTCATCACTGCACTCAAAGAATCACATTTGTATACAGCATGACTGATCCTTCATTTTCTAACGAAATTTATGTTAACATTCACTTTTGGATATAAAGCTTTTCGTTTCCCATCACCAC
Organism: Podarcis pityusensis; assembly: GCF_964106645.2. NCBI lineage: Eukaryota > Metazoa > Chordata > Lepidosauria > Squamata > Lacertidae > Podarcis > Podarcis pityusensis. Next base: position 71,329,410 of record NC_138028.1, on the reverse strand, counting down.
ATAACGCAACTGACTTAAATAGGAGCAGGACTGCACCCAATAGCTTACATTGTAGTCTTCTTTGTTTCCATTTCATATGTTAATATAGTTTGATAAATCAGCTAACACTGTCGATATATAAAATTGTGGTTGTTTTTTAAAAAAAGAAATGGTAAACATTTTAACCAGAAGCCACAGATTTTCTGCACAAATGTGTTATTGGTGAAGATTCTACTCCAGTCTTAATATTAAAACATCATGATGAATATCTGGTCTTCTGCTTTGCGGTGTTACTCATATACAGAAACCCCAACTGCATGGTTTTAAATGAAAGGCAACTCTAGAACAGGTCACTTATGAGCAGATGCATTATTTAACCCTTTCTCCTGATGGTTTTCCCACTCCAAATCCACCCCCATACATTGCCTGTCATTGCTCACAGTCCAGTTTCCCACTTACGAGAATAAACACACATATTGAACTGGGTGAAGGGGAACGTGGTTGGGTGGTAGAAAGAAAAACAGCTACTGTGGGGCAGTGGGGGGAGGAGAATCATGACCTCCACTCTCAAAAGCACTCTGCTTTTCATTTCTGGAAGGTGGGAGGAAGGCTGTTGGGGCTTCCATACATGATTCTGTGCAATTAGTACTTTGCCAGTTAGGGAAATATAAAATGGCTATTCACTACACATCAACAACTAACATAGATCACCCTGCATGTGTCTGTATACTTATCCAGCACTATGTGCTCTTCCTGTGGGTTTGCTTTCCATCCAGCCAAAGTTCAGATCATTCATAACTTGATGGTTAGGATCCCTTCTGGGAAAAGGAAACTGGCTGCGTATTGACCCCCTATTCTGTGCAATGACCTGCATACTGCTGTACAAATCAAGGGGGGGTAAGAAGAGCACTCTGTGCTGATCTCCTTCCCTGAGCAGAAATGGCAAAATCATGGAGGATAAGGCTAGTAGCCACGATGGCTATGTATTACCTCCGGTGTAAACTGAAAATGTGCCCGGTACAGCCCTTACTTGCCAAGGGGCAATTGGGAGTGCCCTATAAGGCTGCCCCATTGCTACTTTGTGGTCATGCCTTTTCTGGTCTCATATATACAGCAGTTGTGGGGCAGGTGAGCAATAAACTTGAGGAAAACAGGTTGGGGGGCCTAATCTGCTGATGTAGAAGGTAGAGAAAAGGGCAAGCAAATACCATATTTTTTGCTCTATAAGACTCACTTTTTCCCTCCTAAAAAGTAAGGGGAAAAGTGTGTGTGCGTCTTATGGAGCGAATGCAGGCTGAGTAGCTATCCCAGAAGCCAGAACAGCAAGAGGGATTGCTGCTTTCACTGCGCAGCGATCCCTCTTGCTGTTCTGGCTTCTGAGATTCAGAATATTTTTTTTCTTGTTTTCCTCCTCCAAAAACTAGGTGTGTCTTGTGGTCTGGTGCGTCTTATAGAGTGAAAAATACGGTAATAAAGGAGCTGGAACAACTCCCCTATGACACAATTCAACATTTGGGGCCTTCTCAGTTGGGGGAGGGAGGTGAGTAACGAGAGGCATGATAGGGGTGCATTAAATTATGTGAGGTGTAGAGGAAGTAGATAGAGAGATGTTTCTTTTCCTCTCTCATAATACCTTGGCTTATCCAAGTAATGTGAATGGGGTAGCTAAAGTATGAAATGTGCTCCCACAAGAGGTTAGACAAATTTATGGAGCCTAAGGTTCTCAGTGGAACTACCTCTGATATTGGAGGCAGGATGCCTTGGAATACCAGTTTACAAATGGGGAGGGGGCTGTTGTACTTGTGTCTGCTTGCCGGCTTCTCACAGACATCTGGTTGGCCACTGCAAGAACAGGATACTGGACTAGACAGATCTTTTGTCTGACCCAGCAGGTCTCTTTTTATGTGCCTAATGGCCTCATTTTTTCCCTATGCTGATTTTTTAGCACTTGAAATAAATTAATCATAAATAACATTTTAGCTACGTTGCCCTATGTAACACTATTTCCTATTTTGGGTTATATTTGTGGTTTGTTCATACAAAGCTTTCTTCCATGTTGGTACAGAGCAGGAAGGAATCCACAAGCCTGGGCTTGACCAACTGCTGGAAATCTGACTCTTGAAGGCCATCAGGGCTGATAACAGCAAGTCGCCGCAAGGCTGCCTGAAAGAAAAATGTGACAATACAGTTTTAGAATAAAAATCTGGCTTCATGCAATGCTAAAGCAACATCGCTTGTTCAGAATGACTATTGAGCTGAGGTCCGGCAGACATCCCCTTGACCATTAACTGATTGACACTATTGATTCAATACAGTTACTTATTTGTATACTTGAAAAGCAGTTGAGACTCATGCATTGTGTGTGTGTGTGTGTGTGTGTGTGTGTGGCCACATACCTCAAATAGCAAATCAACATTCTAGAATTGATTTACATGTTTAGATGTACAGGTATCAGAATGGGCAACATTATTAAATGACAGCATTACTGTCGACAAAAGTTTCATCATTTATGTTCCCATGTTAGTTTGTGTGTACGTAATTAAGCTGGGTGCTCCCATCCTAAGGATATCTGCAATCTGTAAGATTTAGGTTGGGATGTCATGTATGTCTATGGGAGTAATCACCATCGAACTCAGAATAGGCATGTATAGGACTATTGTCTTAAAAACACATACTTTTTTCCCTTTTTTGTAAAAACCATGCTTCTGAGATATCAGCACAGTTGTAATATGGGTGCTTGAAAAGAAATCTAGGTCTCTGCTAAATTTCTTATCTAAACTAAACTAAACTGTAACTAAACTAAACTAAACCAGGAGTGGACTTTGGTAATATGGTGCCCTGAGCAAGGACAAAATTTGTCCAACCCCGCCCCCTCAAAATATTTCTTATTTTCTCAATAATTCCTTCTGGTACAGTTGCTTTCTTAATGGATCTTCTCAATGGGCTCTCCAGTGCACTATGTCATAGTTGCGGCAACTCACTTGCCCATCTGACCATGGCCTAACTTTGAGTAGGTGCCTATATAAATATAGGTGTCATCATCATCATCATCATTTTGTGCCTGCCTCGGTTCGGTGCCCTGTGTGGGGAGACTGTCCACACTGCCCAAATACGTGGCTGAACCAACCTTGCTAACAAATTGCTTTTGATGGTGCATGGAACAACATTAGACTAAGTCCCATTCAGGCTTCTATCGAGTGAGGTTGTGCATCCTGACCCTGACCCTTTGTCCCTTGCTTTGATTTTGTGGCTTAATTTTGGTAGGGGAATCTGCTAATTTCCACCGAATAAACTAAACTGAATCTATTCTTTTAAAAGACTGCTTAAAACCAAGCTCTCTGAAAGCATCCCTTCCTGAAGACCCTGAAATCCCTTTGCTGGCAAAAGGCACATTCATTTCTATGGGGTTTGTGCCAGTGAAGCACTTTGAGGGTCAGTCTTCATTTTGCTCTCAAGTCCTGCAAAGATTTATAGTGTGACCTCAGGCAAGCCACTTCATCTCCCTACTTAAAACTGTTCAGACTTAAAATTGACATAGGAATTGTCTCTGCCCAGTACTTAGCATACAGCTGCTTCCACCCTGATTGGTGTCTGTAAGCATTACCATTATTTCAAAGAGTAAATCACATGATTTCCAACCATTTGGGGATAGAAATATGAGTGCAAAACTCAGTTGCGCAAAGAAATATTATCCACTTATCAACATTTAAAAAAAAATGTGCCTATTATGGGAATTATTTTATTGTGTCATCAGATGGGAGGTCACAAAATTCTGAGCATTGCTTATGGCAACATGATAATCTTTTTATTAAAAAAAATTCTTATAAGCTAACTGCCTCTGCAATGAAAATAAAAAATGATTCCAGACTAACAAGCCTCAGTACATTGTAACATTGAAATCCCTATTTCTGGTAACATCCTGGAGGCAAATTTGTACACAACACAGTGGTAGCAGGAACAGAAGAGACCTAAATCATAGTAAAGCTTGTATACACTTGCTTGCTTGCTTACTTACTTACTTACTGGCAAGAGTGTGCCTATTAGAGTGTTGTGAGTTGCAGCGGGGCAGCAGGCTGCTTGCTGAGACCCTTCTAACCCCTGGGCCCAGCAAGTGTTAAAATATAGGAAGATGTTTGCCTGGGTGGTGGGCCATTAAGGAGAACAATTCTTTAAAAACAATTAAACAGTTCTTTTAAAAAAATCATTAAACAATTCCCATTGCCACTAACCTGTAAAAAGTGCATATTAACAGCATTTAAAAAAATAAAATGCATTGCCTAAACTTGCAACAAATCAGTAAACAGACCCCAAAAGCACAAACCCGCAACACCATACAGTTGCCTGAATGGTTCTTTGTTCTTGGGTTTCACAAAGTTCTCAGTTCAAGTAAATCAACAGCTACAACGAAAGGGTTCACAGCATTAACACTCCAAGAAGGTCTTGCTTCTTCCATAGCCACAGCTGTTGGAATGTTAATGTTTGCTCACTGTTTAAGCACATACTTTGCAAATTAAATACCGTATTTTTCGCCCCATAGGACGCACCGGCCCATAGGACGCACCTAGTTTTTTGGGGGGGGGATAAAGGGGGGGAATTATTTCCGCCCCCAGGTGCGGGGCTGGGGCGGGGGAAGCCCAAGCTTCCCCCGACCCCAGCCCCCAGAACAGGCTGCTATCCCCAAGCCTGGGAGAGCTGCGCAAAGTTGCGCAGCTCTCCCACGGCTAGCGTAGAGCTGCGCGAAGCCCAATGAGAATGCAGGCTCTCAGCGAAAGCCTGCATTCACCCCATAGGACGCACACACATTTCCCCTTCATTTTTGGAGGGGAAAAAGTGCGTCCTCTAGGGCGAAAAATACGGTAAATAATAATAATAATAATAAAGAATTTTGTACACCACCCTTTCTCCGTAGATCTCACGATCACAGGATGGTTCACAAATCTGCAAAGCCAGATTTACCTTATCTCATAAATGCTATGCAGGTTATCTACTGGGTTCAATAGGACTTAGTCTTTAGTGGTAGCACCCATTAAATAAAACTAAATAGCCAAACCAGATGATCCCTTAAGGGCACAGGACCTCTGAATGGCTCCTGTCAAAAGAGGCTTCTCCATTTCAACAAAGTAAGCAACACATGAAAAGGAAAGTGTGTTTGGGGCTGCCTCTTCCATATAAATGAACTGGGGAAAACATATATTTAGTATTCTATGTAAATCAACTCACGAGGTGTGGATTTTGGCATGGAACAAGAGGATTTTGAAGCAATATTTCTCTAGAAATTTATACTAACCAGCAACAAAAGGAAGCTCTAATATGCTCTCTAGATGTGAGAGAGACTACAAAACACATCCTACTGTGCTGAATATATTTTCAGTGCATAGAAAGCCCATGGGAAAGCTAAAGGCAAATAATTAGATGCACTTACCAAACATGCAACAAGAACAGAATCACTGTTATTTCTTTTGGTAGGAGACCTGCAAAGTTCTATGAGGCGTGGAATACCTATAAATTTTGAGAAGAACATTGAAAAGTGAGTAATTTCAAATCTCCACAATTCTCAACATTGCATCAGTGTGATATACTTTCCAGATTTATCCGTTTCAGGGAAAATGATGATGAATTCAGTAAAAAGTGATGCTAGAAAACAAGAAAGGAACTTCCCTTGTGTGTATTATAAAGAGCTGAAATGTGATGTATCAGTTTAACAGCGAACTGTAGAAGCATCACTCAGAAAGCACTCACAGTTCTGTTTTCACAACCAGGGAGTCTCTGTAATTTTGGGGATGTCCCCTTAGTTCTCTCTATCATTATTCTATTAGAAAAGGTATAGAATCGCCCCCCTGCCCTCCCCATTTTCCCACATCTGGAAGACCCCACTGGTGTCACTAAATGACTGTAGAGCAAGGATAGTAATTTCTGCCTGAGAGTCAAATGTGGCCTCCACCATCTCTATATGGCCCTCAGGACTCTGAACAAGACACACCCCTCCATAAACCACATCATTTTTGGCACCCAGCACCTTCCTCTGGTGTTCTTACCAGGCCAGAATGTGTCCTTGAACTGAGATATCTCTTGCTTTTCTGGATGGAAGATGGAGAGCGGTGTGGGCAAACCCACTTTCACAACACCCACCATTGCTATGGAGCCTCCAGAAGAAAACATGGTCCTTGGATTGAAAAAGATTTCCCATTTTCCCTGCCTCTTACTTTTTTCTGATAAATACTGTAAAAATAATCACCTGTGTTTTGGAGGACTAACAAAGTCCCATAAAAGGTGTTTTGTTTGGAAAGCTGAAAATGCTTTAAAAGGAAATGCTGTCATAGTAAGAGATTCAAAAATGAAGAAAATTTGATATATGCACCAGCTGTGATCATGGAAATCATTTAACAGTTGTGCACATGTCAGGTCCCTGCTCAGGGCCAATTGAAGATGTGCAACTTTCACTGTCTGCAGGATTAAGCTTTTTGAACAGTGTTGAAACCTGTTTTGTTCATTTGGGTTAGCAGGCAAAAAAAAACAACCTAATTCTGCAACAGTTGTGTGAATTGAAGTACAGTGGTACATTGGTTTGCATATGTCTTGGTTTGCATACATTTTGGATTACAAACACGTCAAACCCGGAAGTGTGTGTCCCAGTTTCAGTTTGCAACCTTTTTTTGGATAACAACCCATTTTTTTTGGATTACAACCAAAAAAAATTTGGAGGCCCCATTGGTGAAAGCGTGCCTTGGTTTACAACCTGTTTTGGTTTACAAACGGACCTCTGGAACGGATTCTGGTTGTAAACCAAGGTACCACTGTAGTCAGGTAAACTGACCCCTGCAGTTGTAATGCAATGAGCAACATGGAAAGGGAAATCTGTACAGTACTGCTGAAGACATACAAGTGGTGTAGACTAGTTCAGAATTGAGTCCATACAGAAGGATGGAAATTCTGCATGGATTGGGGGGGGGGGGGAAGAAGCCTAAACAGTAGCAAATGGACTGGCCCTCTGATGTAGCACAGCTGATAAGAGGGTATACGGAGAGCAGATAAGTGAGACCACTTTGACAATCAAAGCAGCTGCTTCCTCACTTTGACGGATGCAGCATTTTGCATATTTTATACAGTGCCAGCATGTTAAGCATTAAAATTCTTACAACTAAGGTTTATGGCTGCATGTGCCACTTCGGGATCACGACTCAGTCGGGCGAGCGTAACCGCGGCTTTTTGCTGAACTCGTTCGCAAGCAGCTACTTCTGGTGAATTCCCAGATGACGATTTCTCAAACAGCATTTCCATTAAAACTTGAACACCTACAAAGGAGTGAAACACTGTTGATAAGCATCCCAGGCTATAGTGAGAATATTCAGGACAAAAAGCAGAATTAAAAAGGATGCAGCATGGTTTGCATACCATTTCCTTGGATTATTTCTGAGGCACACTGGTCCAGGACAGACATGTTTGCTAATATCGTCACAACCTAAATTAAAGAGAAACAACCACTTGAAATATTACATTTCACAATTCTTACCATCACCATGCATTTAAGACATGTCCTTCTAAGCTGCCAATTAAGTATCAGCACCTTCGATTTTCTGAGGTATCTTTTATTGCCACCTTTTCACAGTAGCTCAAGGGAAGCCAGATCATTATTTCCACCTCCCAACAGTGCTCTGTATTAGCTGAAGCTTCCATAGCAAACCCCACAGAGCACATTGTAGTAATCCAGCCTTAAAGAAACCATTGCTTGAACTGCTGTGACCAAGCACTCCAGTTCAGAAATGGTTGTAGCTGTTATACCAGTTGCAGCTGGTAAAAGGTGTTTCTAGTCACTGAGACAACCTGGGCCTCTAGTGACAGAGATGCACCCAGAAGCATCTCCTGGTGCAATCCTGCTCCTTTACAGGGAGTGCAACCCCATTCAGGGTAGGCAACTGACAAGCTTCTTGGACATGTGGACCATTCTGTCTTGCCAGGATTCAAGCTCAGCTTGTTTTTCCTCAACCATCTCATCATTTTGTCTAGGCACTGGTCCAAGGCCTGCACAGCCTCTCCCAATTTAAGTATTATGGAGAAACAGAGCTGAGTGTTATCAGCATACTGATAGCACCTTACACTACATTGTATAATGTAGTATAAACACTGACAACTTGGAAGCACTGGCCTGCGAGTGCTCCAGTTGGAGAACAGCCTTTACCAAAGGTGTCATGGGTCTTGAAGACACTCAGACTCGGGATGAAAGGGAGAAAGGCATGCTTGGCAAACCCTCACCATGATCAACTCCTGCCCGGAAACCTATGTCCCCCTGTGGAAGTACGTGTGGATCCAGAATTGGCCTCCACAGTCACTTATGGACTCACTGTTAAAACCGTGTTTATGGAAGACAATCTTACTCGGCTACGAGTGATAGCCAAAGAAGAAGAAGAAGATAGCACCTTGCCTCAAATGCCTAATGACCTGTCCCAGATGCTCCATAGAATGTTAAATAGCATTGGAGATATGATAGTGTTCTGTGGTACCCATAGTGTAACTGGCAGGGGTCTGAAAAATGCCCTCCAAATGCTACTCTGTGGACATGATCCTGGAGGTAGGACTGGGACCACTGTAATGCATTGCCCCCGATTCCCATTCCTTGAAGCCAGTCCAGGAGGATAACATGGTCAATGGTATCAAAAGCCAAAGAGAGATCAAGAAGCAGGAGCAAGGTTGCACTTCCCTTGTCCTGCTCTCTGCAAAGGTCATCCATCCATGCAATCAAGGTGACTCAGCCCCATGGCCACTGCTGAACCCACACTGGAATTGATCTAAATAATCGGTTTCATCCAAGACATGACAGTCTCACCACAACTCTCTCCACAACTTCGCCCAAAAAAGTATTTGTTGCTGGTTGATAGTAGCTTCAATTCAAGGGGTCCATGGCTGAACCACCACCTCTTTCAAGGCAGCAGGAAACTTCCCCTAACACAATGAAACATTAACCATGCTCTAGACTTAACCATTCATGTACCCTCTGCTTGATTTGATAAGTAGGAGAGACTGGAGTCAAGATGGCATGTGGTCAGATGCGTGGCTACCAGCGTCTTGTCCACATCAGTTGATTCTGTCAACTGATACCAATGCCACACTACATCATATTTGAGGCACTGGACACTTTGGCTGGAGTTGTAACAACTGCAGAGTCAATATCACTCCAAAGTTATCCTCCAAGTGTATAGGCAGCTAGTCAAATCAGGTCTTCAAAAGCTCCAGAGGTCCCTACCCCATAGTGGGAGTCAGTAACCTAACTCGTGATTCCATTGCTAGCATGACTACCATGAGTTGTGGTTGTACGGGTCTGCTCTAGAGGAGCAGGAGTACAACTAATGGGTGAAAATGGTAGAAAAGCTAATGTTGAGAACATCAGGGAAGAGAATACTAATGGTAAGAGCTGTTAACCAATGGTGGTATTGCCCCCCCCCCCACTGGAAGATAGCCTTCTGCCAGAGATGCTTCAGTTCCATCCTGCATTGCAGATCCTGTACTGAACACAGAGCTGAACCAGATGATCACTGAGGTATCTTCTATGAGTTGTATTCAAATAACTCATACTCACAGTAGACCCCTTGAGATCAATGGCTAACTATGTTCCTTGTTTTCAGTGGGTCCAGCATGAGTATGAGTTAATTGGACGCCACATCAACTGATGCCTTGCATCACAGATACAGAGCTACGAACCAAACTTTGATCATCACCTCTCGACACAAAAGCCCAGCAAGAAGGAATGTGGCACTTCTGTGTTTTATGCAGTGCACTGCTGCGCTAAAAATAATAATAATGCTAAACTAAGGAGGTGTGAGAATTGTGTTGGAATTCTGCCTGGGTCAGAGGAATGTGCCACATCGTAGGCACCGGCAGATATTCCTGTCGACCTCCCCGCGTCTCCCAACCTCCGCTGATAAGCAGGCGAGGTCCGGCGATTCTTCTCAGATGTATGAGAGGAACACACCGTTCTTCCTCTCTCCCCTTTGGTGTCCCCAGGGAGGGGAAAGAAGCAGACAGAAAACTATTTACATCATTTATTTCTGCCTCTTACATCAGTACAGAGAAACATGTCTGCACTCAACAACAGCAAGAAGAAAACTCCTCCCAAGTACATCCAGTACGGGTCATATGACACACACACACTGAGCTAACATCCGGTGCTCAGTACAGAATGGACTGCCCCTTTGTTCCCATGGCAACAGTCACAAACATCCTGTCTGGCTTTCCAGCCACAAGCAGCTGGCTGAGCTGCTAAAGCCTTTGCTTGCTGCAGCATTGGTGCTTTATGGTAACATACTCCCCCTAAAGTATCAATGTGTGCTGCGAGCAAAGCGTCATCCAGAGAAGAAAACAAACAGTTGTTATATTTATAACATTCCCCTGTTGTTTCAGTTCCACCCTTGGAACTACCCGCCACTGGTTTAACCAATGTACCTCTCTGGTTGTGTGACTTCGCATTACCTCGGTTAACAACTCTCTGTTGTGCCTTTGTCTCTGACTCAGACACAGCTTCAATCTGTCCTTGGTCGTTTACAACAGCAACATATGCAAGGTTAGCAAACTCCTTTGAATACCTCTTGGGTGGTACACCCTTCGTTGCTCTCTCAGACCTACGTATGAGGTGCTGATCCTCTGTGCTCACTGGTTCAACCTTTAGACTCTGTCGAGAACCAGTAGCAATCAGTGGTTCTTCCTTCACCTGTGAAGGTCTATCCATTGTGTGAGATTTCCTCTCAATGACTGTGACAACTGAGCTGTCTGAGCTATCGCTGTCATCATCAGTACTACTGAACTCAATAAGATCAAACTCATCATCATCTGAATCGTTTCCTGTGGGAAATGTCTGTACTATCCGCTCTTGCTTTGGAGCACTCTCTAGGAACTTTGTGAGAATCACCTGACCAGATTCAGACAAAATTACTCTGTAGAGACCTTTTTCATAACCCACAAAAATGCCTCTGGCATTCTTTACACCACCTGGAGCTTCTGTTCTCACATGAGACCCGAAAACCTTAAAATAGGCAACAGAAGGTTTTCTATTGAACAGCTTCTCAAAAGGAGAACATCCCAACTCTGTTGAGACTTTTCTCAACCACACATGAAGATAGGACGCTAGCGATTCGGCCCAATATTCATGTGGCAAATGTGAACTCAGCAATTGCGCATTCATCCCCTTTTGCAATTCTTTGTTCACTTTTACACAGACCCCCCTGTTCCACGCTTCTTGCGAAACTGCCACTTTGTGGTCTATCCCTTTTCCATCCAGGAACTTCTGAAACTTCTGTAACAGAAAAATTTGCTTCTCATCTGTGAAAAGACAATCAATGTTAGCATCATGCATATTTTTAACCTTGTCACAAAACTCTTGAAACTTTTCTAAAGTTTCTTGCGGTTTCTCCATCATATAAACCCAAGAATAATTAGTGAAACAATCCACACACACAAGGTAAAATCGTGCACCGCCTCTAGATGGTTCTAGAGGACCAATCACATCAGCATACACCCGCTGAAATGCTCTGTCGACCTTCTTGGTCTTAGTCACCTTCCTGGTGCTCACACTGGTCACACCTGCAAGAGAGATTTCGTTAGAAACAGAAGAATTACATTTCATGTAATCACTTTGATCAAAAGTCAACAAATACAGTCCATCTTTCTCTTTGGCAGTAAGAAACAGTTCTCCATCTTTGTAGATCTTGCAGCTTTTAGCATCATAGGACAGTTTCAGTCCTTTCTTTGCAATCTGCGACACGCTCAGCAGATTAAATCTCAGTTCTGGAACCAGGTAAACATCATTTATAGTCAAGTTCAGACTCTCAAGATACACAGTCCCAATTCCAGTCGCTTCCAACTCCTGACCGTTGGCCTGTTTCACAGTGAAGCTTTGCTTCTTCAACGTCGAAAATAGTCCTCTGTGCGGGCACAAATGTTTTGTACAGCCCGTGTCGATTATGAATGCGTTCCCAACATCTGGCGTGGTTCCTTTCGCCATCATAGCCTTTGCAGGTTTCATCTGGCACTTGGTACGGCTTTTGCCTGACGCCTGAGGCTTCGTAGAGCTGCTCTTTGCTCCTCTTGACTGGCGCGGCTTCTTACAGTTTCGCTGTAGATGCCCAGTCTGTCCACAATTGTAGCATCGGACAGCACTCAATGCTACACCATGCTCTCCAGTAGCATCAGCAGTGGGGGAATTAGAACTCTGTTCTTCCCTCCCCCTGTCTTTTTCTTCCAGTGCAGCAAGTCTGTCGTGTTCATTCAGGACCACAGCACAAACTCTCTCCGCGGTCAGCTGCGCGGCCGGTAGGGAACCAAGCTGACTGGCAACAACCTTGTAGGTGCGGCTAAGGCTGTTTATCATCATGAAGCAAAACACTTCCTCCTGAAGACGAAAATTGCGTTCCACCATCTGTTGACGCAGAAACTTCATTTCTGTCAGGTGCGCTTGAACATCTCTATCAGGCGCAAGTCTCAGATTGGTCAATTTCTCAAAATACAGCAACGCTGAAGAACCAGCATCTCTCTGATGCGTTGTACGCAGCGTGTCCCAAACCTCTTTCGCATTTTCTAAATGCTGAACATGCACCAACTGATCATCTGAGACACACAGAATTATAGCAGTCCTGGCCCTTACATTCCGTGATTCCCAACCTCCGGTTGGTGCTGCAGGGATGGGGTTTTCAATTACATCAAAAAGCCTCTGATTCTGCAGCAGGGCCTTCATCTTTACAGACCAAGATGAATAATTGTCATTGGCTAAGGGAGGTGGGCAAGGCAAAACTCCTTTCTTGGCATCCATCTTGAAGCCAAGCCTCTTCAGCTTTCCAGCCCACACTCTCAAACAAACTGTAAAATCCAACAGTCGTTTTTTTCCTTTCTCACGCAGCAAACTGCAAATTGTTTACAGTCTTTTGCACCTGGCAGCTAAACTCTGGCTGCTATTGAAAAGCCCCTTCCAAGAGCTCGTAAACCTTGTAGCCAAAACATTCTCTGGTTTTGTTTCGCTTTCCCAGGCTTACACGCAGAGTCCAGCCCCTTTGCCAGTAACTTTCCGTTACCTAGCAACAATGCATTTCAATAGGACTTCTTATCTACCACAAAAATTTGTGGAATGCAGGCGTCAGCCTTCAAGCTGCAGGCCTCTTCCTCCGGAGCTTTTGTTTTCTTTGAAACGCAGCTCCGTGAACCAGGGAATTAATCTTCCTGCGTTCACACTTTTAGCCCGAAATGCAGCATACCTTGAGCTTTGTTGCTCTGGAAAACACCTCTTCTTTCCACCAGCTGTCTGTGGAGCCTCTGGCCTCATTCAGACGCTTCTCTTCCTCCTTGGAGCAGAGGAGGACAATCCACCAGCCTCTCATGCAGATGTCCGATGAATCGCAACCATCCGAAGGCTGCCACTGTTGGAATTCTGCCTGGGTCAGAGGAATGTGCCACATCGTAGGCACCGGCAGATATTCCTGTCGACCTCCCCGCGTCTCCCAACCTCCGCTGATAAGCAGGCGAGGTCCGGCGATTCTTCTCAGATGTATGAGAGGAACACACCGTTCTTCCTCTCTCCCCTTTGGTGTCCCCAGGGAGGGGAAAGAAGCAGACAGAAAACTATTTACATCATTTATTTCTGCCTCTTACATCAGTACAGAGAAACATGTCTGCACTCAACAACAGCAAGAAGAAAACTCCTCCCAAGTACATCCAGTACGGGTCATATGACACACACACACTGAGCTAACATCCGGTGCTCAGTACAGAATGGACTGCCCCTTTGTTCCCATGGCAACAGTCACAAACATCCTGTCTGGCTTTCCAGCCACAAGCAGCTGGCTGAGCTGCTAAAGCCTTTGCTTGCTGCAGCATTGGTGCTTTATGGTAACAAATTGTACATAATGAAATGTACAGAAACACAAGAGCATTTGTTGGGGCTCAGGCGATGCTATTGTAGGGCAAATGCACATGTTTGGATAACATAGCTTGAGGCCCTACCCTGTGTATTCAAACAAACAAACCTCACTGATAGAGTTAAGGAAGCCAAGTTGCCATCAATTTGGCTCTCACTAGGTCATTATAGTAACAAAGGATATTTGTTTTGGGTTGTGTGTCACGAAGGTCTCCTGCTTCCTTCAGCAGTGCCACAGTGTCATCTCTCTGAATAAACAGGCCCATTTAGGATGCAAATGACTTGATGAAATGCCAATAGTGACAGGCAGAAAAAATGGGAACTCAAGACACATCTATGTGTTGATTCAATGTTAATTATTAACAGTGTTTCAGGCATGTGTCCCTTCGTTCTAAATGATATCCTGTTAATGAAAATTACTTGCTCCATGGAGAGCCTGCACCCCATGCAGCTTTCTAAGCAAAAGATGAAGAATTCAATTAAGGACAATTTGAATACATGCCAATTATTCCACTCCTTCAAGTTATTTGATTGAATCTTAGAAATGTGTGTGTGTATGTGTGTTTGTATTTGTGTCTTTTGACTGATGAATTTATATCAGCTCAATGACTCCAGTTGCCCCTTATCCAATTATCCCAAAGAATTTCTTTATATGTGCAAGACAAACAGTGACCATCATAGAATCATAGAATCATAGAGTTGGGGAATTGGCAGAAATGACTGGCAGAATCCGAGACCAGGGAGAAGAGTCGGTGGAAGAAGATTGGAAGAAATTTAAAGACTATTTACAGAAATATTGTAAAATTAATGAATGATAGAATGATGTTGGATAGCAATTAAGCGGTTTCTAGCTGTAATGCTCTACTAAAATTGGAACGATACAGAGAAGATTAGCATGGCCCCTGCGCAAGGATGACACGCAAATTCGTGAAGCGTTCCATATTTTTAAGAGAATATGAAAAAAGGGTTATAAATGGGTTAAAATCTAATGGTAAGGATTTGCTGAACCAATAAATTGAAGTGGAATACAAAAAAGGGAGGTACGAGGAGGTCCGGGAAACAAGCTAAAGGAAAATAAGTAATAGAAAATATATGTGTTTTTAACTGTTTTTATTTTGTATTTTTCTCCTTTCTTTTTCATTTTTACTGTAATATTTCAAAAAACCTTAATAAATATCTTATGGGGGGGGGGGAAAGAATCATAGAGTTGGAAGAGACCACAAGGGCCATCGAGTCCAACCCCCTGCCAAGCAGGAAACACCATCAGAGCACTCCTGACATATGGTTGTCAAGCCTCTGCTTAAAGACCTCCAAAGAAGGAGACTCCACCACACTCCTTGGCAGCAAATTCATGGTGCTGGGAATTTATTCAATACCAAAATTGTTTAAATTTTAAGAAGACCACCATAATGTACAGATTGGGCAAATTACCCCTACATACATGAGACTTATTCAGTACAAAACCTCATTTAATTAAAACCACAAACCTAAGACTTAGCATATTCAATCAAACCAGTGGTCCATAACCCCCAGAATACCGTGTCCAAACATAACAGTCATGAGTTACCAGGTTGAGGCAATCCTAGACTTGCCTAATATTCATAATGCCTGGAAATCAGTAACTTGCAACGTAGGTTCCAACTTTACAGTCTAATAGCTCCTTAGAATTCCTTATCTGGTCAGAACATTTTAACTGCATTGTGCTTAACAACCATTAGTAGTTTTGCCAGTGACAGCAGACACAGTACATACAGTGAGAAACAGAGGCAGGGAAGGATAAGATAAGATAAGATAAAATAAGATAAGAGGCAATACAAACTGGCAGAAAAACAAATAAGCAAGTGCTTTGATTCATCTTCATGGAATGACTTGTAATAATTGCACAATAGTTGTGCGATAAACAGAAGTTCAAAAATTCCAGCAATCTGGTATCCTAGGACAACCATATTATTAAGTCCAGGGTGCGGGACAGTGAAAAGAACAAAATGTTCTTCCTTCCATGCTGCAGCATTTTTTAAACAACAGCAGCATAGGAAGCTAGTTTATACTGAGCCTCAGACCATCTAGATCAG